>NC_045988.1:12795678-13396928 GCF_010909765.2 Amblyraja radiata
ACCAAGTAGGGCTTCATTAATGTTTTCAGATTTAGTTTAGTTTAATATAATAAAGCGCAGAAGCAGGCCCTTCTGCTCATCGGGTCTGCCCGTATATTAACACTATCCTACACCCACTAGGGCCAATTTTTACATTTACCAAGTCAATTAACCTACAAACCTGTACGTCTTTGGAGCGTGGGAGGAAACTGAAAATCTCTGAGAAAACCCACGCAGGTCTCATGGAGAACGTACAAACTCTGTACAGACAGCACCCATAGTCGGGCTCGAACCCGGGTCTCCGGTGCTGCATTTGCTGTATGGCAGCAACTCTACCGCTGCGCCACCGTGCCACCCCTTTGAAAGCATCCAATGATTGTTCTGACTTCCAGGCTGAGGGAATTTAGGATATCACTGAATACTCTATCAAATTTCTATAGGTGTACTGTAGAGAGTGTACTGACTGGTTGCATCTCAGCCTGGTTCGCCAACTCACACGCCCAGTAATGAAAGGGAAGAAAGATGACCAAGAATGGTTGACATTGCCCAGTCTATGTCGGGTAATGACCCCCAGTCAGTGAAGACGGATGCTCTCAATCCATCGTCTTGGTCGTCCGCAGTATCTTCAAACGGCACATGATTGCCACTAAACATTAAATATTTTATTTCTAGGGAATACGACCCTAATTTCTACAACCCAACTAATACTTCATGAAAGTATTTATTTAAAAAAAAAACAATTTAAAAAAAAGAAATGGACACTGAAAGGTTGGTCAAGAAATGACGTGCTGCTTCAAAAACGCATCTGACAATACATCCATTCTAACAGATGAAATTAAGCTGCCAATTCTGTGTAGAAAATGCTCCCAATTATTTCTGTTTTGAGAAGCTTGGCTAATATCGGGACCGTGCAGGCAGCCACCGAGCGCAACGTTCTGGAAGACAATATAAGCTCTGCAAAGCCGAATCATTTTGGATGTGCTTCAGCTGAATGTATGTCAACTGAAGTGACAGGCTGGCATTTCAAACAATAGAAAGAAAGGTCAAGTGACTGAGATGGAGAAACCTGGAGACCTTGGAGCTAGGAACACAACGTGATCAGTAAAGCATGTTTCTAGGTGAGTGATGCTTCCTCAAAGCTATGTCCTCAGCTGTCCTGTATCAGGCTGATTCAACAAAGAGGAAATAGATCTCATGTGTCACTCCGGCATCTTTTCACAATTGGCATGGATTTTTCATGTGGGACCGACTTCTGATATTTCTTAAACATTTCCTGACCCAGAATCCAAACATTGTTCCTCCTGGAACTAAATGGTAAGGTCCTGGTCAGCCCTGAAGTCCTGCCCCAAGCCATCTGGAGACCGTTGATAGACAGCAGGGCTGAACAATGGCACAGCAGTAGAGTTGCTGCCTTATAACGCCAGAGACCCAGGTTTGATCCTGACTATAGGTGCTGCCTGTATGGAATTCATGCGTTCTCCGTGTGACTGCATAGGTTTCCTCCGGGTGCTCCGGTTTCTTCCCACTTTCCACAGGCATGCAGTTTTGTAGGTTAATTGGCTGCTGTAAATTGTCCCCAGTGTGTAGGTTAGAACTAGTACACGGGTGCTCATGGTTGGCGCAGACTCGATGGGCCGAAGGGCCTGTTTCCATGCTGTTTTTCTTAAAAAGCCGACAAGCTTCTACCCACTGCTTTGTCAGCTGCATGTGAATGTCTCTGAAATCTGCAAATGACCTTTTTAAAGAAATATTAAATAAGATTAAATAATTAAATAATTGTAAATAGTAAACACAGCACAAAATATGGAAATAATGCAAAATTCCTGCATCCTTGCAATCTGCATTTCACTGGATGGGTCGTGGGTCTTCCACTATATCTAACTTGAGGCAAATACAGTGTGCATCTTGGCAAGCTTCCTAGATAGCCCAGTGAGGGATAACAACTTGGAAGTCACAGCAGAGTTCTAGCAGTAGTACAGCTATGCAGAAATGATAATAAAACCCATGCCATTATTATTAAATATGTGTCTTTTCAATGTTCTGCAACAGAGGACTTGATATTCAATTCCCTTCTATCTTGCCTCTGATGTGAATAAAGTAATTTGTGATGCAGTGATCAGGTTAGTAGATTTCTGGAATTTTGTCATGAGACTTCGAGGGTGAAATCGTGGATACGCTATTTTGGATGGTTCAGTGGTGCAGGGGGTAGAGTTGCTGCCTCGCAGCTCCAGAGATTCTGGTCCAGTCTGGACCTTCAGGGCCCTCTGGGCTAACAAGCACACTATCCAAGTGACCACCTGAGTTTCCTCTGGTGCTCTGGTTTCCTCTCGTATCACAAAGATATGTGGGTTGTTAAAGTAATTTGACCAGTGTAAATTGCCCGAGAGTGTAGATGAAGGGCAGTATCTTATGGGAATTGATGAGGAATGTGGACAAAAAAAAGAAATTGGATTTGTATAAGTATGTGCTTGGTTGTCATGGACTTGTTATGCCAAAGGGCTTGTTTTCTGTGCTGTATTACTCTGATTTATATTTTTCTCTCATCTCCAATTGCTGTGAAAAGAATATATGCTGCAGAGAGAAGGAAAATGTTTAACAATGTCACTTGGAGGCAAAATGATTTGAGCCTGAGGACCGATAATCGCATCAGTGTTGTAATGGGTATGCTCAAAGCGGGAATGTATCATCTTTGAATGTGTTTGAATGCAGACTACCACAGCCTTGCAGCAGAAATGGCCTGTACTAACATTCGGGGGAGAAGGCAGCTGCATTAATAATGTCTTTCAAAACCAATGAAATATTTTTGGTTTGTACTTGCTGCTGTAATAGTTAACAATGATGCCATGGATGAGTAAAGAAATGGTAAAACCCTCTCTGAAAAGAAACCGATACAGATTTGTCAGAAATACAACAAGTGTAGAAAATGTTTTAAAAAATGTCCTTGAACAAGAAAATGATGGCGCGGAGTGAATGTAGAGTAGAATTATCATAGAAAATAGTCAGCATGGTTTTATGTGTAGAGACCAGCAATAGAGTTGATGAGGGCAGAAGGTGGACATTGTCTACATGAGTTTTAGCAATGCCTTTGACAAACATGCCTTTGAAAGGGTACTGGTTGGTGCAAATAAGTCATCCCGTAACTCCTTGATCCCACACTCTGTGCAGGATCAAGGCAAAGAAGACAAATATTCTGTGTGCTTTCATATCTGTCTTTTATTTACCTATTCTGCCATCTGCAGGGATTCTTAGACTTGTACTCTATGGTCTCTCTACTCCTCAATATTCCCTGGAGCATTAGCACTTATTGTGTATGAATGATTTCTTTGCCTCAGCATTTACTAGCAAACTAATAGTGAATATGACAATGTTGGAATATGGGGTAGATTGCATAGTCGCATATTAAAAGAAGTTTGGTGTCCGTTTGTATAAAATGTTACCAGAAATGAGAATAATTCCAATGGGCTGCAGACATCTACTGTAAGTCATTTACTGTGTGTACAATTGAAATCAAACAACATCAGTGAACAACCTCGATTAAAGTTGTAAAAATAATGTCGTCTTAAAGATGCAATGGAACTAATTATGTTAGTTAAGTCTAGAGATACAATGTGGAAACGGGCCCTTTCGGCCCACTGGGTCCGCGCTGACCAGCGATCTCCGCACATTAACACTATCCTACACCCACTAGGGAATTTTTTTTTATAACATTTACCAAGCCAATTAACCTACATACCTGTACGTCTTTGGAGTGTGGGAGGAAACCGAAGATCTCGGAGAAAACCCACACAGGTCACAGGGAGAAATGACAAATTCCATACAGACAGCACCCATAGTCAGGATCGAACCCAGATCTCCGGCGCTGCATTCGCTTGTGAGGCAGCAACTCTACCGCTGTGCCACCATGCTGCCATGTAGGAGGAAACCCACCCACCCATCTAAAAATAATTATTTCACTAACAGCGTTTGATTCTGACCTTGGATGTTTCCTGTGTGGAGTTTGCATGTTCTTCCTGTGACCGCATGTGTTTCCTCCTGTATCGCAAAGATGTGTGGGTTTGTTGGTTAATTGGCCCAAATATGTATGAAGTGGGATAACATTGAACTAGTGTGATCGGTGGGCTGGATGGCCTGTTTCCGTGCTGTATCTCTAAACTAAGCAAAGCCCTGACTTTACCCAGTAGAACAACTGCAGCAAACTAATGGAAACACCACCACTTCTAAGTTCCCCTCCAAGTCTCATGTTATGTTATAAAATGTTGGAGTTTGTTGAATAGTCATTATTGACCTTGACTCCCAAATCCTTGGCCATAGATTATACTTTTCGGCAAAGCTGTCAGTGTCCTCGGTGATCACAATTTATCCCCTCCACTACCCCTGTTTGAAGGGGGTAAATTTGTCACTGGTTATGATAATCTGAATCCTCTTTTATAAATGCCTTTGCCCTTGGAGACATTCAGCATTTTAAAGGACTACAACTAATCTGACTCCAGAGAAATGATATACGAGCCAAAACATTAACTGAACAATGTTCATTTTCCCCTTGTGATTACTTTTCTCATATTTTACATAAACAACATTATCTAACACTAAGAAATGCACCTCTTAATGCAAATAATCATTATTCATTTCAAAAATTAATATGTCTCTGTTAAGCAAATACTCTTTTGAAAATGAATTTAATAAAGTGATTATTGGTGCGTAACAGCTACATCTTTAGAAAATATAATTTCTAGGATTAAGTAGGATTTAGCATTCCGTGTCATTTATTTCTGTTGATTTATGTTTAGTCTCTCAATTTAAGTATAGATATGTAAATTCTAAATATTGAACAGGCTTTAGTTGAGTGGTCGCTCTCTTGTCTATAAGAGAGATTTAATGGGATTTTCTAGCATCACAGGAATTTGCATTATGGAAAATCTTGGTTTTGCTGTGATGCTAAATTTCCTTTTGCATTTTCGGGGGTGGCATGATGGCGCAGCAGTTGAGTTGCTCCCATCCAGCGACAGAGACCCGGGTTCGATCATGACCATGGGTGCTGACTCTACAGAGTTTGTGTGTTCTCCCTGTGACTGCATGGGTTTTCTCCGGGTGCTCCAGTTTCCTCCCACATTCCAAAGACGTGCAGGTTTGTTGGTTAGTTGTCTTTGGTAAAAATTATAAATTGTTCCTAATGTGTAGGATAGAGCTTGTGTACAGCATGAATGTTTGTTGGCGCAGACTCAGAGGGCTGAAGAACCTGTTTCCGCACTGCATCTCAAGTCTAAAGTAAAGGCTAAATTTGCTGGCGAAGCTATTACATGGATACAGTCGGAACCCATTTCCCACAATGGAAATGATAAACACTAGAGGGTGTAGTTTTAAGGTCAGAGGGGCATGTTTAATGGAAATGTGCAGCACAAGCTTGTTTTACATTGAGAGTGTTAGATGCCTGGAATGCTCTTCTGGGAGTGGAAGCAGACATGATAGCAGCGTTTAAAAGACATTTAGATAGGCACATGAATATGCAGTGACAGGAGAGAAATGGATCATGTGCAGGATTAGTTATATTTGCCATCATGTTTAGAACAGACATTTGGGACTGAATGACCTATTCCAGTGATGTACTGTTCTATGCCTTGGTTCATTGGGTTTTCTGCTTTCAAGGTATGTGGATCTGCAGGGACAGTGGTGTGAGTTCAGGTCCCAACCTGACTGTGTAATTCAAACTTCCATTTCAGTGCAGTACTGAGGGTACACTGCACTGTTGGTAGTGCACATGTTTTAGAAGATGAGATCCCATCTTAATTTCCACTTTACCCAGATGCAATAGATTGCACAGTGCAACATGCCCTAACAAATGCATAATACAGAAGTCTCAGAACGAATCCCTTTCATATTGCTGCATCTGGGATTTTGGCACTTTGGAATATTTGGCTGCTGGATTTTCTAATTATAACAAATATACATGTCGATTAAGTAATTTTGAGTTGCCTTTACGTTGTAAATAAAGTTTTCTGAATGCTGACTTTCTATAAATGAGTTGAATGGAAATGTCATTCTAACACTGAGCCAATTGTTTATAAGGTAACCTTTTAGAGGTTGAACATTTTTGTCAACGGGATCATTGAGGTAGAATTTGTTTATCAATGTCCAGAATTCTCACTTTATAAAGATCCATTTTGTCAGAATGCTACCTGAATGAGAGGGTTTCAGCTACAAGGAGAGGCTGGATGGACTTGGTTTGTTTTCTCTGGAATGTCAGAAGTTGAGGGGAAATGATAGAAGTATATAAAAATTTGAAAAGCATAGATTAGATAGACGATCAGAACATTTTTCTCAGGGTGGAAATGTCTAACACTAGAGGACATAGTTATAAGGTGAGAGGGGGGAAAGTTTAATGGAGATGTCCAGGGCAAGTTTCTTTTTAGTGAGCGGGGACCTGGAACGCACTGCCAGGAGTGGTGGTGGAGGCAGATATGGTTGTGGCATTTAAAAGGCTTTTAAATGGGCACATGGAAGTTCAAGGAATATGAGGATATTGATATTGTAAAGGCAGATAAAATCGGTTTAACTCGGGATCATGTTTGGCACAAACATTGTGGCTGAAGGGCCTGTTCCTGTGCTGGATTGTTCTTTACATGGACAAAATTTGGCATGAATATTTTATCTGGACTTGGGTCGGCAGTTGTACATGACAACTCTTTCCTTACTGCATTTCCAAATGGATTCTAAATGGAATCACCTAAATCATTTGGTGGATTGGTTGATGTTGATCTTCACATGTCAGGCATGATCACCGTCTGTTCTGGAGTTGTTCTTGCTTTTTATCCTAATCATTAGCCTTTATTGAGAGCTGTGTTTGTGGCAACAACGATGTAAATAGCAGTGGTCCCTGACCAGTCGCAAAACAGACCTAGCGTGATGATCTCACTGCTAAGAACATGGCATGATTATAGTGGAACCTGTACCTACATCATATGTACCTACATATTTGTTATTCTCGACCCAGCCCCTGCAGGATCCACAGAAGCGATACCCAAGATCCGTGGTGTTTGCGACCCGGTTTAATCATTGACCTCAAGGTGCTGTCTGTGTGAAGTTAGCACATTCTCCTTTAGGTACTTCGGTTTCCTTCCACATCCAACCACCTAGCTGGTTGGTTAGTTGGTCTTAATGAAATGTAAAAGACTCTTAATGGGGTTGTGTGTGAAGAAAATTGGGTGAAATTGATGGGCAAATGAGAGAGAATGGGTTGCAGGGAGAGGAAGAAGATTATTCTGAAACTGGGAACAAGGAGCTACAGATGTTGCTTAACAAAAAAGATACAAAGTGCTGGAGTAACTCAGCTGGTCAGGCTCTGGAGAACATGATAGGTGTTGTTTTTGATTGGGATCTGTCTTCAGACTGATTGTGGCAGGGAGAGAAAGCTGGAAGAGGGGTGGGCGGACAGGGCAAAGCCCGGCAAGTAATAGCTGAGGGGTAGGTTTGATAGGCAGATGGTTGGACCAAGGCCAGAGATGAAAAGATTAGGTGTGAGACAGAAGAGATACAGATTGTGAAGCTAGAGGAAGGAATGCAGGCAGAAGGGGTTGGTCGGTTAATTGGCACCTAAAATTGGAGATTTCAACATTCACACCTTTGGGTTGTAAGCTACCCAAGTGGAATATGAGGTGCTGTTCCTCTGGTTTGTTTGTGGCCCTACTCTGGCAGCAGAAGGAGTTGAGGACAGAAATATCAGAATGGGAAGAGGAGTTAAAATAGTTATCAACTGCAAGATCAAAAAGGCCTCTGCAGATCAAATGTAAGTATTTAGCGAAAAGTCTATGCTTGGCAAGTGAGCATTGCCTTGATGGGCCAAATAGTAGCCTCACTCTATATCGCTGCAAAAGAAATTCCTCTATCGCAGAAAATAATGATGTAAAACCCAAAAGAGAAATACTTAGAACATATTATAAATGCAATTTCTGCATTTTTTTTGCCTATGATTTCAACTAGTCACAAAAACAAGCAGGTTAAGTAAATTATAATGAGCAGCTTATGGAATGTTTTACTAGGAAACCAAAAGAATTAGCAATCCCTTGACAATCTCTCGCTATTAATTACATAAATTGGAATTGCAGATGAAATGTGATCAAATGAAGAAAGTGGCTGACAAAGGAATGCGACCTATTGCAAGCATGTTTTCTGTTAATGGCTGTTCTTTGCAGTACATGAACTTAAGGATTCTGTTCATTTCTTGCTGGCAGCAAGCGTGCTCTGAATTATTATATATCTCTGCTGCTTCAGCCAAAGTCTAATGTGGCTTTTAATTTTGGGAGGATGATAATTTCGAAATAAATGGAATATAGATATCAATTAGGGTGGAACATATCTGATCAGAAAGCTTTAATTCCCAGTATGTAGTGGGATCACCTGCACAAGCCCAGTCAATAGAAAGTTGACTGCCAAATTATGTTAGGCTTCCAATTTATCTAAAACCTTACAATTTAAGAAATGTAGACAGCTGAGAGAATTTAACCAGTGTGTCTTTTTCTGAAACTACTTTTCTTTCCCCCATGTTGTGGAGATAAAGCTCTAAACAATGTTTAATGACAAGATTAACCTCAAAACTTGAACTACATGGTAAGGAAAAATTGTGAACAATTTCCCACACAGTATCAAATTCATTGGGCCTCACTTATTATGAGATGTATTATTAATATTGCAAGCTAATCTCACCAAAAATTAGATGAATAAATAATTATATATTTGTATGAAACCTTTTCATGATCTGTGCATGTTCAAGCACTTTGCAGCTAATGGAGTCAGTTCTTCCTGTAGGAATGACAGAGGAGATGCAGTAAGTGAGGGTGTTGCAGAACAGTTGGAGAGAAGAGGAACTTCTTCAAAGTACTTTGAGGAGATTTCACTGTGGAGCAGACACAATGTACAGGAAGGAACTGCAGATGCTGGTTTATACCAAAGATAGACACAAAATGCTCGAGTAACTCGCCTCTGGAGAAAAAGTAGAGGTGACGTTTCATGTCTGAGCCCCTCAGAGATGCTGCCTGACCCACTGAGTTGCTCCAGCATTTTGTGCCTATCTTCGGTATGAACCAGCATCTGAAGTTCCTTCTCTTGCCTCCGGCCAGCTTCACGAAGATTATTGATCGTTGTAAATATTAATCTTGCCTTAAACCCACGTCCTCTGGTTCTTATTTCTCTTACTCTGAGTAAAAGACTCCATGCAAAAGATTCAGAATATCATTTCTTAAAACCTGGAAGGAGACTTTGGGTTACCCTGGTGTCATCAAATGGAACTGGTTTATTCTTGGAGCCCGAAAGAGAACATAAGAGGCTATGGAAGCTTCTGAGCGAATGTTATTTGTTCTGTTCACGCATTGTCTGACCTTGTGGTACTCATTGATTGGGAGGATTGCCAGCATTTTGTGAGCAGAGGCCTTTATCTCCAGGGTTGTCTGGGCATAAACAAGACTGTGATGATCTGTGTGAGGGCCGCTCATTAATAGTTAAATGGTCAATAGTGACAGTAATTTATCATAGGAGGGACAGATTGAACCTCATTTAAAGTTCACACAAGGGTTTGTAGAAAAGTCAATGCATTGCAATATATTTCAATGGACTGTTGGCCATGTAAAGTGAAGCCTTGGTTAATAATGTCCAATATGAGGACCAACATCCACAAATTTAATCTGTATATAATTTGATCTGGTGCAAGTCCTTCTATAATCTGTATATTTTTAGTTGAGCAAAAATCTTAATTTAAAAAATAAAAACATGAGACTGATTGGACATTGTTAGCTGATGCTTCATTTTGAATGGCCAACATCTTGCTGAAATATATTGCAGTGCATTGACTTTTCTACAAACCCTTTGTATAAACTTTAAATGAGTTTCACTCCTCTTCCTCTGTTAATTTAACGTTACTATTGATTTTTTAACTATAAATGAGTGGCTCTTACAATACAATACAATTCAATTTATTGTCATTTGGACCCCTTGAGGTCCAAACGAAATGTCGTTTCTGCAGCCATACATTACAAAACAAAAAGACCCGAGACACAACACAGTTTACACAAACATCCATCACATCGTTGTGATGGAAGGCAAAAAAAACTTATCTCTCCACTGCACTCCCCCCCCCCCCCCCCCCCGGTCAGAGTCAGAGTCAAAGTCAAAGCCCCCGGCTGGCGATGGCGATTGTCCCGCGGCCATTAAAGCCACGCCGGGTGATGCAAGGTCGCGCACCGGGTCTTGTTGTTAGAGCCCCCGGCGGGCGCTCGCAAAGTCCCGCGGCCATTCCAAGCCGCGCGGGGCGATGGTGTAAGGCCCCGCTCAGGTGCTCTTCAACCCCGCAACTCGGGCGGGAGAAGTCGCCGTTGCGGAAGCCCCGAAAAGCGGTCACCCAGCAGGGACACGCGGGCTCCCGGTGCCGCCGTCCGCCAAACCCGCAGTTGCAGCCTCCGAATCTCCGGAGGTCGGGTGGCAGCAGTGCTCGAAACCACAGCTCCACCCGCTCCGGACTCGGCCAGCCCCGTGACGGTGAGTAGTCGGCAGCTCCGCAGCTGGAACCCCAGGTCGTTCCTGTTGGAGGCCGCTCCACGTTGCAGCCCCAACGGAGACCCGGCAAGAAAAGGTCGGGTCTCCCGTGCAGCGGAAAGATTTTAAAGTTACCCCCTCCCCCCCACACCACCCCCACCCCCCACACACATACCCCAACAGAAAAAATAACAAAAACTACATAAAAACGAGACAAAAAATAATAAAACACAGACGGACTGCAGAGGCCGCTGCTGACGAGAGTCGTGCCGCCCCTTCAAAAATGTTTTCAAATAAAATGCAATCTAGGAAGATATTGTTCATTCAGAGACCATTCAATGGAGATTATGGCCGTATTTGAATATTATATGCTTGCAGGAATGCTTCATCAGTTGTTGGAGAGACGGGCAGAAATTTTATACAGCAACACTTCCTATATTTTTGTTTGGAGTGAGACAAAAAAGGAACAAGATATTTTAACACTGTTCTCTTTCAATTGTGCAGATGAAGTGATCTATTGTTTGATACTCATTTTACTGCAGCCTAAAGAAATATTTGGACAATTACATTCTAACCAAGATTATGAGAGTAATAATCTGCATCCATCAGAAGTAGTACTTGATTTCTCTCTCCTGAGAGTACTGAGGAACATTACTTGGCAATTGAAATGGACCCAGGAAATAATTACAGATTGTTCAAAAATCAAATGTGGGGAATAGAATAGATTAGTCCATTCTAACGTGCCCTGTGTCCAAAATTTAATTTGTGAATTAATAGATAACAGTGTAGGTTTCAAGTTTGCAACCACATGAAAGAAATGTTTGGCTATATTTTCACCATGTACTTCAATTGAAAGAGCAACAGTTAATGTTTCATATCCAGGATTGACAAAAGTTGCCAGACCCAAAATATGAACTGTTCCTCTTTCCTCAGAAGTTGCCTAACCTGCTGAGTGTTTCCAACATTTTCTATTTTCAGAATTGCAGCAAATGCAGGTTTAAAATAAATAAATGGATAAATAAATAGATGGATAAATAAATAGACGGATAAATAAATAGACGAATAAATAAATAGACGAATAAATAAATAGACAAATAGATAAATAGACAAATAGATAAATAGACAAATAGATAGATAGACAAATAGATAGATAGACAAATAGATAGATAGCTAAATCTCTGCTTTTATTGTCAATTCTATCAAGTTCTCTTATGGGTCCCATATTGTGGAATATGCTATAAGCATTGGTAACGCACATCATTTTAGTTTGCTTCATTGCACTGGAGGTGATATCTGCTAAAACCTTTGGGGTAATTGCTTGCTTCATGGGTGCTGCAAACACTGCACTTTTGTTTTGTACCATCTCATCAATATTGCTCTGAAATGAAAAGCATCATGACAACTTGGATGAAAAGATTTCTGGTTGGAATAAGATAAATAACCCACGGTTGCAAAACTAGAATGATTTTACATTCTGTAATAGCAGTAAGGTCACACCAGAAGCCCAGGGTTTCGTCTTACTGAGACATCCTAGCCATTACTCAGCTGTAATGCTGTCAAAACATGAACTGCACGTTTTATGTATTGATGGCACTGTGATAATGCTTTCTCCATAATGTAATTTGAAAGTGAGCCGCAGTTATATTATACACAGTCCAAAAGTATCTGTTGTATGAAATGATAGTTCTTCAATGTGAGTGCCATTTGACAGTCTGACTTGCTGTTTCAGATTTTTCTCTGTGTTCCTTCCTTTCTGCAAAAAGCATTACTCTTGTAGTTGTACTTGTTATTTGACTTTAATTTTATTGGGATGGGATATGTAATACTGCATTCCACTGGAACTCGAGAACAAACAACATCTCCAGTTTTTAGTGATCATCACATGTGCAAGAGATAGACACAAAGTACTGGAGTAACTCAGCGGGTCAGGCAGCATCTCTGGTGAAAAAGATGGGTGATGTCTTGGGTTTGGATCCATCTTCAGACTGATCTGAAGAGGTTCCCGAACCATCACCTATCCATGTTCTCCAGAGATACTGCCTAACGCGCTGAGTTACTCCAGCACTTTGTGTCTATCTTGGGTGTAAACCACATCTGCAGTTCCTTGTTTCTATAACATGTGCAAGTCAAGCGTTGAGCTGGGACCGTTACAATGTGGTGCCTGGAATACTCGTAATATTTAGCTATATTGAACAATGTGCAGTATTAATAATCAACATTAGCTGTGTAGGGATACACTGCCTAAATATATAGGTCTGCTCTGATTTAGAAAAAAAGAGATTTTGAGATATTAACCTGAGACCTGAGATATTAACCTCTTACTTTGCCTGCAAGTAATTTCATCTTTTTAGACAAGTTTTTACATTTAGATTCCTCATGGTTTTGTCTCATGCACTGGTATCCATGAATGCACCATTTGGTGAGTCAAAGCCATTCTAAGCATGCTCTCTTCCATGTAATGCTCCAAGCTCTACCTAGTTTTACAGTGCAGATTGGAATTTTTTTTCTTCAATAAGTGCTTCTTATTAAATGCCACTAGTTCCCTTTAGACTGAACCTACATTCCCTTATATAAACCTTGAAATTGAATTGTAGGCTTTCCTCTTTTACATTTGCTAAACTTATTAAAATATTATTGGCTTTTTGATCTGCTGATATGGCACAGATTTACCGACTAATGAGAGACATCATTAATCACGTTTAATTTTTGTGAGCGAACTCATAAAAACAAAATAATACAGAAACAATGAGTCTGTATTTGTTTTAGGGATATTGTGCAAATTATGTAAACATGCCTTGTGAGCTAACATTTACACTATTTATGGGTTTGTTTGCTGATGTGATTATTAGAAGTAGTAGCAAATCCACTGGCATCTTTTACATGGAGGACAACCTACAATTGTCTTGGGAGTTAATAAAACTGGAGCTGTGTATAGGAAGACAACTTTGGTGTCATCAGCAAACATACTAACAAACTCATCTACATTCATGTCCTGTGTGTGTGTGTGTGGGTATATATGTAATAATGGATGGGATTTATATAGCGCCTTTCTAATACTCAAGGCACTTTACATCACATTATTCATTCACTCCTCAGTCACACTCAGTGGTGGTAAGCTACTTCTGTAGCCACAGCTGCCCTGGGGCAGACTGACGGAAGCGTGGCTGCTAATCTGCGCCTACGGCCCCTACGACCACCACCAATCACTCACACACATTCACACACAGGCAAAGGTGGGTGAAGTGTCTTGCCCAAGGACACAACGACAGTATGCACTCCAAGCGGGATTCGAACCGGCCACCTTCCGGTCGCCAGCCGAACACCTAGCCCATTGTGCCATCTGTCGGCCACCAATATATGTATTATGTGTAATGAACATTAGCTGAAAAAGGGTTCTGACCTGAAATGTCACCGATCCATCTTCTCCAGAGATATTGCCTGAACCACTGAATTACTCCAGTACTTTGTACTTTTATTTTGCAAAGCGGCATCTGCAGTTCCTTGTAATAACATTGGCTACTTTCCAGTCATTCAGCACCTTGCCTGCAACTGGAGAAGATGCAAAGATCTTCATCAAGGCCTTCAGGCCTTGTAACTAAAAGATAGAGAGTGTGGTGGGTGAGACTTCATATCCTAAATGTGTGACTGCTGTCACAAAATGTACCCTCTTCTGATGTACTGGCACACTGCAGCCGTGTCGCAGCTTAACTTTAATCGTGCTCTTCTCTCAAGGTCCGTGATTTCTGCCTTTGCGTCTTTTGCAACTGCTGCATTGTGCAATACTGCTTGGTCCACTGTCTGAGAAGTGTTATTTTGGTGCACTAAGCAACATGTCCTGGACAGATTGAAGCGCATCTTGAATAAACCTGAGAGGTCTCCATCAACTATCACTGTTCCTGTGAATAGTTAACTGTCAGTTTAAGAAGGAACTGCAGATGCTGGAAAATTGAAGGTAGACAATGCTGGAGAAACTCAGCGGGTGAGGCAGCATCTATGGAGCGAAGGATTGCTGCCTCACCCGCTGAGTTTCTCCAGCTGATTAAACTGTCAGGTCTGCTTTACAATTCCAAACAGCTTCCTTTTTCCCCAGTCAATTTTTTTTCAATACTCAATTGCCATTAATCCACTGTGTTCAACAATTATTAATACACAGACAGAATGCCTCCAGTGTGTTTCAAAAAATTATGATGGACACTAATTATATTCAATTATGTTCCATTCCTTGAGAATAAATGTTAAATGCTCTCATAAACATGGAGATGTGTGTTCTTATTAGTCTCTGCCTCCCATCTGAGAATTCTTGGGGAACATTACAAATAGTTGGTAAAATAAATAAATTGCCTTAATTGCCATTTAATGTATCCAATTAAAACTCTGTATGCTTGTTTCAACTCTGGTCGGGTGAGAAACAAACGTGAGGATTGATGCATCGCTGTGTGAAAAATCGAAGGAGAGGTGGCATTCATCACACAACCAGAGTCATTGCTGCAAAGCCCAGACTATGTAACCTTTTAGTTGAGTTTTATTTACAAATGCACCTGGTAATTGTTGGTACATAAGCAATTCCACAAATGCAAATGTTCCACATAACTTGCTCCTGAATGCATGGATTCTCAACCAGTTCTGCTGACATGGGGGCAGTAAGCCTTTGGCTGCTAATTGACAGAAAGTCAGACTCCATAATCAATGCACATGAAGGTTCCAATGATTAATGAGGAAATGAGAAATAAAACTGGCAGCTCACCATTCAGTTCTTCATGTCTGCCCTAGTATTCAATAATATCAGGGCTGACCATTCATCTCACTAACGTGAGATTTCCTTAATATATAAAACTCTCCCTTTCTAGGTTTCACATAAGTAACAGACTCTCCCCAATGCCCCCTTGAATAGAGAACCCTGAAGATTCCACTCGCTCGCCAAGCTAAGACATTTCTTCTCTCAATTGCCTCAATGCAGAAGAGTTGATTCCTTCTTGAGTTCATGGTCCTTGCTTTGAGACGATCTAACTGGAGGCAGAGATATCACTCTTTTTTGGAGGAGGTCAAAGAGCTCTGTTTATCTCCAGCACTGACTGTACTGGTTACTTCTGTTATTGAAAATTAAGTTGCTAAGAATGTCCTCTCGTCTGATCTGGTTTATTGGCACTGGATTTGTGGTATGCACAGGCCATGTTTCCTCCACTGAGAGGCAGAAGAGCCAATTGGGTAGCTTGCAGTCTACTCCTGAAGTCATTGAATGTGTGGGAAGGAACTGTAGATAGTATGCTTTATACTGAAGATAGACACAAAATGCTGAAGTAACTCAATGGGACAGGCAGCATCTCGGAAGAAAAAGAACACGTGACATTTTGGGTCAGAACCCTTCTTCAGAACACTCTTGGTTTTCACAAGATCCTCGATGTTTATCTGATTATCAGTTTGAAGAAGGGAGACTGGATTTGGATTATTTTGTGAAGGAACTATTGTGGTTTGATACTAGTGCTTTGAAGTGCCTGCAGTAGGTTGTCTCAAGTATATAGGAAGGCAGAGATGACAACGTATTGGTATACCATGAGTTCAATCAGTGGTACTTCATTGTCACATAGATACAGTGAATGTTTTGCATACAGTTCAGTAAAAGTCACAATACATGCAAGCATGATGATATTCAAGTACAAGAGTGTAGGAATAGTAAATTGCACTGAGACAGTACACACGAGTCACCATATTTCTGACACCATCTTGTACCCTTCAAGCTCAAAGCTGTTAAAAATGTTGACTTGGCCTGAGGCCTGTTGTACTGACTGTGGCACCGGGCCAGAGTTGCACGCCTTGGTCTTCAGATATATTCCCCTCAGTTAGCAAAAGACCATATTGGTGCACTGAAGGCGATGGTGAATTTTCCCCTTTTGACATCTTCCCTTGCTGAGAGGTGGTTCTCGAGATATGGAATGTGATTCTTCCAGCTTTGACCAGTTGCAAAGCTCGGGGTGGCTGGCAAAGCTTTGGAGTGTTTCAGTCACGATGCTTCAGTTGTTGGCTCATCTGGACCATTTTTGGGTTTGGATGCAGGAAAGCCACAGATATCTTGCGGGAACAATGTGATGAGCAGCCAAAATGTTGGAAAAAGTATCTGGATTTCAGCATGTCATTTCTGATACGGTCCTTTATTTCAAAGATCACTTTAAAATATTTTAAGCTGCACCTGTTTTATTAATGCTCATGTGATGTTGTCAAACCTTATTAACCTCAACCAAAATACTACCAGTACATCACATCCATCAACAACCCAAAGGGGGAAGAGTCAATCAACCTTGTCCAGAACATTTAATATACTAATGCTTGCCTTCAATTACACATTAACTGGAATATTAGAATCTAATTATACGATGGACTGATGTCTTTATTTAATGAATAATATCATTATTTTCAGGAAGTGTCTTAAGTGGTTCAGTTTTAAGGGAAAAACAAGCTAGCTTAAAGCCAACACTTTAAACAAAGGTCTACGATACATCTGCTACATTGGTTTTCATAGTAGCATTCTCTCTTTCTCCATAGGGCTTCAAAGAAAAACGGGCTGCTCGGATCACTTTTCTGGATGCTCTCAGCTGATGTCAAAGCAGCAAATGCACCTTTGCTTTGCTAGTCTCATTTTGACAAGGAGTGAATGACTTAACATCTACAATGCTAACCAAACTGTGGAAGCTCACCCCAATTTCACAGTGTGCACGTCCTCAGGGCCTGGACCACCCCACAGCTTGTGTTTTATGGACATTTTGAGGTCATGCTCCTTGATGGGAAGATATGGGCAAATTAATCTTGTTTTGCTTGGAGCCAGTTGCTGTAGTCTCCGCAGTCATGGCTGACGATTGCTTTCAATTTTTGGATGCACATGGATACTGAGAGAATTTCTGCAAAACCCATGCATTCAGCTGCATTCTTCTGGGGAATGTTGCTTCTTGTCTATACACTGTAGATGGCTAGACTGTAATCAGTCACATACTGTATAGTCTTTTCTTTGACTGGATAACACACAAACTAAAGCTTTTCACTGTGCCTCTGTACAAATGACAATATACACACAACAAAATTAAATAAAGCTGTTAAGAGGAAAAAAAACAACCTGCAATTATTTGCAATCCTGGAGATGCATTTGAGATGGAAAATATGTTAATCATCTGTATTTGTTTAGAATTGTGGTGAAAGAATGTAAAATGAGTACAAACAATTTTAGGTCTTGGGTTACATTTTATTTTGTGTAAGTGTTTTGAATTTGAATTTCAAGTATTCTATTTAGCCAGAGTCTTGCATTAATTTGAAAATAATACCGTAATGTTCTGTGTTCCTCAGATTCACAATCACATTGCTCATTAACTTTAGCTTCTGTGTATGGTGATTGGCAGCTTTTCCAAGAGATTATCAGACAAAGCCACACTATCTCCCAAATGCAAAAGTAATGATTCAATGACTTCTTTCCCATCTTTTGACTCGCAACGTATAAACACAATCTGTAATATTCTTTAAAGAATGATCCAATTAGCAGTTTAATTTAATAAAACAATGTGATCTGTAGAAGTGTTATGTTAAAAATCTCTTTAGCTTTCCTCAAACATAGAAAGACCTATCTAAAATGCTAAAGATTGACGCAAAGTGCTTGAGTAACTCAGCGGGCCAGCCAACATCTCTGGAGAAAAAGGACCGGCAATGCCTCTGGTCAGGACCACTCCTCATTGAAAATGCTAAAGCAAGATACTTAATGGACCTTTCAGCCAAATGTATGTGTGATGCTAATCTTTTAACCTTGATGAGTATGCAGGATTCATTCATGATGATATTTTGAGGATGTGCGAAGAATGTGGGCTAAAGCAGTGATGACATCCAGAGTGGGCATGCCAACTCCACAGATAGAAAGTGCACTGCATTAGTGGTGACCCCTCGTAAACGACAATAGCTTAAATCTGTGTGTGGGAGAGATTAAGATGGGGAGGCTGCAACCTCGCCCTCTCAGCCACATAAACTGGAGGCCAATGGCTGGAAACTCTCTTGGCTGCAGTGGATGCCCATGTCTTCTTTCGTGCTTTGACTTGCCCTTTGCACTCCCCATTGCTCTGCCGAACTGCCTTCCTGGCCGTCGTACCCTTCAGTGGGCTTCCCCTCCCAATCCACCGGAACAGACTTCGCACTCTGGGCTGAGCAAGGGGTTCGAGACCCATCGGCCACCCTCACCTGGTTTAGCCCATCAGCCAGATCGGTTTTCCAGGGTGTGACCACTGCCGCATGCTAACAGCTCCTTGGAGCCACAGGTGAGAGCTGGATGCCAGGTGGGTATCAAAGGTGGATGAACTACTCACAATGGAGCACGACATGCCCCACGCCAGAGATGCTACCCCTCCCTGAGTACTCGCACACACATTGCACATGAAAACTGCCACATGGACACTGTTCAATAAAAGAAGGAGGCAGCTGAGTTATATCAATTTGAGTCAACTGTGACTGAAAAACACCTTTCCATTAGAAGCAGTCTTGTCACAGCTCGGCAGTGAAACCAAAGAGATGATATTCCAAGTGCCAATAATAGTGACAATGCGTTTAAATCACTGATCCATTTCAATTTGCTTGATGAGCCTTATTTTCCTGGAGCAGGAAAGGAATTGAAAGCAACGCTATTGATTTTAATCAGTGTGTAAATTTATTCAATGAGCTATTGTTTTATAATTTAAAAGTTAGGCATTGTTTAAGAGCAGTCAGATCTTGTGAGCAATTCTTGCGATGCATCTATTGATGGCGTAGTAAATGTCCATAAAACACAATGGGATTGAAAATAAATCCTCTTCATTGACAGGTATAACCAACGTAATTGAAAATATATTATTTTTGTTTCAAGATTTGGTTTAGAAGTTTCCTTTGGGGGCAGTTTAAGTGTGGATCATTAACATAATGGAAGTGTGCTGCTTGTATACTGTAGCACTGCATGGTCACTTTGGACTAGTTGCAGGATGTAGCTGATTATCATTGCTGAGTCGGAGAAGGGAGTCTGAAGAAGGGTCTCGACCCGAAACGTCACCCAGGAATGCTGCCTGTCCCGCTGAGTTACTCCAGCATATTGTATCTATCTTTGATCGTCATTGCTACTGGATTGTCAGACAATGCTGTACTGGAGACAAAGCCTGCATTGTGTCCGGAAACGTGGCCGTCGGGCAGGACTTCAGGTCAGAATGAAGTGCAGGGGACTTCGGCCCCATCTCCCAACTATCCTACTGGCTAATGTACAGTCCCTTGAAAACAAAGTGGAGGACTTAAGGGCAAGACTGCTTTATCAAAGGGAGCTGAGGGAATGTTCTGTTTCACAGAGACATGGCTCACCCCCAGCTCCCCAGACTCAGCGGTCCAGCCTGAAGGGTTCTCCATCCACCGCATGGACCGTACCCTGGCATCTGGGAAAGGGAGAGGAGGGGGCGTCTGCCTCATGGTCAACTCTGCGTGGTGTTCCGACGTGGCAGTCCTGTCCAACTCCTGCTCTCCACACCTCGAACATCTGGCGGTGAAGTGCCGTCCCTTCTACCTCCCGAGAGAATTCACCTCCGTTATCCTGACCGCGGTCTACATCCCACCCCAGGCAGACGTCCGTCTGGCACTGGAGGAGCTGCAGGCCGTGGTCAACAAACACCAGACGTCTTACCCCGAGGCATTTACCACCATTGCTGGGGACTTCAATAAGGCGAACCTCAAGAAATCACTCCCCAACTTCCACCAACACGTCTCCTGCTGCACCAGAGGACCTAACACCCTCGACCACTGCTACACCACCATCAAGAATGCCTATCGTTCTATCCCTCGCCCTCACTTCGGTAAGTCCGACCATACCGCGGTGCTGCTTCTTCCTGCCTACAAGCCGCAATTAAAGAGCGCACCCCCAGAAGTGAGGACAGCACAGAGCTGGTCGGGGGGGGCGGGGGGGGGGGGGGGGGGGGGGGCAGAAGAACAACTCCAGGACTGTTTGGAGTCTGTAGACTGGGCAATGTTCAAGGACTCGGCAACGGACTTGAACGAATATGCCACAGTCGTTACAGACTTCATAAAGAAATGTGTGGAGGATTGCATCCCTACAAAAACCTTCCAAGTGTTTCCCAATCAGAAACCTTGGATGAACTTTGAGATCCGCACTCTCCTGAAGTCCAGACACAGGGCATTCACCTCCAATGATACAGTGGCCTACATGAAGACCAGATACGACCTTGGTAAGGCCATCAAAAAGGCCAAAAGGGACTTCTGCTCCAAACTGGAGGACGAGACAGATGTTCGGCAGCTGTGGCAGGGTCTGAATGCAATCACCTCCTACAAGGCAAAACCAGGAGGCAGCTCGAATGTTGGTGTAACATCACTCCCTGACGAGCTCAATGCGTTTTACGCACGCTTTGACAGGGAGAATACTGATGTGCCTTCCCGATCCCCCATTCGCTGTGATGGCATTTCAGTCTCAGTCACAGAGGCCGATGTCAGGAAATCCTTCAGAGGGGTGAACCCCCGAAAAGCACCTGGACCTGATGGTATACCCGGCCGTGTTCTAAAAACCTGTGCGGACCAACTGGCGGGAGTTTTTACGGACATTTTCAACCTCTCACTTCTGAGGTCTGAGGTCCCCACCTGCTTTAAAAGGGCATCAATTATACCGGTGCCCAAGAAGAGTAAGGTGACATGCCTCAATGACTATCGACCAGTGGCACTAACGCCGGTGGTGATGAAGTGCTTTGAGAGGTTGATCATGGAGCAAAGCAACTCCTACATCGACAAAGACCTGGACCCACTGCAGTTCGCGTACCGCCACAACAGATCAACGGTGGATGCGATCTCGCTGGCCCTCCACTCCGCACTGGACCACTTGGACAACAAAAACTCATATGTCAGGCTGTTATTCATTGATTACAGCTCGGCATTTAACACAATCATCCCCTCCAAACTGGTTACCAAACTCGCAGAACTGGGTCTCTGCGCATCCCTCTGCAACTGGATCCTCGACTTCCTCGTCCACAGACCAGAGTCTGTTCGTATTGGTGGAAATGTGTCAGCCTCAATAACAATCAGCATGGGAGCACCTCAAGGCTGCGTGCTCAGCCCCCTGCTGTACTCACTCTATACCCATGACTGCGTAGCGAACCACAGTGCGAACTCCATCATCAAGTTCGCTGACGACACCACTATTGTGGGGCGTATCACTGATGGGGGTGAGTCAGAGTACAGAAGAGAGATCGAGCAACTGTCCATATGGTGCCAGCGCAATAACCTGGCCCTCAACACCAGCAAAACCAAGGAACTGATTGTGGACTTTGGAAGGAGTAGGAGGGGGACCCACAGCCCCATTTATATCAATGGGTCGATGGTTGAAAGGGTCAAGAACTTCAAATTCCTGGGCGTGCACATCTCTGAAGATCTTTCCTGGTCCGAGAACACTAACGCAATTATCAAAAAAGCTCATCAGCGCCTCTACTTCCTGAGAAGATTACGGTGAGTCGGTTTGTCAAGGAAGACTCTCTCTAACTTCTACAGGTGCACAGTCGAGAGCATGCTGACCGGTTGCATCGTGGCTTGGTTCGGCAATTTGAGCGCCCTGGAGAGGAAAAGACTACAAAAAGTAGTAAACACTGCCCAGTCCATCATCGGCTCTGACCTTCCTTCCATCGAGGGGATTTATCGCAGTCGCTGCCTCAAAAAGGCTGGCAGTATCATCAAAGACCCACACCATCCTGGCCACACACTCATCTCCCTGCTACCTTCAGGTAGAAGGTACAGGAGCCTGAAGACTGCAACAACCAGGTTCAGGAATAGCTACTTCCCCTCAGCCATCAGGCTATTAAACCTGGCTCGGACAAAACTCTGATTATTAGCAACCACTTTCTGTTATTTGCACTACCAGTTTATTTATTCATGTGTGTATATATTTATATCATGGTATATGGACACATTTATCTGTTTTGTAGTAAATGCCTACTATTTTCTGTGTGCTTAAGCAAAGCAAGAATTTCATTGTCCTATACAGGGACACATGACAATAAACTCACTTGAACTTGAACTTGGAGCTGCTGTAATACTTCCATCAAAGGATGCAGCACTATACTACATTGAGCTTTACAATGGCAATAAATTGAATTGAATTGAATTGTATGGGTTAGCCTCTCCCTGGCTCAACACGTGAGATTCTCCTCTTCCAAACACCTTGGCTGGGGGGGGGGGGGGGGGGGCTCTAATAAATATTGGAGAAAGATAAAAGCAGTTAAGTAATGAGCATGTCAGTGTCCTTTCCCTTAAATCCCATCTAAACTGCTCACTGACTATTTCACTGGTTTAAGATACGATTAAGTATTCATCACAGTGCAATTTTAGGAATTGGTGGGCAGCTTTCAAATTAACACTTTAATGAAACTCTCCTCTGCTTCAGTCGGGTGTTTTCAGTTCTATGCACAATAAGTTAAATGGGCAAAGTGTCTATTTAAAGCGTATGTCTGTACAATGATAGCCAGCACAACCTAGGGCCATTGTTCCTTTCTACATGTTAGTTGCAATAAGCAAATAACCGCACAATAGGAATACATGTTTCCAGCATATCTCTTAAATAAATTATTTTTTTAAGTTGCTTTTTTCCCAGCAGCTTGCTTTGTATCGTTGGCCTGTTTCTGTGCTGTATTACTATGAATCTACACATTTATAGATTTTTAGTAACACAGCACAGAGACAGGCCTTTTGGCCCAACTCTCCATGCCGAGCCTAACCACTTTTGCCTGCATTGGGCCCATATCCTTCTAAACCCTTCCTACCCATGTACTTGTCCACGTATTTTTAAACATTTCTATTATATCTGGCTCTACCATTTCCTTTGCCAGGCTGATCCATATACCCTCAGTGCCAAAATGACTATTCCCCAGACCTCTTTAAAATCTTTCCCCTCTCTCCATCTGCCAATCTGTTTTGCTCTTGTTTTGGACTTGTCGACAATGGGAGGGGGGGAAGGACAGAAACTATCGACTCTATCCACAGTCCAAAATAATTTTGGAAACCTCTAAGGTCACTCCTCGGCTTCCTTTTGCTCCAGGGATAAGAGTCCCAGCCTGTCCCATCTCTCCTTACAACTTGAGCCTTCTTGTCCAGCCAACATCCTTTTGAAACTTCTTCACCCTTTTCTAACTTAATCACAGCCTTCATGTAGTGCGGTGACCAGAAATGCACACAATGCTCCAAGTTCAGTTTAACCAACATTTTGCATAACTGCAATACATGTTCAACTCCTTTATTCAATGTCACAGTCAATAAAGGCAAGCATACCATACACCTTCACACTGCCTACCTTTGTTGCCACTTTCCATGGTTTATGTATTTTGACCCCAAGGTGTCTCTCTGTTCAACAGCACTCAAGGCCCTGCCAATCACTGTGTTTGTTCTGCTCTGGTTTAACTTCCCAAAATGCATCCATTTGCACTTTTACACGTTAAATGTCCATCATTTCCACCTGTAAGATTGGAGTAATTGTGCTCTGTGAGGGAGTGTGTATTGACTCGGAGCTGAGACTAATGCTTCTCTTGGTTTTAATAAATGTCATCTCCAACTATTTTCAGGTCCATTTACTGGCTTTGACTGCTCCTTTGAGACCAATGAATATCAAGCAACACTCCATTACATTTCCGCTTTGACAAGCTGGTCTACCTCTTCCCAGCGACCCAGCTCGAAAACCCCCCCCCCACAAAAAAAGGACCCAGAATCAGCCACTGGGCTCGACGAGCCTGTCCTGCCATTCATTATGATCGTGGCTGATCTATGCTTTGTGCCAGTTCTCCATAACTCTCAATTCCTTGATCTTTACACTAAATGCTCTAATGATCTAGACTTCCATCACCCTTTGGGGAAGGTAGTTTGACATTTGAGGTCATAAGTGATAGCAGAACTAGTCCATTTGGCCCATCAAGTCTCCTCTGCCATTCAATCATGGCTCCCCCCAACCCCATTCTCCTGCCTTCTCCCCATAACTCCTGTACTAATCAAGAATCTGTCTATCTCTGCCTTAAAAATATCCACTGACTTCACCTCCACAGCCTTCTGTGGCATATAATTTACTCTCCTCTAAGAGAAGAAACTTCACCACCCTTGTTGCAAATGATCAGTTGTAAGTTTATCCTTTGTTCATTTTTCTCTCACTAGTGAAAACATCGCTACATCTGCCCTGTCAGTCTTGACTTCTACTATTGCGATCTTATCTGTTGGAATAAGGTCAACTTCTGAACCCTAAAAAAATTCAGACCCAAACTGTCTACTTCTCTTGATAAGAATCTCTATTCCGGTGATGAGCTCAATAATAAGAGCCATGCACTCTCACACTTTGTATGGACTTCACTGTTTGGTGAGTGGGATTCCTTTTGTAGAAACCTTGCCCGTTCCTCGCCAGCCAAACGATGCTGCTCCATTTAAGGGGAAGATAAAGAGAGCAGGTTAGCTTCAACCATGCAAGTAATTCATGATATTGGCCTCTTACTGAACAACAGTAAGTGCTGATGTTATGCAGCAATCATAATTATCGGGTGGCCTAAATTTGGTTTCTTCGTGAATGGGAAAAGTGAATGTGATTTCTCTCTCTGCTGGTTTTATACAGCCAAAAGGATTTCCCTTCAAATGCATTTTAAGTTGGATAATGTCCAAGGGGGCATGTACTTGGCAGAGAATGCATGGAGATGTGGGATCAAATACCTGTCCTAGTGCAATTAATGCCCAACATGCATAACGAGCATGTTGGTGTCTATCCCATTCACAACACAAGGCCTTAGACATACTGTACATTTCAACCTTGTTCAGTATGATCCAAACTTAAAATACAAACCTTTCTGTCCAATAGTGAGAAATTCAATTATGAAAATATTACTTTATTCAGAAAACGTGCAAGTACACAACACATTTGTCTGAAAATGTTTTTTAATACCTACCATGTCATTTCATTTAAATTAGCATACATGAATATGGCATTCATTTTCCTTCGCATGCATTCCTGAAAGAATCCAAAGGTATTTTAAATGGGTTTGAGCCTTTCGTTGTGCTGTGGTGGCATGGCCTTTAAATGTGGCCTTTACCCTTAAGCCCCTGTCCCACTTAGGAAACCTGAACGGAAACCTCTGGAGACTTTGTGCCCCACCCAAGGTTTCCGTGCGGTTCCCGGAGGTTTTTGTCAGTCTCCCTACCTGCTTCCACTACCTGCAGCCTCCGGTAACCACCTGCAACCTCCGGGAACAGCCCTGAAACCTTGGGTGGGGCGCAAAGTCTCCAGAGATTTCCGTTCAGGTTTCCTAAGTGGGACAGGGGCATTAGTGTCTTTGTGGTGGCTGCACTAAGTTTCAGTGTGCCCCTCTCCATGTGGTCCTGCAACTCAGCATGCCCATGGGTAGGCATTGATCTTGGACAACTCTACACTGGAAAACTCGTGAGTCTCGGGCAGATTAGTTTTTCCTCAGTGTATGGTTACATAGCTGCAGCTGATATTTGGGTGTGTGTGTGTGTACGCACATGTCCCCCTGTGAACAACCCACACAGCAGAATCCCAGCAATGAGGCCAATAGGATTTCTGAGTCTGAAGCTTCACTTATTGGAGTGATTCTTTACAAAACTCCTTTTCAAGTATGAAATCTGTACTTGGTGTAATGGTCTTTCTGCAGGCATTACGTTGAAGTGCTAATTCTATGACATGTAGAATTAACATACAGTCCAAATAACTGGCTTATAATTGCAAATCTGGACAGCTGCAGTGCGCACACTGACATTTGTAACTAATGAGCCAGCGATAACAGTGCACTTTACAAGGGCACATGTGACGGCCAGAGTTTGAGGCAAAAGGAGACCCTTGTTTAATGGTTGAAACTTGCAGCCACAGAGTCAATACTGATTACACTTTGGTCAAAGTGATGCAGCCTGTCAGGCAAGCGATAGTCTAAGACAGGAACTGGGACAGTTCTGTGCTTCAACGTGCGAGAGAATGCATTGCAAACACACCAGAAAAAAATAATTGCCTTGCTTCATGGGTGTAAAAACTATTGGTGATCTCCATGGCAGCCAGCAAGTGAATCTTGGGTTAAGTATAACATTCTGTTTGCTTTAGTTATTCAGTTTGCTCTTCTCCTTCACAGCCTGAAGAGCTGTGACGTGCAGTAACAATGACCAGTCAGGGTGACAACTGGTGTCATCTTGAACAGCTGTTGAACCTTTGTGAAGTTCGTTCTAGTGCTGACCTTGTCAAGTCTTTGACCTGGTCTTGGACACCTTGTGGAAGAATGCCACGGCAAATGACAAGGCCAAAGATATCTGTGATCTCACCAGGGAGAGGGAGTGTGAGAGGGAAAGCATTGAAAGCTCCCAAGCGTCTTTATGTTGCAGTTCTTGAACTTTTTGTTCTGAGACGTGGAAGCTACCTGACTCCTTTAACCTGTGGCATTTTATCACACACCAACTTTCACATAGACCCTGAAGAAAGGTCTCGACCCAAAACGTCACTCATTCCTTCTCTCCGGAAATGCTGCCTGACCCGCTGAGTTACTCCACCATTTCGTGTCTACCTTCACATGGTCATAACAGAGTGAGTCCAAGACAATTGCAAATCAGGATTTTCTGCATACTCGCCGCCATTCGTCCCCGCATGCACACAAACACATACGCAAACCTATGCACAGATACCTCCTCCACATTCCTCGGTCCTCACTTCCTCTTAAGTGTCCACCTTGCCACCTACCTTTGTCTAATCCTTGCAAGCCATGCATGGGCGTGCCGTTCAGTATTGGGGAGACAATGATACAGCAGTCCCCTGGATGCTCCACTTTCCTCCCACATCCCAAAGTCACACAGATTTAATGACTGTTGTAGATTGAATGCAGGTAAGTGGCAGAATCTTGAGGGAGGTTTAATTTGGAGATACAGCACAGAAAGAGACCCTTTGGCCAACTGAGTCCATGCTAACCAGTGTCTACCCCATTCTCTAACACTATCCCACACACTAGAGACAATATACAATTTTACCGAAGCCAATTAACCTACAAACCTGTACGTCTTTGGCTTGTGGGAGAAAAATGGAGCACCCTGAGAAAACCCACATACTGTCAGCACCCATAGTCAGGATTGAACCTGGGTCTCTGGCCCTGCAGGCAGCAACTCTATCATTGTACCACTATGTCACCCCAGTTGATAGGGATGTGGAGGGAATAAGAAGAGGCAATCGCAGGGTTAGCTTTAAATGGATGCTAGTTGGTCAGCATTGCTTCTTTGGGCTGACTGCGCTGTTTCGCGGGGCGGGCGATGCCTTACTGAGGATCGCCGTGTTGGAAGCTCCGGAGTGCTGAGACCGCCGACTCCAACATCGCGGAGGTGTGGTTGCGGAGCATGCAGCTGCGGGCGGCGCTGACATTAAACACCGCGGAGCCTGGGATCTCTTCCCGAGATCACCAGTGTTGGAGCTCCGTCCAGCGCTGCCTGTGGACTTCGGGAGCCGCGGTCTCCGGTAGCAAGCGGCTGTTTCAGAACTCCAAGCTGTTGAGTGTTCTTCCGATGCTGGAGTTCCATTATTCCGTTCGAGGGTCTGAAAAATTGGGCCGCCGTAGCGGCGACTGCGGAAGGCCTCAATAGGCCCCGACCACGGGTGAACATGGAGGAAGTGGACTGAACTTTGCTGCCTTCCCTCACAGTGGGAAACGTTGATCCTACTGTGCGGGGATGTTTTTATGCTTAATGTTAAATTCTATAATATTGTGTTTATTTTATTGGTGTGCTGCAATGGCAACTCAAATTTCACTGCACCAATTGGTGTATGTGACAATAAATGTCCTTTGTCCTTTGTCAGTTGTACAAATTTATTCTGGATGTTTTTCTGAAAACTATTCATTTTCTTAAAGCGGTCCCACACACAAGCAATTTTTTTGTAAGATTCTGTAATTTTGGCAGAAACCTCAGAGTGGAAACCTTGTCTAATTTACTTTTTGATAATTTGGAATTTTTGCATAGTTAATAAAATCTTCGCAGTTGAGTGGTAGCATTTCCTGAGGTAAATGCATTCATTAATCTGTCGCATTATCAAACTTTAAATGTCAATTTGGGCATGAACACATTAAGTGCATCCTACACCTGTACTTCTCCAAAGAACAAATTACTGGCAGCCAGTGAGTGTGTTTTATCACATGTCATTCACTGCGGTTTTAATTCGTAAGAAGTGCGTCTTAGTCAGCACAAAATGTGTGTAGTCAGAAGGCAGACTTACGCAATGAATAGTTCTCACCCAGAGTGAAAGCATTGGAGGATGTTTTTCCCAGATGAGATGCATCTGAGTCAATGTGTTACTTTTATGAGAACATTTTAAAAACACAATTAGTGTTGAAATGCCCAATGTCAGGCATGTTAAATATCAAATGTTAAGCGTTGTTCCATTTAATATCCTTTCATTTGTGGATGAATAGTAGGAAGTGGGCGATGCTGTGTCATTGTCGCTCTAATAAATGAAATATTATTGCTGTTTCAGTGATTACAACAAAGCTTCTATTCTACCACTAGAATGGAGTCAATGTAATAGCGCCTGCTCATTGCAGTTAATACACATTATTGCCCAAGAATAGAACAACTTCTTCTGGATGGATAGAACCATGGCTGTGGATGAATGGTTTTTATTTCCACTCCCGAGGTTTGGGGGGTAGGACTGATGGAGTGCGCGAACTGCGCATCTTTGCCGAGTGCCGGCTTGGGCCTTGGCCTAAAAAAGACCTCTGCCCAGAGTGTTTGGCCATCGAGCTGCCACCAGTTTCAGCGAACCGTTTGTTGTTGAAGGGAGCGTAGGGGTGCTGCCACCGGAAAGATGCTGCTTTGCTTGTTGATGGGACGTTCATTAGCCCGACAGCTTTCGCTTCGTCGTCCAGCTCCCTGACATGCTTCGGCAGATCTTCTCCGAACAAAAAATGTGGCGGTTGTATGTTGCCGGCCTTGCACAGTCCCGCGAATTTGGGGTTCAGAGTAGGTCGGATGACATTTTTGCGTAAACAGTTGTTTTCAAAATGTGTGTTGCACATTAATGCCAGGGCATCCTGTTGCACAGCAGACAGGAGGCCCCCATCCACCGACCTGGCAAAGGCTGTGATGCCTGAGGCCAGCAACTTTAGGATTTCCTGGAGCTTCACCTCCTGGGTTCTGATGCCCCTTCCGATGTAACCCCAGATGGAGCTGTTAACAGCCGGCACTTTTAACGAAGCACAGTTGGCAGTTGTGCGGTATTTCATAGAAGTTTCTGCCATCACCTATTCTTGGAGCTGGCGTGATGTCAGGTAATTGATGCTCGTAGCCAATTCCTCATCCAGCTTGTTTGCGATGGAATTGCAAATTTCTATGCCATAGCAGGCACATCTGCTTCACGCCCTTCGTACTTCGTGGTATGCTCTCTGTCTATACCTCCGAACTCTGAGTCAGACCAAAACTGACCCCGAATGCTCCCCTCCTCAGAGAGGGAGACATTGTGCAGCCCTGAACCAGGTGCCACCGCCGCAGGCCCCCGAGGAGACCCGCGCTGATATAACTCCGTTCGTTGGAGCATATCATGATGGAGCATCCTTTCCATCAGGTGCTCCATCCGGGATAAACGTCCGAAGACGCTATCCATTATAGGTGGGGAGCCCTCCTGGCCCGACTAGTCCGAGTCACCAGGCCTTACAGACCTTCTTTTGGCTTTCCCTCCCAGCAGGGTTGCCAAGATGCTCTCGACCGGCACCAAGTCTGAAGCCGCTGGCCGCACCGCCAGTGACTCGGAAGGCGAAAACGACGGCTGCCCGCTACCCGCACTCCTGCGGTCTTCCGTAGCTGGTTTCCCCGCGGCCCGTCTGGACTTCACCTTGGACATTTTCTCCATAGCAGTTCGTACTTGAAGTTCTGCAATCACGAATTACCGAACAAAAAGAAACAACCTCAGAATAAGTTTTAACACTTACCTGTAGGATTTTAAAAACTTACCGCTGGAGGAGCGACGCTCCTACCAGCCAGTCGTTGCGCAATGCGTTAGATGTAATTGACGCGCATGCGGGCTGGCGGGCTTCTTCACGTAGTCACTCACGTGACTCCGAAGTAAAATAGTGCCTGCTCATTGCAGTTAATACACATTATTGCCCAAGTATAGAACAACGTCTTCTGGAAAGATCAGTGGTGATTTGAGGGACTCAAAATTATTGTTGTATGGTATATGCGCAACATAAATTAATTTTAATTATCTTGAATTGAAGGGCTCCAAGCCTATCAATTCCACTGCTATGAAATCTATGGGATCTGACTTGTAGGTAGGACCTTTTTTGGTATGTTCCTTGATGTTGACACACTCTCCAGTCTTCATTGCTATTCTAGCATGTCTGGCACCTGTTCAGAATCCCAAGCCGGATTTCCTGCAAAATTTGTTGTTTTGATAAGTTGCTCAATCGATGCTCTATAATCCTCAAAAAGAGGTTGACTAATGTTCAGCTGACCGAGACCCATCCACCACCCAGTCAGCAGTGCAGGTCTAACTGCCCATGAGAACGAGGGAGAGATGTGAGGCCCATTGAAAAACTACCCTGTAGCCTGCCTTTCTCTTCCATGCGAAAGGCAATCATTGTGCCAGCTGAAAATATGTATATTAGTAAAGAGGCATTGACTGTAGTGGACATACTGAGATTGTAGAACAGCAATTCTTCAGCAATTACCTGTATGTATTGAATTGATACCATGAAGACTCATTGATATGCAAAGTCAGACGATAGATTGTATGTGAATATCATGAAAACATTTTTTGTACTCCTATCAATAATACTGCACTACTGTCTCCTGACAGTGACGGCCACTTGTAATTCTTTGTCGGGTCAATGCAGTTCTTGCATCACCAAAAAATAATGGTTGAAGACGGTGACACTGGTGGCCAATGTCATTCAGCTTTCACTCTGGGCAGCCATAGCCCAATTCTCATTCATCTTTCTGCACACTACTGCCAGCCATTCCTCCAGCTTTTTCTCAGTGAAGTTGGCTATTCTACTCATGCCTCTCCATCAGCCAAATGTTGACCTATTTCTTTCAGTCACCATAATAATTAAACCATGTGACATAGTTTGAAGAAGGGTCTTGACCAGAAAAATCATCCATTCTTTGTCTCCTGTCCTGCTGAGTTACTCCAGCATTCTGTGTCTATCTTCGATTTAAGCCGGCACCTGCATTTCCTTCCTACACACCTGTGGCATTGTTCTTGGCTCACCTCAGTACTTCTGATGAATGACATCATTTCATCAACAGGATGGGATCAGTCTAGAGATGAAAACATGTCAACGATGTACACCTTGACTGAACAGATATGGTCACCTACTTTTGCTCTGCATATGCAGCAGTCAGAAACTGTAGCCTGGGTCTGAAGAAGGGTCCCAACCCAACATATCACTATCCACATTCTCCAGAAATGCTGCCTGACCCATTGTATTACTCCAGCAGTTTGTGCCTTTTTTTGGTAAACCAGAATCTGGAGTTCTGAAGGTCCAAACTAACTCCAACTGAAAAGCATGAAGATTTCACCATTCCAGAGAATCTTGTCTCACTGCTCTGGAATCAAATAGTTTTGTGACTAGTTTTGGGTAACTTTAGCACTATAACTGCAGTATTTTCAATTAAAATTGAACACTAATTCAACTATTTCAACTGTTCTAAAGGTTAGATGAATTGGAAGCAACTATTCTATAAAGTTTTATCTATTAGAAGTCACGAAGTGTGTGATGATTAACAGCTTTGGCCTAATTGAATCCCATTGATTATATCCCAATCTCCAATGCCCAGCAATCAGTTATTCTTGTCACAGTGGAAAAGTAACAACCAGTGAACTTTGAGAATCAACAGATGGCTTTTTTATATTTAGAATCAAGAGATGCCAGGCATTGGAACATGTGAACAATAACACGTACTAATCTAATAACAGCACTAAGCATCAGCAAGAACATAGGCCTGGATGAATGGGCTGGCAGAGGCATTAAAAGAAAATCTTGCAATTCGTTACCACAGATTGCAATAAAGGCAGATAAAATTTGACAATGTGTTTCATCTCCTAAGAATATATGCCCTTTATAAAGCTCAACATATGCATTGAATTGTATCATAGGTTCTCTGCAGAAAGCAAATGTGTAAATGAATGAGTTCTTTGCACAGGGTTATAGCTGAATATAGTATCATTGAATCACCCCCCCCCAATCATGATTTGAATGCATAACCATTGCTGCAATCCTGAAAGGTTAATTACTAAGTGGGATTTAGTCACTGGTTCTTGCTGGGGAAAGGACTGGCAATGGGACGGAGTCTGCAGGTGGATTAGTGTGGTTGGAAGTTGAAAAGCAAAAATTTGTATAACACTAAAATTAGTTTAGTTTAGAGATTTTCGAGATACAGCATTAGAAGGGCTCTTTGAACCGCTGCGTAATTGCCAACCATTGATCACACACAAGAGGAAATTTATGGAGGCCAATAGACCTACAAACCCGCATGTCTTTGAATATGGGAAACCAGAGTAAACCCATGTGAGGCAGTGGATCTACCAGTGGCTCCACTGTGCTGTCAACATTCATCGGGGATGCCAAACAGGACCAGCATTAAGTTACCAGGCAATAACTTGTATATTAATAATGGAAAAGCTACCCATTCAACAACTGGATCCACCTCTGCTACTGTGGCTGCTGCTGCCATGGGTGTTTGGTAATTGATGCATGCAGTGGAAAGCTTTTAGTCAAAATAATCAGTAATGGAATGGTCAGTGAGAAAATGACTGTAATGTCTTGGAAATGTAGTAAATCTCTTTCCTTTGGCGATTAGTGCACCAAATTCTTAAAACTGCCAAATTGGACAAATAATTTCTTCTAGGGTAACTGAAGCAGAATAAGTATAACTTGAGGTTTAATCCTTTATGTTAAATCATTAAGGTTGTGATTATTAAACAAAGTGGATTATTTAGAACACAACATCCTGTGGGGATTTCAATTGCAATTTATCTTTAGGTTGAATATGGTAGTAAACCTATTTTCTGTCAGAATTACATTGAATGGATAATTTCCCTCTCAGTCACTTGTTTTGACTTTACTGCTTTAAGTAACTGAGACTGATTTAATGCATGTTTTTCTGGAGATGTTTCCTTGCTTTTACTGGGAGAAGTTGCTGCAATGTCTGCCATAAGTTTTGCTGCCTCCGTTCTTTAATTAGATTTTGTTTTCTGAGTAAATTGACTTTGCTGTACAATCAATCGTTTGCTGTATGCCTAGACGTGCATTCTATCTTGTCTCCGAACTTGGTGGATGACTCAATTTAGTCTGGAGATATTGTTTCTTTTTCTTAAAGTTCCCACGTACCAATTACCATTTAGATTAATGGGATTCCACTCTACCTCCAGTCAACCTCTCCATATCAGCAGACATGAAGCAACCCACGGCAAACTAATCCAAATTGTCTTTTATGATAGGATGGTAAAGTACCGTCGTACACCAGCTCCGATGCTTAAAACATCGTGTCCAAACTCTGCATGCTGCACATCTGTACAAAGCTGGCAACTACTCAATACTGTGGTGAAAAACAAAAGTTCAGATCATGTATGAAGGCTCAGTCTGATTTGAGATGAAAAGGAGTTGGTCTTCTAACATTCCAGTTTTGAGGACTGATGTGAATTTGGAAGGTTTGAGATATTTTATGCAACTATTCCACAAAGTTGCTGCTGGAAGTTCATAATAATAGTTCTTCAGCAGAAGTTCTTCAGCAGAATAGTACCAGGTGTGGCTAAATGGAGATGATCAGTCGTGGTACTGGCAATGACACTGGGCCAAGGTTCACCAGAGAATCATGGAATGATGGTATGCACCCAAGTCTAGTTTTTTTTTTACTAGTTGCAGAGATAGGAATGCAGTGGAGACCAGAAGTGAATAAAGTGTTTCTCCTGTCACAACAGTGTAATAGACTAACTAACTGGATTAGTAGAGATTTGCAAGTCAGTAGAAGCAGATCTCAATGCTACTTTATTGCCACATGTACCTAGGTTTCGTGAAATTCATATTTTGCATACAGTTCAGTAAAATCTTACTTTATACTTGGGCATAATAATGCATGTATACGAATGTATGATAGCAGATTACCCTGAGACAGTACACAACTCGCCACATTTACAAAAAGTTCAGAGTTGTTAAAAAACTCAGCGGGTGAGGCAGCATCTATGGAGCGAAGGAATAGGTGACATTTCGGGTCGAGACCCTTCTGTAGACTATTCCTTCGCTCCATAGATGCTGCCTCACCCGCTGAGTTTCTCCAGCATTTTATCTACTAAATATTAGAGCTCCTTTACTTGAAATACTGAGAAGCTCTCGGAAAGTGGAGAGATGAAACTAAGGAAGATGAAAGCCATCCACCGAATGACTCTCCAGGTTGCAAAAAGATTACCCACTGGGTGAAGACCAAAGGCAATCTGCCCTGCCAGAAAGAAGAAATGGTTATAACAAAGTGGGTCCTTTCTCCTTGTAAGGTTGTGAGAGCAGGGAATAACGGGTGAAGTTGAAATTGTGCTCAAGTGGCCCCTTGACTTCAGAATTACATTGTGAGGGTCACTGGTTTTCAACAGGAAACATAATGAAGCATCTCATCACAGCACATTAGAGCTGTTGGTAGTGAAGTAAAATTCAGTCCCATTCTACCAGTGTTCTCCATACTCCTGCAAGTTTTTCCTTGCAACAAGTGAATGGGCAGCCACTATCCACCTTCAGACTGTGCATTCTAAAGGGCCTGTCCCACTATACAAGTTTACCCAAGAGCTCCTCCGAGTTAAAAAAAAATTGCACCTTTATCTGTGTTTGGATTGAGGCTGTAATGAGTTCTGGAGCCAGGTGATTTTGACAGAATTCAAAATGAGTTTTACTGAGTAGGTAATGGGCAGGTGCAGCTTGATAATGTTATCAGTAACCTGTTCCATCATTTTGCTCATGATTTGAAGCAAAATCAATGGAATGTTATTAGTTGGGTTACTTTCACCTTCGTGGTCAGAGCATATTCTCGTTTTCCAAATCGTTACACAGGTGCAGTTGTTGGAATTGGAGATGCGGCCAGTTCTGAGAGCAGAAGCCTTCAGTTCAGCAGCAGGAATGTTGTTAGGACCCACTGCCTTTTCTATAGAAGGAGCATGCAGTTGTTTCATGGTATCATGTAATGAATTGAGTTGAGCCTTCCATTCTCTTTGTTACCTTCCAGTTTCCCTCTCCTCTAACTCTCAGTGTGGAGAAGTGACTTGACCCAAAATGTGACCCATTGATGCTGCCTGTCCTGCTGAGTTACTCCTGTTTTTGGGACGTTCTTTTGAGTTAGGCCTGTTGACAGTGTGCAGGTTTCTTGGAGTGGCAAAGAAGAATGATTTACATAGCACATTTGGCCAAAAATAGTTGTGAATGCTTTAGGATGGGATTTCTTTGCTCCTGTAAACTGGGATGCAACATTAACAATGGGGCTGCTAATGGAGCTATCTTCCCTTTATAGTTATTAATGATCTAATATTAAATACCAGAAGGACCCAGCTGCTGTTTAGGTTTATGGCAGATGATAAGGGGAGCCACAGAATGATGTAATCCTCCCCTATTCACCTGTCAAAGACACACCTGTCCAATTTAATAGTAATACAATAGACCATTATAGAGTCGTTTTTATGGAGGGCAATTTCTATCATTGCATTGAGGATACCCTCCATTATGTTGTGCAGCAGTATCACTGTGTGAAATGGATTAGATTCAGAACAGATCCCTCAACACAAATGCTGTGTTTCAGAGATGTATTGGAACCTGCAACTCGCGTTTGGTCCAGTTTCAACAATGTGAAATGACGATGAATTAAAACAAAATCTATCCACATAATTTCACCCAGAAATATTTAACATTTGCAATTGCTTTAATAAAGTAGAGGATAATAAAATATGGCAACATTATTCTGGCTCTCAAAGCTATAATACATTCCAGTGGAAAATAAAGATGCCCTCAGCAGATGCATTAATTGAGTTGAAATTTATGATTTATTATCTGCCGTAACAGGCAATTACTTGTATTATTGCTAGGGTCACAAAAATCAGAAGCAATGATTTGAAAATATATAGTTGGAATATATTGCTAACCACTGTATTGTAAGAGGGGACAGCTTGATGCGGACGTTTACATGAAATATCAAATGTCAGAGGAGCGAGATGTTGCTTTTAAAGCTGTCCCCAATGTTCTCAGGAGGAAGTAACTCAAAGGTTTCAGTATTTTATTGTCACGTTTACCAATTAAGGTACAGTGATATTCGAATTGCCATACAGCCATACTAACTAAAAAGCAACAAGACACAACTACATAAAATTCAACATAAACATCCACCACAATGGATTCCCCACATTCCTCACTGTGATGGAAGGCAATAAAGTCCAATCTTATTCTTTATTCTCCCGCTGTCGGGGCAGTCGAACTATTCGCAGTCGGGGCGATCGAAGCTCCCGCGTCGGGGCGGTCGAAGGTCCTCCAGCTTGGAGCTTCTGAAGTCGGTCTCTAATCAGGGACCGCGTGCTCCACGATATCAAAGTCCTGCAGGCTCCCGCGGTTGGAGCTCCCAAATCGATCTCCAGCAAGATGCCGCCAGCTCCCCGATGTTTGGCCGCTGTGCGGACGGAGATACGATACGGAAAGAAAAATCACATGACCGTCGAGGTAAGAGATTTTAAAAAGTTTCCCCCAACCCCTCTATTCATGCAATTCATTCATCATCGTTGAAAACATTAGCGATGCAGTGGTGCTGGTTTCCAATAGGGACAGTGACGGACGCACCACAAATCTCTGTTCTCCAGTTCCTGCGGGCTTCCGCCGCTGGAAGTATAGGATTTTGGTGTGTGTGCTTTATCATCATTCCTTACAATGCTATGTACCACAGTGATCGCACCTTCTACTGAAGTGTGGATGGCCGTTGGCTCGCAAGAAGCTCATCCTCTCTTTGACAGGTCTCGTTTTTGGTCTTGCTGGGGGTCCACAGCCCCCTCCTCACCTGGCAAACCAGGTGGGGGAAGACGGTTTAGTCGCCGAATATCCGACCATGGAGCAGGTAGCACGGGATTACATGGTACCCGTGGCTGGGGGATCTCCCCCCGACCTGACCTAAACCCCCCCCCCCCCCCGCCACATACACAGTTGTACAGTTTATAGCGATTGCCATCAATAAATTGCCCTCCATTATTCCATCCTGGGCTAACTCCGTTATAATTTCTTAATCTGTCGGGTTTAGGGCATCATGAAAAGCCATTTCACAGTCATACGATCCTTCATTTGAATGATGAATCTCCTCCAGGGTTTAGGCTTAGACTTAACAGCATCCAACAAACCTCCTCTCAATAATATTCGTAGCATGAACTAACCGTTGAACTGACAAAACTATTCATGAGTCATCTGTTCAGCAGAAATGAATCCCCTTGTGCTTTTACTAATCATATTCCAGATCAACATTTTGTGAGACAACGAGCTATTTGTGAACTCATTGGATCTATGTGTGGACCGTAAAATACATTAAACGATTGCTGTGCAACAGCGAACCAGTAATGGTATAAATGCTGAGTATTGCTTTAAGAGCACAAAGTAATTGCATTGTGAACCAGTGCAAGGAGACTGGGTGCACCTTCTGCCAATGTTACCCCATTTGTTTTGTACCCATGCAACCATGGCATAGATATTTAAAACAAAATCACACTTGAATAAACATGATAATGCCATGCAGTGTTTCCATGTTCCCAAACTCTCAGCTCTGGTCTGAAGATCACTAAACCAGAGGAGCTGTATAACAAACCAGTGCAAGTCTAGGTTATATGCAATGGGGAGTGTATTCTGACCAGTGTTTCTGATCAGTAGCAGTTGTTCACCAAACATGTATATCTGTCTGAATAAAGGTCCCGACCTGAAATGTCACGTATCCATTTTCTCCAGTGATGCTGCCTGACCCGCTGAGGTATTCCAGCACTTTGAGTCTATTTGTGGATACCTGTTGCTTCTCGAAGTTCTCATTAAAGAGCAAATGTCTTCAATTAACTCTTAAAATGTTTTTGGTTTAGACTGGTGTTGTTTTGGAACTTGCCACAAAATTACACTGTGTCTACTGCACAGAAAGTAGCCCTGCAGTCCATTATTCCATGCCAGTGTTTGTGTGCCACTTGGGCCTCTTCCATCAGATATGAATGTAAGAATAGCAGCGAGAATAGTAGCAAGAATAATCCACTTGGTCCTTTGAGCCTAGTCCATCATTCATCAAGATCATTGCTGATCTTCTACCTTGGCTCTGCTTTCCAGCATGATCCCCATGCACCTTGATTCCCAGAAATCTATTTATTTTGAATCTACTAATACTGATCCTCCATTGCCCTCCAAGGTAGATGTTTGAAAAGTTCATCAAATTGAAGTGGTGAGGGATTTCTTCTTGGATTAGTCCTAAATGGCTTGCTACTCATTTTGAACCTAGATTGCTTGTCCTCCCTGTTGATGCCCCATGCAAACATCATAACTTTCAACCTGTCTTTAACTCATGGGAAATCGTCAGTGGGCAAAAACATTCCACCTCAACCTGTTATGAACAATTAAGACATTCTGTGATGAACTTTTAAAACTGAGATGAAAAGAAAATGCTGAAGATGTTCATATAGTTTAAAACTTGATGCAGTCGGAATTTAACTCTGTTTCATTCCCCCAACACCGACTATGGACACACAAGTCACACACAAGTATGACTTTTGACACACAAGTAACAACCATAGATTGCCATGTCTGGATTTGCTCTCAACTTCCTTCGAAAGGTAAACATCAGAATTGTTATAAGAGTCAAACCAGTTCATAATAGTGGAGGTTAGGCAAGAATTATCCCCATTAAATTAAAACTTATTATTTGTTGCAATAATAGTTAAACACGAACAGAATGGCATTTGACCAATTCATGGATTTCCAATAAACAGGATAAGGATGGTACACACTGATCTGGTGACGATTTGCTGGAAGGTTGGGAAGTTGCAATAATCTAATGGGGCATATGCTCTGATAAAATAAAGAGTGGTCAGGGCAAATGTTAGTGACTTATGAAGAGCTGAGGACCGGTTTAATCATTTGTACCTTCCAAGTGATCACTGGGATAAGTTTTGTTCAAAATCCTTTGGAATCAAAGAGCTCTGGACAAGTGAATGATATTTAAAATGGGAAGTGTATGATGGAACTGCAGACGGGGTAATTGCCTGTACAGGTGAGAAGGGTGGTCTTGAAGTGAGTTGGTGGGAACTACGTGCGAGTTGAAATTATGGTTGCAGCCAAGGATGATGGTTGTGTAAGGTCATTGGAGTACAGAGTTCATGTCGGTGCTTGGAAATTGTCCATAGTGTGTGTTGGATAGTGTTAGTGTGGGGGGATCACTGGTCGGTATAGACTTGGTGAGCTGAAGGGCCTGTTTCAACATAAGATCACTAAACTAAACTTGCAAGAAAAGCTTTTAACCCCACACACTACCATTCACCTACCCACTAGGGACCATTTACAATTTACAGAAGCTCATTAACCTTCAAAACATGCATGTCTTTGGAGTGAAGGAGGAAGCTGGAGGACCCGGATCAAACCTCCACAGTCACAGGGAGAATGTACAAACTCCATACAGACAGCGCCCATTGTCAGGATCGAACTCTGGTCTCTAGTGCTGTGAGGCAGCAATTCTATTGCTGTGCCACTGCGCTCCCCAATGCTCATTATCTGAAATCCCACAATGGGTGTTCGATTCAACATTCATTATTTATTTCAACAAAATCACGAAAGAATACTTATCTTACAAAATGCAAATGAAGTTGCACAATCTACTTAACTTGTAAATGTACAATTCATACAGCCAGTATGTAGTTCGTACAAAACACCTGCAGAAATCATTCTTTAATTCTTCCCAAGTAGATAACGAGCAATTTAATCACAGCCCAAGCTGAAAGGTTCACCAATCCAGCTGTAAAGTGTATAATTGTTGGAACAGCAGACAAAAGACAAATGTGGTCCATGAGACGCTGGCGAAGCTCGCGATGCAGCAACGCCAGCCTGTTTTGAGTAGAGCAGAATAACCTCTTCACATGTGGGTGGGCAATATGCTACATGGAAGGTCAGTGCTGAGTCAGCCTCACCAAAGGCTTACAGGAGGGGTGAGAAAAGGTGAACAATGTAAGAAAGAATACTGGAAAGAAAGGAATATCATTCTGAAGTAGGAGTACAGACGTTACATATGCATGAAAGCAGATGCTTATAAATATTATACACGTACAATAAAACCCATAGGAAAAAAGAGTTAGAAGGAAAGGGCTTAAATATGAAGGTTTCAGCATCATGGAAATCGGATATGATATCGCATGCAAGAGAATTTGCCACAGAAGGGAATTTACTGTAGACTGAATCATTACATTTCTACTCTCTGATTCTACCTTTAAAAAGCAATGCAGGATTTGGTATTGAGTATTACTTTGTCCAGATCTGAAGCATTTGACTCCGAATTAGCAAGTTATCAATATTTGATTTGTGAAGCAGACTCTAATGTTTGTGATGTTGGAAACAGCTTGACATAGAGGCGGTGAGCACTATAAACAGTGTTATCTGAATATCCTGTACAATGATCCACAGGGAGAATCAGCAGTGAGAGCTTTGTATGGGAGAGTCGCCGGCCTCTAAATCTGGTCTTGATGTTTGTTTTCAAATTTCAAAAGCATGACACGAGGAGTACTAATTGACTTGTGTGTCACGAACATGTGTCTGTTGATGCTGACTAAGTACAGAACAATGAATGCAATGAAAATCAAGTATGTGAATAGATAAGTATGTTTGTGCAGTCCCAACATTCCACAAGCGACAGAGCAATAATTAAAAATGGAACTTTATCACAGAAGAGAGTTACACTTCTCAGTAGCAACATCATTGTCCATTTTTGAATTAGACTACAGCACAAATGCACAGATACTTAATAAAAGGATTAAAAAAAGCAATGGAGTCACTTTCAAGTTGTGATTGGAGATGCAACGCCTGAAAGTGTGGAGGAAGCAAATTTAATACACATTTTACAAAGTTAATTAGATCTATTCCTGATGAGGAAAAATATCAGGCCAACAGAGAAAGCATTGGGGAGTGAGCCTAAAAAAACTCTCAAAGGTGTTATGATAAAATTGGCTTCCTCTGTTGCATGGCTCTGGTCTTTTACTGTTCCACATAGTTAACTTAAATAGAGGTTCATTGCAACTTGCTTTAGACAAACTGGGGGATCTCAAGACCAAATACTGAATGGTAGCATGCCAGATCAGTAAAAGCAAATGGCAACTATTGAAAACTAAAAGAGGAGAGTGGAATGAGAATATCTTACCAGGGATGAATACATTGTGACACAGTGCAGACTGAATGTTTTCCTTGTTGCAAGGTGAAGAATTTGACGAATTCGGGCTAAATGTTAAGAACCGTTCAGACAGGTATTTGGATGGGATAGTTTTAGTGGGATATGGACCAAACGCAGGCAAGTGGGACTAGTGTAGATGGGACATATTGTTTGGCATGGGCAAGTTGGACCAAAGAACCTGTTTCCATGCTGTATGGCTCAATCACCGGGTAAAATGCCACTTCTCACATTGGTGTCTCCTCATTGGGGAAAAAGGGAGAGCTGAGCTTAGAATCAGTGTGAAGAGAAAACTGAGATAATTACAGGTCTCTAGAATTATATCCTTTCCTTTGATCGTACAGTTATTAGAAAGGTAATAATTTGTATAATTTATTGTATCATTAATCTTAATCTGAAATCCATTCATATCAGACATCTTGAAAAATGGCACTGGAACACATCTGGTAAGCAAATTATACCAATTAATGATGAAACTTACAGATTTAATTAAGGAAATGATTAACAGATCACTCTTAAGGTACTATTAAAAATATTATCTTTAAATGATCTTTACATACCCATTGCTATCAACAATTATGGAAATACAGCTTGTTATATTTATGATAACTCGTTGAAAGTAGGAGAAACTAGTAGTCCAAGGTTTAGTGTTGCAAGAGCAAAGTTTCTGATTAAGACTGATTGGATCATTTACAGTTAGCTTTGAAATTACTTTTAATATTCACACTCAATGACTTCTGATTATTGCACAGGCTGCATGTTCTTCTGATTTGCACATTTAAATAAATGCAATTTGGGTTATTATCAATGTTCTGAAGTGGTTTTCAAAATGTTCCATGTTTAAATTTCCCTGCTCAGGGCTCCCAATTCAAATTTAGTTTGTCAGCATAATGCCTTGTGAGGGTGATGACAGCAGAAAGATGATGATGAATGAACAAAGCAGGGATTTGGGCACCAGAGGTGACTTCAAATCCATAATAAGTAGCATGGTAACTGGATTGTTATCACCAGTAGTGGATGCAATATTTCTGGGTGGTGATGGTCAAAGAGCTGTAAACTTCTGGTGTGCCTTTATCCAAGCTAGTGAAAGGAAGGGACATACAGTAGATCAGTGGGAAAGTTGGGCAGAGTGGTGGCAGATGGAGTTTAATCCAGATAAGTGTGTGGTCATGCACTTGAAGTCAATTTCTGGTAGGACATACAGAGTACATAGCAAGGACCTTGGGAGAGCTGATATACAGACAGATGTTGAGATATAAGTCCGTAGTTCTCTGAAAGTGGTGACATTGGTGTATAAGGTAATGTAAAACACATTTGGCATGCTTGCCTTCATTGGCTGAGGCTTTGAGCATAAGAGTTGGGACATGATGTTTCAATTGTACAAGACATTGCTCTTACTGAACTTGTAGTATTGTGTACAGTTCTGGTCACCACACTGCAGGAAGGATGTGGTAGCAACAGTGAACGATTAGATAGGCTGGAGAAAAGAACAAAGTGCTGGAGTAACTCCGCATCTCTGGAGAAAAAGGATGGGTAACGTTTCGGGACTGAAAGTAGAGGGGAGGGTTTTAGGCTGGGTTTATTTTCACTGGGATGTGGGAGGCTGAGTGTGACCATGTAGAGATTTATGAAAGGAGCAGGTAGGGTAGATAGTCAGAATCTTTCTCCCAGGGCAGTTGGATCCAGAAGAGAGGGGAGAGATTTAAAAAAAAAATGAGGGAGGTTTTTCAATACAGAGGATATTGGTTTTCTGAAACGAGTTGCCAGAGGAAGTGGTGGAAGCAGATAGAATTATAACATACAAGTTATGTTTGGTCAAGTCATTTGGACAGGATTGGTGTAGAGAAAATGCAGTCAAATGACATCATGGTTGGCATAGACATGATGGACCGAAAGGATTTGGCCAGTATTGGCTTTCACACAATCCACCCGGAAAAATGCAAGGACAAATAAGTTCAGGAAAATTCTGGTCTGGAAAGCACTTTGCATAGCAATAGGTAATACTGATGCACCATAGAATATGTCACAGTCTCTCTGACCTGCGTGTTCAGAAACATTGGCCTTGGTGTAATTAACCTGAATAAGCTTTGTGTGGTTTTCAAGCTGGTTGTGAACTGAATGCAGTATTTATTTGGATCCAACCTCTGCCTGATTTCAAAATGCCTCAATTAATGTTTGATTCTGGAACATTAATATATGATTCCAGTATGCTGCTATCAGGGGAGATGAATGCATTTATCGGCACATAATGTAAAAGACTCATGATTTTGGTTTGGGTGCAAATGGAGTTAAGAATTGAGACTCTTAATTGAGAGGAAGAGAGCCCAACGTCTCTGTGCTGCAAGCTGCAGTTATGTACTGTTATAGCACCAGTAACTGATGGAATATGCTCAGCTGAGGCTGCATGTCAGTGTCTCCCAGCTACTGCTCTGAATTCCCGCAGCAAGAAAATCCACCACAGCAATTGTGCAGCCACACCTCTGGGCTGCATCATCAGATTTCATTGCTCATCGTGGCCAGGCAGCATTAGGAGCTTCAAGCATATCTGCTGGATTCAGCATGTATTACAGTGACACAGTTGAGCTGTGGGTTATGCCAAAAATAACAGTGGCATTCATTAAAAAAGTCAGACTTCCTTGGTAATAATATTTGTCAAAACATCCTGAAGTTCTTTCCAGCTAATGAGTACTTGCCGAAATGTGATCGTTGCTGTAATCTTGAAAATGCAGCAGCCAATTTTCACCCAGCACAGTCCAACAGACAACAGTGTGATAATGACCAGTTCAGGTTTTCTTTAATGATGTTGATTGAGGGATATTGCCCTCACACTGGCCCTGGCGTGAAGTCTCCTGCTATCCAAGTATTTTAATGGGATCTTTACAGCTGCGACAGGTTTGATATCTCATGTGGAAAGTGGCATCTTTGGTGCGGTGGCACCTTGCCAGCCTAGGCATTTAGCTAGATTAGACTAACATGCCACCCTACGACTCCAGGCTGGACACCCGAGTCATCTCTAGATCCATCTGTACACCTGGTGGAGATCATCACCAAATCCACTGATCGGTAACATCAACGAATATTACACATAGCGAGATATGGTACGGAATATTACACGCAGAGAGATACAACCCCAGGGGGAGGTTGGTGGGGATGGAAGTTTGGACCAGGGAGTCACAAAGGGAATGGTCCCAAGGAAATGTTGGAAAAAGATAGGAAGGAGATAAAGTGTCTGGTGATGGAATCTTGTTGGAGACAGCGTTGAATGCAGAGGCTGGTGGAGTGAAAGGCGAGGATCAATGTTTGAGAGGGGGAGCCATGGTCCAGGAAGAAGGAAAACATACCAGTTCTGTCTACATGGAAAGTCTCATCATTGGAGCACATATAATGAAGAGGAACCAGGAGAACAAAAGGATCCTCACAGGGAGCAGGACGAGAGGAAATATAGCCATGAGAGTTTGTGGAGGATGTTTGAGGCTACTTATCCCCTGGGCCGTAAACAAAGAGCTCCAGTATGGGGAAGGAAGAGTCTGAGGTAAACCATGTGAAGGCAAGAGTGGAGTGGGAATGTCAGAAAAAGTGGCGACATGTTTGAGTTCTGTGTGGGTTCAGGAAGCAGTGCCAATACAGCCCGCAATGTTTTAGAAGAAAAATTGAGTGAAAGAGTCCAGAAGGTGACTTAAACGACAATAAGTCTGTTCCCACAATAAGACGGGCATGGCTTGGGCCCATGCTAGTGATCAGAGCTGCTCTTTCGATCTAGTGAAAGTGAATGGTAGTGAGGGAGAAGTTAATCAAGGAAGGACATCTATTGCCTATTGAATGACTGTTTTGGTGAAGGGGAACTCAAAGAAGAAGCAGAGGCTCTTGGCCTAAATGGACGCGTGGATTGTATGTTTGTGGTAAAGATTTATTTTGAAAGTAGTTTTGCTCTGTAAATTTCCATTTTGTTAGGGCACCAGGGCAGGGAGGGAGAGGGAAGCTGAAGGAAATAGTTGGTTAATGAAGAAAAGATGCCAATGCTAACATCGGGCTTTAGGTGATGCCTTGAGGTGAGCATTACTGCCACAGAGAATGAGCACAAATGCTAGTTGCAGTTGCATGCCTAATATGTTCATCTGTTTTATCACCAGGGTTCTTCACTAAGACTTTTACTGTAAGGTAAATACAAGTACCCAAGTCACTCAAAGCGTGAGGCTGTAGCACTGACTGGGCTACTAAGCTGCTATATGGGGAAGGAATAGAAACTTTCTGTAAGACTTTTACTTAAGTTACTGAAAATGAGTGTCTAAGTTGATCTTCGTACTCAATGAAGATTAACTTAGACACTCATTTTCAGTAACTGCATTGGAGGCAGAAGTCTGATCTAAATATTTTATTTTATGTTAATGACTGACTTTAGTTTGGCGTTCAATGGGGTCATTGATTTGTTTTTAAGGCCAGTGCAGACTATAAAATAGGATGGCAGTGGATATGTGATTGATTCAAATTAATGGATTACAGCCTTACTTTACTGGGCAATTCATGGCTACATGGTATTTCAGGACATGCCCTTGTGACTTGTCTTTGTTTTACGCATCTATCTACCTGAATATTTAGTTACAAGTTCAATGCTTTATGTGGTCAACCAGTAAGTAACTCATTAAGTGCTCATTGACAAACATGTCCAGGTGCGGCAGAGGTTCACCTGCATCTCCTCCAACCTCATCTATTGCATCCGCTGCTCTAGATGACAGCTGCTCTACATCGGTGAGACCAAGCGTAGGCTTGCCGATCGCTTCGCCGAACACCTCCGCTCGGTTTGCAATCACCTGATCCCCCGGTGGCTCAGCACTTCAACATCCCCTCCCATTCCAAATCCGACCTTTCTGTCCTGGGCCTCCTCCATGGCCTGAGTGAGGACCACCGCAAATTGGAGGAGCAGCACCTCATATTTTGCTTGGGCAGTTTGCACCCCAGCGGTATGAACATTGACCTCTAATTTCAGGTAGTTCTTACTTTCTCCTCCCCCTCTCAGCTCTCCCTCAGCCCACTGGCTCCACCTCTTCCTTTCTTCTGGAATCGCACCATGACTTCCTGACTCTTATATCCAATACCCCTTGCAATGAAGGCAAGCTTCCCATATGCCTTCTTTACCACCCTATCTATTTGAGCTGCCACCTTTCATGAGCTATGAACATGGAATCCAAGATCCCTCTGCACATCAATGCTGTTAAGGGTTTTGCTATTAACTGTATACTTTCCCCTTGTATTCAACTTCCCAAGGTGCATCACCTCACACTTGGAAGGGTTAAACTCAAACTGCCATTTCTCTGCCCATTTCGGCAACTGATCGATATCCCGTTGTATCTTCTGTGAGCCTTCCTCACTGCCTGCAGCTTCTCCAATCTTGGTGTCTTCAGCAAACCTACTCACATTTACCAACTCATCTCCATTTAACAGATCGACCCACATACCTCTTATAATTTGATATACTTCTGTCATGTCTCCCTTTAACCTCTGACATTCTGGAGAAAATAATCCAACTTTGTCCAACTTCTCATAGTTAAAACACTGCAATCTGGATAGCATTCTGCTAAACCCCTTCAGCACCCTCTCCAAAACTTGTAATGGGGTAACTGGAACTGCACAATACTCCTAATGTGGCCTAACCAGTGGATATCAGTGCATATTTTTAAGGCAGAGATAGATAGATTCTTGATTAGTACAGGTGTCAGAGGTTATGGGGAGGAGGCAGAAGAATGGGGTTAGGAGGGAGAGATACATCAGCCATGATTGTAAACTTGATGGGCTGAATGGCCTAATTCTACTCCTATTCCTTATGACCTTATAAACCTTGTATTTAATGTCACTGTAGGGGTCACCAGTGTAGTGGCCTGGTCAAGGTCAGGAAAAGACCGGATACCAGGCGGATTCAAAAGAAGCTTTTTAATTCCAGCAGTCCGAGTACACACCACGACACCCTTATCTCTACCCCTAGGGAGTCGTCAGCAAACCCCGTGGCAGACCAACGCCCCTGTCCCTCAATCGGCGAGGGGGATGATCCAAGGAGTGGCCTACCCGCCAGGGACCGCCACACCACAAACAATGAAGGCAAGCATTCCGTACGCCTTCTCCAGAGAGACCTCCAGCCAGAATATCACTCTTCCACTAGCTGTCTGAATCCTTACCAATGTTCATGATGAATCCAACATACAGCATCCAAGTAAAACAAAAGTTATTAGTATATTTATCATTATTCAAATGAAAAATGCTGGAGTGTTTCAAGCTGATTTTGTGCCCACTTTGAGAAAGAAGAAAATGCTTTCTGTTAGTTTTTGTTCCTCAAAGGATTCCAGTGGAGTGGCTGTTTTAAATTTCATAATAAAACAAGAATATTTTTTCACACGTTTTAACAGAGCTCTCCAGCACCACAAAATACTTGATATGCTGTCATATATATCAATGCAGGTTTATTGAAGGAAATAACACACTTTATTATATTGCAACACTACACTGTCACACAATGAGGAAATTGCAGCAAATCCTGAATTCTGTGGCATCCAATGATTTGAAATTGCAAATTGCACTGACATTTAGGTTGTGAGGTTACTTATCCCACACACAAGCACACTGACATTTACACATACATGTCCACACACAGGGAGATGCACATAAGCATGAACACGTATACACGTGCACGCACACACGCTTACATTTACAAATACATGTATTCTCCCTTTCACCGATGATTGAACAGATGAAGCTTAATCCTGCAGATAACAAGTGACTATCAGCAGCGCTCAATACTCTTGGAAAATACCAGCAGTAGTTCATAGACTGCAACAATACAGTTATTGGTGCACCTAGAGTGCTCAAACTTAATCTCCACTTTATCATTTTTAATATAATGTTGTCAACTGAGCTTGAGATGAACAAAGCGAGTGAACCTTTCCCTGCCAAAATGGCTGCTCCTTTGTCACAGAGTCCCTGATGTGATTATGCAGCTGTAACCATATCCATTTCCAGAGCAGGATGTGAATCACAGAGAACTGAATAAAAGATTGGAAAGAAAAACATGTCAAATGTGTTGAAAAGGACCCTGCTTCTACATTTCTTGGTGCAGCTGTATCCGAGCTGTCAGTGGAATTTGGATGATTAAAAAGTGAAAAAAATGTTTTAACAAATGGTGAAAGCAGAATGCTTGACATTTCGTGTTGAATATTTGTTCAAGATTTCCCAGTAACTAATATAGGTGTGATATAACAGTTATCAATCTTAGTTACTAAATAAAACCTGGAAAGCTGCATTAAGCCTTGCTGATGTGGTAGATCTGGAGCCTGCAACTTCCACAAGGCTTGTCTTTATTTTAAGAAAAACACATTTCTAAGCATCTCTTACAAACTCCCCAGATACTTGGAAAAGCCATGATTGCTGTAATGCAGAGGCACAGCACAATTCAACAGAGGTCTTAACAATATCAGGGCAGATGCTAACCCGTGTCACACTAAGTTCAGACCAATAGCTGCAAGTAGCACTTTAACACTAATCGGTTTATTGGAATATAGAAACGGTTTCTCAGTTAGTGCTAAAGGTTGTACTGTGCAGGAATCTCCCCTAAACAGTTTGCATATAGATCGAAATGCAAATCTGAAGGAGAAAGTTCAAAACTGGTCAATGAGTCAACAAAAAATTTAATGTCTTGGGCCTATCCCTCCCTCATTGAATTGATATGCAAACTGCAGAAACACTTGCTGTAACACTTGCATCAAAGCTGTAAGTTACTCATGCAATACTTTACCTGGACTCCAGCTTTCTGTTCTGAGTGCCAAACATCATCCATCACATTTAGGAAAATCACAGATGTCTTCACTGGGCTCCTGAAGTCCAATATTCTCTGCTCTTGATGAAGGTTGGCCTTTTGTCTCAGGTGATTCCAGTGCCACTATCAGAAGGTTGGAAGACTCAGAGTTTGCTTTTGCTGGCTGTGGTCCCTGATGGCTTTGATGGCCGCTATCAAAATCCTAATCATCATAATCATACTTTATTAGCCAAGTATGTTTTGCAACATACGAGGAATTCGATTTGTCATACAGTCATCATACCAATAAAAAGCAACAGAACACACAAAATACATTTTAACATAAACATCCACCACAGTGACTCCTCCACATTCCTCACTGTGATGAAAGGCAAACAAAAAAGTTCAATCTCTCCCTTCTTTGTCCTCCAGCGGTCGGGGGCCTTTAACTTTCCATTGACGGACGATCTTACTCCCGTAGCTGGTGGTGGGCCTCCTCATTGGGGCGATCAAGCTCCTGCATCGGGGGGGAATCTCAGCTCCCCCACGCTGGTCGATCTACCCCGGGTCAGGGCTAGTCAAATGTCGTGCGGCTTTTGGAGCTTCCCAACGTCGGTGTCTTACCCGAGACTGCAAGCTCCTGATGTTAAAGTCCGCAGGCCGCGATTGGAGCATCGATCCCAGGCAAGGAATCGGCTCCGATGGTAAGTCCATGCCCGAGTGTCAGTCCCGAGCAAGGCTTCCAGCTCCACGATGTTAGGCTGTAGAGCGACCGGAGATACGATCCGGTAAAACAATTGCATCTCTGACAAGGAAAGAGATTGATAAAAAGTTTTCCCAAGACCCCACCCCCCCACCCACATACAACAAACACACACTTTTTAAACACACTAAAAATAACAATAAAAAGACGAAAAGGACAGACAGACTGGAGGCAAGGCTGCCATCGAAGATCCACCCGGTGAGAATGTGGGACTGCTGACCACCAAGATGGAATTATTGCTGTTTTGGCTTGCCGACGGGGATCAGTCAAACCCAAGTCAAGTTATATGTCATATGCACAAGTACAGTTAGGTACAGGTACAATGAATAGCCTGCATGCAGCAGCATTGCAGGAGCATAGACTCAGACAACATGCATATATATAAAGTGTACATAAAATATACCAGACAGTGAAAAGGAAAATACTGTGTGCAATAACACAGCATTTATGGAAGAACACAATAGAAACAACTTCATGGTTGTTCAAGAGATCTCTAGTGTACTGTTGCTGATCTGCAGTTCCTTCCTACTCATGCTTATGGTCAGCGCAGACTTAGTGGGCTGAAGGGTCTTGTATGACACTATGATATTCCAGAGAAAGCCAGAAGTAAAGGAACATAGGCTGATTTTTGGTTTGTTTTTTCAATCCCTGTGTTCTGCCCGAGGTGAGCACGGACCCCAAATTGTGTATCCAGGAGCTTCAGGCTATACAACAAACAATGTGGTCAAATGCTCATGCATTTGTAAGCTTTTGAAAAAGACCCATGCTGTGATGATGCTATGAACCAAACAATGCAGTTCATGAAAGGCAGCAGCAGTACACTATACAGAGCATGAAAACATGCAGTTTCCTGATGTCAATAATACTCTATTGTCATATGCACCTGGCAACAGTGACATGCATTGTTTTGCATACCAGTTGGTGCCTGGTATACCCGTCAAATATCTTAAGATACTATTTTACACATATTATTAAATTATTCCACATATAGTGAGGTTCCTTGCGGGAAACAAAGTGTAAGGAGCTTTACACAAACAATGTGTAAAATGTAAGGTCTCGGCCACAGAACATCAGAGCACCAGCCTCTGTGTTACCAAGTTGTGGATTCTCGCCTATGGCAGAGGCTTGAGCCCGGAGGCAGTCTTGCGCCCCACTGACAGACCAACGCTCTCTCGATACAAAGTGCCATTTAACCTCGTTCCTTTCTCCTCTTTTTTGAAGGAAAACTAACGAGCTCTTTCCAGCTGTGATTAATATTTATCCCTTAGTCAAGAGCACCTCACCTGAATATCTGATCACTATCCCATTGCTGTTTATGGTATCTTACTCTGCACCCATTATCTCCATTCCTACTCCTCAAATATTCTTAATTAGGTGTTAGTAACTGAGGACACCCATGGGGAATGAAAGGTGTTAGGTCCATGCTAGAAGATGTTTCAAACCAGATGCATTGTTTTGATACTATATTAAATTCTGTGTCATCTTCAAAGTCAATCAATACTATAACTGTGCCTTCTTGAGGTCAGTTAGAGGTTATTTGCCCTTGGGCAGAGACTTGGATCAATTAGAGGTTAGAGAAAGCTATCTGTAAACGACTGCTGGTTTATATATTTATTAAGCTAAAATTGGCAAATGAAAAGTGTGAAGGACATATCTTCAACCCACGTTATATATAACCAGTTTCAATTATCCCACAAGTATTCTCATGTGGGTGCAATTTGCCAAGAACAACTCTTCCCTACCCCTTAGAGCCTTATTCCAAATGTAGTACAGCCTTACGTCACCTAGAGATTTTTAATGTAGCGGGGGCTGAAATAAAATTCCACGTGACCAGGGTAACACGGCTTTGAATATCACAGGTAGATGATTTTGCAGCAAGGACATTTCTCATGGAGTCTCACGGGAATACTCCTGACCTCGGAGGAGAGAAATGTATTAAAAATGACATAAGGCTGAACGGCGAGACACATCAAAAGCACTGAGTGAAATTGTGAATAGGAAGGTCAGATCAGCCTTCAAATTATTTTATCAGTCCCTTCTATTATATTCCACTGGCAAGCAGGATTGAGCTTGAAGATAACCCAAGGATGTAAAAGGGTGAAATGTCACTTTCTCATTGTCATCATGTGTCTCTAGCAATTCAGTGGGGAAAGCACTCTACAAGTAATGGCATTTGAATCATGCAACAATCAGTGAGCCTGGTCACATGCTGAAGTTAAAGTTTCTGTAGATGTAATAGGGAAAGAGGAGTAGGGGTGTGAAGATGTTCAAAGGCATTGAACTTTGAGGTGGCATTTCCTTAAGCTTAGAACTATGGTGGAGCACAGCCATAAATCGTCTTTGTAAAAGTCAAATGTGAAGAGGGACAGGGTTATTAAACAAATAACTTTGGCTGCACACAAAATTCTCTTTAAAGCAAAAATTCAAAAGGCAGGTGGTTTAGGGGTGGCTTGCAACTGTCCTCTTAAGCAGTGGTGAACTGGGTCTAAAAATATTGGTTGCCAGGAGACAAAGGGGGCCCACCCACAACTACAATGCTATAATTTAACAGGGGCCCACTTGCCATCACTTGCTATCACTTCATCAGGGGCCTACTTGCCATCGGGCAAGCTGACACCCTGGCCAGTCCGCCACTGCTGTTAAGGACTTCTGGTTGCTCCACTCAGTGCTAAAGGTTGTAGTGTGCAAGGATCCCATGGGCTGCGTGAAGATGGGGTGAGTGGATATGGGATTGTGAGGGTTGCAACCAGTATAGAACCCATTATGCACATTGAAAGTACCAAGAACGAAGGAAACTGCAGCAAATGGTGTCTATTGCCCAGTCCATCATGAGTATTGACTTTGTCACCAGCAAAGAGATCTGAAGCAAACACTGCCTCGAGAAGGCAGCTAATATCATCAAGGACCCACAGCACTCTAGCCACGCTCTCTTCTCGCTGTTATAATCAGGAAGAAGGTACAGGATCTTGAAAACCTTTAGCTCCAGGTTCAAGAACTGCTTCTTCTATCAATCAATCAGGCACTTGAACCACCCTGCACAACCCTACCTTGAAACAAGATGGTTATTGTATAGGTTGCACTGCATACTTGCCTTGTACAATTATAGTGTGGTTTACTAAGAATTACTGATAATTTATTATATATTGTGGGTGATACAATGGCAGAGCATGTAGAGTTGCTGCCTGAAAAAGCCAGAGACCCAGGTTTGTCTTGACTATGGATGCTGTCTGTGGACCAACCGTTAAGGTTAAGCCTATCAAATGAAATTAAGCACTTTTGAAGTGGGCTTCTATGTGGAACGGATACTTCGCCATGCTGCTAAAACTCAGGAGGAAATGCTAGTAGACTTGCCCAAATAAATGAGGCTGTGATTTGTGCAAATTTAACTTCAGGCAAAGTTTGTGGAATCGGGTCCAAACATTTCCTCGGCTGCTCCCACTGACAAAATACTTGAGTCATATTAAATGATAGATGCTGGGCGGTACTTGACAGCAGCACTCTGGGATCTGAGTCAGAAGCCTGTGGGTTTAAACACTCATCCCCGAGATTGAGGACATGATGTAGGCTGACAGAAACTGAGAGACTCTGTCACTATATCAACACCTCAAAACAAGCTGAGGGCATAAAGATTAATTTAAAACATATTGAAATTAGTTTTCGAGAACAAAATAAGTTAAAACATTAGTTGAACCATTACACAAACTTGTCCAAACACAGTTAGTTTAACAAGCAGATATATATTACTTGGCTTACCTCTCACTTATGTCCATTGCTTCTCATTCCAATGAATGGAGTCACTGAAGCTGTGGCCGGTCCAACTGAGCAGAGGTCCTTTGTATAGATTCCCCAGTTCAACGGCTGGAGAATTGCAGGGACTAGTATTGTCCATGAGGAATCCAATGTCAGTGCAAAGTTGGGAAATCACTGGCAAATTTGGGACTACTTATGGAGTGGACTGCTGGTGGATAAGAAATGGGCCCCATAGATAACCCACTCAGTAAATAATGATTGTAAAGAGATGGGTCAAGGATCAGAAGGGAATAAGAACAAAGCCCAACATCAATCTTGATCTTACTAAATGATGGAGCTGGTTGATATGGTGTGAGGGAGGTGTAGTAGATTATGTTTTTATTATAAATGCTTCAGCAGATAATGATTATATTTTCCTTTAAATTCCTGCATGTAGCTTTTGAGTGACAGAATTTTTTGTGCATTTTTTAATGCCAATTTCATAGCATTTCATAGCAGCATGCCATATGGTCTTGTCATTCCGTGCTTGGAAATGCTTGAGCAATCTGTAGTTGAGTCATAAACTCCACCCACACTGTTAAAAAGATATTGCAAGGTTAGCACATAACAGCTGTGGTTACAGGAAAACCTCTAGAAGTCTCTAAATTGGAGACTTCTAAGAGACTTGCTTCAGGTGCTTTTTTTGTTTCTAAATGTGTTATTTTAAATCAGGCAATGGAAAGTCCAATAAGCCAGACGGACCAAGACGTACTGGCTGAATGTCTTGAGGCATTCCTCCTGGACTAGTGTGGATGGGGCATGTTGGTGTGTGTGGACAGGTTGGGCCCAAGGGCATTTGTGTCACAAGGTATCGGCACAGTAGCCCTGCACAGTACAAATGATGTCGCGTAAATTAGGTGCAAATGACGGCCTAGTGGGACAGGCCCTATCGGCTCGAATAAGATTAAAGGCTTCCTTAAGAAGATGAAAGAAAAAAAATTAAATAAAAGGTCATCTCAAAGAAGATGATACATCGATGGTGCCAACCTGGGAAACTTCCCTCCCAAAAAGACAGGCCCTGAATTTGGAAAACTACCACTGCCATCAGAGTGACCCTGAGAATTCATTGACACGGAATAACATTTGAGTCCAAGTTGTGGGTCTTATGATTTAGTACAAGAAATGATCAGCTGGAACAGGAAATCTCACGTGAAGTTGTTAGCAGTAAATGGTTTGTATGCATGCTCAAGAAAATCGAGTTTAAGTTGTACTAAACCTTGGTATAACCTAACTGTATAGATGTAAAAGGGTCAACAGGGGTGTGGATATCTACTTTATTTTATGAATTCTGTAAAGATTGGCCAAATGTATCATGCTCGTTCCATGCCCATTCAGTGTCCCTTTGCTACCTCGATAACAGTGCTGGGATAGAGCTTTGCAAGTATTCAGTCACAGAGGTAGAGGTATTTTTCTTCTCTACGTTTCACTCATCTGCCGCCATGTGTGTCCTCATGTGCCATGTGTCCTTTGTTTGTGTTACATCAGCGACCATGGGCTACAGTTGTCATTGGCTTCTCTTTTTTCTATGTTTTTCAGAATTGTTGCTAAAAGCCAATGCTCTCAGATGTACTTTCAGGCAGCACGGTGGCACAGTGGTAGAGTTGCTGCCTGATAATGCCAGAGACCCAGGCTCAATCCTGACTATGGGTGCTGACTCTAGCAGTCTCCAGGTGACCGCGTGGGTCTTTCCCCGGGTGCTCCAGTTTCCTCCCACATTCCAAAGACGTACAGGCTTGTAAGTTAATTGGCTTTGGTTAAAAAATTGTAAATTGTCCCTAGAGTGTAGGCTAGTGCTAGTGTATGGGAATCGCTATTCGGCGAGGACTCAATGGGGCGAAGGGCCTGTTTCTGCATTTAAATTTACCTCTAAATGTAATTTAAAAAACTGATGTCCAATTTCTGACATGCTTGTTCAGACAGGTTTCACTATGTTAAGTTAGTCATCCATTGTGGACCCATTGTCAAGCATAGCTCTACTCAGAAGTAACTCACTCCCTCAGTTCAGAAGGGTGTAACGTCATGATTTACTACTCTGAATGGATCTTTATTTCACTCGTGCTGCCTTCATGGAAAAGGTGATGATGTTAAAATATTTTAATCATCACATGTGTGAAGTTTTGGAATGCGTGCTCTGCCCTTTGGAAACAAAAATGTATCAAGTCTCAAAGATGACAAGAAAAATCATTACAAATATCAAAACTGGATGTACTGTGTGCAACAGGTCTAAGTTGCTCCTCGCCTTACAATTCTCAGACTGAACAGTGCCACCATTCAAGGAACGGTGTTAATCAGAAAATAGTAAATATCAATTAGCAGGGATCAGTTAAAAATAATAACTACCATGAGTAGAGCTGAGGAAGGTTAAAAAGTGCCGAGTACTGAACAAAACCATCTTAATTTGACAGCTGATGGGTAAAAGGTAATAGCAAGAGAAGATGTGTAAATTACCACTAGAACAATGGGAGTAGAGGTGAGGGAGAGAGCTGCATATAGATGAGATCAGAGCGTTATTTTCACATTCGGAGGATGCCCATTGTTCTAAGTGGAAATGACAACCAGAGAAGGAAGTCCCCGAGCTTCATCAAGGTGCATCTTAGGCTGCTTCATATCATCCGACGAGCCTTTGTTATTTCTGGTATATCTGCAAAAGGTAAATAACCATTTCAGCAGGCATACTCCAAGGCTCTAGATCATTTATCAAATGTCCGAGACAGGGGACAACCTCTGTAATCCCATGTTGGCCTTCTAGAATTTTCCACTATTTGAACATCGCAAGGTATCGGCACAGTAGCCCTGTAGTAGAGTTGCTGCCTTACCGTGCCAGAGACCCGGGTTCGATCCTGACTATAGGTGCTGTCTGTACGGAGTTTGTACATTCTCCGTATGACTACGTGGGTTTCCTCCCAGGCTCCAAAGACGTGCAGGTTTATAGGTTAATTAGGTAAAATTGTAAATTGACCCTAATGTGTAGGATAGAGCTAGTGCACAGGGTGGTCGCAGGTTGGCGTGGACTTGGTGGGCCGAGTCTGTTTCCGCGCTGTATCTCTGAAGTCTAAAGTAAACGTTGCAGTTGGGAAGTTTGTTATTTCAATGGGAAAGCTCCACAGTGAATGCCCAAAACCCTGCTTGGGTGACGAACAGCATTAAAAATCTTCCCTGATTGGCTGTCATCTCTCTGTGAAAAGTTTAGAGATTTAATAGCATAGCCGAGTTCTGTAAAAGCTTTATAGCATCACTCAAGCTTGTCTCCCCACGCATGTGGCATTCATGACTTCTGTAAAATTGGTCAGGTGTATCATGTCAGTGATGCTGAAACATTGTTCGGCGCGGACTTGTAGGGCCGAGATGGCCTGTTTCCGCGCTGTAATTGTTATATGGTTATATGGTTATATTAGACCGAACTGTGTGTATGTTCATCTGAACCTGTGTGTGGTTAGTAATTTTTATATGCTGAACTTGATATGGGCTGAAGGGCATGTTTGCTGTGCTGAATGACTCCATGACTCTAAATCAAGGTCGACTTCAGTTGAATTTATAAGAAATAGTCATACTTTGATTAGGATCCCCATAGAATTAAGGCAAGCAGAGATATACCAGAAGCCATACAGATCAAGCTTTATCCTTTAGTGATAATCTGGAGAGCAGTAAAAGCAGTAGAATGTGTGGACAATCTGTATGGACAGAACTGAGTTTAAACCATCACAATCTCACCCCCTAATCACTCTAAGGGCTCAATTGTAAGTCTTGATACATTGTGAGTCTCTGTAACTCTTTCCCAGTGAATGGAATTGGGGGTGGTGGTGAGAGCTGGAAGAAGGGAAAGGCAGGTCAGAGCCAAGAAGAATCACAATCCAAAACATTACCCATCCTTTTTCTCCAGAGATGCTGCCTCTGAGTTACTCCAACACGTTGTGTCTATCCTGGTGAGTGATAGGTGGATACAAAATGTGGGGGTGGTGTTTGATAGGCAAATGATTGGGGATGGGAAGAGGGGGGCACGTTTACAAAATTAACACATTTCCATGATCAAAGGGTCGGTTCACGTCGGTATCCGAGCTGGCACCTGGTCTCAGCATTATAGAAGTACTGTAGATCATGGTACCATGGCTTAGCAAAGGTATCAATGGTACAATCTAACAAAGCTGATAGAACCATGTTTGACAATAGCTTCATTTTAGACAAAACTGATTATTCTAAAACATGCTGGAGTTTTAGGTTTAACGACAGCAGATTGACTACATGCTGACTGTTGGTTATTAAAAAGAAGAAATAGCTGGATACACTTTATGCTTCGATAGATTTTTATATGGAAATTTAATATTTGAATTGGTAATTCAATTCAATAAGATGAATTTCTACACCAGAATCAGAATCTAATTGAATTTGTTTATTTAGAGTTTTTATTTAGAATCTATTCTGGACATGTATGAAAACTGAATCAGACCTACCAAGATAGTGCATTCATGCCTATAATAATCTTATCATCTGTTGCCGGCTCTGATTTGTTCTGGCCATTTCCTACCTCTCACCCCCCCCCCCCCCCTACTTTCAATCTGAAGAAAGAGAAAGGTTCCGACCTGTAACATTACCATTTTCCTTTTCATTTAAAATGCTGCATCACCAGCTGAGTTACTCTAGCACATTGTGTTATCTTTGTAATAAACCAGCATCTGCAGTTCTTTCCTACACATTGTACGATCATTATGTTCACCTGGAATAAATTGTATTCATTATTTTGTGCTATTTGGTTGCGTATAATTGTCAAAATAGTGAACTGAATGTATTTGATGTTCATTGGGCAAATGACCACTTGGCTTAAGGGAAACAACAATCCTTGACACAGGATCTAACTTAGGACAAACCCTTTGTAAATGTGGAGCTTACTAATATGTATATCTGAAGACATTGTTTCCTTAGCATACTGGAAAGCCTATAATTTGTGCCCAAAGGATGTGTTTTGCAAATAACTCATCTAATTCACTCAATTTGAATGTGGTTGTAGTTGCTCTTCATAATTTTTTTTTTAAATCACTTGCTTGATGCATGAATCCATATGGAACACGCTATTCATATCAAGCCATTGGATGAACCCATCTTAGTCAGAATGGATAATGATGCTATGTAGTGGTTATCCGACAAGGGATTAAATATGTGAATTAATTAATTAAATGTAATTAATTAAAGGGCGGTGGCGTTACGGTAGAGCTCCTGCCTTACCGTGCCAGAGACCCGGGTTTGATCACAACCACAGGTGCTTGTCTGTACGGAGTTTGTACGTTCTCCCTGTAACCTGCGTGGGTTTTCTCCGAGATCTTCCGTTTCCTCCCGCACTCCAAAGACGCACAGGTTTTGTAGGTTAATTGGCTTGGTATAAATGTAAAATCATCCCCAGATTAAAGCCACTCCCATTCATCTTATTCCATTTCTTAGTAAAATAATCCTGTCAATACTACCTCCGTGTTCTTTTACCTGAAACCTGCCAGTTTGTTCTGTTTCTAATACCTGGGTCTGAAAGAAGGGTCTCGACCCGAAACGTCACCCATTCCTTCTCTCCAGAGATGCTGCCTGTCCCACTGAGTTACTCCAGCTTTTTGTGTCAATCCTGACTATTTGAACCAATTGATGAAACTTTTTTCTACCAATCAGGTTGAAAGTTACTTAAATGTCTTACCATTATGATTATACAGATAAGCACAACCTATTTTACTCGACTGTGCAGAATGTTGATAACTTTCTTATTGGCACACTTTACTGGTCATACTTGCTATCATCTCCACCACCAGCTCAACAGGCAGTGAATTCCAGATTATAAATGTTGTTTGAGTATAATAATATTTCCCTCCATCATCATTTTTCTCAATTTATTTAATTTTGCTCAATAGCCTTTGAACATCCACTAATTGCCACAGCATCCCTCCATTCAGCCTTTCTTTTCAACCATTATAAATTGAATGCCTCCTTCAAATTTCCTCCCAACTTTTCTCTATTCCCAACTTCAGCTTGTCCAGTTTACCGTTGGAGCTGAAATCCCTTATCCTTGGAACTATTCGAGTAAATCTCTTCTGCTCCCATCTCTGGGATTGCCAAATCTTTCCTTATATTAGATCAGTGGTTCTCAAATGGGGGTACGCGTACCCCTCGGGGTACGTGAAGGCATTCCAGGGGGTACGTGAGATTTAAAAACATATTTTTGCGCTGGTTAGGGGGTACTTGGCTGAAAAAATATTTCACAGGGGGTACATCACTGAAAAAAGGTTGAGAACCACTGTATTAGATGACTCAAACTGGATGTAATATTCAGGTGTAGGATATGCAGTGTTGGTCCAAGATCAGTGTAATATTCCTCTTTTTTCATTCCATTCCTCTATATGTGAATCTATTAATTATTCTCTTCATATAACTGGCCGCTTATAGGATGCATGCACAGGTATATCCAAGTCCTAAACACCCTTTAATACTGTTTAGATATCCTATTATTTTACTTAAGATGGACACAAAGTGCTGGAGTAACTCAATGGGTCAGCCAACATCTCTGGAGGAAAAGGATGGGTGACGTTTTGGGTCGGGACCCTTCTTCACTCTGAAGAAGGCTCCATCCTTTTTCTCCAGAGATGCTGCCTGACCCGTTGAGTTACTCCAGCACTTTGTGTCTATCTTTGGTATAAACCAGCATCTGCAGTTCTTTGTTTCTACCACTTGTTATTTTACTTTGTTTGTTGCACATGGGCATGTCTATCAATGCTGGCATTTACTCTGTATCCCTAATTGATGATGAAGTGTTCTAAGCAAATCACTTTGCTGGGGGATAACTATTGGCCAGATTTCCAAATTTACTTCCTGAGAGAAATGAATCAAGTAGGTGGGTTTTTACATATATTTGGTAGTAATGGGAATAATGTGATGAGACTAGATTTAAAAATAAAAATCCAAATGTATTTAATTATTTGAATTGAACTTCCCCAGCCCTAATGGAGGGATTCCAACGTATGTCTGAGGATCAATGTTTTCTAGTACAAAACATTAACCAACACACACCACTGAACCATCTTCATTGCAATGCATCAGGATTATTGCCTCGTAACATTCTACATTTCTTTCGCAAGTATTCATTTACACGCTGCATATCAAATATGCATGTTAAATATTTCGTTGTACAGAATTGCAGATGATGTTTAAACTTGCTGTGGAATCAAGAATTGAGATACAGTTCTGTGATTATAATTATTCCCTTGATCGTTATTTTATTTTTAATAGGTTTCCCAGGACAGAGGAAGAGGGGAGCAAAGTCCTCCTCTAGCATTGGAGAGTAACTTTGGCAGAGATTTGGATGCGGAACGAGAAGGTGATGGTGGTAAAAAAAAAATCAATACAATTAGATTATAAATCAGATGGGAAAGACATTTTTTGTTGTAAAATTGTAAAATAGTCTATGCAGAGCTTGCTCCGTTCAGAATATGATATACACAAGGCATGCTTCAATAGACACTAAATAATAAGATGTTAAATTAACTTATTTAAATTCTGTACAATTTACTGATTCTCTTTTACTGACTTACTGACACTTGCTGACCGTCAAACTTCTGTTTAAGTGCATTGTTTAGTCATACTAGAATATAGTCATTATAGAAGCACACTAGTAGCATGAATTGACCATGTTATGCTTTTGAAAGAATAGCATCAGAGACCTGGGACCTCAAATGTTGTCTGTGTGGAGTTTGCACGTTCTACCTGTGACCATGTGGGATTCCACCGGGTGCTCTGGTTTCCTCCCACATCTCTAAGACGTGCAGGTTTGTAGGTTAATTGCCCTCTGTAATTGCCACTGTTTAGGGTGTGGATGAGAACGTGGGAGGCAGCTGAACCTCCCTAGCACAACTTGAGAGCAGTGAGAGAGTTTTTATTTTTTATTTTTTTTAACTCGTTGAGGTGGGGGCGGAGGGGAACAAAGGTGAGGCCTCTGCTGAGGACAGACCGTTCCATATCATAAAGGGGGAGTTCAGAGGGGATGGTGAATCTCTGTCCCGCCCACTCCCCCGACATCAGTCTGAAGAAGGTTCTCGATCTGAAACGTTACCCATTCCTTCTCTCCAGAGATTTTGTCTGTTCCGCTGAGTTACTCCAGCATTTTGTGTCTACCTTCAACTAGAGAGCAGTTCTGAACTACTAGCTACCTCAATGATGACCCTCAGAATATCTTTGATTGGACTTTACTGACTTTAGCTTGCTCTAAACATTATTTCCCTTATCATGTATCTATACATTATAAATGGCTCGATTGTAATCATGTATTGTCTCTATGCTGACTGGTTAGCAGGCAACAAAAGTTTTTCACTGTACCTCGGTACACGTGACAATAAACTAAACTGAACTTATAACATAGAACTAGTGTGATTGGCAGATGTGGACTCAGTAGGCTGAAGGGCCTGGTTCCGTGCTGTATCTCTAAACTAAATCTAACCAAACCAAACTGCTAATTAAACCCAGCAATGGTTCACAGATGGTACTAGGCGTTCAAATGTTGCAATAGACTATGATGATCATGGCTGGCAGTCGTTCAATTTTACCAGGTGTCCTACATTATGACAGGTGACAATGTCATCTACACAGCTGAAACAAACCTTTGCCCCCAACATCCGATGCTCCAGCTTATAATTAGATTTTTAAATGATGACCAATTTTAGCATAAACACTTTTGCTATTTAAACTACAAGTTGGTAGTCAGCTCCATCATCCTGACAAGCTTTTCCCAGCCAGTTGCTATCGATATAAAATATTATATTAAATTAGCACAATAAAACAAAATAATTTTGAAATTAATCATGAATATAATCATTTTTACATGATATTTCTCCAAAGCTTCCTTCTCACATTACATAATATTATTGCACTTGTGACATGAGATGCAGGGAGCATTTTTCATGTCTTATTTATAATGATTTTTTTCCAAGGCATGAATAATCATTATTTTTGCTTGTTAGTAAGGTCATTACATTCTTTTACACTAAAATCCACTTTTGTTTTTGTCATGCCCAAAATAAATGTCCAAAGATGATTCAGCCTGCATATGAACCAGGGCTATTTGTACACAGCATTGCATGTGAGGGAATTTGCAGAATAAAGCTATTTTACTCTCCACGGTTGTTTTTTGACCTTCATTTCACCTCATTCTTCTGTATGTTCTTTCCCTGCTACCTTATTTAAGGGTATTTTCTAAGTCTGTTTCCTTGGTGAACTAGTTCGACCACGTTGTTTAAGAAGGAACTGCACAAGGTGGACAAAAATGCTGGAGAAACTCAGCGGGCGAGGCAGCATCTATGGAGCGAAGGAAATAGGCGACGTTTCTGAGGAAGGGCCTTGACCTGAAACATCGCCTATTTCCTTCGCTCCATAGATGTTGCTTCACGCGCCTAGTTCGACCACAAGGTTTTCCCTCTAATTCCTCTCCCATCATGTCAATTATCATTTAAATGCATTTTATTGTAAAGCATTCCATTGTTCTACAATCATTATTCAAAATATTGTCACCTTAATTCTTGATCATTGACAATTTACACAGTTTAAATTGCAGACTCAGTTGTTTAATCTGTCATCAATGTGCTCAGTCCCTCTTCCACCATTGTAAACATACCTAACAATTCTTGAGGTATTACCTCTCTTCCCTGCCCTATCCAGGGCAATCATGTTTTTTTCCCTTTGGCAGTTTGAACACCACAATGATATGACCAAGTTCACATTTCCAGCAGTCAGTGTTTTACTTCTCTCTTTTCTGGTCTTCCGTTTTTCCGTTTGGCCACACACTCATCTCCCTGCTACCTTCAGGTAGAAGGTACAGGAGCCTGAAGACGGCAACGACCAGTTTCAGGAATAGCTACTTCCCCACAGCCATCAGGCTATTAAACTTGGCTCGGACAAAACTCTGAACATTAATAGCCCATTATCTGTTATTTGCACTTTATCAGTTTATTTATTAATGTGTGTATATATTTATATAATGGTATATGGACACACTGATCTGTTCTGTAGTCATGCCTTCTATGTTCAGTTGTGCTGAAGCAAAGCACGAATTTCATTGTCCTATCAGGGACGCATGACAATAAACTCTCTTGAATCTTGAATCTTGAATCTACTCATCCTATCTAATTTACACCGCACCATATCACTAGTTTTCCAGCCATCCACCACTTTTCTCATTCTGTCTAGAGTCACAGTCATATATCACAGAAGTGGGGCCTCTGGTTATTGGCACCTCTGTTATGGAGAAGAGGTTTCCTAATATCTTTCATATCTATGCCCTGCCTAATGTTGTATACCTTTTTCTTTTATCCCCTCTATCTCCTCTGCTCCAAGAAAAACAAACCCAATCTATCCAGTCTCTCTTCATAATTGAAACAGTTCATTCAAGGCAATGTTCTGGTGAATCACCTCTGCCTTGGACACCAGGTTTTCTGTGTTCCTCAACATTCCCTTAGGCTCTACCATTCATTATATAGAAATAAGGAACTCCAGCTGCCGGTTTACCATAGAAAGACACATAACATCATGGAGAGAAAGTCAGTGTTAAAGTAGGTAAACTTTTTCTGACCAGATTAAAAATAATTGGAAATGTACAGTACCTACATACTTTGGCTTTATACGTCTAAAACTTAAAGGTAGAAACACGGAACTGCAGATACTGGTTTACTAAAGAAGGTACAAAGTGCTGGAGTAACTCAGTGGGTCGAACAACATCCCTGGAGAACATGGAAAGGTGACAATTAGGGTCAGGACCCTTCTTCAGCCTGATTGGCAATCAGTCTGAAGAATGGTCCTGACCCGAAACTTCACCTTTCCATGTTCTCCAGGGATGCTGCCTGACCCGCTGAGTTACTCCAGCACTTTGGATCTTCCTTCTCTACTTTTCATTATTTATGTGTATATACCACACTCATGTTGTGGATGACCTTAGATTTAACAGGATTCAAATTAATTTGCTGTTGCTTCTCTCTGGTCTTCAACCCCACTAATGCCTTTCCCTTTTGCCCCTTGCTACTATCTTTATAATTTATTTTATTGCTATCTTGTCCCAATTCTAATAAAAAGGTCTTGACCTGAACTTTGTATTTCTCTCCACCGACACTGCCTGACCTGCTGATTATTTCCAGCAGCGACGTTTCATTAAATACTTTTTCTTGAAAGTCATTGGAATTCAGTCTGTATGAAAAATTACTTTATCACAGATCTTGCTGCTTGCTGCTCAGCAGAGCTGGGCACCGGAGCAGTGTTGTATAAGACAGAATGTTACAAATGATGATTACATTTTTGTAGGTGTTGGTGAGACCTCAGTCTGATGCGTGTCATTTGGGCTGTTCCAGGACAAAAGAAAATAGCGTTGTTGAACATAGAAATATTTTCACTGTAGGAGTGGTTCATTCCTAGTGTCACCTTCTGTTGCAAGAAAGACATTCTGATGTGTGTCATGGTGTGAAGGTGGCTACTCTAGTGCATCATACAAAGGTAGTAAAGATTTGTGCTGTGTTAATAAATGCACTGTGGGAGTTTCTGACACATCGACTTCACCTGCTGAATAAGCCAATGCCAATCTCTGGATCAGTGACTCAGTGGGTATTTTAAGAATTTCTATTACTTTATACAGGTGATGAAGACTTGATAAAAAATTACCTTTTCTATTCTCTTTTCAACTTCCATCGAATGAAAAGTAACATTGAATGTTAGTTACCAAACCCTAGGTGAATTCTGATTGAGAAAGTAGATATGTTTCTTTATTTCCACTAATTATTCCAATCTTTAAAGAGCAACTGATGATCCTTCACCAATTTCTTGTTATCTTCTCTCTTGATTTTTTTTTAAACAATCCACCCCCCCCCCCTGAATGGCCTCTAATTTATGAAGTGTTTCTCTGCTGGATTCATCTTATCTCTGCCCTGATGAAGTATGGATAAGGCATATTACAGGGAGACTCCTGCAATCAAATAATCAGCAGGTTATTTAAAGCAAGATATTCACAATTAATTGAGCCACATACTTTCCTGCTGAGAGTCTAAGCATACAGCGAACATTACCTTAATGTTCTCTATTGAGAAGCCTCTCTCGTTTATATGGTGGAATGTTATAAAAACCTCTTTAGACCAATGAATCACTTCCAGTTATTAAAATAATTTAATGTAGTATAACAATGTCATTTTACATTTATCAAGAGTCAAGAGTCAAGAGTGTTTTATTATCATATGTCCCAGATAGGACAATGAAATTCTTACTTGCTGCAGCTCAACAGAATATGTAAACATCGTACATAACGGGAGAAGATAAATGGGTCAGTGTGTGTACACACATGCACACATAATCAATAAATAACAAATATAGTACAATAATAATAATAGTCTGTTGCAGTTCAGAGCGTATTTGTTGTCGTGTTTAATAGCCTGATGGCTGTAGGGAAGAAGCTGTTCCTGAACATGGATGTTGCAGTTTTCAGGCTCCTGTACCTTCTACCTGATGGCAATGGTGAAATGAGTGTGTGGCCAGGACAGTGTGGGTCTTTGATGATGTTGGCTGCCTTTTTGAGGCAGCGACTTCGATAGATCCCTTGGATGGTGGTGATTGCCCATCAGTGAACCCCATGGGCAATCACTACCAGAGTGTCTGCCCACACAGTCAGTACACCTCTCCTACACTTGTTTCCCGTACTAAGTCATACCAACCCCCCCACTCCCCTCCCCCCACTCCCCTCCCCCCTTCACCCCACCTTTCCCTCCCAACTCCAGTCCCGTCCCGACCCCCTGGGAAACTGAAGGGAGCGACAATCAACTGCCACGGATACAAATAATGTCATGCACAAGAAAGGGCAGATGCTGGTTGACAAAAAGTGAACACACAGTGCTGGAGTAACACATAGACGCAGCAGAATTTTGGAAACGTCATCCCGTCACCCATTCCTTCTCTCTAGAGATGCTGCCGGTCACGCTGAGTTCCCACGGTCGACTCAGGAGTCACTACGGTAAACTCACGGGGCATCTATGGCGCATTTACGTTCTTACAACGAGTTTAAAATTTTTACTTCAAGAGTAAATTTGACTCATGGAAATCTTTCATCATGTTGAAAGATTTTCACGAGTTAACAAGTTTCCCGAGTACCTGCCCGTTAGCGTTACGCGTTCCGACGTTCCCGCTACGTTAATTCTACGCGATTACCACGAGTTTGATTTGTTTTAAACTCGGGATCACTCGTGGGTGGACTCGCACCGTGAGACTGGGGTTTAACGCTCTGGGAACTACTTCCAAGATGAATCGTGATAGCTTGCTGCCTTCTCAGGGTTAGTCATGGATGGGTTATGTACAGTAACCTCATCAGCAAGGTCCATAAACTGCACATAATGTGCTGCCATCATCTTTGAAATAGTTAATATGCTGTCTTCTGAACAAACATATTCCGCACGAATTTCCATACAAAAAGCCAGGTACTTGCTTTTAAATTTAGTTTTCATTGATTGTTTCATTAGGATGGTTGCAATGAAAAAGGACAATTTAATATTTTGTATGAAGTCATGCAATAGAGCTGCAGTTGGCAGCAACCACTTCATCATTAAATCTGTGTCAGAGCCAGTGATTTGTGTCTGAGTGCTGAGTAAAATATGCATTGAACTGTGTTGGGAATAGAATGGCTTACTGGACCAGCTAAATGTGTGCTGCTGGGGACCTAAACAGATTGAAATCATGACTAAAGCCAGACTAATATATTTGCCATTTTCTTCTGAGGTTCTTTGAGGAGTAAATTAGCCAGTCCCCAGAAATGAGCACTGGAAACATGCGACCCAGTTGATCTATGCAATTTGCTTCCAGTGCAAGACAACACATCAACTTAATGCCACCTGTTACTTCTGTGTTGCTAAGTGGATGCCAAACAAAGATGGGATAACCATATCAGAAGCGATTAGTGCCAGTCAGTTTAGTTTAGCTTAGTTTATTGTCACGTGTACGCAGCCACAGTGAAAAGCTTTTCTTGTGTGTTTAATTTAGTTTTGAGATACAGTGCGGAAACAGGCCCTTTGGCCCACTGTGTCCGCGTCGACCACGATCCCCGCACACTAACACTATCCTTACACACATTAGGGACAATTTACAATTATACCAAGCCAATTCACCTACAAACCTGTACATCTTTGGAGTGTGGGAGAAAACCGGAGATATCGGGAAAAACCCACGTAGGTGATGGGGAGAACATACAAATTCCGTACAGACAGCACCCTTAGTCAGGATCGAACCCGAGTCTTTGGCACTCTAAGGCAGCAACTTTTCCACTACGCCACCATGCCGCCCAATGCTAGCCAATCAGTGGAAAGACAATACATGATTGCAATTGAGCCATCCACAGTGTAGACGCATGACAAAGGCAACAACATTTAGTGCAAGATAAAATCTGATTAAAGGCAGTCTAATGGTCTCCTGTGAGGTAGATAGCAGCCCAGGCCCATTCTCTAGTTGTTGATGAAATGTTTCAGTTTCCCAATGTCAAGTCTTCTAATGTTTTTGCAGATTCCCCGCTTGAAAGGGATTTGATTTATCTACCCCGAAATGATGAACTGGATTCACTCAGACCAAACACTTCTTTTCCACCTTTTATTTTCTCCTTCTTTTATTTTGGCAGATTAGTCTTTAGCAGTTTTTAGCAGTTTTAGTCTTTACCAGTTTTGGTCTTTATCAGTTTTGGTCTTTATCAGTTTTGGTCTTTATCAGTTTTGGTCTTTATCAGTTTTGGTCTTTATCAGGTGAAAAACCTTTAGACACAAAGGCAAAAAATATACACATTACTGTAACCAAATATAAATAACAGAAAATTACATGTATCTAACATTCCAACTCATAGCAGCCATTTTGTTTTTAAAATAATTTTCACGTTTCATTAAATGAAAAATACAAATAATGCCCACTACTGTTACCAATTTTTTAGCTTAATATCATATGAATCTTTACTGTTTTTTAACACATTTTATCATATTTTTTAAAATGCAATTATTTAAACTAACACCACACATAGCATATAAGTATTAGAAATTAGCTCACATTAGCCCTTAACCCCACAATGAAGCAGGATGCACTTCACATAGACAACAAACACTATCATCACCCTGTCATCTTGGTTAACGAACACCACCAATATTTCAAACTTTCTCAATCAACATGTTAGCCAGACAAGTTTCTCAGATATTAAAGGGTTAAACAGAGTCTCTGGGGCTGCAGTCTTCGGCTCAGTCCATTTAGAGTTCAGTCCTTACCGGCTGCCAATCGGGTCTGTAGAAAATCAGTCCTGCTTGCCTTTTCTGGCTATCGCGGCAGTCTTTTTGGACAGTCCTTTTGATTTACTGTTCAAGTTTTGCCGCTCGCAAGTCTCTTGTATCTTCTTCACTGGCTTCTGGTGCTGTGTGCCCTTTTGACCCCCGGGCAGAACTCGGCAGGCTGGGGTTCCGCCCACTTTAATCACTGTCTCGTGATTTCAATGTAGCATTTTTCTGCACCTGTTCTTTCATTTCAGTTTGACTTGACACCCAATAACAGCCATGATCATGAATGCACAGCAAGGATAGGTGGATTATGGTCATATGTGCCAACAAGCAGGATTCGGACATTTCTGGGAGCAGTTCAAGAATGGTAAAATATACCAGGGAACAAGCTCTAAGATGTTCTGACCTTCCACTGCAAGGAGGAGATGGAGAGGGAGGAGAAATGTAATTTATCTTCAGTTTGACATGTTGACCCTCTGGGAAAATTCTCAGAAGGTAGTGGCAACAAATAGTGGTGGTGGTGCTCAGTGCTGGGAGTCAAGCTCTAAAGATCTGGATGCTTTGCCACAAGAAGTTCAAAGCTTCATAAAAAGAGGCAAGTACTATTGCAACGTTTCAGAAACATTTAGACAGGCACATGGATAGGACAGTTTTAGAGGGATATGGGCCAAATGCAAGCAGGTGGGACATGTCGGTCAGTATGGGCAAATTGGGCTGAAGGGCCTGGTTCTACACTCTATGAGTCACATCATGCACAACCTCCCATAACCACATTGTGAGCCTCAGTGCTGGTCAATTAAGCACTTTAACACACATTGCCTTTTCCATGTTGTTCTGCTCAATCTTGTAAGGCAAGAGCTTTGAGATTGTCCCTTTGTTCATTGGCTAGAGATTGATCTGTCTTATGCTTTCACTGAATTATGCTGGACTTAGCATTAGATACGAATGTCTATCAATAAATGATGTCAGAGACCAAGTGGGTTGTACACTTTTACACCTCAATAATCTTCCACAATGTCTTATCTTGCACCCTCTGGAGGTTAAATATTGTGAACGTGACTGGATTCTGCAGTTGTTGATGAAGAAATGGTAGTTGGTGAAGTTATCAATGGAGAAACTATCTATTAAATGGGGAGTAGATATTCTTGTTTGCCCACTGATGTTGCACAATATTCTCCATGTTTCCACTTGGCCTGCCCAACCATATTGGAAGCTCACATGGTGTGGAGCGCTAGATAAAGGCATATTCTACTCCATCAGCCCATCATTCTCCAGGACCACAAGCTGTTTTCTCTCCAGAAAGAAGGCATGTCACATTTCCTAGATCCTTAATTAGTAAGCAGATCCATGGGATCGAAGCAATAAAGGAATATGTCAGTAGGTGAAGCTATAGTGTGTTAGCAGACATTACATGATGTGAGATAGTATGCCACATATTCTCAAATGGTTTTGCCTCTGGGATAGAGATAATGTCATATAATACCTTATTAGACAAAAATGCTGGAGAAACTCAGCGGGTGAGGCAGCATCTATGGAGCGAAGGAATAGGTGACGTTTCGGGTCGAGACCCTTCTGCCTCACCCGCTGAATTTCTCCAGCATTTTTGTCTACCTTTGATTTTTCCAGCATCTGCAGTTCTTTCTTAATCATATAATACTTTGTGGGGCAAGACAATTGTGGGGGGATATTTTTCTTGAGATATCCCTGTGGCATAATGATGTCTTTTTATTCACATGGAGACATAATAATCTCACTGATTCTGTGAGGTTATTAAACGTCTTCTAATTATCTGCTCATCCTTGGGGTTTGGAGAGGCTGCAGTCAGACCTACGCTGCTTCTTTGTACAATGCTGGATTGCTGGTGTTCCAAGCAATACTATTCCTCCACCCTCTAATGTTAGGCAAGCAACACTCTCACATCAACCTCGACAAGCTTAAACCGTTGTCTTTTAACTGCTTAGCTCCTGTCACTTCATTCCCTTTGCCTCCCCTTTTAGCCCCTTTCTGCGGCTTTTACAGCATGAAGGACTGCCCCCTGTCCCACTTAGGAAACCTGAACAGAAACCTCTGGAGACTTTGCGCCCCACCCAAGGTTTCCGTGCGGTTCCCGGAGGTTCCCGGAGGCTTTTGTCAGTCTCCCTACCTGCTTCCACTACCTGCAACCTCCGGCAACCACCTGCAACCTCGGGGAACTGCACGGAAACCTTGGGTGGGGCGCAAAGTCTCCAGAGGTTTCCGTTCAGGTTTCCTAAGTGGGACAGGGTTATTGTCAATAATCTTTTCTCAGAGTCCCTGCCATTGATGGCCTCACCTCATTCTGGACATGAATGGACATATGCACATGAGTGCACATGCTTGTACAAAAGCACATATGCACACGCACTCATACACGCATGGATACACACTCACACACAGAAATAGTCAATAGTAAATTAAACCACTTACATTTTTCTTTGCTCATAAGCTTTGGAACGTTCTGTCGGTGAGTGTCATTGTTTCATCATTCTGATATTTCCATGAATTTGATTTATCACATTGGTGTTACAGCACAATCAGTCACAACCACTTCTTGTTGCATGCAATTTGCTGAAGAGGAGGCATGTAATTGGGGAACAATATATTATTGTCGTCTAAGCCTGTATTCCTGCGAGAGGTATGGGAGATCAAAATCTGCCGCTCCGAACATCTTAAAGTGCTTCCATTGTCTCTCAGTGTTGGCTGGTCAGTTGTACATCTCACCTTCTGCCCTTAAAATAAGGTAACCTGGCAAACTCCACACATGGGGATATAGTCCAGTTATAGGAGAGAGGGTGTGTAACATTTGTCTACACTATCCCAGCAGTTAAAAGCATCTGTCCATTTTATGATTCAGATCTGGAGAAAGAACAACACTAGTTCACTTATAACTTCTAACTGCCACAAGGTAGAGAAGCGATATTTTCTTCACTCTTCGGTTGAAGGCCAACTGACAGTCAATGATTTTGCAGCTGTGCACAGAGCTATGGAAATGCATTGTCTTTGGATTTATTAGCAATGCATCCAAGGTTATATCTGCTGTAATAAATAAGGAATTGTAAACATCAGCCAGAGAATGGAACCATAAATCATGTAAAATTTATGACACAAAAGGAGACTATTTGACCTATCATGGATAACGTATTATGTTTTCATAGATCTTACGAATGGCTATTTTTGCTGTCTTATGGATGTATGAAGAGTAACATTGTTGGTAAAGTAATTGGTAATGCTCTTACAGAAGGTTATATGATATATGCAACGTCTCTCAGTTATCATAGACTTCTATTTTAATTTTTGCCCTCTTGTCCTCGGCTGATGAATGTGGTCCGTATCAGATCGTCTAAAGGATAGTGAACAGTATAGAACAGTTTAGGTCTGAAGAAGGGTCTCGACCTCATACGTCACCCATTCCTTCTCTCTAGGGATGCTGCCTGTCCCGCTGAGTTACTCCAGCTTTTTGTGTCTATCTTCGGGTTAAACCAGCATCTGCAGTTCCTTCCTACAGAGTTTAGAACAAATACCCCCTTCATCTTGTCTAGAGTTTCTGGTGAGATGCCACGTGGATCATTTCTGGGTCTCAGCTATTTACTTTCTATATTAATGATTTAAGAGTACACATCTAAACTTTTAAGTTTGTTCATGATGCAGAACTGGGTGAGAAAATGAATTGGGTGGGAATATTTCAATAGGCTTCAGTGACTTCTGTTACACTTCAGAGACAATGAAGTTTCACTGTCTTTGTCATTACTTCAAAAATCAAGATGCCAATTTTGTGATTTTTAGATCTACACCTCAGCTCCTCTAGGATTGAAAATCCAATGCAAATGTTGAGATTAATTCCTTCAGGTTTTATGTGTAGGAAGGAATTGCAGATGCTGGTTTAAACTGAAGATAGACATAAAAGCTGGAGTAACAGAGCAGGTCAGACAGCACTTCTGGAGAATGGGTCGGAAGAAGAATTTCGACCCAAAACGTCACCTTTTCCTTTTCTCCAGAGAAGCTATCTGACCCGCTGAGTTACTCCAGCTTTTTATGTCTATCTTCCTTCAGGTTTTATTTATTGTTGGGAATTTTTAAAGGAATGGTTAAAATGTTTTTCATCCTTTCATTGATATGATACTGGTTCCAAATAATCCAACTAGATTGAGGATAATGCTTGAATATTGTATTCTTGGAAGAATGAATGGGTCTTAAATTCAATGTATTTTTCAAGATGAAGTAAGATTTCATTAAATCATTCCTTAATGAAACTGTAAGAAATGCAATGCTCTCTGGCGCCACCCCATGGTAATGGAGATATTATGAACTCAAGCTCTTTGGGTGAGCATGGACCAAAATGCTGGAGAAACTCAGCAGGTGAGGCAGCATCTATGGAGAAAAGGAAAAGGTGACGTTTCGGGTCGAGACCCTTCTTCAGACTTCTTCAGACCCTTTACCAAGATGGAGGATAATTATGTGGTTGGCTTCTGAATAACAAAACTGAATCATAGCATGAATCATTCAGATCTAACTGAGTGTTTCGAGGGCTATTTTACTAAAAGAGAGAACAGCTTATGGGAAACCTGGTGTTAGAATAGATTATTTGAGTGTGAGTATGCTTTTGTTTGGAACAATGATGTGCCAGTGAGAAGTGCTGCGTGCAAATCTATAGGAGATATGGTAGAATTTGAAAGAGAATGATTTTGGTTGCATCTGCTGACATGGAGAGCTGATGGATGCATGTAATCAGATAATAGATAAATATAACCATAATAACACATGGAAGGAAAAAGACTTCCAATGTATCAGTTCTGTCAAAAGCAAAGTGCTGAGCCAACAATCAACAAAGATTTATTTCAGGTACTCCAGTTTTATCCCACATCCCAGGATTTGTAGATAAACTGACCTCGGTAAAATTACCCCTTGTGTATGGGGAGTGGATGAGCAAATGAGATAGCATAGAACTACTGTGAACACGTGCTCAATGGTCATCGTGGACTCGATGGGCCAAAGAGCCTGTTTTCATGTTGTATCTCCAAACTAAACTTCATTGGCTTGAATATATGCCACTTGGTTTCATGTTTTGGTAATGCAGCAAATGTTAGAATTGTGCTCATAATTGAACATCTGATGCTCCAGAGGCATTTCCAAGTGGAGGAAATGAATCTTATAAAATGACCCATTGTAGCCACAGAATGTTTCAGGGAATATTTTATGTAAAGAACAAACATTTACATGACCTTACACATGTACAAGCAGCTAATAATCTTCCGTATGTGTTCAAAAATCACCGAATGCTACCTCATGCCCACTGCTGTGCACATTCTAAATTACATGACCTTACACATGTACAAGCAGCTAATAATCTTCCGTATGTGTTCAAAAATCACCGAATGCTACCTCATGCCCACTGCTGTGCACATTCTAAATTCTCTACACTCTACACTACAGAAAAGATCACTATTAATCAGATCTTATGTTCAGCACCATTGGGTTACCTCAGAATGTAGAAATAAAGAACTGCAGATGTGATTTCCAAGAAGAAGAAGAATGTTGTAGATGGGAGAAGGGGTCACTGGGAGGTGAAGGCTCCTTCCCATAGAGAAGGGCCCAGAGGTAGAGATAACAAAAGAAAAGATCAAGATCATGGCGGGTCTGGAACTTGTTGAGGTTTGGGCGGAGGGGTACAAAGGTGAGGCCTCTGTTAAGGGCTGACCGTTCTGTGTTGGGAGGTCAGAGGAGATGGAGAGAACACAATGGGGGTGAGGGGTAGGGGCAGAGTGGTGGAGAGTCTTGCGGGAGATACTGTGGGGGGGGGATGATGTGGGCTGAGAGGCGAGGGGGGTGTGAGGAATGGTTGGTGTAAGGGTGGGGGTTAGAAGTAGTGAGGTTAGAAGAGGGAAAGGCAGCAGGACCCAACGCTGCCATTACTGAGGTTCCCTCAGAGGGGGGTGGGGGGGGGGGGGGAGGGGGAAGTAGGACCCACGAGAGTCAGTCCATGTGTTATTGGACCCGTCCCACCCTGAGGAAGGGTCTCGACCCGAAACATCACCTATCCATGTTCTCCAGAGATTCTGCCTGACCTGCTGAGTTACTCCAACACTTTGTGTGCTATTAGTTTACCACACCTACACTTACAATCACTGTTGTGCTGCTGCAAGTAAGAATTTCATTGTTCTATCTGGGATATAGGACAATAAAACGTAAAACTGCCCATTATTCAACCATGATACATCATACAAAGACACCAACTCCCTTTTCAGTTGCGGCCTAGGCAGGCACATTAGGATCTAGCATGAAATGGGCCACTGCTTTAACTCGTATATTCAGAGAGAATACATAATTCATGGTTAACCAAAATTGACTGAACTTACTTTACTTAAGATGCAATGGGGAACACTTTCTGAACAGTGGCTGAACTTTTCAAAGCGGCAGCAAGCCAGAAAGAAATTCTTGAAGTATTCGTTCATAAGAGTTTCTCCTGGACCACTGCTATGTGACAATATCACCAAAGTTATAAATCATTGCATAGATAACAGCATAGCTGTAGCATGGCTGGATCTGTTTGCAAGTGGAAGCTTCAGGAGACCAGAATTAAGAGAAATTACCTGTAGTGTAGGTCTTAACCACCACTGTCCCACCCACACCCAGACATAGAGGTGAGAGTGTTGGCAAAATATGACTGGCAAAATATGCAGTTATCTGTGGAGTGAAATTATGCTATTCTGGAATAAATTCATCATAGAACAGGCCGTTGTGCTGAACATAATATTATGTTAAACTTAAAAAAATCCAAGTTGGTCCAACCTCTCCTTATAGTTAATAGCTTCTATTTCAGGTAAAATTCTGGTAAACCTCTTCTGCATCCTTTACATGCTCCCTGTAATGGGACGACCAGAACTGCATACAATGCTCCAACATACTTCCTGACTCTTATACACAAGCCGAACCAACATACTTCCTGACTCTTATACACTATGCCCCGACTTATAAAGGCAAACATTCCATCATGACCGCTCTATCTTTCATCATCTGACAATTTGCCTTCTCTCACCCATGACCTCTTCAAAATTCCAAGCTGGGGATGGTGCACTGTATCTCTTATCCCCATCCAACAACAGAATTCTACCCACGTGTTGCTTTTGTTCCAGATCAAGTGTAAAGTTATGGCAGTTAATGTGTGAGTGGCAAATGGCAGTGAAAGCAGGTGATTTGCTTGCCATTCAGGCTCAACATGGCTCCTGCTGTTCTCCGTTCTCCCACCTCTTTCTCCATGCGGCATGTCTCGTTCTTTGTCCTGTCCGCTTAATATCTGTCACAGCAAGTGAAAGGTACCAAAGTCAGAAATATCCTGCCGTACCCCTCACTGTAAGTTGAAGTACCATGCACTTGTTGTCATGGATACAGGAATCAACCAGTAAATGGTTAATGATCCTTTCAGGTGGTGCAGTTAGAGTGCCCTGATGCTGTTGAATTGTGCTGCTGGGTTCCAAAGTGCCTGTGCTAACATCCAAATCACCACTGTAAGCTGATAAATATAACCTGCCTTCTTTACATCCTTCAGCTGACGTCACTGTGCAAGGTCAGAGTGAAAATTCTTCCCAATCTGCCAGCCAGTGCATTTAGCCCCACGTTGCTCACTCATAAAGTGAGCATTGATTTGGAGCAGTAAAGGAACTTTCTTTTTTCACCACTGCCAAATTCTTCTCTCTGAACCTAGCTAAAGATTTACCGGAGGTATCATTGCATTGACTTTGATACAACCGATGCCAGCAAAACACTGATGTATAGGAGGAACAGCAAATCATTAACAATTGTTCATCAGAACCTGGTGTCAAGCTATGCATCAATACCATTAATATCATTGGTTAGATTCCAGTACCTTCAGCTAACCTTCAAAATGACTGCAGTGTATAATATGGCATAGGCTTTATATCATCTCCTGCCAACCTCACCACACACACACACACACACACACACACACACACACACACACACACACACACACACACACACACACACACACACACACACACACACACACACACACACACACGTGCACACACACACACACAGGCACGCACATACACACACAAACATACACACACAAACATACTCACACACACACACACACACACACACATGGGCATGCACGGGCACACACACACGCACACAGATGAATTATTACTGTGCAAGTGAGCACATGTGGGCAACACAAAAGAGAATATTTGCATGTGATAATGTACAAATCATTAGAATGCATACAGTATATGTGAAGAAGCAATGTACTCAAGAATGACCATGCAGAATGACCTTTTCAGAAGTGAGGATATCATACTTCTGCAACAATTATGTTCACACTGTTGAAAATAGAATTCATTCACAGCTATTAACTATTCATCACTCCAAAATTCAATTTTATGCAATACGTGAAACAAAGATTTGTACATGTAAAATGTATACCTTTCCCTCATATTCACATCCTTAAGGGCCTGTCTCACTTACGAGACCTTTTCGGCGACTGCCGACATCCGTCATAGGTTGCCGAAAATGTTCAACATGTTGAAAATTCAGCGGTGACCAGAAAGACACTATAACTCTTTGGGTGACTAGGAGACCTCTCACGACAATACAGGCGACCCCTGGCGACCTCTCATGACCATACTGGCGACACCCTGGCGACATGCCCCCTGGTGACACCCCGTGACGCCCGCGACATGTCGCCAGGGGTCGCCTATATGGTCGTGAGAGGTCTCCTAGTCACCCAAAGAGTCGTAGCGTCTTTCTGGTCACTGCTGAATTTTCAACGTTGAAAGTTTTCGGCGACCTATGATGGGTGCCAGCAATCGCTGAAAAAGTCACGTAAGTGAGACAGGCCCTTTACACTCTTCTCCTCTGAACTCCTCCTTCACACCTCCTTCGCCTTCACATAGATTGATTTTACAGCTTCACGTGACCATATTTGAACAAGCCAAAGTCGAGTCAAGTGTGTTTTAAATTTAGTTTTAGTAATACAGCGCGGAAACAAGCCCATCGAGTCTGACCATTGAACACACATACACTAATAATATCCTACAGACTAGGGACAATTTACAGAAGCCAATTAACCTGCAAACCTTTTGAATGTGGGAGGAAACTGGAGCACTCTGGGAAAACAAACCCACGTGGTCACAGGAAGAACAAGCAAACTCCGCACAAACAGCACCCGGAGTCAGGATCGAACCTGGGTCTCTGGTGCTGTAAGGCAGCAACTACACCACTGCACCCCTGTGCTATCCATTGCGCCACTGTGCCGCCCTAAATTGTCAAATGTCCCGAAATTAAACAATTTGCAGCACCATGACAAACATGGCATCCTGTAAAAACCATAATTAACACCGAAAAACAAGTTAATATATAAAAAACAAACAGACCAATAATAGTGCAATGACCGATCTGGTTACAATTATCAACCCTATAATAAAGTTAAAAGGGAAACAAAATTAGTCCTGGGAAAATCTGTGCTTATTTCAAAGTTGGTTTAACAATACCCATGATAATATGGAATTTTAACTTGGCTAGAGGGATTTCCTCAGCGCTACTCCCATCCCACCAGTGTAACTTTGCCAGAGATTACTGTTATATTTTGTAGGTGAGCTTACCACATCTTGGTTATTGGATGTGGCAATACAGGAGATGAGGAAATTACACACTACTACATCATTGAAGGACTGTACTTGCAAATCGACAGGCCAATTCTGAGGACTTCAATTATGTCAACAATACTCCTCTTTCTCTCTTGCTATTGTTGATGTCTTCTGAACTTTTGCGTTGGATAAAAATGCAATAAAGGTTCCTTGCCATCCAATATTCCATGTGCTGCCTGGAATTTATAAGTAGAATTTGTTGTGTATAGATTTCAGTCGAATGCCTCCAGTGTAGAATCACCTCAGTGCAGATTTATCCTTCTCGTTTGAACTACTTCTCAACCAAGAACACTTCTCGATGGTGTGACAATCTGTGATGATAGCTTGTTCAATGCAGGTGAGGATTTTGGTACATTTATTTATGCAGAAACTGATCTTGTCTCTCACATTAATGAGCTCACACTGAGCTTCTACTTATTCCTCCAGAGCATGTGTTAACTTCTGGCTCCACTCCTGTCCCAAGGGTGAGCCTACCTATAATGATGCAACCATGTCCCATCTCTGAAAGCTGCCATTTCATTGCACAGATACAGGAGTCTGTAAGTGTCTACAGTGTTGCTTTGAGCTTTGTTTAAATTGGAGCTTCAACTTCATCCAACTCTACCAGTGCAAGCAATTTACTCTCTTTACAGTGCCTGTCTTGAAGGGGCCGAGTTGGGGGAGGGGAGATTAAGAGAAGGGCAGCACAACGGTGTTACAGCGCCAGTTTGCTCCCACACCCAAGACATACAGGTTTGCAGCTTAATTGGCTTCGGTAAAATTGTGAATTGTCCTATATGTGTATGATAGTGTTAATGTACAAGGTGAATGCTGGTTGGCATGGCCAAAGGGCCTGTTTCCATGCTGTATTTTAAGACTAAGGTAAAGTCTCAAGGGCTGTATATATAATCCTCTGATTCCATCTTATTTGGGCAGGCATTTTCCTTATTTGGTTTGATAGCCCACCTACAATGGCTATTGAATTTAAGACAAATTGAAGAAATGACTTTTGTATTGATTTTACTAGGTCACCTTATTGACATAACTCAGATGTTTGTGTTCATGGAACAGAAACTACTCCTGTCTCTTCCATTGACAGGCCAGGCAGATGAGTAGCTTGTGAGATAGAAACATAGAAAATAGCTGCAGGAGGAGGCCATTTTGCCCTTCAAGGCAGCACCGTCATTCATTGTGATCATGGCTGATCATCCACAATCAGTAACCCGTGCCTGCCTTCTCCCCATATCCCTTGATCCCGCTACCCTCCAGAGCTCTATCTAACTCTCTTTTAAATTCATCCAGTGAATTGGCCTCTACTGCCTATGTGGCAGAGAATTCCACAAAATTAACCACTCTCTGGGTGAAAAAGTTTTTCCACATCTCCGTTCTAAATGTCCTATCCCTTATTCTTAAGGAGCACTGATATCGGTATTAACTTGGAAAAGTTTAGTGTGTCTTCAAATTAAGTCTAAGGGAGCTCAGCCTTTAGATACATGCAGATTGAAACATGAACTATGCATAATGAGGCTATGCTTGAATGTGAATAAAGATCTGTACAACATTTGTATTAATTATGCAACCAGCGCACTGTTTGTATACGAGGCTGAATTTTTACTACATACACTATACATAAAAGAAAACTTTTCAAGAAACGTTCTGACATCAAACATTCCTTCACATAGATGCAGGTGTTGCAATCATAAGCTCAAATTAGATATTTATGTAATAATATCTTTGTTTATATCATTGTTCGTGTGTATTATAATGTTGCAATATATAGTGCAAGATAGAAAAAAAAAGTACAGATGTGGGGTTGAAACAATAACTACCTCTTTGTCTTCAAGGAAGCTGCCCGATATGTTGAATTCATAAGCACAGAAACAGGCCCTTTGATCCCACTGGTCCACATTGACCAAGATACCCCATCTGAGCTTTTTTTTTTTCTCTCTCATTTATTATATTGTTTGCAGTGTATTATGTTTTCATGTTCTGTTGTGCTACTGCTAGTAAGAATTTCATTGTTCTATCTGGGACATATGACAATAAACCACTTTTGACTCTACTGAGTATTGTTTTGTTGAGGAACAGAATTCCTTGTTTGACTGCAGGCAGATACATTTTTCCACGAGGCAATAGTGATGGTATTGACTCAGAAACGTTGAAATTATATTTTCTGTTATAATGATTTTCTATCAATATCTTAGGATGTTAGGAACATATACATGCAACAGATTTTGCTGAAAGGGCTGCCAAAATACCTCCATATGTGCTTTAATGTTTAATGATGCTCTTGTGAAGCAAGCCTGAATAGTTTTACTAGGTTTCGGCCTCTAATTAATACAACGTCTATTTTAATATGGTGGAGAATTTTAATGGCCTGTGTAGACATTCCAACGGCTTGACAAGTATTTGCATTCTGCATTACTCCTGATTCTGCTGCTCACGGGGTTTGGTTGACCTGAGCTACAGTGGACAAACAGGCAGAACATAGCTGCTGAGCTGAGCACAAAGAAGCTAACCAACATTAGCACAAAGTTAAGGGCCTGTCCCACTTGAGCACCATTTGCGCATCATTTACGCGACATCATTTACGAGTCAAGACGCACGATGCGCATCGTGACGCGCACGTGATGCATGCATGGTGTGCATTATGCCCGCATGGTGCATGGTGATGTAGGCAGTGACGCGCGGTCGCGCATGGTGCCCCAGGATTTTGGGATTCACAAAATCTTCGCTCGCCACCTGCGTGACGCGCAAATGACGCGTAAGTGGGACAGGCCCTATAGACACAAAAAGCTGGAGTAACTTAGCGGGACAGGCAGCGCCCCTGGAGATTAGCACCACGAGCATGAGTGTGGCAAGGGTTGGAGATGACCTTCTTTGGATATTGCAGCAAATTAGACATTTCGGTGTCAAAAAGAAGCCTCCATGGTGCAAGCTGCACACAGGGGAGGACCCTTGCTGAAAAACCTGGGTAAACTCCAGACTGGAACTCTAGGCTGGAACATCTAGTTGACCAGGAGGTCCCTTGATGCATCAGATTCAGATTCAACTTTAACTTTAATTGTCATTGTCAGTGTACAGTACAGAGACAACAAAATGCAGTTAGCATCTCCCTGGAAGAGCGACATAGAATATGATTTCAATAAATAAATCTATTTACATGCATACAGTCATAGTGTTTTTTCCTGTGGGAGGAGTGTCCGGGGGGGGGGGCTGATTGGCAGTCACCGAGGTACATTGTTGAGTAGTGTGACAGACTCAATGGAGGGGAGCGAGGAACCGGTGATGCGTTGGGCAATTTTCACCACCCACTGCAGTGCTTTCCGGTCGGAGACAGAGCAGTTGCCATACCATACTGTGATACAGTTGGTAAGGATGCTCTCGATGGTGCAGCGGTAGAAGTTCACCAGAATCTGAGGAGACAGATGGACCTTCTTCAGTCTCCTCAGGAAGAAGAGACGCTGGTGAGTCTTCTTGACCAGAGTTGAGGTATTGTGGGTCCAAGAGAGGTCATCGGAGATGTTGACCCCCAGGAACCTGAAGCTGGAAACACGTTCCACCTCCGTTCCGTTGATGTGGATGGGGGTGTGCGTGCCGCCCCTAGACTTCCTGAAGTCTACAATGAGCTCCTTGGTCTTCTTGGAGTTAAGGGCCAGGTTGTTGTCAGCGCACCATGCTGCTAGGAGCTGGACCTCCTCCCTATAGGCCGACTCATCGTTGTTGCTGATGAGGCCAATCACCGTTGTATCATCTGCATACTTGATGATGGTGTTAGTACCATGTACAGGTGTGCAGTCATAGGTGAAGAGGGAGTAGAGGAGGGGGCTCAGCACACAGCCCTGTGGAATGCCGGTGTTCAGGGTGAGGGTTGAAGAGGTGTGCTTGTCTAACCTAACAGACTGGGGTCTGTTGGTTAGAAAGTCCAGTATCCAGTTGCAGAGGGAGGGGTCGATGCCTAGGTTACCGAGTTTGGTGATCAGTTTAGAGGGTATAATGGTGTTGAATACTGAGCTGTAATCGATGAACAGCATTCTTACGTAAGTGTCTCTGTTGTCGAGGTGGGAGAGGGCGGAGTGAAGTGCCGTTGAGATGGCATCCTCCGTACTCCTGTTCTTGCGGTAGGCAAACTGATAGGGATCCAATGTGGGGGGTAGGCAGCCTTTGAGGTGTGCCAGGACCAGCCTCTCGAAGCACTTGGTGATGATGGGAGTAAGTGCAACTGGGCGGAAGTTGTTGAGGCTTGCCGCAGTGGAGTGTTTTGGCACCGGCACGATGGAGGTGGTTTTAAGGCACGTGGGGACAACTGCTTGGGCAATTGACAGGTTGAAGATGTCAGTCCAGACGTCTGTCAGCTGCGCAGCACAGGCCCTGAGGACGCGCCCGGGGATGCCGTCAGGGCCAGCAGCCTTACGTGCATTAGTCCTACTCAGTGCCACGTACACGTCGTAGGGGGTGAGTGTGAGGGGTTGGTGATCAGCAGGGAGCACAGCCTTGATGGCTGTCTCTAGATTGTCCCTGTCGAAGCGGCCATAGAAGTGGTTAAGCTCCTCAAGGAAGGAGGCGTCGCTGGATGTGGGGGTGGTGTTGGTGGGTCTGTAGTCCGTGATGGCCTGGAAGCCTTGCCACATGCGTAGGGGGTCGGAGTTGTTGTTGAAGTGCTCCTCAATCCTGAGCTTATGGCAGTGCTTGGCCTTCTTGATGCCCCTCTTCAGGTTAGCCCTGGCTGAACTGTAGGCTCGAGCATCGCCTGACCTGAAAGCAGTGTCCCGTGCTTTCAGCAGTAGCCTGACCTCGCTGTTCATCCATGGCTTCTGATTCAGGAATATGGTCACCCGTTTGAGGGAGGTGACACTATTGATGGTGGAGTTTATAAAGTCCAGAACAGAGGATGTGTAGGAATCAATGTCTGTGTGGGAGTCAAGGGTGGCCTGGGCTGCAGACGCCTTCCAGTCAGTGTTTCCAAAACACTGCTGAAGTGTGGAGTCCGCTTCCTCTGACCAGACTTTAACTGTCCTCACAGTGGGTTTAACCCGTCTGATGAGTGGGGAGTACTTAGGGAGCAGGAACAATGAGAGGTGATCAGACTGACCAAGATGGGGGAGGGGGATGGCTTTGTAGGCTTCAGCCATGTTAGTGTAGACTTTGTCCAGTGTCTTGTCTACTCTAGTGACGAAGGAGACATGTTAGTGGAATTTGGGGAGTACAGTCTTCAGGTTGGAGTGATTGAAGTCACCCGCAACAATGAAGGCTGCCTCGGTGTTGTGAGTCTGTTGTTTGCTAACGGCAGTATGCAGCTCTTTCATAGCAAGCTTGGCATTAGCATCAGGAGGGATATAGGGTGCAGTCACAACAGTGGAGGTAAACTCTCTGGGCAGATAGAACGGTCTGCATCTAACCAAGAGGAACTCAAGGTTAGCTGAGCAGGGACTCTCGATGATGGTGGAGTCCGTGCACCATGCTTTATTTACATAAATGCACAGACCCCCACCTCTGGTCTTACCGGAGTCTGTTGTCCTGTCCGCTCGGAATAAATGACGCCCCGTTAGCTGGATGGCGCTGTCAGGAACGTCGATGTTGAGCCAGGTTTCCGTGAAGATCAGGATGTTGCAGTCTTTGGTCCAGCTGTGGGAGGTGATCCTTAGCCGGAGTTTGTCCATTTTGTTTGCAAGTGAGCGCACGTTGGCGAGGAAAAGGCTAGGAATCGCTACCCTGTGTGGGGCTAGCTCTAACATGGCCTTTAACCCACCTCTGCGTCCCCGGCGGTGCTTTCGTACGCGTCGCCATCTGTTGGTGCTTCCGATCGGCCGAGCTGGCTTGGTGCGCGCTGGTGTTCTGCCGCTCCGTTGTTCCGCGCCTCCGTGGCTCCGGTGGCGGTCTCCAGCCCCGTGGCTTCGCTGGCGTTCTCCAGCCCTGCAGCTCAGCTGGCGTTCTCCAGCCCCGCTGCTCCGGTGGCGGTCTCCTGCCCCGCGGCTCTGCTGGCGTTCTCCAGCCCCGCAGCTCCGGTGGCGGTCTCCTGCCCCGCGGCTCCGCTGGCGTTCTCCAGCCCCGCTGCTCCGATGGCGGTCTCCTGCCCTGCGTCTCCGCTGGCGTTCTCCAGCCCCGCTGCTCTGGTGACGGTCTGCTGCCCCGCGGCTTCGCTGGCGTTCTCCAGCCCCGCGGCTCCGGTGCTCCGTTGTTCTGACGAGCTCAGGAGCGTGACGGAGATCGCCCAGAAAGTTGTTGCAGCCGCAGGAACCGAAGTCCAGAAGTTCCTGTCGGCTGTACGAAAGGGGATACAAGACTGCTCCGTGTGAGCAGCCTTGAGACAGGTAGGGGAATTGTCGCTATTTCTCGAATTCTTGGGAGACACGGGGCGTCGCGATGTGCCCACGCCACCGCCATTTTAGCTCCGGAGGTCCTTTGATGTATTGAAATTGAGAGAACCCTTGTGACAAATGGGACGGAGGGAAAGCAACCTGCTATCAGTTGTTACTGAAGGACCATCAAGTTCAATTCAGGGATCAGCAAGCATTGAGTTTCATTTTTTTCAGTGCAACAAAGTGCAAAGATACTTCTCAAAACCAACATATTTATTCCTGTACCATTCCTATTCTTGGATCCACCTCTGGATCCTTGCTCAGGAGGACAGGCCAGGCAGCCCTGCTGATGTTCCTGGACAAGCCAATGTTTCATGTGGGATCATTTCAGTACAGAAAAAAACCGTATGGGCCATCATGTCCTTGTAGATCAAATTACCAATAGAGTCATTAGCCTTATTAAGCCCAAGCTATCCTATTTACGAGGACTCCAAACATTTCTTGAATTTCTTGAACACGTAAAGAAGATTTTTTTTCCATTAATATTTTAGCTTAATTATTTAATTTAACCAGTTTTTTGAAACATTTTATCCTACAATATTACTTTAGTACATGTTCTCCATACTTCTCCTAGCTTTATTGAGACTTGCTCACCCTCCTCCCCATCTAATTCTGACTCCTTTCTTTGTTTCTGCCTGTACTTCACCGCTTCTGTGCATCCACCCTTGGATTTGAAATCCTAGCAGAGTAATTCTTTGCATTTCGTCTCTGGGTATTCCTGAACACCATTAACAATGCCACTCTCATGATAACTTCTATCACTCATGTGGAGTTTCAGCTTTTGGCAAAATTTTCATTATAGGGAAAGATGAACAAGACTGGACCAATGCTCTGGATAAATGAAAGATGATTGCTAATCTCATTAAAACATAGAAGATTTTGAAAAAGTTCTAGCACAGTGGAATGTTTGAGGGTGTTTTCTCATTGGGGAGTCTAGAACTAGGTTATAGACCCTCACCACAGACTATGGACCCAATCTGGATCCAAGTTTTTCAAAATTCATTCAACTTGGTTAGAGAGAGTTCCACCAAGCCACTCTTGGTGAAGAATGTTAAAATCCCTTATCCAGAGTGCATTCCGAGCACTTCGTACTTTCAATTCTTCCAAGAGTAGCCCGACATGGGGAAGCACTCATTCTGAGGAATGAGGGTAGATGGTGTTCAGGATGATGCTCCCTTGCCTTTGTTTGTCCTGAAGTCCTGATGATGCTCCCTTCCCTTTGTTTGTCCTGAAGTCATGAGACTGAAGTTGTTGAAGACTCCCAAAAGGACTCCCATATAACACAGCTCTGATCGGTCTGAACTGCCAATGGAAGAGGACATTGAAAGAGCACATTGTTCGAAGCTACATCAATCACTGGATATTCATGAGGACAATCGTCCAACATTGACTGGGTTGGGAGGAACCTGGTAATGTCCAGATTTGCAGCCAGGGTCAATGCTCGGTGTTCTACCTGGTTATATTATTTTCTTGGATTTGATATATCAATTGCGTTGAACTAAGTAAACTGCAAGAACAATTCAGTTTGTAGATCTGTGATCACATGTGGACAGAACTGGAGAAGGATGAGAGATTTTTCCCACCCAATGGTCTTCAGTGTGGTAGGTTTATGTCATTCTGATAGTCTCATGACGACCACAACAAAGACCATTTGATTCTACAATGGAAACAATGAGATTTAACCTAATTGTTGGTTTAGTCCACGCCTTGGGGGTTCTTAGGTCTGGTGATTTAACCAATTTGCCACCACCATACCCTGGCCTGGTGAAACATTCTTACAGCTTAGATAGCTTACACAGCATGGCTTCACTTTGGATTTGGAATTACTTTAAACATCTTTACTTTCTGCATCTCATGAATCATAAGATTTGCTGATATTGGAAATCCTTGCCACCAATGGCGAGGTAATGGTGAGGCAGCTTCGACCGCCCCAGGCCACGGAGTTTGAACCGGCCCGTTCGCGGAGCTCGGATTCAGCCGCGGGACTTGCTTACCATCACCCGGCGGGGTCCCAACATCGGAGGCCTGGATCGCCTCAGCGCAGAGGGAGAGCAACTAGGGAAGAGACAAGGACTTTGGGACTTTTGCCTTCCATCACAGTGAGGAGGTACCTGGTGGACTCACTGTGGTGGATGTTAAATTGTGTTGAGTGTGTGTTTTGTTATTTTATTCTATGTTATGACTGCAAGGTTAAACCATTTTGTTGTACTGTAAATGTGCAATGACAATAAAGTTGAATCTAATCTAATCTAATCTAATAACAGTGGCACAGTTGGTCGAGCTGCTGCCCACCACCTCCAGCTCTGGCATTGTCTGTGTGGAGTTTGCACATTCTCCCCGTGACTGCATGGGTGTTCCCCATGTGTCCCAGTTTCCACCCACATCCCACAGACATACAGGTTGGTAGATTAATTGGCCACTAGTATGCAGATGAGTGGTAGACTGAGTGGAATTGATGGGAATGTGGGAGAATAAAATAGGATTAGGGTAAATTCCCTTAACGTTATTCCCTTAACATGTATCTATACACTCTAAATAGATCGATTGTAATCATGTATTGTCTTTCTGCTGACTGGTTAGCACTCAACAAAGGCTTTTCACTGTACCTTGGTACATGTGCGAATAAACTAAACTGAACTGATTAATGTTTAATGGGCAGCGTGAACTCGGTAAACCTAGAACTCTGTTTCCTTGCTTCCTGAGTCCATGATTCTAACGCTCAGGGAAGTGTGTGGATGAATGAATGAAGCTAAACTGACCGAGTGGAGAAAGACCAGGGAGAGATCTAAGAACTGGCAATGGGATTTCTATTAGAAGTGTTGAGAACAAGCACCACTGGAGATTATAGGGTGACACGAGGGGAATAGCAAATGGATAGCGACTCTGAGACAGAATACATCTCGGACTGATTCAATCAGACTGCTTTTAGCATTATTGCAGCATTTAGCTGCCATTAATATTCACAAATTCTACAAATAGGCATAAGAAAATAAGACAGTGAATCACTCTCTTTTAATTTGTTTACACAGTATGGTTCTACTTAAAAATCCAGCATACAATTTGGTTTGTAATTGCTTTAATCAAGGATTACTGTAATCTGGTAACCCTGTCATCATCCTATGCTTACTGAAATAACTTAAGTTCATATTCAGCAATAAATCTCGTTATCAGTTTATTTTCTTTAATAACAGTAAGGTTGTTGCTGAGGAAACAGGTTCAAGTTTTTGAGAGGAGTAAAAAAATTACTATGGACAGCGTGGCCTGTTCTTGAATACATTCAGCGATTCAGCAGTCACAGTTCTCTGGGGGTGTTGGGGAAGGTTTCATCTTCCTTGGTGAGGTTACGGGAACCTCAACTGGAATTCACTAAGAGGAGAAACAAAGCAGGGAGGGGGAGTTTGAAAACTGAAATAAATAGCAAGAATAAACTCAGGCGGCTAAGATGGTTGGAGTGCAGACACATGTTAAACATCAGTGCAGCTGAATGTTTGCAGCATTTGCAACAAGATAAGTCAATTAATGCACAAGTGGCAGAGAATGATTGTAATCCTGTTACTGTTACTGAAGTGTGACTGTCGGGCAAACAAGGTTGGGATCTAAATATTCCAGGATCCATTACATTTAGAAATAAAGTGCAAAAAGTGGGCCATGAGGTGGAAGGGAAAGGGGTTTGATGTAGCATTATTGATAAGGGAGGAGATCACTACAATGGTGAGAGATGATTATCGAGCTTAGAACAATATGGCACAACAACAGGCCATTCAGCTCTCCAAATCTGTACTGACCTTAATGCCAATCTAACTAATCCCATTTACCTGCACATGGTCCATATCCTTTTATTCCCTGCCCAATCATATGTCTATCTAAATACCTCTTAAACATCGCTGTTATATCTGCTTCGTTCTGCTCCCTTGGCAGCAAGTTGGAGGCATCAGCATTTAAAAAAAAATCATGGCTTGATAGGTCATGATGCAGAGGTAGAATCAATCTGGAGGCACAGGGAACTGCAGACGCTAGAATCTTGAGTAAAACAAGGCCTGGAGAATCTCAATGGGTCAGGCTGCATCTGTGGAGGGAATGAACAGGTGACGTTTTAGGTCAGAACACTAGTTCAGACTGTTAATTAATTTGGGTTGTGCTTAGAAGTAACAAAGGACAAAAAATAATAGTAGGAATTATTTGGAGCCGTATATCAGGAAAATAGAGGTGCATTTAACAGGGAGCCTATAACAGCCTACAATCTGGATACATTTGCTGAAGAGAATTCACAAAAATAGAAGAAAACACAAGAAAATAGAAAAAAAAAAAAGCAGATCATCAGATCTTCACGTTTGTCCGAACCAACGCTGGTTTCAGCTTCTCCTTTCCGTGTTCGATCTATGAAATTGACCTGCACTTTAAACGCTTCTAATGATCCAGCTTCCACCACCCACTGGGGCAGAGAATTCCAGAGATTTACCACCGTCTGCAAGATCTTTCCGCATAATTAATGGAATGTATACCCACACTAGATAGCAAACTTCTTGTGGAGTGCCTTCAAATAATTCATTTCAGCAGCTTTCATCCTGAGTCTCAGAGATTCCTCATCAGATTTACGTTGGAAGTTGGCCTTTAATTTGTTGGCAAAGCACCAAGGGAGCAGTTTACAGACTCGAGTCATACAGCATTCTCCTGTGTACTCCGGGGAATGCATTAATGTTCAACATAAACTTTTTGTGAAATTGCTCGTTTCAGTAAAACAACAAATCAAATTAAAGGATGTTTTTTCTCAATAATAAAACAGCTCCGTTTAATGACCAGTGATAGGTAATCACGATTGCCAAATTCAGACCACTTTCTCCAGCTTGTTGCATTTTAGCTTAGTTTAGAGATACAGCACAAACACAGGCCCTTTGGCCCACTGAGTCCATGCCAACTAGCGTTTCCCGCACACTAGCACACGCTAGGGACAATTTACAATCTTACCAAGCCAATTAGCCTACAAACCTTTCCATCCTTGGAGTGTGGGAGGAAACCGAAGCATCCGGAGAAAGCCCCAGCAGGGAGAATGTATAAATTCCATCCAGATAGCACCCATGGTCAGGATCGAACCCGGGTCTCTGGCGCTGTAAGGGATCAACTCCGCCACTGTGCCACCGTGTAGTTATATCCACAACATAAGACAGTCATTAGTGAAGCCACAAGACAACATGGCTCTCCAAGATTCCTTTTATGACCAAATATTGATTGCTGAATTATTTAATCCACTATTGGAGACTTGCTCTATAATTTACTTCACACAGTGGCTTTGTCTTATCTTTTGTTTTCCTGGTGACAACATAAAGAGTGGATCCCCTACTGATTATTGCTAAGTGTCTACTTGTTAAATTTGGTGGATTTTTACATTCATAAATTCTACAGAGTTGGCCCAGAAGTAATATTTAATCAAGGCTAAATAATCCCCTGGAATAATGTCTTGTGTCTTTAATTGTTCAGTGCGTTGTACTAAGTTCCGTTGTTTCTGGAAGAATTCTGCAATAAAACACTGAAAGTTAACAAGATAACTAATAAATCAGTTCAGATGTGCTTTGATCATTCCGCAAGTGCTTTATTACCTCCTGACATGACAACTTAGGTTTTTAAGCACAATAGTATTATTTATCTTGGCTTATAGAAAATGACGAGTTAGATATAGCTCTTAGGGCTAACAGAATCAAAGGATACGGGGAGAAAGCAGGAACAGGGTACTGATTTTAGATGATCAGCCATGATCATATTGAATGGCGGCGTTGGCACGAAGGGCTGAATGGCCTACTCCTGCAGCTATTTTCTATGTTTCTTTGATTGCGTCTAAGTCTTGAAACTCCTCAGAGTTGCACTGACTTCTGAGATCTGACTCTTCAATTTGAGTTCCAGACCCACCTTTCCAGAGTTGCACCCATTCCATCAATGTAACTTTGCCCGAGGTTACCCTTTATATTTTGTAGGTGAGCTTACCACATCGTCTTGGTTACCTTGTGAAAAAAAAAACTTGCCCTGCACATCCCCTTTAAACATTTCCCCCATGACCTTAAATCTCTGTCCCTTGTCTTTGACATTTTCACCCTGGGATACAGATTCGGACTGCCTACCCTATCTATAATTTCATAATTTTATTTATTTTATATATTTCTATCAGGTCTTTTGAAAAACAATTAGGAAACTTGGAAATTTGCCAACTTGGAAAACAGACCAAGTTTGTGCAAACTTCCCTTATTGTTAATACCCCCAAATCCAGGCAACATTTGGGTAATGCTCTTCTGCACCCTCTCCAAAGCCTCTACATCCTTCCTGTAATAGAGTGACCAAACTTGCACATAATACTCCTAATGTAGCCTAACCAAAATCTTATAGAGCTGCATCATGACTTGCTGGCTCTTAAATTGCTGACAAATGAAATCAGGCACATCATATAACTTATTTACCACTCTGTCTACTTGTGTTGCCACTTTAAGAGAGCTAATGACTTCATCCCTAAGATCCCTCTGTTGGGATGCTGTTAAGGGTCTTGCCATTAACCATACACTTACTCCTTACATTCAACTACCCAAAGTGCAACACCTCACACTTACTCGGATTAAACACCGTCTGCCATTTCTCAGCCCATTTCTTTTGCTGATCTGTATCCCGTTATATACATGTTCACCTTTCCTCACAGTCCACAACTCCAACAATATTGGTGTTGTCTGCAAACTTACAAACTTGTTAATTCTGGCTAAATTGGAGCAGCTAGGACTTCAAAATGGGGTTACGTTCCAGGGTTGCTGGGAGATTTGGTCAAATTGGAATTACTCTCTGCAGAGCTGGGACAAGCTGCGGAGAGGTGCCAGAGTGTCTGGAACTTAGATATAATTTACAAGCAAAGAATGGGAAGATTTGCAAACCCTGTCAATTTGGTGCAAAATGCATAGAATGGATTGGATGGCTGCAAACCAGACATACACCTTGTAAATAATTGTAAATAATGTTGCAGAGTTTGACTTTGCCAAGTGTTCATTGTCGAGGTGTTGAGCCTTGTCTGGGTTTTCTGTAAATCAAGGTAAATGTTTCCAAGTTGACTTCCTCTCGAAGTCCATTTGGAATACAATGTATTGAACTGTTGTATCATTGGGTTAGGGTAATGCCTGTTATGTATGGGGTTAATCGATATCTGTAAATGGGTTATTGAGAGACCACCCCCATGTGGTTCGGCCCCTCAAGGTCCCGGGACAAAAGTCTGTGATCACGAGGCTCAGGGTCGATCTTCTGGAAGAAATCTCGGAACTGCCTGAACTTCTGGAGTGCCTCTGTCTGAGCGAGACCTAGAGGGCTTGAGCAGGCAGACGCGAGGATCGAACCTGCGGTGGGATAGGTACAGTGTGTCATTTGTGACACGCTTTTGGTAAAATAAAATTTAGTTGTTTCAAGTGCTTGATTCAGTGTTTTTACTGAAACTAGACTGGGGGGAAGCTTAGAAACGAGCAATTATCAAACCAACCCATCTACATTCATGTCCAACTCAATAATATATATCACAAACAACAAAGGTCCCAGCACAGTTCCCTGTGGAACTCTAACCGTTACAGAGATCCAGCCAGAATAACTCCCTTCCAACACAACCCCCTGTCTTATAACAGTAAGGCAGTTATGAATCTGTATGATCAAGCCACTTTTAAGCACATGCATCTTAATCTTCTAGGGTACTTTATCAAGTGCCGTATAAAAATCCATCTAGGCATCATCCACCGCCTTACCATATAATATAACCATATAACAATTACAGCATGGAAACAGGCCATCTCGACCCTTCTAGTCCGTGCCGAACACGTATTCTCCCCTAGTCCCATATACCTACGCTCAGACCATAACCCTCCATTCCTTTCCCGTCCATATAACTATCCAATTTATTTTTAAATGATAAAAACGAACCTGCCTCCACCACCTTCACTGGAAGCTCATTCCACACAGCCACCACTCTCTGAGTAAAGAAGTTCCCCCTCATGTTACCCCTAAACTTCTGTCCCTTAATTCTCAAGTCATGTCCCCTTGTTTGAATCTTCCCTACTCTCAGTGGGAAAAGCTTATCCACGTCAACTCTGTCTATCCCTCTCATCATTTTAAAGACCTCTATCAAGTCCCCCCTTAACCTTCTGCACTCCAAAGAATAAAGCCCTAACTTGTTCAACCTTTCTCTGTAACTTAGTTGCTGAAACCCAGGCAACATTCTAGTAAATCTCCTCTGTACTCTCTCTATTTTGTTGACATCCTTCCTATAATTAGGCGACCAAAATTGTACCCCATACTCCAGAATTGACCTCACCAATGCCTTGTACAATTTTAACATTACATCCCAACTTCTATACTCAATGCTCTGATTTATAAAGGCCAGCACACCAAAAGCTTTCTTTACCACCCTATCTACATGAGATTCCACTTTCAGGGAACTATGCACAGTTATTCCCGGATCCCTCTGTTCCCCTGCATTCTTCAATTCCCTACCATTTACCATGTACGTCCTATTTTGATTTGTCCTGCCAAGATGTAGCACCTCACACTTATCAGCATTAAACTCCATCTGCCATCTTTCAGTCCACTCTTCCAACTGGCATAAATCTCTCTGTAGACTTTGAAAATCTACTTCATTATCCACAACCCCACCTATCTTAGTATCATCTGCATACTTACTAATCCAATTTACCACACCATCATCCAGATCATTGATGTACATGACAAACAACAGTGGACCCAACACAGATCCCTGTGGCACCCCACTAGTCACTGGCCTCCAACCTGACAAACAACCATCCACCATTACTCTCTGGCATCTCCCATTCAGACACTGTTGAATCCATCTTGCTACTCCACCATTAATACCCAACCATTGAACCTTCTTAACCAACCTTCCATGAGGAACCTTGTCAAAGGCCTTACTGAAGTCCATATATACAACATCCACTGCTTTACCCTCATCAATTTCCCGAGTAACCTCTTCAAAAAATTCAAGAAGATTAGTCAAACATGACCTTCCAGGCACAAATCCATGTTGACTGTTCCTAATCAGACCCTGTTTATCCAGATGCTTATATATATTATCTCTGTATCCTTTCCATTAATTTGCCCACCACTGACGTCAAACTAACAGGTCTATAATTGCTAGGTTTTGCTGACCTGTTACCCTCATTAATCACCTGCATCAGCTCTTTAAAAAGCTTGATCAAGTTAGTACGACACGACAAAGCCATGCTGACTGTTGATAATAAATCCATTCTCTTCCAAATGGAAATAAATACTATCCTGAAGATTCCTCCCCAGTGGCTTCCCTACCACTGATGTGAGGCTCACCAGTCAATCAATTCCTGGATTCTCTCTATTTCCCTTCTTAAACAAAGGAACACCATTGGCTACTTTCCTGACCTTCAGGACCTCACTTGTGACTAAAGAAGATGCAACGCTCTTTTTTAAGGTCCCTGCAATCTCCTCTCTTACATTTCATAATAATTAGATCCCATCAGGCCCTGGGGATTTATCCACCTTAATATTCTTCAAGAGCTCCAGCACTACCTCCTTCTTGATCTGAAACTGCCCTTGCATGTTCATACTGATCTCACTGTCCTACACGTAGCACTGCTGGAGAGCTGCAGTGGTAGAGGCACTATCTTTCCACTGACCTGTTAACTCAAATTCTATCTGTGGTCGCTCGTAAGATATCCCCATTGTATTATTCAAAGATTATGTTCAATTTGGTAGTAATTATTCCTCAGCTAACATCACAAAATTAAGTTTTTGCCTTTATTATCACTTCACTCATGTAGAGTAAATATACTCTGCTCCATTTCCTTACTACATTCTGGGTTGGCTGAAAGGGACGTTAGGCTGTGGATCAAGGCTCCCAAAAGTGCAAACACCTCCCTGGTAAAACCCTGTCAGACATTTGTCCGTGCTAACAAACCAAAAGATGATAGCTGGCCCCATCATCATTAAAGTTGCCTGGGAGAAGCCTATGCAGATTTTATGCACTTCCTTCAAGCCTCTCGTACTATATTGACATCCCAACCAATACTATCTCAGGGGATGTTGTGAAGAGGTTCCCGGATTGGATCAGAAAACCTCAGGTGTTTTTGGTAGAAAGGTGAGCAGTACTCTGCTATTTCAGGAGAGATGTGCCTGAACCTGTTAAATCACACACTGTTTGAGTCTTGTATCAGTTATAGCTGGTTGTTCTATGAGTGAGCAGCAGCTATAATGTATTTGAAATTCATGCCAGTAACAGAATCTAGGTGCCATTTAGAAATTACTGTTGGCGTCATTCAGGCAAATTGAATGCAAAGTAACACCATTAGGATGCATGAATTTTTGCACCAAAATGTCCATCCTTACCTATTGACTTTACTATTGACTTGTATCGCCTATTATATATTTTTTGTCTATGGAACGTTAGTGTTTATTTATTGTGCAAACAAATTTCCCTTCAATTTTCTACATGAATAGTTTTTTTTAATTTCTTGGATTTCCTCTCAGTAGTAAAGCTCTGTTTTGCATTTTTAGATAATTGGTTAACAATGATAATAACTCAATTAGCATTCCAGATGGTTGGATTATAGCTGTAGCAGTTTCATTGAACAGCAGTAGTACCATTGAACAGTAGAGGGCACTACACAGGGAGCCAGATGATTACATTCTGGTGCAATGACCATGTCTTAATCATTAGGTCAAAGACCATTTATTATGCTTATGATTTGCATAATTAATTTCACACTAAGCTCTTATTTTTGTCTCTTAGTAATGTTAATGCAAAAGAGTTGATATTTCTGCAAAGAAGAATAAAATTAGGCTATACTGCGTCTATTTCTGTACAGATTCTGACTAATTATGTTTAACCAATGAATATCAATGACACTGGGAATATTCTCTAGGAGGTTAGTGTGTCTGATGGTATTGGCAACAAATTAATCACAGTCAATTCCATTAATATCTCAGAGTATGTCAGCAATTGTGTCCTTTCAAATGCAAATTTATCAAATCAGCCCCTTTGCACTTTTTGACTTGGAGCCTCTTCAAAGTGATAATGAACCTTAAAAGTTATTCAAGTTTAGACTTCAGAGATACAGAACTGAAACAGGTCCTTCGGCCCACAGAGTCCACGTCGATCAGCGATCATCCCGTACACTAGCGCTATCCTACACACTAGGGGCAATTAACAATTTTACGGAAGCCAATTAACCTACAAACCTGTACATCTTCGGAGTGTGGGAGGAAACCGGAGCACCCGGAGAAAACACAGCCAGTTGCAGAGGGAATGTACAACACCTGTACAGATTTGGGATCGAACCCTGTCTCTGGTGCTGTAAGGCAGCAACTCTGTGCCACTGTGCTGCCCTTGAGTTGTGTTGTGCAAAATAATAAATAATTTGAATCAGGGTAAAATGGTAATCTCGTGTGCAATTGACTATTTGTTGTATGTGTGCACAGTTGATGCAAAATAATGGCAGTGGGGTGTGATGGGGGAGGGTGAGAGGTCAGGTAGCTCAATGTTGATGTAATGTAGGTTGATTTTAGTTGGGGACTGGAATGTCGATGGAAGAGCACAAAACCTAGACAAGATTTCTGATAGCTACAATATTGATGATGAGGCCACAATACTTTTACTTGGTGTAGTTGATCTAAGATAAGTATAATCTCTGTGGTAAAATCAGGCTAATTTGGAATTCATACTTCAATTTTCTAAGTCTTTAGGCAGGAATTTCAAGAGTTTGTGTTTTGGCAGTTTGTGTTGGTTTTGTTGGCACTTAATTAGATGCATCGTATTTGCCAATGCTTTTGATTGGGACGCTTCAAGGCTGCAGTCATGGTGGAAAGAGATGAAGCATGAAATGTCAAGTAATAGGTGGGCCTAGATAAGGAGCGGTTGATTGGTAGATGGAAGAATATATATAAACAGATAGAGGATAAGCACAGATGTCAGTAAGATTTGGATGATGGGCAAGCTTAAAGTCAAATGCTGAGGTTTTGGTTCTAGCTGAGTGGGTGGGCGAGGAAAGGGTTGGAACCAGCTGAGTATAAATGCCTGGAGCATCCAGCTCGCTCCAGTATTCCAGCACCATCACAGCACAGCGAAGAAAGTAGATCAGCAGAAATAGATATTGAATAGCAGCCACTCAGACATCTACCATCACAAGGGAACATATTTTGGTTGTGAATTTTGCAGTAGGGATACTAATTAAACATTCAGGCAAAGTTGTTGCAGACACAGATACAGCTGAGGATAGCCAGTCTGTGAAAAGTATATTTATATTACTGCTCTTGTATTTTTAAATCTGTTCAGAAAAAATGGAGCAGATAATATCATAAAGGAATGTTTTAGCCGATCTGGCAGTTTCCACCTTCACTCATGCAAGGACTTCTTGGTATATCTTGCATCTTGTTATTTTGTTATCTAACTGACACAAAGCCTGATGACAAATTCTGAAGAGTTTCAGTAGACATTGTTATGCACGGTGGAGGAAATCTCTTTGTGTGTACAAACAGACACTGCATCAGCGTGTGAACTGTGTACAGACGTGGGCTGAAATGAAGCCACAGCTTCCTGAGGGAGTACAGACTCCACTTTGGAAGAAAGGCTGTCTGACAAAGTAACAAAGACAGTTATAATGAAGATACATGTTCAGGGTCTGACCTAACTCCACAGTCTCATTACCTACCCTTCACATTTGTCTATTTGATGAGCTGGTGGTGAACTGATGCCTTCAGGGATAAGGAGGCGAAAAAAGACACGAGGCAACAAAATAGGAGAGTGAATGAAAGGCAAAAACAAAGGCAATTACAATTAAGGAACACGTTGGGATTTGATTAGCTCCTGTTCTTGACATTTAATGGGATTGCCTTTGCTAGGTATTCACCATCAATCCCAGGGTCACTATTGATCAGAAACTCCATTGGACCAGTCACATCAGATCAGATCAAGAATATCCTGCAGCGAGAGACTCCACTACTGAAACCCAAAACCCTTCCTCCATCCGCAAGGCACACGGCAGGAATGTGATGGAATACCTTTTGTTTGCCTGGATGAATGCATCACTAACAGCTCTCATGAAGTTCAACACCATTCTGTTTGCTTCATTTCATTCCTCCCAATTGTCACACTGCAGCTGCCTTCTACAAACGCACTATAGTTATTCAGTCTATTATCCTGGCTCCTCGTAGCCCTGCCACCTCTCCCACCAAGTAGGCCAAGTGCAGTAGGCACATGGAACACCACCAACCACAGGTTCCAATCTAAGCGGCATATCACCCAGACTTAATAGCTTGTTACAAGTTCTTCATCATTACTGTGTCTTTTTTATACTGGAGCTCCCTCCTCAACAGCATGTTCACTGGAGAGTACCCTCACCAGAAAGACTAGCCATTCAAGATGGTGACTAACCAACTATCACTATGTGTTCTCTTCACAGTGATGCAGCCAGCAATGTACAGAAATCTTAATTTAGCAATTAAAGTGCTTTGTTTCATGCATGGAAAAGGATGTCACTTTGCTGCATTACCTGTGTCTGCTGCACCACCCTGACCACTTTTACTCTGCTTCCATCTATCATCCATTTGCCTCTATCACATAAACTCCACTCCTTCCCTTCCCCACCTGGCTCCGTTTGCCTTCACTGCTCCTTGGTCCTCTGCCTTATGTTTTACCACTCCCTCTCTCTGTTTTATTCTGTCTGCCTCTCTCTCTCTCTCTCTCCACTCAGTCCTGATGCAGGGTTTTGGCCTGATACATCAACACTTCACCCCGCCCCCCCACTTCCTTTCCCCAGTTGATGCTGCTCAACCTACTGAGTTCCTCCAGCAGATTGTTTGTTGCCCCAGATAGTCGGCATGGTTTGTACGTGGGAGGTCGTGTCTCACAAATCTGATTGATTTTTTTTTAAGGCGTATCCAAGCAGGTCGATGAGGGCAGAGTTGTAGATGTTGTGTACATGGATTTCAGTAAGGCATTCAACAAGGTTCTGCATGGTAGGCTACTCTGGAAGGTTAGATCGCACGGATCTAGGTTAGATAGCTGAATGGATAGCAAATTGACTCAATGGAGGGAAGCAGAGGATGATGATGGACGGTTGCTTCTTGGACCAGAGGTCTGTGACTAGTGGTTTGCCTCAGGGTTCGGTGCTGGGCCCATCACTGTTTGTCATCTACATCAATTATTTGGATGGGAACATAGTGCAGCTAGTGGAGGATGGAGTTAAAGGGAAAGGGTTTCTTAAATGTGTGAGCGTAGAGACAGAGGGGTGTAAAATGAGGGTAGAAGCAATAGGTAGCAAGGTGAAAAGTAAAAGTGGCAGGCCGGAAAATCCAGGGCAAAAATCAAAAAGGGCCACTTTTCAACAAAATTGTATAAGGGGTAAGAGTGTTGTAAAAACAAGCCTGAAGGCTTTGTATCTCAATGCAAGGAGCATTCGTAATAAGGTGGATGAGTTGAATGTGCAGATAGCTATTAATGACTATGATATAGTTGGGATCACGGAGACATGGCTCCAGGGTGACCAAGGCTGGGAGCTGAACATCCAGGGATATTCAATATTCAGGAGGGATAGAGAGAAAGGAAAAGGAGGTGGGGTAGCGTTGCTGATTAGAGAGGAGATTAACGCAATGGAAAGGAAGGACATTAGTTTGCAGGATGTGGAATCGGTATGGGTAGAGCTGCGAAACACTAAGGGGCAGAAAACGCTGGTGGGTGTTGTGTACAGGCCACCTAACAGTAGTAGTGAAGTTGGAGATGGTATCAAACAGGAAATTAGAAATGCGTGCGACAAAGGCAAAACCGTTATAATGGGTGACTTCAATCTACATATAGATTGGGTGAATCAAATTGGCAGGGGTGCTGAGGAAGAGGATTTCTTGGAATGTATGCGGGATAGTTATCTAAATCAACATGTAGAGGAACCAACGAGAGAGCAGGCTATTTTAGACTGGGTATTGAGTAATGAGGAAGGGTTAGTTAGCAGTCTTGTTGTACGTGCCCCCTTGGGCAAGAGTGACCATAATATGGTTGAGTTCTTCATTAGGATGGAGAGTGACATTGTTAATTCAGAAACAATGGTTCTGAACTTAAAGAAAGGTAACTTTGAGGGTATGAGACGTGAATTGGCCAAGATTGACTGGCAATTAATTCTAAAAGGGTTGACGGTGGATATGCAATGGAAGACATTTAAAGACTGCATGGATGAACTACAAAAATTGTTCATCCCAGTTTGGCAAAAGAATAAATCAGGGAAGGTAGTGCATCCGTGGATAACAAGGGAAATCAGGGATAGTATCAAAGCGAAGGATGATGCGTACAAATTAGCCAGAAAAAGCAGCATACCGGAGGGCTGGGAGAAATTCAGAGACCAGCAGAGGAGGACAAAGGGCTTAATTAGGAAAGGAAAAATAGATTATGAAAGAAAACTGGCAGGGAACATAAAAACGGACTGCAAAAGTTTTTATAGATATGTGAAAAGAAAGAGATTAGTTAAAACAAATGTAGGTCCCTTGCAGTCAGAAACGGGTGAGTTGATCATGGGGAACAAGGATATGGCGGACCAATTGAATAACTACTTTGGTTCCGTCTTCACTAAGGAAGACATAAATAATCTGCCGGAAATAGCAGGGGACCGCGGGTCAAAGGAGTTGGAGGAATTGAGTGAAATCCAGGTTAGCCGGGAAGTGGTGTTGGGTAAATTAAATGGATTAAAGGCCGATAAATCCCCAGGGCCAGATAGGCTGCATCCCAGAGTACTTAAGGAAGTAGCTCCAGAAATAGTGGATGCATTAGTAATAATCTTTCAAAACTCTTTAGATTCTGGAGTAGTTCCTGAGGATTGGCGGGTAGCAAACGTAACCCCACTTTTTAAGAAGGGAGGGAGAGAGAAAACGGGGAATTACAGACCAGTTAGTCTAACATCGGTAGTGGGGAAACTGCTAGAGTCAGTTATTAAAGATGGGATAGCAGCACATTTGGAAAGTGGTGAAATCATTGGACAAAGTCAGCATGGATTTACAAAAGGTAAATCATGTCTGACGAATCTTATAGAATTTTTCGAGGATGTAACTAGTAGCGTGGATAGGGGAGAACCAGTGGATGTGGTGTATCTGGACTTCCAGAAGGCTTTCGACAAGGTCCCACATAAGAGATTAGTTTACAAACTTAAAGCACACGGCATTGGGGGTTCAGTATTGATGTGGATAGAGAACTGGCTGGCAAACAGGAAGCAAAGAGTAGGAGTAAACGGGTCCTTTTCACAATGGCAGGCAGTGACTAGTGGGGTACCGCAAGGCTCAGTGCTGGGACCCCAGCTATTTACAATATATATTAATGATCTGGATGAGGGAATTGAAGGCAATATCTCCAAGTTTGCGGATGACACTAAGCTGGGGGGCAGTGTTAGCTGTGAGGAGGATGCTAGGAGACTGCAAGGTGACTTGGATAGGCTGGGTGAGTGGGCAAATGTTTGGCAGATGCAGTATAATGTGGATAAATGTGAGGTTATCCATTTTGGTGGCAAAAACAGGAAAGCAGACTATTATCTAAATGGTGGCCGACTAGGAAAAGGGGAGATGCAGCGAGACCTGGGTGTCATGGTACACCAGTCATTGAAAGTGGGCATGCAGGTGCAGCAGGCAGTGAAGAAAGCGAATGGTATGTTAGCTTTCATAGCAAAAGGATTTGAGTATAGGAGCAGGGAGGTTCTACTGCAGCTGTACAGTGTCTTGGTGAGACCACACCTGGAGTATTGCGTACAGTTTTGGTCTCCAAATCTGAGGAAGGACATTATTGCCATAGAGGGAGTGCAGAGAAGGTTCACCAGACTGATTCCTGGGATGTCAGGACTGTCTTATGAAGAAAGACTGGATAGACTTGGTTTATACTCTCTAGAATTTAGGAGATTGAGAGGGGATCTTATAGAAACTTACAAAATTCTTAAGGGGTTGGACAGGCTAGATGCAGGAAGATTGCTCCCGATGTTGGGGAAGTCCAGGACAAGGGGTCACAGCTTAAGGATAAGGGGGAAATCCTTTAAAACCGAGATGAGAAGAACTTTTTTCACACAGAGAGTGGTGAATCTCTGGAACTCCCTGCCACAGAGGGTAGTCGAGGCCAGTTCATTGGCTATATTTAAGAGGGAGTTAGATGTGGCCCTTGTGGCTAAGGGGATCAGAGGGTATGGAGAGAAGGCAGGTACGGGATACTGAGTTGGATGATCAGCCATGATCATATTGAATGGCGGTGCAGGCTCGAAGGGCCGAATGGCCTACTCCTGCACCTAATTTCTATGTTTCTATGTTTCTATACAGGGCAATATTAGCAAGTTTGCGGATGATACAAAAGTTAGTGGTTTTGCAGATAGTGAAGATAGTTATGAAAGATTGCAGCAGGATCTGGATTGATTGGCCAGTTGGGCTGAGGAATGGGCCAGGTGGGCTGAGGAATGGGCCAGGTGGGCTGAGGAATGGGCCAGGTGGGCTGAGGAATGGGCCAGGTGGGCTGAGGAATGGTTGATGGAATTAAATACAGAGAAATGTGAGGTGTTGCAGTTTGGGATGTCTAACAAGGGCAGGACTTACACAGTAATTGGTAGGCCTCTGGGTAGTGTTGTAGAGCAGAGGGATCTAGGAGTGTAGGTGCATGGTTCCTTGAAGGTCAAGTCGCAGGTTGATAAGGTGGTCAAAAAATATTTTGGCATCAGTCAAAGTATTGAGTATAGAAGTTGGGAGGTAATGTTGCAGTTGTATAAGACTTTGGTTAGACCGCATTTAGAATATTGTGTTCAGTTCTGGGCACCATGTTATAGGAAAGATATTGTCAAGCTTGAAAGAGTTCAGAAAAGATTTACGAAGATGTTGCCAGGCTAGAGGGTGTGAGCTATAGGGTGAGGTTGAGTAGGCTGGGTCTCTATTCCTTGGAGCGCAGGAGCATGAGGGGTGATCTTATAGAGGTGTACAAAATCATGAGAGGAATTGATCGGGTAGATGCACAGTGTCTCTTGCCCAGAGTAGTGGAACCGAGAACCAAGTTCAAGTTCAAGTTCAAGTTCAAATTTTATTTGGTCACATACACCTTTAGGTGTAGTGAAATTCTTTTTGCCATGCAGCACATAAAAAAAGAATACAACATGACAGTAGTAGATAGTTTCAACATCAAAACATCCCCCCACAATGGTTCCCATTGTGGGGAAAGGCACAAAGTCCAGTCCCATCCCCATGTCCACCCATAGTCAGGCCTCCTTACTCGAGACCGTGGCATCCGGAGCCGATAGGGCCGCGCCGAATGGAGCTCAACTGGCGATCTCATCAAGAGATCCCAGGCTCCCGATGGAAAGTTTAGCGCCGCCGCCCGCAGCCGCTCCACAGACCCGCAGCTCCGCAACGGACCCAGCTCCAGTTACCGAAGTTTCAGCGAAGTCACCGCCAGCCCCGCAATGGCGCTCCAGCGCTGCACCGCCGTCCTCCGACCCGCAGCTCCGCCGCCGCCGATGCTGAGCCGGTACCGCTGCCGCCGGTGCCGCCGCCGCTGCTGAGCTGGTGCCGCCGCCGCCGCCGCTGCTGAGGTGAAGGGGAAAAGATTTACTAGGGGTAACTTTTTCTCACAAAGGGTGGTGGGTGTATGAAACAAGCTGCCAGAGGAGGTAGTTGAGGCTGGGACTGTCCCATCATTTAAGAAACAGTTAGACAGGTACATGGATTGGACAGGTTTGGAGGGATATGGACCAAGCGCAGGTAAGTGGGACTAGTGTAGCTGGGACATTGTTGGCCAGTATGGGCAAGTTGGACCGAAGGGCCTGTTTCCACACTGTATCACTCTATGACTCCATTACTTTTCTTCTCCCAGACAAGACAGAGATAGGGTTCCCTTTATCTTTGCCTTCTAACCCACCAGCCTCCATAATCAATGGATCATTGTTCACAATTTCTTCTAGCTTCATTGAGGTTCCACCCCTGTTTGCATCTTCTCTTCTTTTACCCTTCAGCATTCAAAGGGGTCATTCTCTCCGCAGCTTCTTGGTTCACTCTTCCATTCATGACAATGACTCCACTTGTCACGGCAGTTTTTCATACAACCACCAGGACTGGCTTTTTAAAAAATCTATTTGTCCCTTATGTATTATTTTCAGATTACACTTCTCAATGCAGGTCACATGATTAACCAGCACTCTTAGAAGGTTTCAACAGCATTGTGTCACTTGGATAATCTTGGACAATTTCCTTTGTCTTCTCATCCATTTTGCTCTCTGCAATTTAAGAAATGCTTGTTTTCTATATTGACGTAACCTATTTTAATATTCAGTTGGTACACAAAAATGCTGGAGAAACTCAGCGGGTTCAGCAGCATCTATGGAGCGAAGGAAATAGGCAATGTTTCGGGCCGAAACCCTGAAGAAGGATTTCGGCCCGAAACATTGCCTATTTCCTTCGCTCCATAGATGCTGCTGCACCCGCTGAGTTTCTCAGTTAATTGTTAATTGTTCTTGGCATTGACTGTATCCCAAACAACCCAATCTGAATAAAGATCCGTTGATCCATCTTATTAATTTCAATTGACTGCTGGTAGAGAGTTCCAGATTCCCACTGAATCTTGGTGGAAAAGTGCTTTGTAAATGCTCTTGATTTAATTTTGTGATACATCTCGTTAACATGCACTAATCAGCTGAAGTAGTTTCTCTGAGTCTTCCCAATCGATCTCACTATCAGTATAAAAACACCTCGACAAGATTTCTTCTCAAACTGCCAGACCTAAGGGGCCATAAGCCAAGTTTATGTTACATAAGTGCTGGAAGTCTGATAGAATTTCAGTGAGTGCATATTGTATTGTTCCAAGACCAATATATATTATCATAAATGAAGTGTAATGATCCCAAATTTGTGCCTCATTCTCCAATAGATTGTGAGTTCTCCTTCTCATTAACTCAATGTACTGTGATTCTCTTCCAAAGTGTACGGCCTGAATCTTGCCAGCAGTTCCACTACACTCAGCTAATGTTTGCTTGTGTAACGAAGTGCAAGTTCAGGACTGAGGAATGGTCCTGACCCGAAACGTCACCCATCTTTTTTCTCCAGAGATGTTGCCTGACCCGCTGAGTTACTCCAGCACTTTGTGTTTTACTTCAGGACTTTGAATGTACACTTGAACAAAGAGGTCTCCAACTTGTCAATTGATCCACTCCTTTGTATGTGTTCCATTGCAATGAGCAACGTCGAGGCCATTGACAGCAGAAATATGCTGGAGTTCCCCAGCACTTAATTGTGGAATTTTCTCATGGATTCTGTTTCAGGATCATGAGCTAAGTTTTTGAATGGAGATTTTACAGATGTGAGGACTACAAATAAGAATATGAATAGTTGCACAGAGACAGGAGGCTGCAGATGCCGGAATCTGGAGCAAAGAAAAAACAAGCTGCTGGAAAATCACAATGGGTCAGGCAGTACCTGTAGAGGAAAATGAATAGTCATATTTTCAGATAGAAACACTTAATCTGGACTGGATACATGCATGTTTTAATTTATTTTGTATTTGCTGCAATGTTTTACTTTCAACCGATTTGACTTTTGCAATATATTTGTGGCATGGTCTATGGTTACATCTTGCACAAATCTACTTAGACAAGGTCTAACTTCCCGATGTCCTGAAGTCCAGTGTATTGCTGGGGCAATAAATGTTAGGCTTAACACCAACACCCATATTCCATGGTGTAAAGTCATCCCCACCTGGTGAACTTGTGTTGATAAATAGAAAAGAAAGAAACAGCGATAATATATTTCCGATTCAGTACCTTACTTGGAAGAGTTTATGTAGTTGGTGAATTTCCCATTCGTCTGCTGATCTTATCCTTTCAGCTATAAATTGGGGCCAAGGAAAGAGCGTTCACGTCGCGGCCCTGTTTCAACCAATCTTTCCACCACCACGCACAAGAAGCACAAGAAGCGCAAGACAGACACCATTGGGCAGATGCCGAGAGGTGTGTTCAGCTCTGGCTGAACAACTTCTAATCCTGTGTGTGGACTCGATAAGAAGAAGAAGAGCTATAAATTGATTAAATATAAGGAATCCAGCTGGTTATGTTTTGGTCTTTGACACTTGTTATCTTATTAAGCAGCATGGTTCAGATTGTGTCTTACTTAAATTCAAAGAGAAAATCCCAGGAAAGACCTTTTTTTGTATAGTAGCCAAAATTCTTGGTTTGGAGTGTAGAGTACGTCTACATGTTTGAGATTTGCCTTTGACAATAATGTTCTCACCACGCGTTATCTTGATGTGTATTGCATCGGACAGTTTCCCAAAACCTTTCCGGCATTGATTTTTGCTCAATGGGGCCAACAGCTCACACTGCTTGTAAACATCAGACCCTTGTGTAACCGAAGTCTTTCAAAACACATTGGCTCATGGCCAAGCAATACTCCCCACCCTCACTGCCAGCGGACAAAACAGTTGTTTTGTCAATACTTCTAAACATCCCTGACAGTGGGCAGCATTCAAAAATGTATAAAAAATTAAATAGATTTTTAAATGATAAGATCATTCAAAACACGTGTAACTAATTAAAACATTACAGGGAACACAATAACAAGGCAGAGGCTGAGAGAATGCTTTCTCTACATAGGTTTTCTCCACGTAAGATGGAAAGAAAGGGATATTTCTGCAGTAAGGATCATTAATGTTTGGAATTCTCCAAGAAATAATATCATAGAGCTAAATTGCTGAATATAGCCAAGGCTGAGGTAAAGAGATATTTTGGTCTTTGGGGAAAATCAAAGGTTTCAGGGTGCAGAAAACAAGGTATAGTTCAGGATAAGTTCAAAGGAGCCATCATCAAGGCCAAAGATAGACACAAAATGCTGGAGTAACTTAGCATCTCTGGAGAGAAGGAATGGGTGACACTTCGGGTCGAGACCCTTCTTCAGTTTACAACATCATTAAGGCCATCTTGCCTTATTCAGCTACTACTTATATGCTTAACTCTATTCTTAATACAACTCGTGGGTGACTTATTTTAACAATACAATACGATAGAGCTTTATTTATCCCAGGAGGGAAATTGATTTGCCAACAGTCATAAAAACACAAAAACACAAAATACATGAAATGAAATTAAAGTGACGAGTGGAAAGGATTGGGGATGTGCAAAGATTATGGAGGGGAGGAGGAGTCAGTCTCAGTCTCAGTCTACCCCACGACAGAAGGGGGAGGAGTTGTACAGTTTGATAGCCACAGCGAAGAAGGATCTCCTGTGGCGTTCTGTGCTGTATCTTGGTGGAACCAGTCTGTTGCTGAAGGTATTGCTCAGGTTGACCAGTGTGTCATGGAGGGAGGGAGCTGTATTGCACAGGATGCCCAGCAGTTTGAATCCCATGAATCCAAGTCTAATCATCTGCATATCAATCCTCATCTGTATCTAACTATCACTTGCCAGGCTTTGTCCTTTCCCTCCTCTCTTCCAGCTTTCTTTCCCCCATCACAATCGACCTGCACAAGGGTCTTGGACGTGAAGCATAACCTATCCGTGTTCTCCAGAGATGCTGCCTGACCCGTTGAATTGCGCCAGCACTCTGTGTATTTAACTGTAAGATAGCATGCTCCTCTGAGGGATGTTTTCCTCATTATTAATCTGCGATATTTTTCGGATTGCTCTTCTCAAGCCGTACCATAAATATCAGTGGAGCTGACAAAATCATATTTCCCTCCTTTATTCCATTGGAGGTGACATATTGTGGTGTGTAGTTTCCACAGAGAAAATAACAAAAATAATATTGAGGCGAAGGGTGGTACCCGATTAAAAATAATCACAATACCAGTGCAAAAAAATGAATGTGTATTTTAAAGAGCAATAATTATTTTTGTCCAACAACATTGTTGTTTGAAAGCACCTGGTTGAGAAAAACGCAGTCGACTTAAAATGAATAAAACCAGGATTTAACAACAATTTAATTGCAGTGCTACAAACTGCTTAATGATATGTTAACATGGCAGCCGAAAAGGAATCAGTCTCTGGGGTCCAAATATATACAGTAACAGGTAGATGGGAGTTTAGCTTAGTTTAGAGATACAGCGTGGATACAGGTCCTTCGGCCCACCGAGTCCACGCCTACCAACGATCCACGCACGCTAGCACTATCCTACACACACTAGGAACAATTTACAATTTTACCACACCAATTAATCTATACGTCTTTGGAGTGCGGGAGGAAACCGGAGATCCCGGAGAAAACCCACACAGGTTACGGGGAAAACGTACAAACTCCATAGAGACAGCACCCATAGTCAGGATCTAACCCGGGTCACTGGCGCTGTAAGGCAGCAACTCTACTGCTGCGCCATGGTGCTGCAGTGTTACCAGCTTGTTGCAAGATGGTTATTCATTCTAGGGTGTAAATAAAAAAAGGCCTAACAGCAGCTTTTGCCTTACAGGCCTCAGATGGCAGACACCATGGTTGATATATTTTTGCACATGGATAGAATAGGAAGGTTTTCCTTTAACATGCTTAAGATGAATATTTCCCTGTACCTATTTAGAAATTACTCTCAGCACGAACGACACTTAATTTCAGAAGCAGATGTTTCGTTTCCTTGAACAGTCATATGGTTTCGCACTTTCTGCATTCAGATTCTAATTCTGGCTCCAAACTATGACAAATATAGAACTGAACACTTAGCAATTCCAGAGTCATAAAAATGTTGACACATCATCAAAAAGAATATTCAGTCGAGTGAATACACTCACAGATCACACCGATACTAATTTACAAACTTTGGAGGTGGTGGGCGGGAAGAGTTCTATCATCAGTTTAGCAAAGTTAATTTGCTTTATCAAATTGCTAAACCAGCCTTCATTAATTGGTTGTTTTACCATTTAATAGATATGGATTTCTTTCCTTCACATTTACTATTACAGATAATTGCTTATGCTCGCGAAAGCAAAAATATGATATTGTTAATGGAAAGCTTTTTTTTTCTACTTTTTGTTCTCTTTTTCTCTCCATTATCAAACTTCTGAATGGTCTTTCCATAAACTAGGGTACAGTTCAATTCACTACCCCACTGAGGACTTTGGACTCTGTCTAAGGGACAGATGTCCAACAATACTGAGAACTATATTATGAACTCTGCATTTGTTTGGGTAGCATCCAAAATACAACTTTTCACTGGACCTCAGTACATGTGCCAATAATAAACCTAAGGCCAGCATTTATTCCTCATCCCTATTAACCCTGGAGATGGTAGTGCTGGTGATCTGGTGCCATGAGCTATTTCAGTCCTTCTGGTAAAGCTGCTGCCATAGTGTTTTTAGACACAAAATGCTGGAGTAACTCAGCACCAGTGGATAGATGGAATGGGTGATTTTTCAGGTTGAGACTCTTCTTTGAACTGAGGCAGGAGCGAGGGAGATAAAGATATGGAAGGATAAGGTGTGAAAACGAGAGATCAAAGGAAAACATAGAATGGATCAATGTTAGCTGACAGGAAGGTGACAACAATCTGTAAAATTTAATCAGGAGGACAGTGAAACTAGTTGGAGAACTAGGATGGGGGATGGATGCAGAGAGAGGAAAAGCAAGGGTTACTTGAAGTTAGAGAAGTCAATATTAATAAAGGTCAAAGGTCAAAGGTTATTTATTAGTCACATACACCTAGGTGTAGTGAAATGCTTCTTGCCAGTGCAGCACATAAAGAAAGAATACAGACATAACATTAATAAGAGATTAAACATAAAGAACATCCCCCCACAATGGCTCCCACCATGAGGGAAGGCACAAAGTCCAGTCCCCAACCCCAGTTCACCCATAGTCGGGCCCATTGAGGCCTCCACAGTTGCCTCTACGGAGGCCCGATGTTCCTGGCCGTTCTCGCCGGGTGATGTTGCTCCGGCGTCGGGAGAATCCTCGCAGTGGCTTGGGAACCCTGGAACGGCCGCTTCCGTACTGGAGGCCGCGGCTTCCAAAGCCAACAAGGCCGCGCCGGTTGGAGCTCCACAACTGGCGATCTCATCTAGAGATCCCAGGCTCCCGGTGTAAAGTTCGACGCCGCCGCCCGCAGCTGGCCGCTCCTCAAACCCGCAGCTCCGCGATGTTTTCCTCAGCGGTCTTCAGCTCACCGGAGCTCCAGCGCGGCGACCCAGGCAAGGCATCGCCCGCTCCACGATAGCGCTCCAGCGCTGTGCCGCTGCCGAAGCCGTGGTTCTGGGCAGTGCCCGACAGGAAACGCCGCTCCAGGCCCGCTGGTAGGCCGCGAGGACGGGTCGAAGCTGCAGCCCGGAGAAAAGCTGCCTCTCCGACCAGGTAGGGACCCTGAAAGGTAGTTTCCCCCTTCCCCCCCCCCCCACCCCCCACATAAAAAAGTCTAGAACTCCAGAAACAAAAACACTTTAACTAACTAAAAATAAAAAAAAGATGAAAAGACAGACAGCTGCTGGCTGGGCAGCCGCGCACAGGTCAGCGCCCCCTAATACCACTGGGTTGTAAGCTGCCCAAGTCAATTATGTGATGCTGTTCCTCCAATTTGTGTTGGGCCTCACTCTGACAGTGGAGGAGAGAAAGGTCAGTGTGGGAATGGGCAGGGAAGGTGCGATCAGACCTAGGGTAGACACAAAATGCTGGAGTAACTCAATGGGACAGGCAGCATCTCTGGAGAGAAGGAATGGGTGACGTTTCGGGTAGAGACGCTTCGATTTAAACCAGCATTTTGCTGTTCTTTTCTACACATCAGACCTTGGGTGCTGACTGTGTGGAGATTGCATGTTTCCCTTGTTACTTCAAGGGTTTCCCCAAGCTGCTCTTGTTTCTTTCCATGTCCTAAATATGTGCAAATAGATATGGGAAGTGTTTACTATAATTATCCCCCTACCCAGGTAGTCGGAGAATTAGGAGGAGTTGGGGGAGATGGTGGTTATGTGAAAATAGTTCACATGGAAATAAATGTTGGAATGAGAATGATAGGAATGCTCCGAGAGCCAGTATTGACTCATAAGTTGAATGGCCTCCTTATAAGAAAATATCAACGGTAGACAAAAGTGCTGGAGAAACTCAGCGGGTGCAGCAGCATCTATGGAGCGAAGGAAATAGGCAATGTTTCGGGCCGAAACCCTTCTGGGTATGAAGAAGGGTTTTGGCCCGAAACTATGCCTATTTCCTTCGCTCCATAGATGCTGCTGCACCTGCTGAGTTTCTCCAGCACTTTTGTCTACCTTTGATTTTCCAACATCTGCAGTTCCTTCTTAAACAAGAAAATATCAACCACTACACTTTCTATTCCATTTCCAGTGTACTATCCCTACACACCTGTACTTGTGTGCGAATGTATAGTAATGCTTTTATTGAACTGTATGCAGACTCTACCTCGGTACATGTGACAATAAAGAACCATTGAACCATTTCTAAAATAAAAGATAAGTATTGGCAAGGATATTGGGAAGAACTATTCCGGAAAAATTGCCAAAGGATAATTTATAGCGATTTGAGAAGAGTTTGTTCTGTAATAATGTGTGTGGAAAATAACACTTCTGTGGTGTAACTTTCTCACATTTCTGCACTGAAGTCTCAGACCAAACTTTATTTTCAAGTCTCTGAAGGCAACTTGAACTCAAAACTTTTTGACTTGGGTTATATTCAATGGCATGACGTGGTTGTAATCACATGATGTTTTCAAATTAAACTTAATATAGGAAGGTGCTTCAATTCATATTAATTATATCTCCTATTTAACAGTTTCACAAATGTTAATTAGGCAAGGCAAGGCCAAGGCAACTTTATTTATATAGCACATTTCATACACGAGGCAGACTCAAAGTGCTTCACATAAAAACATGTCATACAATAAAATGAAATAATAAAATGATATAAAATAGAAGAATTAAAAGAAAAGAAAAGCAAAATTAAAAATGCATTATAAAAAGTGCAAAAGTTAAAAGTGCAATGTAGTTAAGATTTAGCTGAAAGCTAAAGTAAACATAAAAGTTTTCAGTCTTATTTTAAAAGTGGTCAAAGTTGAGGCAAGTCTTAAATCTTCAGGACGTTTATTCCAGCTATTTGTTGCATAGTAACTAAATCCTGCTTTCCCATGTTTTGTATTTACTCTGGGAATCACTAACAGATTGGTTTCAGAAGATCTAGAAGGCTTATATAGTGGAAGCATGTCAGTGATATACTTTGGTCCTAAACCATGTAGTGATTTATAGGTGAGCAGCAGGATTTTGAAATCAATTCTCTGACATACAGGGAGCCAATGTAAGGATTTAAGAATTGGTGTAATGTGTTCAAATTTTTTGGTCTTTGTTAGAACTCTAGCAACAGCGTTCTGAACAAGCTGTAGCTGCCTGACAGTTTTTTTTCGGAAGACCTGCAAGGAGACCGTTACAATAATCTAGCCTACTAGTAATAAAGGCATGTACAAGTTTTTCTAAGTCTTGAGCTGACATGAGTCCTCTTAATCTTGCTACGTTTTTGAGGTGATAGTAGGCCGATTTTGTTACTGATTTGATGTGACTGTCGAAATGTAAATCTGAATCCATAATAACCCCAAGATTTCAGGCTTTGTTTGAAGTTTTCAGGGACAGAGAGTGAAGGTGTTGGGTTACTTTAAGCCTTTCTTTTTTAGCACCAAAAACAATTATCTCCGTTTTGTCCTTATTTAGTTGGAGGAAATGTTGGCACATCCAGTCTTTGACTTGCTCAATGCACTGGCACAGCAGATCTATGGGGCAATTACTGCAAAATCAACTCTTTACCTTTGATATGCACTCTTCCAATGGTAGCCTATGAATGAGGTTATCTATGTAAACTAGGTTACACAGGTTAAATATGTAACCCATTTTCACATACCCACCAAGTCCCCTTAATTCTCCTACCACCTACCTGCATGAGAGGGAATCTATAGTAAACACTTGCCATATCTATTTGCCCATCTTTAGGACATGGAAAGAAACAACGTTATAATTGTTATAAATGTATAATAACAATTATACATTGTACTGGGTATAATGCCAATTCTACATTGTTAGGGATTTTCAAAACATTCTATTTTATGACCTTTCTTCATTTTCCCAACTCGTAATACAATATTTATTTCTTTTTATTTCACTTTCAATATTTGATTTGACATCAATTTCACACACTGATAAATTGGACTTTGCACTATTTTACAAGCCATTAATTGAGCAAAAAGGAGGTAGACATAAAAGGCTGGAGTAACTCCCAAAACGTCACCTATTCCTTGTCTCCAGAGATGCTGCCTGTTACTCCAGCTTTTTGTGTCTATCTTCTGTTGTAACCAGGATCTGCAGTTCCTTCTTACACAACTGAAGGAGGTAAACAGATATTGATCCCGTTCACTACATACCAATTTTCCTTGCTGCATAATGATCAGTATGCATTTTCAAGAATTCAGTACGTGCTTGGGAAAAACTAACTAGCAGCAGATACTATCTGCCCCCCACCATCTGGCCCCCACATATCTCATTGACCTCCTCTCCCCCTACCAACCCTCACGGTCCCTCAGATCCACATCAGCCGGTCTCCTCTCCATCCACAAGTCCAACCTCCGCAGTTTTGGGGACAGAGCCTTCTCCAGGGCAGCCCCCAGGCTCTGGAACTCCCTCCCCCAACTGATCCGCAATTCCGTGTCCCTCCCCATCTTCCAGTCCCGCCTCAAGACCCATCTCTTCACCTCTGCCTATCCTTAGCCCCACGTCCCCGTCCCTTTTCATCTGTGCATTAATTGCCTCATGCTGTGTTTTGTATTGAATTCTGTCTTTACTTTGTGTACTAGTCATGTCTCTACTATTTATTTAATTCCCCTTACATGTTTTTCCTATACATGCTCAATTTTTGTAAGGTGTCCTTGAGACTCTTGAAAGGCGCCCATAAATAAAATGTATTATTATTATTATTATTATTATATACCCTGACAAAGTAAATTATTTCCCTCATGATAGATCCCAGACTAAAACATGCACCATTTCCCACTTCCCCACACATGCTGCCTGACCAGTTGAGTGTTTCCAGCACTTTCAGTTTTTTAAAGCAAATACTTTGTTGATTACCTTCATCTGTTCCACAATGTTAGCATGGATACCCAACATGTATGTGACTGGAGCCATTTTCGGGCAAATAAAAACAGAAAATGCTAGAAATACTAAACATATCATGCAGCATCTCGAGAGAAACAGTTAACAATTCAGGTTGACGGCATTACATTGATTCAGTGGAATATTTCCTGGTCTGCTAAAATTATGCAGCAATTCAACTTGTGTGCAACGTTTTTTGTCTATGTTATACAAAAGCCACTCTTTGTTGGAGTGACTTTTACAAAGCATTTAAAGAACCTTGCACACAAATTGTAGAAGCATGGAACTGCCAATGCTAGTTAATACACAAAAGGACACAAATTGCAAGAGTAACTCAATGGGTCAGGCAGCATCTCTGGAGAACATGGATAGGTAACATTTCAGGTCAGTACCATTCTTCAGACTGATTATAGTCTGTCCCTGACAATCAGCCCAAAGGAGGGTCCCAACCCAAAATGTCACCTATCCATATTCTCCAGAGATGTTGCTTGGATCGCTGAGTTACTCCAACACTTTGTGTCTTTTTTACACACAAATTGACTGCTATATGATTTTAGTGTGTTATAGTTAATATACTGTAGGAGGGAATGTAGTACTTAGCCTGTACCCTGAATCTGGTGTTTATGTGGGAGCCGAATATTTAGATGATTCACAATACCCACTACATTATATATTGTTATGACACAAAGATTACACGTGGATTCTATATTTTTGAAATAATTCATAATTGATCAATATCTCTGCAAAGATCTTTGTCTTTCTTACGTTCTTATGTTCCCTGCTATTTACAAAATCACCTCCTGTTCATCTGACAAACGGGCACAACAAAAGTCACTACTCCCTGATCAGATTTATTGCCCTCAGCTTAATTTACACCCCCCAATGTTTATTTTAACTTTGCTATGGAACCTAAATACCAGGATGAATCTATTTATTGCCTCTCCGAACATGTTGGCCTCTTTTCCCATCATGTTTTCCCAGTATGTAAGCCCTTGGGTTAAACAGATGACAAAGCACTCTTCGTCATGATAATTTTCAGAATTTCCTTCATCAATACTATATCAACTCGGTGATAGGAGGGAACTGAGCTGTAAGATAATGTGGTGTATTTTTAAAGTGATCAACATACAAATGGATAATTAAAATTCAGCAGAATTGACCAACAGCACTGGCAGTGCTTGGAAACCCTTATTATCTTGTGTTGCAACTGAAGGAGCTCTCTTTTTAAATTACAGTTCATTATTTTGCATTGAATTTCTTTCACTTTGTGAAGAACTCCAGCCATACACCGCAGCAGATGAAAACGTTGACAAACGATAATTGTTCTATTGAACTTGGAACCTGTTAAAAGGTAATCACACTCTTTCAAGAATTGGATTTCACGTAAAGGTTTATCGATAATTCAGCTGCCATTATTGGGTACATTTTGCAGTTATTAATATTCTGTTAAACCATTTAATTTAAATGTGAACTACATAATTGTTAAAATACCGCAAACACAATAGATCACGTTATTTCCAATCTCTTTAAACTGGCGTTTGGAAATAAGCGCAATCAGTCGAATTTTCCTTTCCAAAGTTGTTCCTTACAATTTGTTATATTCAGTTTTTTAAAAAGGCAGAGAAAGTTAATCTAAAACATTCATTTATTTGCCTTTTGTTAATACAGGCTTTAGCGCTTTTCAAATTGTTTGCGCTTGCTGTGTTTACAAATCATTTTGATATATAGAATAAAATTCACTCTGTTGGAAATTGTGTGGGGGAAAAAAATTAATCTGCCCAAAATAATCTTGTTCCAGCTTGTGTTTTTTGATGCACGTGCAGATGACCTGGCTTCACATTTTAGAAAATCATGATACGGCCCATTCTCTAGGAATGTTATCACCCTACAATATAGCTGTATTACTATGATTGCAAAGAACGATAGTTCCATGCTAAGTAACGTGAAGCTCAACGTTAGTTATTTCCACAGGAAAGCAGAAATTCCCAAACTGTGGTCAAGGATGTTTTTCCAAATAAATTCATGGCATTCAAAATAGGAGCCTAAAATTATTGTGTTACCTCACTCTTTGTCATCGATATGAGATTGTGATGCTTCATTGAACCTTTGCACAGGGATTACTTTCCATGGGATTTAGTGGAGGGAAATGTAGTAATTAATGAAATTGTTTATCTAAAGATTTCCCCATTTTGGTGTTCTGAGCTTTAATAATTTTCCATGACATTAAAAACTGTGAATATATCTACTTCTCTGGAAATTGTTTGCATATCAAAATGAAAGAAGTTGACTGCAGATGAAGTGGTTGAGGTAGGTACAATTAGAATGTTTAACAGACATTTGGACAGGTACATGAAGAGGAATATGTTTAGCAGGATAGGGGTCAAATGCAGGCAAATGGGACCAGTGTAATGGGTGTCTTAGTCAGCCTGGATGATCTTGGTCGAAGGGCCTGTTGCCACCATGCTGCATCACTCCATCACTCTACCTCCTAAGTTAAATAGATCAGTTCAATTATTTTACTTCAAATCTGACCTTCATAGGAACATAGAAACATAGAAAAATAGGTGCAGAGGAAGCCATTCAGCCCTTCGAACTATTCAATATGATCATGGCTGATCATCTAAAATCAGTACCCTGTTCCTCCTTTTTCCCCATATCCCTTGATTCCTTAACCCTAAGAACTAAATCTAACTCTCTCATTAGCCCAAATACCTTCATCCAGATGGATTGCAAGGGTTCAGAAAAATCTCATCTTCTCCAGAGCAATTAGGGATGGATAATACAGGCTGGTGATGCCCAGATCCAGTATAATGAAATAAAGGAAACACTCAAGAAAATACTACAGATTTTGGAAAGTAAAATGGTAAAATGCTGGAAGAGTCAAATTTGGTAAAAGTTACAGTAAGAGAATCTATTAATAGATATATGATGACATCATTTCATGGGATTTGGAGGATTGTTGTAAGACTTGCTGTTGTAAGATAACTGGTGTAGTTTAGTTTAGTTTAGTTTATTGTCACATGCATCAAGGTACAGCAAAAAGCTTTTGTTGCATACTAACCAGTCAATGGAAAGACTATACATGATTACAATTGAGCCGTCCACAGTGTACAGATACAGGATAACGGGATTAACATGTATGTAGTGACGTCCCCTTTTATTTAAGTAGAATCTCTGACCTGGATTGAATATTTATGTATAGGTAAGTGTTTAGAATTCTGTCTAAATTTTATTTAATTTTTGTGTTTTTAATTAACTTACAGTAACTAACTACACTCAATTAATTTGTATTTAATTAATGTAAATATGTTTCTGGTAACTTTATTATCTAATTTAATACTTGGATAATTTAGCCCTTTAGAATGTTTTACAAATGATTTATGGTCATGAGGCATTTTTAAATGAATTCGAAAGAGCTTTGACAGAGGTAAACTAAAACAAGACATCCAGATGGTCTGGGAGGAAGGCACGATCTACCACTAGAGACCTTGTTGACACTCGTAGCGCACAAATACATGGTTTGAAGCTTGATTTGTGCTCAAAAGGTTAATGTGGCTGCAAGGATATTAGGGGAGAGGTCAAATATGATTCATCCATGTCCAGCCCCAATATTAAGATCATAAGTGATCTTAATTTGGCCTATCAAGTCTACTCCGTCATTCAATCATGGCTGATCTATCTCTCCCTCCTAACCCCATTCACCTGCCTTCTCCCCATAACCTGTGACAGCCATACTATTGGAGATGAGGAAAAACGTTTTCATACAGAGACTTGTGAGTCTGTGGAATTCTCTGCCCCAGGTGGCGGTGGAGGCCGGTTTCCTGGATGCTTTCAAGAGAGAGTTAGATAGAGCTCCTAAAGATAGCGGAGTCAGGGGATATGGGGAGAAGGCAGGAACAGGGTACTGATTGTGGATGATCAGCCATGATCACATTGAATGGTGGTGCTGGTTCGAAGGGCCGAATGTCCTGCTCCTGCACCTATTGTCTAGTGTCTAATCAAGAATATATCTATCTCTGCCTTAAGTATATCCACTGACTTTGCCTCCACAGCCTTATGCGGCAGATATAATTTTGAACTGAGCATTGTGGCTCTGATGATATTGGTACTGGAGAGGACAGGACAGGGACAGAGGGTGAAAGGAAGCAGCCATCTCTCTAGCATCCAGAAGCAAAGCACATCAACTGGCTGGACTGAACATAGTCACGTGCTTTCCCCACCCTTGTTGATCATTCATATGTAAAGCTACCAGTAAACTATAAGCAATGTTTAAGACTCACCACAAATTTGTATTACAGATTAAGATACTGGTGTTTGGTATTATTGCCTTCAGCAATTATGCAGATGCTTTAGTTTTGTTTCCGTGGAATATTTATCTGAAACTATTCATTCATCTTGATAGAGTCAAGGCAACATGAATTGTACAATTTCCAACAAAAAGAGTCGGCTTAATGTCTCACTCACCTTTCCTCCCATATTTTTGATGTGCTGCATCAGTGAGCTAATTTCCTTTCTGGTTTTATGTTGGCTATTTTAATAACAACCTCCAGCAAGTGTTGTTGAAGAGCTGATTGTCGCTCTATATTTAGACAAAGGAGTGAATTGTGAACAACAGCTATCTGAGTCTGGAAGAGGACATTTCCAGGAGAACAGTGATGTCTCTCATAAGAATGATTTGAAACGTTCTGTGTTGGTTGATCACTGGGGCAATTTGTTGTATTATACATCCTCAAAATACAATTCAGGCCCTGAGCAGAGAAAATTGACGTATATCTAATATTAGTATATACAATTATGAGAAGCATAGACAGGGCAGGTACTCAGAACCTGTTTCCCAGGATGGAAACATCAAATACTAGTTGGGCTTAGCTTTATGGTGAGAGGGGTAAAGTTTAAAGAAAATGTTCAGGGTAAGTTATTTTTATGCAGAGGCCTGGTGAGTGCCTGGAACCTGGGGCCAAGAGTGCTACTGGATGCAGATATGACAGTGGCTTTTAAGAGACATTTGGATGGGTGCATGGATGGCAGGCAACGGAGGAGGGATATGGATTATGTGCAGGCAGATAACAATTGATATTATGTTTGGCGCAGACATTGTGGGCTGAAGGACCTGTTATTGTTCTGTATTGCTTTGTGTTCTATGTTCTATGTAAGCAAATTAAAAAACACAACCCTATAAGTTCTGATGCTGGATTGCAATAGGCTTTGTAACAATAATGTCCTTGTGGTCAATCGGTGTCTGTATCATAGAACTGTGTTTCATAGATAGAGACCATTCAGCACATTGTGCAGAAAAAGGAGCTAATAAAGTTAAACCCAGTTCCCTCTCTGTAGCTTTATAGGTTACGGCGCTTCAGGTTTGCTTCCAGGTATTTGTAGGTTTGAGAAACTGCAGATGCTGGAATCTCGAGCAAAACACAAAGTGCTGGAGGAACTCAGCGGATCAGGCAACATCTGGTCATGATTCATTTGGGGCAGATTTCCCTCTCATCCCCACATTCCTTTCCCCTTATCTACCCGTCCACGTCCCGCCTGCTGCTTTACATTTCACCTCTCCTTATCCGGCACCCTTTGGTTTCCATTTTACTCTAGCCTGTATCACTTAATCCACCAGTCTGCTATCAAATCACCCTCACCAGTGTTCCCCTATCACTTACCTGGCTTTGTTTCACCCCCACCTCTCTCTTCCAGCTTCTTCCTCCCGATTGCAGTCAGTCTGAAGAAGAGCCCCGACTCAAAACCTCATCTGTTCATTCCCTTCGCAGATGCTGCCTGACCCGTTGGGTTCCTCCAGCACTTTGTGTTTTGCTCTAGGTACTTGTAAACTGGAAATGGGTTCCTGCCTGCTTTACCCCTTCTAACAATAGACAATAGGTGCAGGAGTAGGCCTTCAGTGAGCTCTACAGCAACATCAACAAACTGAAGCTATCTTCTCAGAGACTAGTCATATAATGAAGATGTGATCTTTAACCTGACATATTTTGCTATTTAATTAATACTCAATGTCCTTTTCAGCTCGAATATGTTTAATCTGAACTGTAGCAAAGAAACAAGTAGCTGACTTTAGCACTTTCTGTACATTTATTTGATCCTATTTGATTACTGATATTTCCAGGTCTAGCATTTTTTGAAAAAAATTCTTGTGAAACATGATTGTAGAGTTGAAAATCATCCCTCATAACTTTCAGAATGGAAATAGACTATATTTTGCAGAGCTGAAGAGATGTCAAAATATATGATTGTTTTGAATTCATTCACCGATTTAATTGCTGTCTCTTGTACACATCCGTTGGTTCTGTTACATCTAATTATTGTCTCCTATTCTATCTGCTTGGGTAAAACGCATGCAATGAGTTCCAGTGATTAGTTCAATGGAAAATATATTCCATAAAATTCACCTAATTAACCCATGAAGAATGATAGCTGAGGCGTCCTAATAAATTCAATGCCCAATGGATTAAGTACTAGTCGCTATCCATTAACCTCTTTCGTAGAAATTGCAAGGAACTGCATCTCACGTTAAGATCTGCTATGAAGGCTTTCACAGACAAACTGGTTGTCATCACTTCCTGGAAACACAAAGAACTGCAGATGTTGGAATCTTGAACAAAACACAAAGTGCGGGAAGAACTTAGCAGGTCAGGCAGAATCTACGGAGAGAATGGACCGACACGGGTCGCGACTCTTGTTCAGGGAGAAGCGTCCCGACCTGAAACGTTCCCTCCACAGATGCTTCCTGACCCGCAGAGTTCCTCCAGCACTTTGTGTTTTTGTTTTTCATCACTTGATATCCGGGTTCACAAACAAAGCACAGCAACAGGTACCTGGATGCAACAGGCAGTTGTTAAGCTGGAAAGAGAGCAGAGTGAGGAATAGGAAGAGGATGGACAGGCTAGGACTTTATACCTAGAGTGTAAATAGGGGAAACGCATAGAGTCTTTTACCCAGCGCAGGGGAATCAAAAAGCAGGAGACATCAGTTTAAGGTGAGAGGGGAAAGATTTAATAGGCACCTAAGGGGCAACCTTTTCACAGAGAGTGGTGGGTATATGGAACGAGCTGCAAAAGGAAATAGGAGGCAGACACTATAACAACATTTAAAAGACATTTGGATGGGTACACGGATAGAAAAGTTTCAGAGGGAAATGGGCCTAACATGGGAAGGTGGGACTAGCTTAGATGGGGTATCTTGATCAGAATGGGCAAGTTGGGCCGAAGGGCTTGTTTTTATGCTGTATGACTATGTGTGGCATATCTGTACACTTGGCAGGTAGAATCTGAGAGATCTCCTAGTTGGGTGTGTCAGTGAACAAAGTGTAAATACATGGTTTGGGATGTAGAGAAGTAAATGTCGCTTCCCTAACTGCAGGAAACCAAACATATGTACAGTAGCATTTTTTTCCCGCACCTACTGTAGGTAAACAAATAAATATTTTCTCACTGCCATACCTACATGCACAGTCACATGGCAGTCAGGGTTGTACAAGAGGCTGGTTGGTGAAATGAGAGAGAGATGTTGGCTTGGGTTGGGTGGAGTTGCTTGGCAGTGATTATTTGGTTGTGGAGAGATGATGAATGGTAAAGCTAGGAGAAGTGTTGCAAATTAGCATAATATTTGATGAATAGCTTGTCTCTACTCATTATAATAAATTATGCAAAGTTGTTTATACATAACTGCATTTACTATGTTAATTCGATTACTGTCTCATCCACATAAAATATCTAGGGAGGTTGATTGCACATTCAAGAATGGACTGCAGCAATTGTTGCTTTTGAGATTAATGGAATGAAGGAGGAATCACACAAAGATTTGCTGTACATTATCCAAAAGATTATCATCAAGCTATATGTGGTGGGATTTTGAGTTTATTGGCTTAAGGAAGATGATTAAGAGGAGTTTGTTTTATTGAAAGGTATAAATAAATGGTTTTAGATGTAGAGTGATTGTAGCTTCCTTAATTGTCAAAAATCAACATTTGTTCAGTAACATTTTTTATTTGTCAGAATATATTCGTCTGTCTGATGTTTATATATCAAAACTGGTACATGTGTGCAGATTCCTTGACCATAAATAATGCTTCCTATCTCTCAGTTCCTCAGATTTTAATGTATTTTTTCTGACTTCAACGTGGTCTACACATGTTTTAAAATTGTTACAAAACGCACCTGAGAGATCTTCTGTTAATCAATGTCCATTCACTGGTGTTCAGTCATTAGCCTTATTACAACCTCAAGTTTCTAGCCAAGTGGGAATACCCACCATATTCAATGTTGAGAGATCAAAATTCAAACCATAGTACATTTTGAATAATAAAACCAATGGGAAGGTCTTCTTGTAGTAGGGAATCGGAAATTAGAATCATCATAGACTCCTGGAGTGACACAGTGTGGAAACAGGCCCTTCGGCACAACTTGCCCATATCTCCCAACATGTTCCAGCTACACTAAACCCACCTGCCTGCATTTCGTCCATATCCCTCCAAACCTGTCCTATCCATGTACCTGTTAAACGGTTTCTTAAACGTTGGAATAGTCCCTGCCTCAACTACCTCCTCTGGCAGCTTGTACCATACACAAACTACCCTTTGCGTGAAAAAGGTATCCTTCAGAATCCTATTAAATGTTTTCCCTTTCACCTTAAACCTTTGTCCTCGATTCATCTACTTTGGGCAAGAGACTCTGTGCCTCTGATGCCTGTATTGCGATTGATGAAGGCTTCTTAACTCCTTTGCACTGGTTTCCAGCATTAAAACAGCATTAGTTTTTAACATTGTTTTCAAAACACTTCTCAAAAATCACCAAGTACATAGGTACCAGTTGTCAAACAGCAATATTGGGCATCATTGTTGAGCTCTATCTTCTTTTAGAGATAGTAGGCCTTTGCAGTCACACTCACCATATTAATATGACCTTGCCTCACAGTTTCTTGAAAAAAACCCTTCAAGAGTCACATCCCAGTGCAGCCTGTATAAGCCAGACTTGAACTGATGATTATCAATGGGTCTATGCCAAGCAGGTACATTGAGCGCCTGAAGAAATAGCTGGCAGCATCTTGAAAGTTGCAGTTAATCAGGCAATACCACCTCTTGTTATTATTCTGTTCTCTTATGAGGGCCTGGCATGTTGTTATAGGGGTGTTCCTGTCTAACTGCACAACATAATTGTTAATCATGACCATGCATCGGTCGATACGTGTTTGGTGTTGAGAATTAGCGTTCAACACATTTTAAAAATGAAATCATCATCCCTCTTTCCACAGGTGAAGCCAATAGAAAATTCTTTCACATGCTAGACTTCTTGAACCTTTCATTAATCTTCCCTTCTAAACCAGTGGGAGACATTTATTGGAGGCTAATAACAAATGAAGATATTCGGTACAAAAGGCATCGTGCTTTTAAAGGCCAGGAGTGAAAATCTAGGCTGGATTTTGTAATAAGAAGAGCCAAAAGTACTTACAAAAGCAACACGGTAAATGAGACAGGAACTGCTGCAATGCAGAAACTGCTGTTGGTTAAAAATGCATGGCCCCTAAAGACAGCTGTAAAATTCAGAGTTGGTGCTTCAGAAATAAGTCTTTAATGACAGTGCTGATGTGGCCTTCTTTTTCTTGACCAGAGCCTCAGTTTTTCTCATCATGCAAGTTTCCTTACTCCCACATACCTTGTTGTTCACTCCAACAGGAACATTATAGAAACTTACAAAATTCTTAAGGGGTTGGACAGGCTAGATGCAGGAAGATTGTTCCCGATGTTGGGGAAGTCCAGAACAAGGGGTCACAGTTTAAGGATAAGGGGGAAATCTTTTAGGACCGAGATGAGGAAAACATTTTTCACACAGAGAATGGTGAATCTCTGGAATTCTTTGCCACAGAAGGTAATTGAGGCCAGTTCATTGGCTATATTTAAGAGGGAGTTAGATGTGGCCCTTGTGGCTAAAGGGATCAGGGAGTATGGAGAGAAGGCAGGTACAGGATACTGAGTTGGATGATCAGCCATGATCATATTGAATGCAGTGCAGGCTTGAAGGGCCGAATGGCCTACTCCTGCACCTATTTTCTATGTTTCTATGTTTCTATGTTTCTATGCATACCCTGAATTTTCGTTATCACAATTTAAAAAACGTCCTCTTTCCAGACATTTCTTTGCCCACAACCAATATACTCCAATTAACTTTAGCAAGTTCTTGTCTAATATCATCAAAGTTCACCTTGCCAATTCAGTATTTAACTTGTGTGACTGCCCTGTCTTTATCCATGACTATTTTAAAGCTAAAAGAACAGTGGTCACTGCTCCCAAAAGGCTCGTCCATCAACATTTAAGTCACTTGCTTTTCCCAATTTCCGAAGGGTGGATCATGCTTTGTCCTCTCTCTTGCAGGCCCCTCTACATATTGTCTGAGGAAACGTTCCTGAGTACAATGGGTCAGAGGGATGATACTGAAATAGCTGGTATAAAGAGGAGAGGAGGAGGAGTGAGACAGGCTTATATGGGTGAATCAAGAAGGAGTGAAGGATGATGAAGGAGACAAGTGAGGAAGTGGGAAGGGATGGATTTGGGAACTAGAGGCAAGAGGGTGATAAGTGAAAAAGTAGGGGAAGGAGAATGGCTGGAAGGTGATATGCAGGGACACAACTATAAGTGCTGGAATCTTACTTGGGCCCTCTTATCATCATCTCCAAATAAATCCTGCTCCTCCCTCAACCTCACCTAGCTCCATGGAGCTCAATTCGGAGAGGTCAGCTGCAATTAACAAACCTTCACCACCCACTGGCACCAATACCATTTGTGTCAGGTTTCCAGCATCTGCAGCATTTTGCTTTTCTCCTTGAGCATTGCTGCTTGCTGAGAATCACTTTAGAGTCTTTTTTCCTCTTCGACTGAGAAAATCATTTTTGGCCAGTGGCTGGCTGCCTAGTGATTACATCGAACGCTGGGAGCAATTCTGATAATGGAATAAAACAGGTGATTGTAAATTGACAGCTCATTTGCCACCCTTTACTGGGCTTTACTTTCACTGCAAATGATATATTACCTTAAAACCGGGAATTAATTCACCATTGACCAACGATTCTGCTGCATGGGTAATCTTTACAACTAGCCGAATTGAATAGATGAAAAGCAAACTAGAGAAGGCAATGAGTAAAGGTGATTTCTTTTTGAAAAAGCTTTTTGTCCCAATTAGTTTGACTGGGAAAGAAACACTAGAAAATATATTTTAGTGAACAACAGTGACTGAAGCAATGTTTATTAATGCTACTGTGACGAAAACAATTGCTGGATGCTTTTAAGCCTTGGGCTAAATCTGTCATGGTGTGTTACTGAATGCCATTCATCATTTCTAGAAATTACTGAAAGGGGAATTATAACAGAATATTGCATCCAATGTCTTTACACATTTATCCTCATATCTTCTGCTTGATGTGTGGCATTTAAGGATTTAAATGCAACACATTAGGATAAAGATAACAGAATATTGCATCCAATTTCTTTTTACATTTATCCACATATCTTCTGCTTAATGTGTGGCATTTAAGGATTTACAGCAATGTTAGACTTGAAACAATTTAGGTAACGGAACAGTTGCCTCACAGCACCAAAATCCAAGGTTAGATCCTGACCTCATCCTGTCTGTATGGAGTTTGCATGTTCATACTGTGATCACGTGGGGTTTCTCCCAGTGCTCCAGTTGTCTTCCATATCCCAAAGTTGGGTGAGTTTGTGGGGTCAATTGGCCTCTTAATTGTCCTCAGTGTGTTGGGAGTGGGTGAGAAAGTTTGATAACAGGTGATCGATGGTTGGCATGGATTTGGTGGGCTGAAGGGCCTCTTTCCATGCTGTATCTTTAAGAAAATATGTATATAGTTACGTGAGCAGAGATACATAATCACAAAAAAAAGACGAACTAGAAGGATAGTTGACTGTGAGATTGTGTTTCAGGCAAGGAGCCAGCTGCTTCAGGAAAACCAGTCTGAAGAAGGGTCTCGACCAAAAACATCACCTAACCAAATGATCAGCCATGATCATATTGAATCATTTGGTGCAGGCTCGAAGGGCCGAATGGCCTACTCCTGCACCTATTTTCTATGTTTCTATGTCTCACCAGAGATGCAGTCTAACAAGCTGAGTTACTCCGGCACTTTGTGTCTTTTTGTGTATTATCCAGCATCTGCAGTTCCCTGTTTTATTACAGGGTACTTTCACCCTTGTTCACAAATCTGTTTGATTCTCCTATTGAGTACACGGGTTTAAAAACAAGAACTCCACAAGCATTAGTGGACACTTTCTGAATTAAGTGAAATTAAGTAAATTCTTTTTATTCTCAATATTTAGCGAAATGTGACATTAGAAAATTACATTGAGTGCCACTGTAACTCTGTGGTTCATTGCACAGATCGGAATTATGTGCAGTTCTCATGCTGTTCTGCTCCAGATCATTCCCTAATTCTGATAGTTAAGATGCTCAGTTACTGATTAAAAACTCTAATGATATTAAATTATATAAAAATAAATTTCAATTTAAATAATGGGAACGTAAATAAAATCAACAGGCCTGTTATTGAAGAACTGAAGTTACAGTATTTCTTCAAAATAGTTCTGGATACTTTATACCACTGAGTCTAAATTTAAAATGATGTTTTGTTATCACTTTTTTTCTTAAAAACATTCAGCTGCTATCAGTACTTTCAGAAAGTAAAAGCTTTACACGGAAGCAATTGGTGACATCTCCCCACTGACTGCACCTTTCATCTCCTCTTGGTTGTGATGCCAAGTACTTTCCATCTCACTGTGGCACGAGACTTCCATACCCCCACTATATATAGTTTAGTTTAAGAATACAGCATGGGAACAGGGACTGCGTCAACCATTGATCCACTCCTCCACACTAAGGGCAATTTACAGAGGTCAATTGACCTCCAAACCTGCATGTCTTTGGGTGCTGGAGGAAACCAGAGGAAACCAACACAATCACAGGGAAAACATGCAAACTCCACACAGGCAGCCCCCCAAGGTTAGGATTGAACCCAGGCCTCTGATGCTGTGAGGCAGCAGCTCTACCAACTGTGCCACGGTGTCATCCATTCCTGCTCTATCCACATATCTTCCTTCCCACAACATAGGTTCATGCATTGCCAAACGGCAGCCTGACCCTTCACCTACCGACATTAAAATGGAGCAGATTCCACAGTCCCCACTTGACTCCATCCAGGATCCCGACAGTTCACTTGCACCTCATCCAACTTATCTTACTGTATCCATTGGTACACAAAAATGCTGGAGAAACTCAGCGGGTGCAGCAGCATCTATGGAGCGAAGGAAATAGGCGACGTTTCGGGCCGAAACCCTTCTTCAGACTATCTGTGAGTGCCGTTCCTCCCCAGCCCGAGGGAGGAACGGCACTCCCGTCGGAGTGGCCCAGCCCGAGGGTGGAACGGCACTCCCATCGGAGTGGCCCAGCCCGAGGGAGGAACGGCACTCACGTGAGGGCGATCCGGCTCGGGGCTGGAACGGTGCTCCGGTGGCTGGGACGGCGTTCTGGCGGCGGTGGCCTGAGTCCAGGGTTCAGCCGCTGGCCAGTGGCTGCGTACGCTGGACTGGAGGGCGGCAGCTTCGACCACCCCGGGCCGCGGTGTTTGAGCCGGCCCGTTGCGGGGTTCGGTGAGCCGCGGGACTGTTGTGCCATCGCCCAGTGGGGTATCGCCTCAGCGCAGAGGGAGAAGAGGAGGGAAGAGACTGCAGCCCTAAGATTTTTGCCTCCACCACAGTGAGGTGCTTGGAGGACTCACTGTGGTGGTGTTAATTTGTGTTTATTGTTGTTATTATTGTATGATTGTATGTATGACTGCAGGCACGAAATTTCGTTCAGACCGTAAGGTCTGAATGACAATAAAGGCATTCAATTCAATTCAATTCAATGCTGCTGCACCCGCTGAGTTTCTCCAGCATTTTTGTGTACCTTCGATCTTCCAGCATCTGCAGTTCCTTCTTGAACACTTACTGTATCCATTGTTATCCATTATCACCTCTTCCCCAACCAACAATGGGCCATTATTGGTCATCTGTTGCTTTGTTCCGGCCTTTAATACCTCCAGTTTCCCCCCCTCTACTTTCGGTTTGGAGCAGGGCCCCGACCGGAAAAGTCACCCATTATTTTTATCCAGAGATGCTACCTGACCCGCTGAGATACTTCAGCACTATGTGTCCATCTTCAGTATAAATTAGCATCTGCATTTCCTTTCTCCACATTACTATACCTCCATAGGTTCCCCAACTCACAGAACTAACCCCTTAATATATTGGAAACTTCAATCAAATTCTTCTTCTTCTTCTTAAGCCCTTTGCTCCTCTAGGGAGCATAGGCCATTGACAAATGTCCTCCACCTCACTCGGTTGTTGGCAGTTCTTTCAATCAAATTACCTTAAACTAAATTCCAAGAAATGAGGCCCTGGTTTCTACAATACTTTAGACTTTAGAGATACAGTGTGGAAACAGGCCCTTCGGCCCACTGAGTCTGCACTGAACAGCAATTACCCCGTACATTAGCACTATCCTACACACTAGGAACAATTTCCAATTTTACTGAAGCCGATTAACCTGCAAACCTGTATGTCTTTTGAAAGTGATAGGAAACCGGAGCACCAGGAGAAAACCCACGTGGCCACACAAACTCCATACAGACAGCACCCGTAGTCAGGATCGAACCCGGGTCTCTGGCATTGTAAGGTAGCAACTCTAAAGCTGTGACACCATACCATTTCTAAGATCTTGGTTAAAAACCTAACTATGGAAGGAGAATTGTTTGGAAAACTATTCAACCGAGCAGTTGTTAGAAAAAACTCTTTAGGACAAATATCAAACTTTGTTCAGTGAAGAAAAGATTAACGCCTTCAAAGACAGAAGTGATTATATTTACATGAAAATATCAATGACACCTAATCTGCTTCTCTGTTTTATTTCCTTGCCTCGCTGAAAACCCAATTTTCTTGTGTCAAGTTGTATAAAAGACATTTTCAGATGGTTCATTTTATTGTTCAATTCAATCTACTTAATGCTCATGTCAAATAACTGTATAAATAACTTGGCACTGAGTGTGCGACTGGCACTTTGTTGTGGGCCAAAGAAAATGTGACCTGCAGAATGATTGCTCAATTGCATCCAAAAGCATTTGATAAGGTCCCACATAGGATATTAGTGGGCAAAATTAGAGCACATGGTGTTGGGGGGGTAGGGTACTGACATGGATTGAAAATTGGTTGACAGGCAGGAAACAGAGAGTAGGGATTAACGGGTCCCTTTCAGAATGGCAGGCAGTGACTAGTGGGGTACCACAAGGCCCGGTACTGGGACTGCAGCTATTTACAATATACATTAATGATTTAGATGCAGGGATTAAAAGTAACATTAGCAAATTTGCAGATGACACACAGCTGGGTGGCAGTGTGAACTGTGAGGAGGATGCTATGAGGATGCAGGGTGACTTGGACGGGTTGGGTGAGTGGGCAGATGCATGGAAGATGCAGTTTCATGTGGATAAATGTCTATTGTCTAACTGCCGGCTCGTTTTAGACATCATCATCAGGCCACATGGTTGTCACCACAGCTTCAGCTTCAGATAAGGTCATCTTCTATTACAATTGTGGATTTGGGAATCATCCTGAATAATTCATGAAGGGTCTTTGAACCTTTGAAAAAGAAATAAAATTTAAAACTGCTTATTAACTAATGCAGAATAGAGAAAAAAATAAGTGTAACAACACAGGCTCCTCTGAAAGAGGGTTAATGAGAGTTAATAAGCATCAGCAAGGTCCACTAACTAATTAGCATTACTTAAATGTGTTTCGTATTCTTAACGTTTTTCTTGAAGTCCTTTCTCAGAATTGTATATTGCTATCACCACAATACCATGTATATGGACTTTCTTTTTTTAAGCTAGGGTTGCCTCAGCTAAAAGCAAGACAATTGTTGGTGGCAGTGGGAGAGACAGGTAGTGCGGCTGCCTCATAGCTCCACTGAGCCAGGTTGGATCCAGGCCTGTGGCACTGTTTGATCGTGGAGTTTGCTCATTCTCCCTTGTAACTGCATGGGACTTTCCTGGATGTTTCAGTTTCCTCCTAATGACATGCTGGTTGGCGCATTAATTGGCTGCTGCAAATCACCTCAAGTGTGAGGTAATACAACCTATTAGCATTAAGGAGCATGCAAGGGGAAAATGGGTTATATGGAATAAGTGGCAGAATAGGACTGATACAATTGCACTGAAAGCCAGCACGGACTCGATAGACCAAATGGCCTCCTTTGTCTGTGATAAAAAAAATTGCAATCCTCCTGTGATTTAACGTCAAAGCAGACCACAGGTAATTTAAACAGTCCCCGCTGAAATAATTAGTCAAGTGCAATTATGCCTCAATTTCCACAAACAATTTAAAATCACATTTGTTGCAGCTCTGTTGTTGAATTTGTTGTAAACCTGCTACTAAATGGAGTCAGCCTCATTACTTCCACCATTCAAAAAAACAACCCATCATTGCTTTGGACCTGGAAGCAGCTCATTTATGGTTAATATGACAAACTCACCTTCCCTGCAGGGACAGCAGATCCAGCGCATGTGTGCAACTAATAACTTAAAGCCATTCAGTGCAGTTACTGAATGAGGGCAGCGCCAAATATAATGTAAACCCTGGGGAAGTTGCACATTGCTGCAGATCATCCTGATTTATAATGAATGCCGTCATTCTTCACTTTTAGCAGCATAAATGGAGATCTTGTGGAAAACAGTTGTTGAACAGTTAAGAGCCTTTTAAATCATTCTACACTGGGGCACAAATTATGCGTTTTGATTTAAATATTGTACTCTGTCTTTTTTCTCAATTGATGGATTAAGCCATTCACTAGATGAATGGGAGAGACAAGAGGTTATTTCTTCAATCGGATTGAGCCTCTCTCTGCAGCAGCATACTGAATGAGCTCAACACCAGCCATGGGCAGGCAACCCTCTCAGGAAATGACATCAGCAGGGGACTGGGGACTGTCGCAAATGGCAGCCCCCTGTGCCTCCTGGATCCCTCCCTCAAACTATTACAAGAACAAAAATGCTCCCTGCCTGTAATGTTGAGGATTTTTTAATCTGCAATCTTAAAAAAATGGTGTCATAATTTCCATGCAAACTGTAACGCTGGTGGTCATTCTCCTGCCTTACTTGCTCTGGTCACCTCTGGTCACCTCTGGTCACCTCTGGTCATCTCTGGTCACCTCTGGTCACCTCTGGTCACCTCTGGTCACCTCTGGTCACCTCTGGTCACCTGTCAATATGTGATAAATTCACAAAATCTCCCTAATCCCTTAAATTAATAATCACCTAGCTAGAGTTATTTTTAGATCATAAGATCACCAGACATAGAAGCAGAATTAGGCCATTTGGCCCATCAATTTGATCATGGCTGATCTATTTTTCCTTCTCAACCACATTGTGCTTTGACAACCTTATTAATCAAGAAGCTATTCATTTCAATTTTTTGTTCCGCATGTTAATGATTTAAGTGGAGAAATTATAGAAAATAATTCAAAATCTTTTCACTGCAGCATTTTCTCTTTATTGTGTAACTTCATAGCCGAGCTCCACTCCACCCCTCTTTGTCTCCATTATTGCCATTTTACACCTTTGCCTCATCTCTGGTTTCCAAATTCACCAGCCACGCTGAAAGAGATTTTCAGCATTTTGTCAATTAATGCCAAATCGAAGTGCTTTGCTGAGAATGATTAAGATGCTGGAAACAAATCAAATTCACTTCACAGTAGCCCAGGCAATAAAGAATCATCACCCATGGTATATGGTATTGAACAAGACAAGTCTGAGCACTGGTTTTCCCACATTACTTGTCGGAGGTTAACTGATGCTGTGGAGGAGGGTAGTTTACTGACGTTGCAAGGGGGATCCACCAGAGAGGACTAAGAGAGAGAAAAACAATCGTAGAATTAAAAATGGAAGGATCAGGAATGGGGAAAAGGCAAGGTAGGTAGGAATGATTTACAGAGCTTTGGAGGGTGACAGATAACCTAACTGTGACTTCAGACCCAGCAGTGCTTGACTTTTACGTAGACTCTGAAATAGATTAGTAAACCACTTCAGGAGCAACCAAGGGCTGTGCAATAAATGCTGGCCCTGCCCGTGGTACCAGATCTGAAATAAATTAGTCAAAAAAGAAAAGATTCAGGAGCAGGAGGACACAAACTGTTACATGGGATGACCGTGGGACAATAATAGCAAAACTCAGGCACTGAGAAAGAAAGACTAGAAATGTACTATTTCTGACTGCAAAGAAAAATGGGGAAGCGATAAATCGGAAGTAAGTTGTGGGCATTGACTGGATTTTCTCAGGGGGAATTTTAACACATTTGAGAGGAAGGATATGGGGAATTATGATACATTTGAGAGGAAGGATATGGAAGAAAGTGGGATGAAATTTTAACACATTTTACAGTAAGGATATGGGAAGAAGGTGGAAGGAAATGTTAACACATTTGAAAGGAAGGATATGGGCATTGATGCATGAAAGGATGGTGCAACTGTAAAGAGCAACTGCCCGACTTTAACCCGTTTCACCAGGCTGGAAGTGAAACTCTCCTTAGAGTAGCTGGTTGTCAATTTGAGATTGGTAATCACTTACCAAGAGTGATATCGACAGCAGTTTACGACTGTAAATGAGCATGCACAAGTTTACTGAGCTTTGTAGAACCTGCCAGTGAGCGCAATGCGAGTGCTCGGCATGCATGGAAGTTGAAGTTTCGACAGCTAAATCTGTCAATAAATGCTGCTGTCTCCATCGAACAGTTCTTTTCAGGGGAGATAGGCGGAGAGGTTATTTGGAGAATCTTCGAAATACATTTATAGCCACTGGAGTGAAGTTAGTGAAGTCTATTACTCAAATATTGCTGCTCACAGCACACAGGGTGCACTGTGCTTCACTCCATGGCAAGGGTGCAGGGAGTGCTGCTGTACCAGCCATTCCCTGAGGAGGATATCAACATCACTCAGATCTATAGCAGCGGCTTCCCAAAACTGAGGCAGAAGCCTGCAACCTCCTGGAGCACATCTGCTGCCCAATGGTGGACCCACCATTAGGGTCGAGAGTGTTGGTGAAAATATCCACTGAGACCTGAGTAAGCGAAGAGCGGCAACTTTATTGTTAACAGAGCTCTGAGACAAGAGTCAAGACCACACGGTCTGTGAGCACCTTCTGATCCCTACAGTTGGTTTATATATATTTTAATATCAAACAATTATTTGGTGTTTACATTATTTGGGTGAGGGGCCAGTCAACCCCTCAGCAACTTAATCATGTTTTTCAGTCATTGTGGTTCTTTATTTTGATATAGAGCCATTTTGATATTTGACATTGTGTATCTATATTTTGGCTATTGCAGGCGCTCAGCATCTGAACGTAACTTAGCTATGCACCATTCTCCACTTGGCATTTAGCCAACAAAGTCAATGTTCAGTAAGCATGTTGCAGTGTCCAATTAGTCAAGTATCCCGACATCCTCTTTGGTTCTGAAATTTACTCCAACAAGTGTCAAGAGTGTTTGATTGTGATATGCACCGACAACGGAACAATGAAATTCTTACTTGCAGCAGCATAACACGGTACTCATAGACAACATAAACATAAAAGACACAATAAGTTTAAAAACCCCAATGTCAATGAACAAAAGCCCAAAGTCCTTAGTGCAACCACAATAGTTCATAATGCATTTGCTGTTTGCAGTGTTCAATAGCCTAACGCTTCTGTTCTTGAATCTGGAGATCATGGTGTGGTTTTCAGACTCCTATACCTTCTTCCAGATAGCAGTGAAATGAGAGTATGGCCAGGGTGGTGTGGGTCATTGCTGGCTGCTCTTTTAAGGCAGTGCCTCCTATTGATCCCTTCGATGATGGGGAGGTCAGTACCTGCGATGGACCGGGGCAGTGTCCACCACATTTTGTAATCTCTTTTGTTCCTGGGCGTTTGTATTGCTGAAACAGGCCGTGATGCTACCGGTCAATATGCTCTCTACCATACAGTTGTAGAGTGTTGAGAGTTATTCATCGACTTTCCGCATCTCTTCAATCTTCTAAGAAAATAGAGGCACTGATGGGCTTTCTTTTAGATTGTCTAAAAAAAGCACTGGGCCCGGGTCAGATCTTAGAGATATGCATTTGTTTTATCTCATTTCTTTGACTTAAAATCTTTCCAGGGGCCTGTGAAGTTAATGACAGAATCGCACACTTGGCAGCAGATAAATGCATGAGGCAAGTGATTGATGACCTGTTTATCGGATGCCCAATTATATCCACATTATTACTAATGAAATCAATTGGAGCAAGCACATGCTATGGTTTGTGGCTTCAGCTGTCTTCAAGTGTAGAGAGAGTCATCAATTGCACAACTGGTAATCCAAGTATCTCCATACCAGGAGTCATCATTGTCATCTTCCTCTTCTTCATCAATGTCCAATTATTTTTCCCATCTTCTTTCCTCTTTCTTTTTCCTTGCCTTCACTGCCATTACTGCATTCACCTACTTTTCCTCCTCCTCCTCCTCCTCCTCCTCCTCCTCCTCCTCCTCCTCCTCCTCCTCCTCCTCCTCCTCCTCCTTCTCCTCCTCCTCCTCCTCCTCCTCCTCCTCCTCCTCCTCCTCCTCCTCCTCCTCCTCCTCCTCCTCCTCCTCCTCCTCCTCCTCCTCCTCCTCCTCCTCCTCCTCCTCCTCCTCCTCCTCCTCCTCCTCCTCCTCCTCCTCCTCCTCCTCCTCCTCCTCCTCCTCCTCCTCCTCCTCCTCCTCCTCCTCCTCCTCCTCCCCCCTCCCCCCTCCCCCCTCCTCCCTCCTCCCTCCCCCCTCTTCCCCCTCCCCCTTCCCCCGTCCCCCCCCTCCCCCTCTCCCTCCCCCCTCCCCCCTCCTCCCTCCTCCCTCCTCCCTCCTCCCTCCTCCCCCCTCCTCCTCCTGAATCCTGAATCCTGGACCTTTTTTACTGACAGGCAAAGTACTCAAATCAGTCTTAGCAAGACCCCAAGCTGTGCAGGGTTGTCCTTGGGCAGTGAACAAACCAAGTGTTGCATGGTCTGCTTCTCATAACAACACCAGGTCTCAGATGTAGCAGAATTATTATCCTCCAACTGTAAGGGCTTATACTTTGTCAATACACAACAGGCATGAAATTGACCTAAGACATTCATGCAGGGGTGCCATGGTGCCTTTCTTCTCCATCATTGATCCATCTTAATATTTTTGCCGACTGAGACATGACTATCAACCAACTGCTGTGAGACAAGAGATAACACTTATCCGTGGAGACACAAGGAACTGCAGAAGCTGGAATCCTGCATGGAACACCAAGGGCTGGGCTAACTCAGAGATTTGAGACTTGGATGTTGCAAGATGGCACCGAACATAGTGATTCTCTATGTGCTGTTCTAGAAGAGGATCTAATGTATTCATGTCTAAAATGGATAGCATGCAGAACAAGCTTTCCACTGTGTCTTGAAACAAGTGACAATAATGATAAATTAAACCAATGCATGGGGATTTGGAGTACAACCAAGATGAAATGTAATAAGGTTATGCAGGCCTTTAGTAAGAACTCATTTGAAATGCTGCACACAGTATGGTTGCTTGATTTAAGGAAGGTCATTCCAGCTTTGCAGTCACCTTTCAATACAATTATTGCTGATATTTCATCTTAATGCCAATTTGCTGCTTTAACTCTATATCCCTGCTTCCCTTAACATCCAAAAACCTATTGAACTCTGCCTTGATTGTACAGAATGACTGATTGTACACAGTCCTCTTGTAGAGAGATCTCCGAAGGTCAACTATCCCCTGGACAACCTACAGGGGAATTTGAGTAATATTCACAATATTTGTGATTCCTCAACATTTTCCACTGAGCCTGATTTCAAAGAAATTTATTTTCTCAAAAACCTCATCCCCAACCACCATCATTCTCCAGTCTAATTAAAATCAATGGATGAAAAATACTTGTCCCAAGAAGAAAAGCCAAATAACGTCAACTTTATGCCAAGCACTTTCTTCAAACCATGGCAAGTAAAAGAAGAAAGTAACATTCAGCTCGGTGAGATGCATGAGATTGCTTCATGGTGTAACATTTACAGTCACCTGCCTTGATTCATCTGAAAAACGCCTTCAAGCTATTCCTGTCCTTGGTTGTAATAGATTAACAAAGTAAATCTCATTTCATGTAGGTATTAAGGTAATCAAGGAATATGGAGTTAGTGCAGGAAAGAGATGTCGAGGAAGAAATATCAACCATTATTTTATTGAATGGCAGATATAGCACAAGGTGTCATAAGACCTGGAAATGCAAGGAAGTGCAGATGCTGGAATCCTGAGCAAAACACAAAGTGCTGAAGTAATTCAATGGGTCAGGCAGCATCTGTGGAGGGAATGGATCAAACATGGATTAATCCATTTCCTCCATAGATGCTACCTGACACGTTGAGTTACTCAAACTCAACGGGTCAGGCTGCATGATCTATTGATCTATTCTTACTTCTATTTTTCATGCTCTCATATGTTGAGAAGTATATCAGCGAATCAACTTCTATTAGGAGTATCCCAAGCAATAAATCCCTCAAATATTTTCTCCCTGGTTGGTGGGAGGTTGAGGATTTTGCCTCTCCAATCTCCACCCTGGCTTTACCCAGTTAGTTTGCTAACAGTTTGCATTCATGGTTAATGTGATAAGTGAGTGGTAGTGGTGTGCTGGAGGTGGGGGAAGGGGGGCAGTGGAGGGCAAAGTGGGTTAAAATAGCTTCAGACAGGCTCAGACACACCTTCAACACACCCTCAATCTGCCAACATACCTTGTACATGATTGGTGTTGGGAGCGAAGAGCAATACTCAACCCTATTAACTTTGCTTCCTTTTCCTTTATATACTATAATAGAGTCATAGAGTTATACAGTGTGGAAACAATCCCTTCAGCCCAACTTGCCCATGCCCACCAACATGTCCTATCTACACTATGGCTGTGTTTGGCCCATATCCCTCTAACCTATCCTATCCATGTACCTGTCTAAATGTTTTTGAAATGTTGTGATAATACCTGCCTCAACTTTTTCTACTGGCAGCTTGTTCCTTATACCCATCACTCTTTGTGTAAAAAGAAAGGTGGTTGCGTAGGTTCCCATTTTCCCATTAAATGTTTGTCTTTCACCTTAAACCTATATCCTCTGGTTCTCGATTCCTCTAATCTGGATAAAAGACTGAGCATTTTCCCTATCTATTCCTCTCATGATCTTGTACACCTTTATAAGATCACCGCTCATCCCATTGCGCTCCAAGGAATAAAGTCCCAGCCTTTTCAACCACGCCCTTGAGTCCCGGCAACATCCTTGTAAATCTTCTCTGCACCCTCGCCAGCTTAACAATATCTTTCTCATAACAGGGTGACCAAAACTGAACACAATGTTCTAAATAGATGCAGAGGAGATGTTTACGTCTGGTTGCGAAGTTTGGAATGAGGGGAATCTTTCCAGGATAAAGGTTTGGTTGTTAAGATGACAAATAAAAAACCTGTTACTCAAAGCATTAAGAATCTTTGACATCTTCTATCCCAGTGGATGGTAAGTTACTAATTAACACATTTGGATACTAAAGGAATTGGGATAAGGAGATCAGAGGAAGGTGGGCTTGAGTAGGATCAACCATGATCTTATTGACAAGTATAGACCACAGGGACAGTATGGTTTCTCTTTCTTGGATCCTTAAGGAAATTGTTGAGGTTGCCTAAAATGTGGACCTTTGAAGTTCATAAAGTAGCCAATGCCTGTGCATATTGGACACAGGTAGAATCATAGATGTATACAGCACAGGACCTTAGGCACAACTTATCCAGGTTGACCAAGGTGTCTATGTTGCCTGTGTTTGGCACATATAACTTTAAACCTTTCTGTGTAAATCTCTAAATGCTCCCCATTACCTAGCCTCCATTGATAAACTGGTGTGAACGTGTTATTTATATTTTCATTCATTTTACTTACCCTGTAATCATTAATCTTTCACTTCCCATCCCAGTATGGTGCTCTTTACGAATATGAATATCTGTTTCACAGATCAGGTATCTATGGGTGTAAATCTCTTCCTGATATTAGAATTTTTGAATAATAACTTAGCTCATTTTTTATTCGCTGTAAAATCTTGTGGATTTTTAAAAAGTTTACTCAGTATTTTGTGCACATCTGCGAATACATTCAGGAGAGAATGAAATACAGAGATATTTAATTATACAGAGAAATTAAGAATGAACACGAGAAGCCTGCCTCTATCTATTCATAGTACATGTGTAGAAGTCAACTTAGATGTATTGATTTTTGTATAACAATACAACTGAGGATGAAATTGCACGGAAGCCTGAAAGAATCGGAATTACGTGATCATGTACTCATTAGTAATTCAGTTGTACCCAAGCAAGTTAATATGAGAGAGGCAAGGAACAGCAGATGCTGGAATCTTGTGTGGAACACAAAGTGCTGGAGGAACTCAGCAGGTCAGGTAGCATCTCTGGAGGACATGGATCGGCAATGTTTCAGTTTGGCCTCTTCTTCAGACTGCGAGTTAATATGGCCCTCCAAGAAAGTTGGTTTACATAACATTATTATTTGTGTGTTACTAGATCATGTAAGTTAGATACATAGAAACATAGAAACATAGAAAATAGGTGCAGGAGTAGGCCATTCGGCCCTTCGAGCCTGCACTGCCATTCAATATGATCATGGCTGATCATCCAACTCAGTATCCTGTACCTACTTTCTCTCCATACCCCCTGATCCCTCTAGCCACAAGGGCCACATCTAACTCCCTCTTAAATATAGCCAATGAACTGGCCTCAACTACATTCTGTGGCAGAGAATTCCAGAGATTCACCACTCTCTGTGTGAAAAATGTTTTTCTCATCTCAGTCCTAAAAGATTTCCCCTTTATCCTTAAACTGTAACCCCTTGTTCTGGATTTCCCCAACATCGGGAACAATCTTCCTGCATCTAGCCTGTCCAACCCCTTAAGGATTTTGTAAGTTTCTATAAGATCCCCCCACAATCTTCTAAATTCTAGCGAGTACAAGCCGAACACACACATACTTTGTGTGTTACGTGGTTGTGGGTGAGGGAGAATTTAGTTTTAAATTTGTTTTATTACTTTATTACCACTTGTTTTATTACTAAGTTTTTGGATAACAGAAGCAACATCTCTTCCTGATTGTCCAGCCCACTGGGTGAGGAAGGAATATTATTCAATTTGCCTTTTATCCTTTAGCCTCGGATGCAGTTTGACTTGCACTTGGTGTAACATGTAAACCAGATATGCAGTTGAAGTGGACCTGCACATGGATGGACCATGCTTTAGGAATTGCATTCATAATAGAATTCCTCTACACAAGAATTTTAAATCACATTGGTTAATAAAAGATCAAATGTGAGGACAAATATTTTAGTTGGGTTACAGATAAACTGTAACTGTAGTGACTGGTAGAGAAGGCTTCAGGGGCGATATGATCTACCCTTGTTCTTATAATTCCGTGTCAAGGACGAACAAACCATGTACTTACACAGAATGGTGTTGAATTCATGAGCATTCCAACGAGTCTCCCGCCCTATCTAAATGTTCATTTAATGATATCTGTGGCAATATGATAATCCAGGCAGTTGGCATTAAAATATGAATTGTTTAATCATGAATGAAGGAATTAATTTTGCAGAAGCAGTACCCTAGACTAGTACAGTAATATCTGTGTGACAGTGCAATGTGATTTTGCATCTTCAAAAAAACAATACATTTTAAATTAGGGAAACGTACCAAATGTTGTCTCATTTTCAGCCCAATTTCATGGCCCTTGGCACATTTCCTAACTCAGCTGAAAATGGTTCATGCAGAAAAACCTTGATTAAAGGACCACTGTGCTCAATTGAAGCATATTCATTACTCAGGATTAGTGGGGTGAATTGGAAGCTTGGTAAATCTTGGGTAGGTTAGTATCTTGCATGGTAGTAAAGGATTTATTACATTATCATAAATCAGTCTCTTGCCCTGATTTAATAATTGCCCACTCCTCTCAGTTTTGCACACTTGTCATACAACAGTTCACACCAACCATCGATCCTCTGATCACACTAGGTCTATATAATTCCACTTTCTCCTTTCTCATCTACTCCTTACACACTATGGACAATTTACAGAGGCCAATGAACCTACAAACCCACATGTCTCCGGGATGTTGGAGGAAACCAGAGCACTCAGAGGAAACCCATGTGGTCATGGGGGGAACGTGGGAACTCCACACAGAAAGCAACCGAGGTCAGGATCGAACTCTGCTCTATGGCGCAGTGAGGCAGCAGCTCTAGCAGTTGCACCACTGTGCTGGTAAAATCAACAAGTTGATTCTGATTGCTGCATTCAGATGAGATCGATGAGAACCAGAGCTTTTTGTTGAACCAGGGATAATGTCAACTCTGGGTCAAAATAAAGACTGGAACTTCATTTTGTAACCATTGTTTTGTGTGCAATGCCCAAAATCAGAATAACACTTCAATATCATCTCATTATATTTAAGCATTTATTTAATTTGTTCTTGCAATCAGCGACAAATTGCTCAATGACATCCTTAAATGAATCAGCCCCATGAGGACCTACCCATCTCTGCAATGTAGAGTTTCCCTTGACCAACAACATTTGCTGCATGGCATTAGTTCAGCGGGATCCCTGGCATCCAGTAGGAGTGAAGACATCAAGTGAATTTAGCAGCTAATCGTACTAATGTTCTGCAATGAACAAACAGGAAAAGCAAAATGAACAAGATTTGGTTAACATATTCAGACCTTCTGAATATAGGTTGAAGCAGCCAGATGATGATAGAAGTTGAAACAACATATGCAGGAAATATTGAACATATTTTGAAGTATTCGTTCTGACATAATTGCAGTATACACATAAAATTGTTTTTATGAGTGCTGGACAGTTTGTTCATTTGTAATCGTAATGTACCATTATCGGAAAAAAAATAAAGCAGACAGATTCAATCTATTTTGTAGTAAGACTAGTTACTGCACAATGAAATAGTTATTAGCTCATTAATTCTCCCTGATTGCAGTTAACATTTTGGAATAGGACTGAAGCAACTCTCAGTTTTGCAAAGAATGTTAAGTTTGCCACTGCTAAAAATGGCAATCAAATAGCCACATTGATATGCTGACTGCTAAACATGAACTTTATTCTATACTAGACCAAGGGGGACCCGTTGGGTCCCGTCCCCTCAACGCGCAGCTGCGGGGGGGGGGGGGGGGGGGGGGAGGGGGGCGGCCTGCGGCGTCACACACACTAACCACCCCCCACACTCACAAACCACCCCCACCCCCCTCCCCCCACACACACACACACACACACACACACACACTAAGCCCCCTTGATATTATATCAATATTATTCATTCACTCCTTTTACCCCATCGCCCGCCCTGTCCATTCACGCATAACCCCCAACTGTGCAGGCACAGCTAGAGAGGGGGGGAGGGGGGTAGAGAGGGGGAAGGAAGGGGGTAGAGATTGAAGAGTGGGGGTGTGTGCGGTGTTACAGGGGAGGGCTGGTTCCCGAACGCAATACTCCCATAGGTCCCAATACTCACCACTCCCTAGAGAGTGAGGCCCGGAGCGATCTGAGGACGGTCTTAAACAGCGGAGGGCCGACCGATCGTGGCTTCTGCGAGGGGAAGCCCACCCACCCGCGTGACAGACGATCGCGCATGGGAGGTCGTCCCCCGTGACGGCCAGGTGTGATCGGGATCACCAGCGAGGAAAAGGTGTCACGATTCCCTGAGTCCCTGCGATTGACGGAGGAATCGCAGGTCTCCATAGACGGCCTCTCCCGGCGGAGTAATGTCTGCCACGATCAAGTTCTCATCGCACTGTCCCGCACCCTCACCCGCGCCCGGGCGGAGATAACGGCCGCCGCCGGAGCAATGTTCTAGAACTTCAAGGAGCCCAGCGGAACGCGCAGGGCGACCTGAGCAGCAGTTTAAAAATGCTAAGTGACAAATTTAAAGTTAAGAAGCCAAGAAGTATAGAAGACAGAACACGGCTGACGTCACTCACAGTGCGAGCAGAGGCATGCAGGCAGAGCCATTGTGTCGTCATCAGCGAGACCATCTCGTTTATATGCCAAGTTATTTGAATTTTTTGAACATTTTCATAAATAACTCGGGAAATAATGCGTCAAATTTTCAGTTGAGGTGATTTTTTACATCATGGCATAAATCTCTATCGGAATATGTACAAATTTCACAGTTAGTGCATCATGTTTTCGAGGATATGTGAATCGCAGACGAACAAATACACACACAAATAAATACATCCACATCCATGATCAGAGTTTTATAAGTATAGTGATGAATAGAAACCTAACTTCATGAGTACCACAGGCTAGTCATTTTCTCAGGTAGATCGACAATATAAAAAGCTGCAAGCAATTCACATTTAATAAATGGTCTACATAGAATTATTGTATATTTTAATAACATCATGAAAAAATCTAATGCAATAATGTATGCATTTGTAATAATAGTTGCCTTTCTTAACAAAAGTTGATTAATGTGCTAAACAAACCCTATAAAAGTCATTTTAAATTTGCACCAATTCATGCGATGTTATGGAGTAATTAAAACTAGTAGAAGAGGAGTTAATTCTCATTGCACCACATCTGACCTACTTTAAGCCTAAAGAAAGACTGCCTTTGATGTAGCCCAATCCTGGTCTACCTGGAGGTATAGGCCTGGATGGATGCCAGAACCGTAACATTGTAATGCTATAACTGGATTGTAACACTATAATGTTCATTATGCAGATCAGCAGATGCCATTTTTTTAAATGTGGCAGAATTCTACATTGAAGCAGGTATATCTAAGTTGAGTGCGGCCATTTCTGTGCAGATTTCAAAATAGTACAGTTGAACAGGTCAAATGGGAAACGGTGATGTTTTATCACAATAACCACCTTTTGCTAAACGGAACTATTCAGTTTTAGTTAGCAGAAGGAAATTTTAATACCTGCTGATAGTTAACCAATTATCTCCTTTATTTGAATTTCGATAATTAATTATAACCCTCTAATTAAATTGTCCAGGTAAATAATTAGGGGCTTTCTTATTCTGACAATGATAGGATAATTAGCCGATAGACAGGGGATCATTATGCAATGCAATAAATTGCTGGAATTAAAGTATGGCACAGTGATTCAATTAAACTATCACAATTGGTTAGAACCAGCTCTTAGTTATTATGTTTTAGGTGTTGTTTTACAAACTTTTTAAAATCACAAATAGAAACAAAGAAAGAAGATAAATCAAATGAATCCTTAGGGTAAATATTTTCTGAACAGACGGGTAAAGTATCTGTTTGGATGAGCATTGTTTGCACATTTGTGTACAATACCTAACCCAGAATGTGTATACTCAGCTTCCCGAAAGTGCGGCAGAGAGCAATGTTGAATTTCATAACTGGAAAATGTGAACAGGAGATGACAAATTTAGACTGTTTTAGTAAATGTCGATGAATCCTATCTTGAGGAATCTTCCGAATAAAATGTGCATTTATTGATCCTGTCAAATTTTAAAGCTTGAATGATCTGCAGAGCAAGCTTACAATTCACCATCTCCTATTTAATTTAGACATGAAAAATATGAGATCAGTCATTTCATAAAATGAAGGCAAAACCAACATTTATTTCTCACCAGTTCAGGTGGTATCTTTACAGAGGAAAATAGACTTAACGTTTCAGGACACTGACCTTTCATTTGAACAGTTCTGATTAAATGGTCTTCTTGTGGAATAGTAACTGTTTCTCTCTCCATGGATGTTGTCTGATATGCTGAGGATTTCTTGCATTTACTGTTTATTTTCAAATTGCCAGTATCCATAATATTTTAGATGTGAATTGCCCACATTAAGTTTTATTATTTTGTTAAATTAATATTTTTCTGTGTTCTCCCTTTTCCCTGAAAAAATTGATCACTACCATGTATCTTCAAAGTGCCATGATGGAAATGTCGATATCAGGCTAATAGTTCCATCATCTGAATTTAAATTGAAACTACAAGTTGCAACAAGCAAGAAGATTCAAAGTGGACCAAGTTCAGCAATGATAAATAGGCCATGATTCATTGATGAAGTGTTTCCTTTTTGATTATTATTAGATATTTTGCAGATATTATATTTATCTGAAGCAATGGTTGGATTGTAATACACCTGCAGGAACTTTAGCCACCTCTGCCAATGCACAGATCCTTCCTCTGGTGGAATTTTGGTTCCACAACCCCGTTGCCCAGAATCTGAATCTGTAACCCAGCCGTGCTGCTCTCAGCAAACTGAATAATCCAGGCATTCACAAGAGAGCAGAGCGTGAGAATAGCTTACAGGAGGATTTTTAAAAAAGAAAATTAATGCAGAACTGAAGTTTGTGGACTTGCAGCCACATGAACAAGAGACATACTGTACATGCTTTAATCCTGTTCTCCATTGGGGACATCGATTTGTCTACTTTTACTTGATTGGTATTTGCACAGTCAACTGGAAAATGGCACCAATAGGATGTGGTACATGATCAGAATGCATAACTGAACAAAACCGTAAAGTGAAGAGCATGCATCGTATAGTTGTGCTTTTGATGCTTTTCTTTCCTAAAAACACAAGGGTCTATTCTGTTCCTATATTATTCCCTACCATTGCCAAAGTCCCTTAAACCTGATCCGTTTCTCTTAGTTTGTTTCCTGAACTGTGGCTGAATGTATGAGGTGGAAGGCAGGACCGGTCAAGGACAAAGGAATGGATTTGTGCTTGGAGTTCTGGGATGTGGGCAAAAACTTTGGATCTATTTTTATCAAGGAGAAGGATATGGAGGACAGTGAAGACAGTGAGATATGAGATTAAGAAGGAGGAAGTATTGTGGCTCTTGACGAGCATTGAGGGAGATGAATCCCAAGGACCTGATGGAATTTATCTCAGGTTATTGAGAGAGGCAAGAAAAGAGAATATGGGAGTCTTGACAAAGATCTTTGTGTCTTCTCTACACACAGGTGAGGTCCCAGAGGACTGGAGAGTAGCTAATGTTGTTCTTGTATTTAAGAAGAGAAGTTGGGAGAACCCATTTGGAGGGCCAGCTTTTTTAATGCTGTTTGGCTCTATGAATCTAATCAGGATGGCCTTTCATATGGGTTCCCACCTTGTCACTGCCATTCAGGACCAAACAAATTGTTCATAAGCACAACACAGAATGATTGTTGGATCCAAAATGCACTCATTCCTAACGTCAAATTTTCTGATGAGTCTCATGTTCGAGTAGCTTGTCTATTTTTGAGGTAGACAAAAATGCTGAAGAAACTCAGCAGGTGAGGCAGCATCAATGGAGCGAAGGAAATAGGCGACATTTCGAGTTGAGACCCTTCTTCAGACTGATATGAGGGTGGGGGGTGGGGGGTGGGGGATGGGAAGAAGAAGGGATGAGGCGGAGACACTTCCTTTTTTATCTCACTGCATATCTCACGGTCTATTTTTAATGTGACTTTTTATATGCCATTAAAATACATTAAAAGAAAGAAGAAATACAGTATGGTCTCAGTGATGAGATTACACCGTATTTCATATTGTAAAATGCTCAACATATTGCAATAATGCATAGATGAATGACTTTATTTCCTGCTGTGCTTGAAGCTACTGCTGTAGTTTGAGGAGAGTATATGAGCACAAAATACTGATGTGTAAGGCACGTTGGAACTCCCTAACAGGCAAATTTTAAAAAGATCTTGTACTGTATTTTTCTAGAGCTAAATTTGCATTCTCTACGTGAATTGTTTATTCTTAAATACTGGCCAACACCGGTAAAAAAAATATTTATGGACATCCCTTTATTACAATAAGCTTCCAGAATATTGTTACGTTCGTTAATAAGTTCTATGTATGTACATACATTCATTCCTGCAAACGGCAGAACTAGTTTCCTCTCTCTCCACACTTTTGTTGATAAATTGTTCCTTGTCAGACTGATTGCTTTCGATGCCATTCTTAACTATAATGTGGAAATCAACATGGCCCTTTGTAGAAACGGAACGCATTTGTTACCCAGGGATGACCTACAAAATGCAAGAAATGCTCAGCGGAGCAGGCAGCATCTGTGGAAAGAGAAACAATGCGACTGTTTCAGGTCAAAGACACTCATCAGACACATTTTCTCTTTCACAGATATTGCCTGACTTGTTCATCATTTCTGGTACTTTTAACTTTTATTTCAGATTTCCAGTGGTTGTGATTACTTTGATATTTTTTATTTACTCTTGTTCTATTTTAATTAGAGTTAAATTTAAGAATGTGTTTAAATACCTCAATATATACGTCTGCTCTTGCAACAACGTATACCCTGCCCTGTACATTGCTAAGGAGTCTTTCCTTTCTTCTCTTGAAGATTCTCTCAAACTACTGCAGATGTGTGTTAGATAGTATTTTGAAAGGATACTTCTGCATTTGATTGCCTGGACCTGAAGCATTGCATCAGGAAAGCTAGAAGTATCGTCAAGGATCCCTATCACTCTGGCCATTCACCTTTTTCCCTTCTACCTTCTTGGAGAAGATGCAGAAGCTTAAAAACTGTATTGCGTGGTTACATCACCGTGCGTCAACATTCGTAAACATGCGACGCCGCACGCCACCCATACGCAGTCGGCCCGCCTTTTTTGTGCCATGTAACCTCTAACCTTGTCCTCACAGACCTCTTCATGGGTTTCTTGCTAGCCTTTCGTGTTGGACACCTGCCTGGCTGATCTGTAAGTATGAGGGCTGCTGCTAACGGAAGTCTCTGTTGTTGCTGTAGCAATAAAATCTGTAGTTCTTCCATGATGGTCATGATGCAGAATAGGGAAGCAGGGTATTCAAATGACGTCACGCGCACCAGACGGCTGTGCTGAAGCATGATGAGGCGTGATTTGCGTGCGACAGTCGCACGACCGACGCGTGTCAGTCACTACTGGCCTGTCGCGTAAATGACCCGCAAATGACGCTCAAATGATGCCCAAGTGGGACAGGCCCTTAACTCTAGCTCCTTCAGTTATTCCATTATTGCACTTTTAGTTTATAAATGCACTACAACCTTTGCACCATTCTGTAGTTTTGCATTTATTGTTATATTTCTGATGAGAACACAGGGATTAAGGCTGGGACTCTTGCTATTCATTTGTCCCAACATCCCTCCTGGATAGAAGTTTGGACTCTGAAGACCACTGCATTTCAAGAACTGCTGCGTACAAACTGTGCTGCAATTTCTCAGCCTCCATTATTAAGTCTTTTAATATATCAAGCCAAGTCAGCTATTGGGCTCACAGAGTGCCCTTCAGAACAGGCACAGCCCAATTCATCCAAAACTATAGAAATGAAACTTTATTGATGTCAAAAAATGTTATCTGAGTATTTCTCATGGTGACAATTCCTATTGAGATGCTTTTAAATATATCATTGCTGGATGTCACTTCCAGGAAGCTCTGGGTCTTAATTGATTCAATGTAAAATTATCTTCTTTGTGAAGATTGTAAGGGGAGCAGTCACTGCTGAGAACTTTGGAAGAAGGATCCAAAATGGGTAATGTTATGATAAGCCTTGCTTCTCATTTAGGATGTTATGATTTATCGTCATCCTTTGGAGATTCAGTGACCCAAATATTTCTTTTCTGATTCCTCGATCTGAGTTTCTTCATTTTTGCACGCAGCTCTTTGGTGCAGCTCCTCATGAAAAAAACCACAGTGAGATAGTGAGATGCTTTTGGGAGAGTTTAACTCTACCTTATGCCTCAGACCCTCTATCTCAATCTATGTAAAGATATCGGTGCAAACACATTTCTCTCGGGATTATTTGGGAACTGTAGAGGATCCAAGAGACATATTCCTATTTTTCAAACATTAATAAAGAAACCGGCAGTCCTAATTTTCATTCATTACGACATGCTTTCCATCAAAGCTAGGAATGGTTTACTTTCACTGCTTAAGGCAGAACATCACTTAGTTGGAAGTGACCAGTTGATTGCAGTTGAAAACTTAGTTAAAGGGTTCTGGTTCAATGCGTAGGTGCACTTACTCATTTCTTTCACTCCCATCAATATTGAAGAGACTCAGTTAGTGAGAGGAACAATGATCTTCTTGACAGGTTGTTTTACACCAAGAGTTACTTTCCGACCTATAAATTAGATCGGTGGAATCTTGCATCAATTTAGGTTGCTTTGCAGGCATCGTGGTATTTTCCCCACCACCTTTTAGTTTAATACAGCCTTGAAAAATGGTATGGGTTGAATTGGAGATCAAATTGAAAGTAGTCTGCTCACCAACTGTGAAAAATATTCCACTATATGCATATTCGAGGTTGTTTTGTGAACTTTCCATTCTTAATTTTTTTCAATTTTGCACCATCAAACATTGGTCAACTTTCCAACTCCACTTGCAACTTATTCATACTTAGTGTTGTATCCACTGCTGCTCATACCCAATTTTTAAGCAATGGGCTTGGATCTGGTTGATTTAATCTGAAAGGGTAAATGTTACTATGCTGCTCTCTCGACAGCTTAGATCATTAAATCATCTTTTATTCATTTTCTGCTGAAATATTGACTGAAAGAGAGAGTTGTGTTTATTTATTGCCTTTCATGTCTTCGAGCGCTTCCCACCCAATGAATTACCTTTGAAGTGCACTTAATGTTTATTTTATGGAAATACAGGAGATAGTTCACATGCGGTAAATTCCTAGACACAGCCAGGAGATGTTTGACCCATTACTCATCTTGAGATGCCGGTTGGGTAATGAATATTGACCAACAGACTGGGAGAATTCCTTTGGCCTTCTTGTGGAAATGCTACCAATACTTTATGTTCTCTTGGGAAGGTAGTCGAGGGCCGGGCCTCAGTTTAGTATCACATCTGGAAGATGACACCTTTTACCATGCAGACTCCTTCAGCACCGCAGTTCAAGACCAGGAGAGGATCCTGATATCATTTAGAAAAGGGAGTGATAGCAAAGAGCCAAACCACAGTTTAGCAGGAATTTGCTATTCTTGTTAACTATATGCGTATTTTGGCCCCAGTAGCAAGTGATTGAAACAAGAGCTTGAAATTGCTGTTTGCTTGTGCCCTAGTTGTCCTTCTAGTTCCACTGTTCGCATCCTTGTATCCCTGTCTTTAGTACATCTTCCCCAGCCAACAATGGACCATTATGGACTCCACCTTTCCTGAGGTCATCTATTGCTGGCCTTGTTTTGTTCTGGCCTTCTCTGTCCTTTCGTTTGAAGAAGGGTTCCGACCAGAAACATCACATGTTCGTTTTCTCCAGAGACACTGCCTGACCCGCTGAATTACTCCAGCGTTTTGTGTCTATCTTAGGTATCAACCAGCATCTGCAGTTCCTTCCTACACACTCTAGTTTTTAAACTTTGGATAGATTTTTTTTGTTTTGGTTTTTAAGGAGGTTAGAAGTTCTTATCCTTTTATTGCAGGCAGCCAACATTCAACTAAAACCAATGGCCGATAAAGCACACCCATATAAGTAACGGCAATCTACATAAATTGTTCTCTTCATTAATTGGTTGCACATAATGTGAATTTTTAGAAGCAACTAAATATTTGCGCAATCAATGACTATAAACTTAATTGAACAGTAAAAAACAGACTAGTGGCATAGGCAGCCTTTCATGCGGCGTGCAATTGAGATTGGTTAATCTGGTGGAATCTACAGAGGAGGCAGTTTTCATTTGGCCTTCAGGAGGGAATTAAATCATCTATTGTAATTACGCAAATGGTGAAGAAAAAAACCGCAGTGTTCCAAGGAAGTTGTTCGGTGGACAAAACCAATGTGTTCCATGTTGAGAGTCGGTGTGTACATGATGAGCTGAATTGCTTCCCTTTGAGCCGTATTCCAGGATAAACATAAACCCACTCCGTTTTCTATTCCAGCCAACCACAATATGTAACTCTACTGTAAGCAAATCCCACGATGGATTTCTCTAATAGGCTTCACCAAGTACAAGTCTCATATCCCATACTAAATCGTTACATTATTTCACGTGACTATGAATACATAATGTATGAAATCACTTCCACTCATCAATTACAACCCCAAACTTAATGCCAACCAAAAAGTCCCTTAGCTATAAGAATAATTACAATAATGAATTCTCTCCAACATATTCCTCAGGATCATACAACCAATTATAACAATTCCTAACTTAAATTTTCCTCAGTGCTTCCTACCTTCACAACATTCTTATGTTATGACTCATATTGGCTCCACAATCACCTTCGATGTGTGTTTTGATGTTATTTTTTGTTGTCCTTTTGAAGTTAGGAAGACAAAACATCTTCCTGTCTTGGTGGTTTACAGTGTAGGCATCTTAAGCATGATGATTCTCGGTTCCCCTTGCTGCAACTTAGCCACAGTGTCCTCAGCAAACATACTAAGTTCAAGCTTGAGGAAACATCATGCATGGGATCATCACTCTTCACGTCCTTCCACACCTTCCCTCAATAATTTAAATACCATGTCCTTTTCCTCGACCCGTGCAATCATTTCCACTACATCAACACCATACAACATGTTTGAAATTCTATAACAGTCCACTACTACCTTTGTAGTTGACACCAGCATTGGTAACGCCATTGTCTTCATACTTTGCTGAACTAGCTCTCATGTGAGTCTAAACAAATCAGTCATCTTTTGAACTGCTCGAAGCCAAGAACTCCCAATATTCCTCTTGCTCCAAGAATATTAAATCAGTGTCCTAGTGATGTTCACGGCTTAGGGTGCACACCTAAGCCTTTGGATATCTTGCCATAATCTGAACCTCTGCCTTTTTTGCCGCTGTTTCCCAGAACATGGGCTGCCCAATGAAGCTGCCTGAGTTCAGTGGGGCCTCATAGCCAGAGATGTTGGCTTGGGAAAGGACACTAACATTGGTTTGCCTGTGGATTTGGAAGTATTTTCAAACATAGGGGTTTTTTCCACAATTAGTTAGTTGCCTGCTGTAGGTAGTCCAGAGCTTGGACACATACACGAGGACAAAGATCATTGCTGATCATAGACCATGAGGTTAGAACCAGGTTTGAAACCTCGATCTTCAAACATCCTTTTCCGCCAACGAACAAAGGCTGTCTTGGCATTCATTTCCCTTCACAAATGCTGCCTGATCTGCAGAGTTCCCCAGTACATTTCCTTTGCTCAAGATTCCAGCATCTACAGTCTCTGGCATTGCAATAGTACAATTACCTTCCTGGATATTGACCTTGTAGGATTTTTCTGATAAGCTACATTGGTTATATTTTTCATTGTAGGCTACAAATTAGATGATTTATCTGATTGATATAAATCGGATTTGAATTCTAGTCAGTTCCATATTCATCAGCCAAACATATGCACTTGTTATGTGTACATTTACAACTCAAAAAAAGGTCAGACTTCAAATATTATTTTTCCAGGTTCTGTACCACCAAGTAAAATGTACAAATCCAAAGTGTTAGCAATTCTAATATTGACAAGTTTCAATATTAAATTGATGCGAGTGAAAAATAGATTCAGCACATAAAGACATGGCCACAGATACTTTATTGATTAGCTGATTTAACAAAATTGCTGCCATTTATTCATGTTAGGATTGGATGGGATGGTCAATAAACATTCACTAATATTGTTATGCAGTTTAATAGATTGCCACAAACACTGCTGTGACCCAGGTCATTCCTTATATTAGTTATCAACAGGTACTGGTTGGTAATTCAACCTTTAGACCAATTTTGTACTTCCTTCAGAAGTGCAAGGCTGATTGTTAGAGCAAAATGGTGGAAGTTCATCATTCCTTTCTATAAAGTCTATTATCGCTACCTTCTGCGATAAATAATAACACTAATTTCTTATGGGCCACTGATACTCAACAGAAGTTGCTCTTATCTTTGCAGAAGTTGGTTTGCACATAACAGAGTTGCATTCAATATAACTTACACAGTGAAACATATAGTTGCCCTGTATAGGCACAAAAAAATGATACCGTCCCCGAATAACAAAACACTGAAGTACCTAAAAATGTCATGACCTTGAGGTTCATGTTTTGTGCATTATTTTATTTATGACAAACTTAAAAATTGAGTTATAAAATTGATTGCAAAGTGCCATTGCTATTTTCTAGTGCATGGCGCACAATATATGAATTTGGTTTAGATGGTTTGCCTACTTTAGAACAATTGGATATTGTTTATTCACATGCAAAGCGCAATTGATGCTTCTACTGTGAAAGTGAATAAATTTGTACAATTAACAGTCAATGAGGATGGCAGATAAGAAAGCAGATCTAATCAGCTTGGACATGCCTTTCTTTATTATCATCAATAATGAGCAAAGTCTTGGGAGGTAACTTGAAGGAGAATTCATCTTACATTATTCAGGGGAGTTGAAGAGAGTATTGATAAGATGGAATAAATTTGTGTAAGCGATATGTTTGAGGTAGTTTGTATTACTAACTTGGGAATCATGGCTGTGGTCCCACTTGCCCTTCAAAACAAAGCAGAGTTGGAACAGATGTGCCGAAGTCTCAGTGGACTTGTCAGATAAGGCACAGTCCTGGATTGTTCCAGGATCCACACGCCTGTCCTGAGATATCTGGGGAACAATGTACCCAGGATATTCACTTTTCGAGGACAGTGATGGCAGAGAGGCACAAGAGACTGCCGATGCTAGAAGCTGGAGTACCAAACAATCTGCTGGATGGAGGAACTCAGTGGGTTGAGCAAATGTGTGTCACCACTTCCCCTCTTTTTTTTTTTAATGACAACCTCCCTTCTGCACTCTCAGTCCTGGTTCAGGGTTTCGAACAGAAACATCGGCCATTCATTTACACCTACAAACGTTGCTCGACCCGTTGAACTCATCCACAGGTTGATTTCAGAATCCACTCCCCATTTTGAAAATCGTCTATGCCTTTATTCATACCATGCATTATGCATGACCGCACACTTTGCTATGCTGTATTCCATATGAGACTTCTTTGCCCACTCTCCCAACCACTCTCCCACATGTCCTTCTGTAGACTCCCTGCTTCCTCTATGCTACCCGATCTTCGTATTATCTGCAACCTTGGCCACAAAGCCCTCAATTCCATCTTCCAAATCATTGATATACCATGTGAAGCAGGGGACGATACCAACATCGACCCCCTGCAGAATACCACCAGTCACTGGCAGCCAACCATAAAAAGCCCCCTTTTATTTCAGCAAACTTAGTGACTTTTTAAAACGTAACCAGACAGTGTAAAGAACAGAATCATTGCTGTGCAGTGCACTTTCCTGCCTTTACTTTTGAATCTATTCCAGGTCCAAAAAGCATCCTGATTAATTATTGATCACATCAACCTCCAGATTTCTTAGTTTTGTCCTGTCTTCAATTTTGCATTTCCTCCAGTTTCCTTCCTAAAATATCCAGTCGTGGCTTTTACAGAATCTTCACATGTTGACCTTGCCTTTGCCTTTCCAAATGGTATTAATTATTAATTCATTGAATAATGTTCAACTATCTCATTGACCAGTTGTTATGAAAATTTGAGTGCTAAGAAGGATGATTTCAATTTGTCGTTTTGATTTTGAGATCAATTGGATTGATCTAACAAAGATCAGGGACCTATTCTAATTTATTCTGAAAATTGGTGCTGGAATGTGTAACTAGATAAGTATAGAGAGGTGTGAATGGTAAGATTTAAAAGTCTGGGGTAAGATATAAAAACCACAACACAAGCTAGCAATAACAAGTATCAATCATGCTGTAATCAGAACATTAACATTAATGCAACTTCCAAAAATACTTGTTCAAATGACTTCTCATGTATTCACCTTGGCAATGCATTTTTTAATATTATTTGAATGATATAGCATTAAGTAGGCCTTTGGCCTACCAGATGATAGACACAAAGTGCTGGAGCAACTCAGCGGGTTAGGCAGCATCTCTGAAGAAAAAGGATAGGTGACGTTTCAAGTTGGAACTCTTCTTCAGACCCTTCGATCTACCGAGACCACACCGACCATGATCACCCTATTCACACTAGTTCTATGTTATCCCATTTTCGCACCCACTCCTTACACGTTACAGGTATATTCAGAAGCCAATTAGCCTAAAAGCCCGCACGTCTTTGGGATGCGGGAGGAAACTGGAGCAGCTCGAGGAAACCTAGGTGGTCACAGGGAAAACGTGCAAACTCCATAGAGACAGCACCTGAGGCCAGAATCGGACCCCAGTCTCTGGCACTGTGAGGCAGTAGCTCCACCAGCTGTGCCACTGTGTTACCCAAGTTGAGCCACTGTGCTACCCTCCTTTCTTCCCTTTTGTCGTCTTCGCTACAGCAGACCAAATCGATGCAGGATCACCTACAGCAGACTATGTCTGGGACTTCCCATCCACATTCTCCTCTGCAATTTACCTGCATAAATGCTGAAGCTCTTACTTCAATGCCAGGTACCTTTTGCAGATAGGGAAGACCAACTGCAAGGTCAATACTGGGGAAAGGCTGGAGAAGGAGATCATTGCTGAGGATGTGTAAGGAAAGGATAATGGTGATTAGAAAGATGAAGTCAATGATTACTGAAGTAGTCAATATGGCAGATCAGTTGTGATCGTAACCAATATAAGAGGAGATTGCTATGAGAGAGAATTCAATTAGGCAGAGGTGTATCTGTTGCAAGGGTCAGACTGGGCAAAATTTGAATCTTGTGATCACTCCACTCCACTTCCTGCTTCAGTTGCATGCAAAATACCGTTGACCCAAAATTTGCGGAGAATTGTCAGCAGTTTCTGCATAGCAGCCAATAATTTCTCATGTAGGGGGCGGCGACTTTGGAATACCTGCGGGAATGCAGAGGTCCTTATGTTACTCATAAAATGCTTGCAGAATGATTTCTGAATCGGACTGTACACTGATGGATAGAGCACAAGGTTGCAACAAATGCAGAACAGTTGCCCTGGGAAATCAGCCCTAACAATATATGTCATGTTAAAACGGGTGTGGACACCATGCTAACCTTCATAAGAACAGAGAGGTATAGCTGTGGGGGATAAAGTTAACAATCAGCAAATTTACATTTTCTAACCTCATTTTAATTTATTTAAAATACATGAGTATTTATTACATATTTAAGTGTACTGTTTTTCAAGTTTACAATTATGTAGTTAATTATAATTGGTTTAACAATTTGAATATCCTTTATTATTGGCAGAGATACTTAGAGGCCAGTAAAGTTTTGACAGCCAGCTACACTGGACCAGCTATCTCCTGTTTTCGGTTGTTCAGTGGATGGGGCTTATGTTGACTTCTCCTCCCATATGTTGAGCACTAATGTTAACAAGGCCTTGCCACTGAGGTTTGGGTTGACTTTGAAGCACAACTACTCTGCATATTTTTTATGTCCAAATGTGCATAAGAAAGCTTGTAAACCTTATAGAATTTGGCAATCTGGAGGATAATTTTAGATTCACGATGGTGCACAGGGCAGATGCAAGGCAGTTAGCATTCAATAGGAAGAGGTTTACACTGATGAAATGTGATATGACAGATGAGGAGCTATACTACAAATAGCATGACAAAGCTGAGGAGAGAGACATTCACAATGCCTAAGGCAAATGCTAGCTAAAACATTTATGAGTTACTTGATTTAATAAATGAAGGCACAGGGTGCAAAAGCAGGGAGATCATGCTGGAAATTTATAAATCACTGGTTTGTTTTCAGCTAGCTGACTGCAGACAATTCTGAGCACCACAAGTCTGGACAGATATTTTCTAGAAATTTGTCCATGGTTGTGAGTGCATTCCACCTTGGCATAATTAAATGAATTTCAGAGAGAGTATAGCTTTCTGATGTGACTCTTTAATGCTGCTGAATTTCTAGGCAGGAATCAAGAACCAGAAGACACATGTTTAAGGAGGGAGGGGGGAAAGATTTATTAGAATCTGGAAGTGTCATATGGAGGCGGTGTACAGGAAGGGACAAAGCCGACTGTATTTTTTAAGGAGGCTGAGGTCATTTAACATCTGCCAACCCCTACTGTGCAGTGTCTACCATTCAGTGGTGGCCAGTGCTCTGTTTTTTGCTGTGGCCTGTTGGGGAGATGGCGCCCGTATAGCGGACAAAAACAGACTGGACAAGCTAATCAGGAAGGCCGGCTCAGTGGTCGGGGCTGAGCAACGAACGGTCCAGCAGGTGGCAGAGGCCAGAACTCTGAACAAACTGGGTTCAATAATGACCAACCCCACTCACCCACTCCATGCCCTGAAGGTGATCAAGAGCAGCATCTTCAGTCAGAGGCTGATTGCACCAATGTGCAAAACTGAGAGACATAGGAAGTCCTGTTTACCAGCTGCTATAAGGTTATATAATGCGCATAAATAACTGCACTTTTTTTTAAATTAATTGTATTTTAACTTGTATTTTAACTTGTATTTTAACTTGTTAAGTATGGAAGCCATTTGAGGAAATGTGTGGTGTTATGTCTGTCTTGAAGCTGTCGTGGCACTGTAATTTCCTGTAAAGGATTATTAAAGGTATAATCAATCAATCAATCAATAGAAACCTGAGGGGTAACTTTTTCACACAATGATGGTGAGTGTATGAAACGAGCTGCTGGAGGAAATGGTTGAGGCAAGTACTAACACAGTGTTTAAAAAACATTTAGACAGATAAATGGTAGGACAGGTTTGGAGGGATATGGGCCAAACACATGCAGGTGGGACTAGTGTAGATGGGACATGTTGGCCAGTGTGGGCAAATTGGGCCGAAGGACCTATTTCCATGTTGCGAGACACTATGACTCCAGGAAAGATCTCAGAAGGGATACCAAATAGAATGATTTGTCAATATTCTCTTTTGAATAAGAAGATTGTTATGGGGCCAACATAGGTTATTCAAATGGTGACAGCCTTTGATATAGTAGATCAAAAATAACTACTTTTCTTCTGGAGATGTGTCAGGGTGAGATGTTTACAAGGTTACAGACAAACAGCAAGGACGTGGGAGTGGTTTCCTCCTGTTCTGAAGCTTCTGCTCTTATTGTGTGGTGAACCTGGCTTACAAATCTACAGGCACTGTACAAGATCTAGAACACTCCCCATCCATACCCCTTAACATAGAATTAATAATTTGATATGTTTTGTTCCCACAAGATTAAGACATTCATTTAGCTTTAGCAAAATCATAGTATTCTTGATGCCACATCTATATAAATGCTGAGTTTAAGGTTCACTTCTTAAGTGGGTCCTCAGTGCAGCAGGTTGGCAGTGAAATTAAAGGATCCCTTGGTGCTACTCAAATGAGAACAGAGAAGTTGCCCTGGGATTCCACCGAATAATTCTTCCTACTCAACAAACCTAATCAACAGCCTAACCTGGTCCCTTTACACTGATGCAGTCATCCCGAACATCTACAGATGAGAAAGTATTTTGATGGGGTGCATCTCAGCCTGGTACGACAATCACTCTGATCTTGACAGCCTGAAGATGCAGAGAGTGTTGAATGCAGCCAGTGCATTACAAGCTCATCACTTCCTTCCATCAATTCTATAAGGGAGAATAAGGTAAAAATGTAATAAATAATCATCAATGAAATGGTCATCCTTCCTGAGAAAAATAGAAAATCAATCCTGCCAAACTGCTCTGTGTGTACAGAGTTATGGCAACATCACCCCCATTTGCTGGTTTCATTGAGATTGAAACCCTGTTTCCATTGAGGTTGTAACCCTGAAGGGTCTCGACCCGAAACGTCATCTATTCCTTTTCTCCAGAGATGCAGTCTGACCCGTTGAGTTACTCCAGCTTTTTGTGTCCATCTTGTTTGACATCTTCTTCTTCTTGCGTATGGCCTGCACAGCCTAAAGTTGTAGGTCAACTTGTTCTATTTGATCTTTTGTTTGTGCACGTCGGGTTGATTGCATTAGTCGAAAGAGGGTGGACCACGTGAAGGTTGCAATCTCCCACCCCTTGTTTGATGTCATAGATTGACGTGTTTCTGAATAAAAATTGTTTTTTTTAAAGTGACTCACGTCGAGTTTAATTGATAGACTATGAAATCTCCACTAATTTAATGAGCCGGAGGGCACAGAATGATGTAGTTCAACAAAATAAACCTGTTGGCTTTACAATGTTAACTTGGCAACAAAAGCTGTTCAAAATGCAAATGATCCTACCAGAGGTAATCTTGAGATGTCAGCCCTGCACTGACCTGGACTGGAATATCAAAGCCAGTCACATACTGAAATAGATTTTGTGAATGTGTACAATCACTCCTTCAAATTATGCACAGTGGAGATTTTCACAGTGCAGCTGTTGTGACCTTTACTGGATGAGCAATGTCATGATGAAGCTATGATAAGTTCCTCTGATTGTGCCTGGAGGGGAAGGAGCAACATCAGCAGAACGCAACAATCTATTAAATGAAAGTTTGCATGTTACCAGCTTTGGTTATGGTTGGCCACCCTTAATGTCCATGGTGATGGCTTGAGGTCAGTCTTGCCAGGCTGCGGCCCTAGACTTGTTTTAAGTTAACCCTCTGTTGCCAAGCACAAGGAAGTAACATAGTAAATCCTGCATATTTTTCACTTAGTTCTGTTCAGTCACATGTACTGAGGCACAGTGATTTTAGAGTCCATTGTAAAGGATGAGGTTACAGAGTACTTAGAAGTTCACGATAAAATAGGCCAAAGTCAGCATGGCTTTGTGAAGGGGAGGTCTTGCTTGACAAATTTGCTGGAATTCTTTGAAGAACTAAATAGCAGGACAAACAAAGTAGAGTCAGTAGATGTCGTTTGTCTAGATTTTCAGAAAGCCTTTGATAAAGTACCACACGTTAGGTTGCTTAGGAAGATGAGAGCCCACGGTATCAAAGGGCAGATACTAGCGTGGATAGCAGGTTGGCTGGAAGACAAAGAGTGGCAATAAAGGGGGCTTTTTCTGGTTGGCTGCCAGTGACTAATAGAGATACGCAAGAGTCGCTACTGGGGCTGCTACTCTTCACATTGAATATTAATGATTTGGATGAGGGGATTGAAGGCTTTAGTTTGCAGATGATATGAAAATAGGTGGAGTGGTAGGTACGTAGAGAAAGCAGGGACTCGGCAGAAGGACTTGGACAGGCTGGGAGATTGGGCAGAGAAGTGGCAGATGGAGTGTAGTGCAGCAAAGTGTGGTCATGCATTTTGGTAGTAGGCATAAATGCGTAGAATATTTTCTAAATGGGGAGAGAATCCAGAAATCGGAGGTGCAAAGGGACTTGGGAGTGCTGGTGCAGGATTCCCAAAATGTTTATCTGCTAGTCAAATCGATAGTAAAGAAAGCAAACTCAATGCTAGCATTTATTTCAAGAGGTTTTGTATACAAAAACAGGGATGTAATGTTGAGGCTTTATAAGGCACCGGTAAGGCCATATTTGGAATATTGTGAGCAATTTTGGGCACCATATCTGAGGAAGGATGTGCTGGCTTTGGAGAGGGTCCAGAGGAGGTTTACAACAATGATCCCAGGAATGAGCTGGTTAACCTATGATGAGCATTTGTCGGCACTGGGCCTGTACTCGCTGGAGTTTCGAAGAATGAGAGGGAGCCTCATTGAAACATACAGAATAGTGAAAGGCTTGGATAAAGTGGAAGTGGAGAGGATGTTTCCATTAGTGAGAGAGTCTAGAACTAGAGGTCTCGGCCTCAGAATTACAGGACGTTCTTCTAGGAAGGAGAAATTTGTTTCGTCAGAGGGTGGTGAATCTATGGAATTTGTTGCCACAGAAGGCTGCAGAGGCCAAGTCAGTGGATATTTTTAAGGCAGAGATAGATAGATTCTTGGTATTTTGATACAAATTAGTACAGGTGTCAGAGGTTATGGGGAGAAGGGAGGAGAATGGGGTTCGGAGGGAGAGATAGATCAGCCCTGATTGAATGGCGAAGTAGACTTGACAGGCCACTCCTATTCCTTATGACCTTATGACCTGATGAAAATCATTTGTTGCATGCTATCCAGCCAGCACAAAGACAATACATGATTACAATTGAGCCATTTACACTGTACAGATACATGATAAGGAAATAACGTTTAGTGCAAGGTAAAGCCAACAAAGTCCAATCAAGGATAGTGTGAGGGTCACCAAAGAGGTAGATAATAGTTCAGCACTGCTCTTTGGTTGTGGTGGAATGATTCAGTTGCCTGATAACAGCTGGGAAGAAACTGTCCCTGAATCTGGAAGTGTGCTTTTTCACACTTCTATACCTTTTGTCTAATGGGAGATGGGAAGAGAGGGAGTGTCCAGGTCCAGTCATCTAACAAACTTCTCCAGATGCAGCATAGAAAGTATCCTCACTGGTTGCATCATGGCCTGGTATAATAATTCCAATGCACAGGAATGGAAGGCTTTATATTGGTGGTAGACTGTGCCCGGTCCATCATGGGCACAGCCCTCCTCTTCATCAAAAGCATCTCCATGAGGCAATGCCTTGAGATGTATCATCTTTCATCAAGATTCCCCACCTTCCAGGTAAGGCCACTTTCTCTCTGCTTCTGTCAGGTAGGAGGTACAGAAGCCTCAAGTTTCACCGCACCTGGTTCAGGGACAGCTACTTACCTACGTACAATCATCAGATACTTGAACCAACTTGCAAGACCATAATCCTACCTTAGCAAAGGATCACATCTTGCCCTACCATAAACTTGTTTCAAATTCTGTTTTGTACTAATGTCTTGTTTTTTCAGTCTTTTTTTCTTTTCAGTCTTGTACAATTTATATGTAATTTATGTTCTCTGTGTTGTCTGAGTCCACATCCCAGCGACGTCATCGTAAACAAGTTTTTAATTCCTCCTGTATCACCATTGTACTTGTGTATATAAGAATTAAAATAAAATATAAAAATCACGTTTGCCTTGATATCACCCTAGGGGATACCAATAGGTGACTGCTATCCCACCGAGGACTGGAGACCATGCAGAGTTTTTGACTTTTGCAAATTAGAATAGCTCCAAGGAAATCCCAATTCTAGCTGTGTACGGGGATGACACCAGAGACTGCAGATGTTGGAATCTGCAGCAAACAACAAAATGGTGGAAGAACTCAGTGGGTCTGTGAAGGCAAAGGAGTGGTTGGTGACTGTTTTGGTTCAAGATAATGTATCAAGACAGAGAGTGACGAGGGAAGATAGTCAATATAAAGAGGTTAAAGGGAGGAGCAAGGCAGGGGCTGGTAGATGGGAGGGAAATTTGTCTGAAGCAGAGTCACGACCGCAAATGTTGACCATCTCTTTGCCTCCACAGGTGCTTCTTGACCTGTTATGTTCCTCCAGCAGTTTGTTTCTTGCTGGGTGCCAAGGGTTAATGGGTGAACGATCACTGGTCATAGATTCTTAAGCTTACAGCGTGGAAAAAGGCCCTTCTGCCCAACTTGCCCACACCGGCCAACATATCCCATCTACACTAGTCCCACCAACCTGTATTTAGCCCATATCCCTCTAAACCTGTCCTATCCATGTACCAGTCTAAATGTCAAGCCGAAATGTTAATGCTATTTCTCGGTCCACACATTCTGCCCCAGCTGCTACCCAGCTGGTCGTGCACTCTTGCTCAGGGTATTTCAGTTGCATGTGAACACAACAATTGTTTCTGTGCCAGGTGATTTTTGGCTTGGTAACATCGATAAGCAACATTCTCGAGGATCAATAGCGCTGGCTCTTTGCTATGTGGTCTCACTGAATTGCAGCCTCAGGAAAAATGTTAGATAACCCGAGGGACATCTCAGGTGTCATTCTATTGTGCCTAATAAAGTTTGTCAGCAATTAAACCATTTTTGTTGCTGTTGACAAGCCAGTGGATGGCGTTTTTGACAGATGGCAAGGTGAGTCATGGCTGGGGTGAATGATCTCACACTCCTGTCTCCTTCAAAGCAGGTGTAAAAAATCCAAAGAAAAACTAGTAAATAAGTTGAGGATTCCCTCATCACTGTCTCCAAATACGCGTACTCCTACCAACAATGATTTTCAAATGTGAGAACACTACCGCAAGTGAATCGTTTACAAGGATTTTTGTTCTCTGATGAAGGAAAGTATAAATGTGGTAAATTGACAACGAGTTGCAAGCAGATGGGAAGGCTGAATGAAGGCCTTACTGACAATATGCTTTATAGCCTCCCTTTCCGCATGTCAGAGGTCAGTAACTAATGTACTTCTCCGCACAGTGCCGATGCACTTAGTTAATTAACTCTATTTTGCATATTAAAAAACTTACAAAGTCATCATGATAACAAAACTGCATTTTATTCACTGAAATTTATCGTAGATTTCGCTGTAGTCGTACAATGAGCTGCTAAACTTAACATTAATCATGATGGAGGGTTTGCTGATACCCTGGCAATTTCCATATATGAAATGACATGCTTGGGTTTTAAGGGTAGGAATATGTCTTAGATTCCTGGCCTAAATGGCTAATATAGTACTTGCTGTCCAGTGTACTCTGGCATTGCAGCTCTCACTTGGAGTAAACCTGCCATTACAGTTGGGCCGAATGGCCTACTCCTGCACCTAATTTCTATGTTTCTATGTTTCTATGTTATATAGAGTAAGCTATAGGTTCTGCTTATTAGGATTTTTGCACAGGTAACTGTTGTAATAGATGCAAACCTGTGAAAATATCATTGAAATAAAATGCCAATAGCTGGAAATAGGTGGTTTCATTTGGTTTATTTATTTTTTTTGAAATTTTAATTCAAAACCAGCCCCAAATCTGACAAATGCTCGACAATAGAGGTGATAATTATTTATTGAAAATAACTATTTTGACACATGTAACCGCTTATATAACTAACTACTTTAAGTTTACATTCAGTATGACCTATCTCAGTTGTAAATTACAATTTTAAGGGCCTGTCCCACTAACGCGACTTTTCAGCGACGGTCTTCCACCTTCAAGCTCGAGGGCACTCGCCTGAAAAACCTTGAGCTGGATCGACCGCCTGCACACACACACACACACACACACACACACACACACACACACACACACACACACACACACACACACACACACACACACACACACACACACACACACACACAAACTCACACACACACACACACACACACACACAAACACACACACACACACACACACACACACACACACACACACACAAACACACACACACACAAACACACACACACACACACAAACACACACACACACACACACACACACACACACACACAACACACACACACACACACACACACACACACACACACACACACACACACACACACACACACACACACACACACACACAAGGAGAGTTACAAAGACCTCCTATGACCTCGTGTCGACCATGCTGCGAGTATGAGTCAAGGGCAAACTCTTCTAAACTCGCCAATTAGGTCGCCGCAGTGGGACAGGCCCTTTAATATTTTCCTTTTGTTGCGATCTTTTCAGTCAGACTTAAATGTTAAAATGTTCTTTCAGTTTCCAACAAATCTAAGAGATACATTTCTCTGAGCCATTTTATCCTTCCGTCTGTAATGTAGATTGTGTTTCTGTTTCTTCAATCCAGTGTCCAGTGAGCATAAATCCACAGTACAAGCCGAAGACAAACCAAGGATAAGGGATTGCAATTACAAAGTTCCATTAAAAATGTGAATGGGGTTAAGGGGTGACCTACCATGGGTTTTCAATATGTTGAGAGGATTTGATAAGGCGGGAAAAGTCTCTCCTGTCTAGTAGGTGAACAGCAGGTCTAGCAGGAAGACACACAAGAGACTGTAGATGCTGAAACCTGGAGCAACAATCTGCTGAAGGAGCTCAGCAGGTTAAGGAGTATTTATGGATGGAAAGGAATGGTCAACGTTTCAGGTCAAAGCCTGAGTGGGGGCACAGCAAATATAAAGAGGAGGGGGCAATGGTGAGCAGAAGCAAGAGGTCACCAGTGGACTGAAGAAGGGTGAAGGATATCAAGCAAATGAGGGAGAGATGGAGTTAGGAGGCAGAGGCAGATGGATGATGCTTAGAAATGGATAGTAAGAGGCCAGTAAAGGGTCTAGAGGGGTGATAAAGATAATTATTTTGCTAACATTGGGTTCTAGAGTACTGTACATAAAAAGATGGTGGAAATTGATTCCATTTAAAAAAAACTTCCAAAAGAGGCTAGCTAGATATATTTAAAAACGAGCAAATGGAATGGTTATGGACAAAGACCAGGACTGTGGTGCTATAGACCTCTGCTCTTTGAAAGAACCAGCACAGTGTGATGAGCAGAATAAATAACTCCTGCACTGGAAGTTTCTCTCATTCTAATGCATGAATAGAGAGGCAATTTAATGCAGACACATCATTGAATAACTATGGGGTAGAGAAATATCAGATTAATGCCATCTTGATTACTGGGGTCGATCAGAGAACTTTTACATTGAATCTTGTCTATTTTTCATCTGCCAGAAGAGGATTTTTGCAACCATTTAATATTAATAAGCACAGTAGATTTAGCAATCAAACTGGTATTGCATATTAGAATATGCAATAAAACTGATATTGCATATAACTTAAATTTCACTATACCTTAATTGGTTATGTGACAATAAACACAAACTTGAACTTGAATACATTTTCTTTACCGGCTGGAAATCCTCAGGTATTTTCCCTTTCTCTGTGTACTTTTTGATCAATACAAAGGAAGGTGGAACATGGCAATATTATGTAACACACAATATTATATATTAGTTTATTTATTAGCCTAAAAGGCATAAACTATTGGTAAAACTGTACTTTATATTCATAAGCCAAGCAGCAGAGCATGTGAACCTAAAGTTCACTTGGGCTCAAGAACAGTGAGCTGACAAAGACCTGTCCATTACGATCTCTGATCAGTGGCAATTTAGGTTCCAACATGAGTCAAGACTGTTCTATTGTCATTTGTCCCAAAACAGAACAATTACATTATTACTTGCAGCAGCACAACAGATATGTAAGCATAGTACCCTGTAATCGTTTGCTCGTGTGTCAGACGAAGTATAGCTCGCTGTTGGCTTCTGTCGTCGTCCAACATGTTGACAGAATTGGTCGCCCGTGTCACATCGTGTTGTCGTTTCTGGGGATCGCCAGGATGAGGCTTCTGTCATGATCCCCACTCTGTAATAACGCCATAATAAACAACAAAAAAGACCAATGTATTAAAAAAACCCAATAATAACGCAGAGAAAAAAACAATGCCCCCAAGTCTGTGTTGTTCGGAATTTATTTGGAGGTTGTAGTGTTTAATAAGCTGATGGTTGTAGGGAAGAAGCTGTTCCTGAACCTGAACCACTTTTTGCAATCTTCTTCAGCGTTCCTGGACGTTTGAGTTGCCAAACCAGGCTGTGATGCAACTAATCAATATGCTCTCTACTATACATCTGTGGATGTTCGAGAGAATATTTGTCGACATCTACCAAATCATCTCAATCTTCCAAGGAAGTAGAGACATTGATGGGCTTACTTTATGTTTGTATTAATGTGCTGGGTCCAGGATAGATCTTCAGAGGTAACCACGCCCAGGAATTTAAAGGTTTTGTCTTTCTCCATCACTGTCCCGTCGATGAAGACAGGTTTGTGGATCCTTGGCCTTCCTCTTCTCAAGTGAACAATCAGCTCCTTGGATTTACTGCCATTAAGAGCAAGGTTGTTGTTCTGGCACCATTCGGTCAGTCGATCGATTCTTAACTAGGAGTTAAAGGTTCCAGCAACAGTTAGGTACACAGGCCTACAATGGACCAGCAAACTGAGTTGACGAGAGCAACCCTGAAGTGGAGAGAGATTAACTGTACAAAACTAGAAAATAATTCACTCCTGAGCAGTATTTGCCAGAATTACTATGCAGATAAATGATTTGCATTTTTCATTTGACTTCCCATGAAGAGATTATTTTTCTTTATTGAATCAATTTTTGAAATCTGTGCATCACAGATAAAACCATTATTTATCACCCATCCCTAAATGCCCTTGAGAAGATGCTGGTGTGCTGAATTCAGGTGAAGGCACTCGCGCAGTGCTGTTACGGAGGGGGATTGAGTGATGAAGAAGGGCCAACAATATATTTCCAAAATAATTGGTGTGTAACTTGGAACGCAACCTCTATCAACTTCCCATGTCAGAAGGGATTCATATCTGAAAATGTTCTGATGTATTTACTGTGATCAAAAATGGTGCGATAGGATAGCGCGAATAATTGTGCAGCTTCCACACTTCAACACCCTTGTAATTTTTTACTCTGATAACATAATAAATTTAACAGGCTCAGGTTTATAGTCCATGATGTTACTAAAAATTGTTATCAATGTCTTAGCTCCTCAGTTTCTCCTCTGCCATACATTACAACTAGGAAACTGGAGCCTTCAAATTCAAAACACTGGTGGATACTCCTGAGGTTGTTGCTCGGGCATTTAATTTATTTGTGTCACAATTATTTTGATAGATTAGTTTATTTCTGCCAAAATATTATAGAAAGCCATCCAATTCATCCTTTTGTGTGGATCAATTACTTTCATCAATTGTTTTACTAAAAGACAGGAATTTAGTTTGTTACTGTTAAAAAAAGACACATAGAAATTCAGGGGAATAAAACTAAAAATGTAAATGAACCAATTAATATCCATGATCACTTAAACACTGTTATTAATTTTATAGATCATACCTGCTCACAGTTTTACGTTGATTTTCCTGTTAATCCCTTTCAACAGACCTTATTTTATTTACCGGATAAATAATTTTCATTTTGTTATGGAGAACAAGAAATGGTGGAAAATCCCATCCACATTAAACCCAATAGCCGTCAACAGGAAGCATTAATATAGTGTGCGGATTCATCTTGTTATAATCTTTTCTTCCCCAGAGATAAGATGCTTCACGTACCATGTACTGTCCCACCTACAACTCCGCCAAGAACTATTAAACAGGCCAACTGGAAGGAGACAAGTATTAGCTGGCCTAGGGAAACCAAGCAAAGTGTGCATACAAATCCATTCAGTGCAGTGAAGTATTTTAACACTGGAAATGTCAGAGCTTCAGATAGAAATAATTTAAATAACTGTCCAACCATTTTTGGCAAAAAATCAGTGTTCTCAAAATGTGCCTCAGATGAGTACAATGTTCAGTTCAGTTCAGTTTAGTTCATTGTCACGTGTACCAAGATAGAGTGAAAAGCTTTTGTTGCACGCTATCCAGTCAGCAGAAAGACAATACATGATTACAATCGAGCCATTTGCAGTGTATAGATACATGATAAGGGAATAATGTTTAGTGCAAGGCAAAGCCAGCAAAGTCCGATCAAGGATAGTGCGAGGGTCACCAAAGAGGCAGATAGTAGTCCAGCACTACTCTCTGGTTGTGGTCAAATGATTCAGTTGCCTGATAAGAGCTGGGAAGAAACTGCCCCTGAATCTGGAGGCGTGCGTTTTCACACTCCTATACCTTTTGCCTGATGGGAGAGGGGTGAAGAGGGAGTGGCCAGGGTCCGACTCATCCTTGATTATGCTGCAGGCCTTGCTGAGGCAGCGTGAGATATAAATGGAGTCAATAGAAGGGAGGTTGGTTTGTATGATGGTCATGGGTGCGTCCACAATTTCTTATCGTCTTGGAGGTGTCAACCTAGAATTTCCATTTTTAATTTTCTTTATCTCAAATGGGCCTGCTTACTAGTAGAAAACTAGCTCCAAATAGAAGTTGATCAGCGTGAATAAATGTTCTCAGTCTTAATTTAATTCAGTTGTCCTGACCCTTTCACTCATACAACATGGTGCCCAAATGGTATTTTCTTTTTTGGAGACATTTAAAAAATGATCAAATTGAGCCATTAATATGCTCTCACATTTCCCATTTTTTGTTCAAATGACCAAATGTTTTTGTGAAATTATTGCTGATTTCAATTTTGTTCTTCATTGCAAATTTCAGCTCCTGGGAATCAGTCTATGGTATACGCATAATTAAATCCATTAGCCGGGATAACTGATGAGATTATTAACGAAAATATGTGCAGGATCATCTTTAATTGAAACAATGTGCAGAGCAGTGCGTGGATCCTGGAGATATCGGATTAATTTAATTCAGCAGCATTTCTAGTTGGGCACACATTGTTGGGTAAGACCTGTGCTTTAAGGAAGTGTGAACCATTCTTTAAGATGTTAGTTTGGATTGACAATTCAACGAGCCAATTCCTGACAGAGTTGGCAAAGTAGGTTCATAAATTCATTTTCATAGGTGATAGGAGCAGAATTAGGCCATTCGGCCCAACAACTAAACTTCGCCATTCAATCATGGCTGATCTATCTCTTCCTCTCAACCCCATTCTCCTGCCCTCTCCCCATTACACTTGACACCCAAACTTGACCTTATTTCTTCAGTAGTGGGAGATGTCCTGCAGTTTAAATAATAAATTGTAATTCTCCTCCAGTTAATGGCGAACTATGAGAACAAAACATTGTATTGAGGGATAAATAGATGCAGTTAGTAATGGGGAAAAAATAAGTTAGTTGGTCAACGGGAACTTTATGTAAAATGATCTAGGTCCATGACAAAGTAAGTATTGGTTGATTTCTATTTTTGACATTATACAGAATGATAGGAAAGGGTAAACATCTGTTTTTTTAAATTAAATGAACAAAAAACTCTATTCTTGATTTTTAATTGGCCTCATCTGTGGTGCTTTTCAGGCTGTTTTTGCAAGGAAAAAGTAATGATGTTGAATGCAAGGTTTGTATATTCCAGATACCGTGAGAGAACATAGTCGTCAAGTTGTACAGCATTGAAATTGGTCCCTTGGTCCAATATGTCTTTGCTGATTATCATTTTTATCTATCCTAATCCCACTTGCCTATTTCCATATCTCTCTACTCATTCAAGCATCTTGAAGTCCAAGTGTCCTGATGGGCCCTGGATTGTGCAGTTGTTGTACAGCTGTCAATTAATAAAGATGTAGGAATGAACTGCAGATGCTGGCTCATACCGAAGATAGACACTAAATGCTTGAATAACTGCAGGTCAGGCAGCGTCTCTGGAGAAAAGGAATAAGTGAAGTTTCGGGTCAATTCAATTGAAGAACGGTTCCAACTCTATATGTCGCCTATTCCTTCTCTCAAGTTAATAAAGGTGCTTGCCAGATTAAAGACAATGTAATATCAGCTTTTGGGAATGGTTGGTGATGCTGAACATTACATAGTTCTGAAGTTAGTAATGCTCATGTTAACCATTCTGTTAATTGGTCTCTCAGTGGCAGTAATGGTATTTTTTTAATCTTGTGTCTTGAGCAAAATGTCCATTTCAACAAGAGTGTTTTAGTTTTGAGGGACGTAAGAGGCTTTACCATGAAGGACTAAGTAGGTTTAGTTTAGTTTAGTTTAGTTTAGTTTAGTTTAGTTTAGTTTAGTTTAGTTTAGTTTAGTTTAGTTTAGTTTAGTTTAGTTTAGTTTAGTTTAGTTTAGTTTAGTTTAGTTTAGTTTAGTTTAGTTTAGTTTAGTTTAGTTTAGTTTAGTTTAGTTTAGAGATACAATGCCGAAAAGAGCCCTTTGGCCCACCGAGTCCGCATCAACCAGCAATCTCCAAACACTAGCACTTTCCTACACACATGGGATAATTTACAATATTTAGTGAAGCCAATTAACCTACAAACCTGCATGTTTGCAGTGTGGGAGAAAACCGGAGCACCCACGAAAGCCTACGCTTCACAGGGAGGAGGTACAAATTCCAAACAGACAGCATCGAACCCAGGTCTCAGGCGCAGTAAGGCTACCTCTGCACCACCGTCTGCTGCCCCTAATTCTCTGGATATCTGTGGGAAATTTCTATAGCCTAGGAATTGTGCTGGAGATGCTACCTTTTGAAGGCACCTTTCTGTAGTCATGTAGCATCTGTTCCTTGGACATTTAAAGAACCGTGCCCCTATGTATAAGGAAGCGATTGATTAGAGTCTATTCCCTGGATATAAACACACATTTCTTGCTCTGCGGGTTACCCAGGTAACATTCCACCCATTGGACCATGTGACTGGCATCAGCTCATAATCATTTGTTTCGAAGAATATCGGGAAGAGCAAAGTCATCCTATTAAGTAGTCTTGGAAGTTCTGCTGCTTTATCACTGAAGCTAAACAAGCTGTATGGAAGTTGGCATGTTGTTCAATCCAGGGCTCGGCTTTAATCCGAAATCTATTCTATCAGCAAGACAATTTATTTCCACCTCCTCAGCAGAAGTGATCTTTGCTCCTGGCTCATCTTTCAACAAGAATGAAAATTCCTGGAGATATAAGGAGATTATAGCCATGTATATATAATGAGCAGACCGCTATTCTTAATGCTTTTCACAAACTCGGGCATCGTCAAGGTTTAGCTGCATCTATCCTCTATCATTTGCCTGCCCTCCCGGCCTTGCTCAGTTGGCCTAGTTGTCTGGCTTCAAATGAACTAAATAAGTCATGGAAATTGGCCATTTTGCCCACCGTGTCATGGTGGCCATTGAGTACTCTCTATACTAATTCCATTTATCAACACTGATTTCTATGTTCGGCATGTCAAGTGATCATCTAAATATGCAATAATGTGTGAGAGTGCCGAGCTCCAACACCTTCCAGCAGTGCAACACAGATTTCAACTGCCTTCCACGTATAAACATTTATTCCAATCCCCACTAGGTTCCTTTTCCTTTACTTTCAACCTACGCCCTCTGGTTACTGATTTCTCTGCTCAGAGGAGTCCGTGATCACCTGCAGGGGATCACTGGAGAAGAGCTCCGGCCACCGGCCTGCGGCCTAAAACATCCTGAAGCCACGGTGCCAATTCGGGCATTCCAAGCCGTGGAGTGTGTTCGACCGTCTCGACGTGGGAGTTTGGATCATCCCGACGAGAGGGCCTGTACATTGGGCCGTCCATAGCAGCGATTACGGAGGGTTCATGGCCCCGACCACGGGTGAACAAAGGAGGAGGACTGGCTGAACTTTGTGCCTTCCACCAGAGTGAAGAATGCTGTGGTGGATGTTTGTGTTAAATCTTATTGTGTATTTTTAAGTGTATCGCTGCTGGCAAATTCATTTCACTGCACCTTTGTGTGCATGTGACGAATAAAATTGACTTTGACTTTGACTTTGAAAGGTTTCTCACTGTTTATGGACACAAAATGCTGGAGTATCTCAGTGTGTCATAGAATGGCCTCCTGCACCTATTGTCTATTGTCTAAACATAGAAACATAGAAAATAGGTGCAGGAGTAGGTCATTCGGCCCTCCGAGCCAGCACTGAGAGCTATATCTAACTATCTCTTGAAAACATCCAGTGTATTGGCCTCCACTGTCTGCTATGGCAGATAATTCAACAGATTCACAACTCTCTGGGTGTAAAAATATTTACTCATCTCTACCTCTTATTCTTAAACTATAACCCCTGGTTCTGGACTCCCCCAACATCGGGAACATTTTTCCTGCATCTAGCCTGTCCAATCCCTTAAGGATCAGGGTCAGGCAGCATCTCTGGAGAAAAGGAAAAGGTGACGTTTTGAGTGAAGTTTCTTCAGTCTGAGAGGATCTCATTGTTTATCCTATCTACACCCCTCATGATTTGCACCTCACGTCAGCCTCCAACATTCCTCATCTTCCTTTTCCCTTCCCCTCATCAACACCGCCAATAGTGGCTCGGGGTCTGCTCTCCTTGTCTACACGCACCAGTGCCCTCTCACCCAATTTCCCTTTCCAGTTTTACAAACCTCTCAGAATCCAAAATGAAAGGGTTGTGCACTGGAACAATGAGAACAACCTATGCAATAGACAGATGCCTCTCCTGAGGTTACGCTGAAACTTTTCCCTGAAGTTTTAAGGGAACTTTTCACTGGAGATACAACTTGGCTGTTGCCTTAAACCATAAGAAGTTGTGCTTTGGAGGCATGAGAAAGCTGCTGCCTTACATTTACGGAGGAAGTTCTCTGGAATTAAAATGAGGCTGTGAAGCAACTGCTTCTGCATTATATATATTTTTAAAGGTTATTCCTACATAAAATCCTGAATTCTCTTGTTCCATTTGCAAAACTAACATTCATTCACTTTAAAATCCAATATAAAAATGGACAACATGTATGCCAATAATCGGAATATTTTTAAGTCCAGTTTGTGCTGTTCTTCACATAGTTTCTGAGATGTGACACATTTTAATTTGTAAGTGGATGATAGCCTAGGTTTGAATTTTCAGATGCACAGCTTGATTCAAGATTTGGCCTTTGAGGTATCACACAGGACTGTTAATTTAATTTCTTGTAGAGGTTAAAAGATCAAAATGTTAAGAAGGAAAATGCAAGAAGGAACAAAACATAGGTAAATAATAATCGCAAATGTTTTGAAAGGACAATAGTTCAAATTCATTTAGGCTTTGTTCACCTATTTGCTTCTTGTCTTGAAGACAAGGAATTGTATTTAAGATGGTTCTACTGTTATACATGGGTGGCCTCCAGTACTTTGGATATTCAATGGTTCAATGGTTCTTTATTATCACTTGAAGCAAGGTACAGTGAAACTTTTTTTGCATACAGTTCAGTAAAAGAGTACAAGAGTCGCCAGGTTTGACACCATTTTCAAAGTCCAAGCTGCGGCTGGTCATCCGGATCATCCAGCAAACCGTCGTCCCTCTCCTCGCCCGGCCACCGTTCGGTCTTTGTGCCCTGGGGGCACCTCAGTCATCCGAACCTTGTGGATGCGAATGGTAAGTCCCTGGTTCTTCTTACCAGCCATTGGGTCTTGTATTCGCTGTCACCCACTCCCTCTACCCTCCTCTCTGGTTCTCCGGTCCGCTGGGCCAGGCAGGGTCCAGGCTCGGCAGCTCTTCCTTCTCGATGGTTTCCCTCTTCAGGCTTTCATCACATCAGGCGGGATTCCCGGTTCCATGGAGGGCGATCCAACCCTGCCTTATGACCCGAGAGTCTTTGCACTTCATGGCCCCACAGCCCCTGTTCCGGAATTTTTATTCATGGAATAGTCAAGGTTGACAGGTTGTTCCAACGCAGGTTATTGTACAACTGAATTGATAGAACAAAATTATAGAGAATATTAAATGTGACTTTCATCCAGTACTGCAACAATTACAAGTTGAAAGAGATCATGAGACAAAATAGCCTCAAACTAGGAACTGGTTGAATCAAGTTCAGGAAACATTCACGTTCTTGACCGTTATGTTGTAAGCGAATAACATTCTTTAAGATCACTCCCAGCTGTTTATTATACCAGATTTGAAAGGACCATTTAAAACTATGAGAAATGAGGCTATGTTAATTGTGTTGGTGCAGTTCCACTGCGATGGGATTATGTTCTTGAAATACAACATTCTTTTCATTTCTCATAGTTTTCAATGGTCCTTTCAAATCCGGTATAATAAATAGCTGGGAGTGATCTTAAAGAATGATATTCGCTTGTAACATAAATGTCAAGAACATGGTGAATGTTTCCTGAACTTGATTCAACCAGTTCCTAGTTTGAGGCTATTTTGTCTCAGATCATGCTTACAACGTATATTTTGGTTTACATGTTTACCTTACTTGTGTCATAATTTTACAACTACTATTTGGTTATTAACATTTTTGTTGTAACCATTTTCCCTTCAAAGAAAACATCCCAAACAAAAAACCTATAAAATACTGCCTTTGACACCCCACCCTTTCTCCAGAGGACCTTTGAAGCCCAGGCCAATCAATGTATGTCCCTGTGTCTGTGAACCTGCTTTTCCCTACATTTTTTAAAAGGAGTCAGCAGCGTCTTCTCATTTTCACGTGTGTGTGTGTGTGTGTGTGTGTGTGTGTGTGTGTGTGTGTGTGTGTGTGTGTGTGTGTGTGTGTGTGTGTGTGTGTGTGTGTGTGTGTGAGCGCGTGTGTGTGTGTGTGAGCGCATGTGTGCATGTCTGTAAAGTGCTGACAGAATATGCCTAAGGGCAGAACAGTAGAGGTGGTGTGCTGAAGGCTCATTGTGGTGTGGCGGGATGATTGCATTATTTACTTACCCTACTGATATGAACGGCACAGCATGATAATTATCCTGCACCCTGCAACATGTTTTTAGTTGATGGCACAGTGACATGGCTACCTCAGAGCTCTGATGCTGATGTCTAATGCTGACTGCATGGGTTTTGAACATTCTCCCCATGAGTGTGCAAATTTCCCTCGAGAGCTCCAATTTCTTCCCACATCCCAGAGGCATGTGGGTTGGCCGGTTAATGGAGTAGTGTAATTTATCCCCAGTGTGCAGGGGAGTGATAGAATCTGGAGGATGTTGATGGGAATGTGGGTATATTCAATTGGTAATATGACTGGAATGGTGTACAAAGGTGGTTGATGTTCAGTGTGGACTCGGTGGGGCTCAGGCCTGTTTCTGTGCTGGATGACTCGATGACAAGTGCGTGTTCTTGCTGATGTGATGAAACATTCGAATTTCAGAAGACTAAAAAAACACAAATTATCAAGAAAGATCTTTAGCGCTTAGGGTGAAGTCATAGGAAATACAATGAAATTCAAACCTGTTCTGCTGCTGCTGCAAGTCAGAATTTCATTGTTCTGTTTCAAGACATATGACAATAATACACTCTTGACTCTAGGGTAAATGATAAGTAAAACTCTCTTGAACCTACACAAAGTTACTTTGCAAACATGACTTTTAACCCGATAATCAAATGAAGAAACGATATTCTTTCTGCAGCCACATTCTACTTTGCTCAGAGCCAGTTATTTAAAGGAACCTATTTAATGTCTGTACAAAGATGCCATGTTGCACAAATGTAGAATTTAATGTGTGAATACACCACCACTTGTTGACACTGATTTGTAACTGCACTGATGTGTTGTAGGAAGGAACTGCAGATGCTGGTTTAAACCGAAGATAGACACAAAAAGCTGAAGTAACTCAGCGGGACAGGCAGCATCTCTGGATAGAAGGAATGGTTGATACAGAGATAAGGAAGAGTTTGCTCTCTGATTTGTAATCACAGGCATATTACAAACATTTTGAAATTGAGCCGACCCATATTATGTTTGAACTGCTTTGTTGACAATTAATCCTTTAGCTTCACGATTATAGTTTTTCCCCACCTTCTTAAACTCATTTTATTTCCTTTCTTACCTCATTCCTTTCTTACCTACATGGCCAGAATACCATTCTATCAGTTCCCTTGTATCAATCTCATCCTTGCACCAATCTCTCTGATTCTCAGTATCACTCTCTCCCCATTCCAATTCATTAATATATATTGATAATTCCCTCATTATCTTTCTCTTATCTTTTCCTTATCTCATTATTCCTTTGCTTTAAACATATCCGAAGAGCATTTCAGGTGAGGTAAAGCCGCACAATGACTGAAACGTGATCACATTTCTCCTCGTGGAAAATGCAAGTTGTGTTTTTTTCCCATTACTTCCAGCATTTTAACTCTTGTACTAACTCTGGAATGCAGCTGGTTCTCAGTTAAATAGTAAATCAAAAGCTTCAATTGAAATTATTGTTCAGATCACTGCTCCATTGTCCAAAAGAAAGATTCTCGCATGATTAAACTCATGTTCCAAGTCATGGGCTTCTCAACAAAGCATTAAGGACACCTTCAGCAAAATAATGCTCATTCCAATGTTGTTGTGCAACAAGATTTATAACATTTTATATTCTCCCAGAAATAAGACAGGCATAACATAGATGTTAGCTGCTGATCAAGGCAAAGGAGAACTTAAAAATAACTGGGATAAATGCAGATAATGGTAAAAACACTCAGCGGTTCTAGTGAAGGGTCTTCAACCAGAAACATCTATTCCATATCTCTTTCCACGGATGTTGCCTGGGATTTATATGTTTCAGGATTTTCTGTTTTTATTTCAAATTTCCAGCATGTGCAGTTTTGTTTTATTTACATTTTGTTTTAGTGAGGGTGGTGCCTCACAGCTCCAAGGCTCTGGGTTCATTCCTGACCACAGGTGTTACTGCATGTGTGCAGATTATGCATGTATTCTACATGGGTTTCATTCATGCTTTGGTTTCCCCTCATATCACAAAAAGGTGCCTGTGATTAAATAGCCACAGTTAATTATGTCCATCTCGGGAATCACACAAGAGTTGATGAGCATATGTGCGAGTGACACCAAAGATAGACTCTAAATGCTGGAGTAACGCAGTGGGACAGGTAGCATCTCTGAAGAGAAGGAACGGGTGACATTTTGGGTGAAGAAAGGTCTCGACCCGAAACATCACACATTCCCTCTCTCCAGAGATGCTGCCTGTCCCGCTGAGATACCCCAGCATTTTGTGGATATATTCAGTGTAACCAGCATCTGCAGTTCCTTCCTACATATTTGTTTTCGGCAATATCAGGAAATAAGGAGAGAGAGTTCCGGAATAATGATGTTGCTCAACTTAGGGCCAGCATGGACGTTTGGGTTAAATGGCCACATCCAGTGTTATTATAGGTGTATAGTAAGTAGAAATTAAGATTTACTGCTTATGAAAGCAGCAACTTTAAAAAAATTTGTCCTACACACAGAAACATAATTGGATTTGGATGATTTGAATGAGAACGTACATGGCAAGATTAGTAAGTTTGCAGACGATACAGAAGTGGGTGGTTTTGCAAATCGTGAAGATGGCTGTAAAAAATTGTAGCAGGATATTGATCGATTGATCAGGTGGGCTGAGGAATGGTTTTGGTCGAATTTGATACAGAGAAATGTGAGGTGTTCCATTTTGGTAAGTTTGCCATGGGCAGGACCTGAATGGTAGGGCTCTGGGGAATGTTGAAGAGCAGAGGGATCTAGGAGTGCAGGTGCATTGGTCCTTGAAGGTGGAATCGCAGGTAGATAGGTTGGTCAAAAAGGCTTTTGGCACATTGGCCTTCATCAGAGTATTGAGTATGGGAGGTCATGTTGCAGTTATATAAAACGTTGATGAGGCTGCATTTAGAGTATTGTCTTCAGTTCTGGGCACCATGTTATAGAAAAGATGTTGTCAAGCTGGAAAGGGTACGATTTACGAGGATGTTGCCAAGACTCGAAGGTCTAAGCTATAGGGAGAGGGTGAGTAGGCTGGGACTCCATTCCTTGGAGCACAGGAGGATGAGGGGTGATCGTATAGAGGTCTATAAGATCATGAGGGGAATAGATCGGGTAGATGTACAATCTTTTGCCCATGGCAAGGAATTGATGACCAGAGGGCATAGTTTTAAGGTGAAGGGGAAAAGATTTAATAGGAATCTGAGGGGTAACTTTTTCACACAAACGGTGGTGGGTGTTTGGAATGAGCTGTCAGAGGAGGTAGTTGAGGCAGGGACTATCGCAATGTTTAAGAAACAGTCAGACTTGTACATAGATAGGACAGGTTTGGAGGGATATGGGCCAAACCCAGAGAGTTAGGACTAGCATAGCTGGGACATGTTGGCCAGTGTGGGCAAGTTGAGCCGAAGGTCCTGTTTCCATGCATGAATGACTCTATGACTCTATGAATCTATTAACAACAATAATTGTTCATCTGCAATCATTATAATGATGTGTAGTGTAGCAAACAATGTGTCGTTGCCTTCTCTGACTTGAGAGTTTACAGATGCCAAAGTATGATTCCCACATAGATGCCGTCACACATTTTAACAGCAATGTTCATCAAAGACTGTCCACTTTAATCTCCTGCTTCATTTGTCTTCATCTCTCTACTCTGCTCAGAGAATCATATGATTACATACAGAAGGAAGCTTAATGAAAGAGTTATTCCTTTATCTTTTCCCCCTCACCATGACAGTTGTTCCCTTTCTCATGTTCATTTCCACTATGGATATTACCACAGAAACTGCCTCAAACACCTTTTACAGCAGTGCATTCTTGATCACGTCAAGTTATTGCATTGTAAAATAAATCTCCCTGTCCATGTTCATATTCTTTACCAATCAGTCACCTTTTAAATTCGGCCCTTTGGCTACTGATCCTCTTTCAAGTTTGTGTTGGCGGGTGTGGGCGTTGGGCCGAAGGGGCTGTTTCTACACTGTATTACACGTTGACTCTTAGTTGAGGCAGCTCTTTTTCCTGTATCTAAACCACACCATGGTTTTAATTGTCCCTGAAATCTCCACTTCGCTCTTTCCACTACAATGAGATCCATCCCATCCCTTCTTCTTGTTCTCTTCCCAATCTCAATCTGGGCACATGCAAATTATTTGCCCATCACCACCCTACCTTCAGTCTGACCACTTCCCCAGCCGCACCTGGTTCCACCCTCTTATCCATCTCCTCTCCTTGACCGTGTCACTCATCGGGCCTGTAATCTGCGGAGGCTGTTGTGACTGTAAAGCGAGTCACACCACTGCCACGACAGTGGAACCTTACTTCGATTTTAAATGCTACTCTATATTTACACTGCTACTGAGATAAGTCAGAGTAGCCAGAATCAATAGCGGATGTTCAGCACCAAAGTACATATGCAAGTCATTTCTTTACTTAGCAGCAGGTTATATGAAACCCTCATTGACATAATGATACATGGGCAGTCAATAGTAAATCTACCCCAACACACTAGGTGAAAGGGGATCTATAACTTCCCCCTGTTCTCACATTTGATTAGAACTGCTGATATGTACCCTTTAAGCTGTTTTATTCCTTGATGTAAATTTCATTAGAGTATTTGATGAGAAAAAAAATCTAGTGCTATTAACATCAATATTGCCAGCTTTATTTACAGAACTAAAATCATTTAACTATTCTAATCTCAATTTATTCATGCATACTCAAAGAACAGAAAGCCAACAGATGACCCAGTTACTTTTTCCCAGTGTGAAACTACTAATTTTATTTAAATTGATTCTGTACTTGCAAAAAAAAAAAAACAATAAATGAAAAATAAAAAACGTCACTGTTAAATCTCTTAGGAGACCCTGACTTTCTGAAAATGAGAATTATTATTTATTTTTTTAATTTACACGTTCAGCACCAAACCTCAATGAAAATTACATTAAAACATATTGTCGCTGAATGACCTTGAAGTGTCCATGAAGGTACAAAATCCACACAAGCAACTTGGAAAGTTCATATTCACACGAATTGTTGAAGCTTTGGGGGAGCATTAGATCATAAGGCCATAAGTGTTAAGGGCCTGTCCCACGAGCATGCGACTGCATGGGGCGAGTGCGACCAAACCGGAAGCGGGGGCCGCACGGAGGTCGAGTGATCCCCGTACAGGGCCTGTTCCACCAGCATGCGTCTGCATGCGGCAAGCACGACCAAACCGGAAGCGGAGGTCGAGTGATCCTGTACGAGTTGACATGAAGTTCGAGCGAAGTCCGCGGGAAGTTCGCGCATGACGTACTGCGTCAAGACGCTGCGTACGGCGTCGAGACGCTGCGCACGCCCGTCGAGGTAGTGCGTACGGCCTCAATGCGGCTGCAGGCTGGCAGGCCGTTGCCGCGCGGGATTTTTGGACAGTGTCAGTTTTTCGGAGCCCCGCGCGATGTCGCAACTCCATACGGCACAACTCCATACGGCTCTGGCGATCGAAGTGGGACCGGCCCCGCGAGGCCGTAGGGCTCAAGCGACCACGTTAGGTCACGCTTGCCGCATGCAGTCGCATGCTCGTGGGACAGTCCCTATGGCTATAGGAGCAGAATTAGATCATTCGGCCCATCAAGTCTACTCGCCATTCAATCATGACTGATCTATCTCTCCCTCCTAACCCCATTCTCCTGCCTTCTCCCCATATCCCCGGACATCCATACTAATTAAGTATCTATCTCTGCCTTCAAAATATCCATTGACTTGGCCTCCACAGCCTTCTGAGGCAAAGAATTCCACAGATTCACCACTCTCTGACTAAAGAAAATTCTCTGCATCTCCTTCCCAAATTCTTTTAATTCTGAAGCTATGACCTCTAGACACTCCCACTAGTGGAAACATCTTCTCCACATCCACTCTATCCAAGCCTTTCACTATTCAGTACGTTTCAATGGGGTGTCCCCTCATTCTTCTAAACTCCAGTGAGTACAGGCCCAGTGCTGTCAGACGCTCATCATATGTTAACCCACTCATTCCTGGGATCATTCTTGTAAACCTCTGGACTCTCTCCAGAGCCAGCACATCCTTCCTCAGACATAGTGCCCAAAATTGCTCATAATACTACCAGCTGTTCCCCCAGCTGTGCCAGTGCTATGTATATAATGGCAGTGGCTTCAGTGAGCAATGAGTGTAATGCCACATCATGAGAAATCACAATGAAGCATGAAAATGTTCCAGGGGCACATTGTTTAACTGGTTATTTAAGACACTGCTCTTTCTCCATGAACTTGCATTCACAGCTTAATAGACGTCTTATTACCCAAGCATAGTTGTAAATGCAAAATATTTAAGCCAGATATGCTGGTGACATTTCTCCACTTTCTCCATATTTTTCCATGTGATAGCAATGTTATATTGTGTGCTTGAAACCAGTGATCCACAAGAGTTATGCGCAGTTGCGTAGTTTAGAGATACAACACGGAAACAAGCCCCTCGGCCCTCCGCGTCCGTGCCCACCAGCAATCCCCGCATATTAACACTATATGACACACACTAGGGACAATCTTTACATTGACCAAGCCAATTTACTTACACACCTGTACGTCTTTGGAGTGTGTGAGGAAACCGAAGATCTCGGGGGAAACCCCACGCATCGTGGGGAGAACATACAGGCAGCACCCGTAGTCGAGATCAAACCTGGGTCTCCGGCGCTGCAAGTGCTGTAAGGCAACAACTCTACCGCTGCACCACCGTGCCGCCCAAATATTTTTAGCGCAAAAACAGTAACCCCACCACCACAAATTTTGCAGTCGAATATCCCGCATTTGGGGACATTGCAGGCATCAGCACAACCGAAGTGCAATGGGATGGCCTCATCCTGGGAGATCGGCCATCATGACCACTGATTCTCCCCATGCCAGGTAAGTATTTGAGTTGAAGGCTCCAACATCCTAGTACAGACTACTACAACAATGACATTCTCCATGCATTCCAGATTTCTATAGAAATGGACGATGCCTATAAAGCAGACCATGGGAGTTCACACAGCCATAATAAAATGGATCAAACATCATATAGCTACAGCAGTAACCACCATCACCACTTTCAGAAGGCTGTAGATGCATGTATTAAAATGAAGTAAAATTACAAGTTTGATAGGATAAGTAAAGTCAGGTGAGTGTATGAGGACAAACAACTTGAGTTATATGAGTCATGAAATAAGTGAATAGTTGAGCAGGCGTAAGGAACCAAATGGCCTCAACCTGTTCCCTTGGAGACTTTTGCTTTTGCTTCACTGAGGTCACACAAATGAGTTTACTTCCAAATTGTCATCTGCCATCACTTCTTCTCTGGGAAACGGCACTTTAACTGCTACCAAGCTAATATCCATATATTTGTTTCCCTGACTTGAAAATTTGAATTGTCTTGGAGAAAATGAGAAAATCAAATGGGATTGTCAGCTCTCTTTAGTCTGAAGAAAACAGAATCCAAATGCTGGAGGCAAAACTAATCATCTACATATAGAGGCATTACTGTGGCTATGTGCTGAGCTCTAAGAAGCATTAACTCAATCTCAACAATGGCTATAAGAAAATGATTCTCCCACTCACTTTTATGTACAATGGTGGCTCTATACTGGCATTCTTAGCATGAAAATATACATTGACACTTAGCCAATTTTTTTAAAGATCCATTGAGCTAGTGAAGGGGCCTTTTTAAAAAAAATAGATTTAACAATTCAATTTAATTTCTGGGTAATTGTGTTGTTACATTATGTAGTTGGTAATATATTCATAGATCGTTCCCATAATGTGCAGTATATATACAACATTCTCGTATTATGGTAATAATGTTGAATGACTGTCATATAGCCCAGGCATGTGTTGCGAGTAGCGATTGCACTTCCATCCTTTAGTACTTTTGATCTGCTTTATTGCAGCAGTGTGAGCTTCCTTTGTAGGAATGGTCCATTTCTAATGGTGCCTGGTTGTATGAAGAATCCCATCACTCTGCATAAATCCATGATGTTGAAGATGTTCTCTTTATTTATAAATTCAAGTTTAATGGGCTGTAAGTAAGGTAATTTGAGTCACCGGCTGGCTGTGCAACATAATTATGATTTCACCATGTTACACATTGTCAATAATGTCAAAGCAATACATTTGACTTACTAGAAAGTATTTTCTGGGTAGGTGATGGATTATTTGCCTGGGGTAGCAAGTGTTTGAATTACTCTTGTGATAATTAGGGATAGCCAGAACGGCTTTGTACGTGGCAGATCATGTATCACTAACTTGATTGAGTTTCTTGAGGAGGCGACAAAGAGATTGATGAAGGAAGGGCCTTGGATGTTGTATACATGGATTTTAGCAAGGTTTTTGATGAGGCCCTTTATGGAAGGCTGATCCAGAAGATTAAGATGTATGGATGTATTTTGTGATGACTTGGTCGTATGGATTCAGAACCAGCTTATTCATAGAAGACAGAGGGTTGTGGTGGGACGTAGATCGTCTGGCTGGAGGTCTGTGACCAATGGAGTTCCACAGAGATCTGTGCTGGGACCTCTGCTATTTGTCATATATATAAATGACCATGACGTAAATGTAGATGGGTTGGTGAGTACGTTTGCTGACGACATCAAAATAGGAGGAGTTGCAGACAGTGAGGAAGGCTGTCAGAAGATACTGCAGGATATAGATTAGCTACATAAATGGGTGGAGAAATGGCAGATAGTTTAACCTGAGTGAGATGTTGCACATTGGGAGGTTGAATGTAAGGAGAGAGTATACAGTTAATGGCAAGACCCTTAACTACACTGATGTGCAGAGGGATCTTGGAGGCCAAGTTCATGGCTCATTAAAGGTGGCAGCACAAGTAGACAGTGTGGTAAAGGAGGCATATTGTATGCTTGACTTCATTCCTAGGGCCGCTGAATATAAGGGTCAGGAAGTCATAACTATAGGACTTTGGTGAAGCCTCATTTGGAATATTGCATGCAGTTCAGGTCACACTGTTACATGAAAGATGTGGAAGCTTTGGAGAGGGTGCAGAGGAGGTTACCAGAATACAGCCTGCATTAGAGGGTTTCAGCTATAGGAGGAGGTTGGATAGACTAGGATTGTTTTTTTTGTAGTGCCGAAGGTTGAGAGGAGATTTGATAGAAGTATATAAAGTGATGTGAAGCAAAGATAAGGTAGACAGTCAGAATCTTTTTCCCAGTTTGGAAATGTCCTAATCTAGAAGGCAAAGCTATAGGATGACAAGGGGAAATTTTAATGGTGCAGGACAAGGTTTTTTACTCAGATGGTGGTGGGGGCTGGAATGCATTGCCAGGGGTGGTGGTGGAGGCAGATATGATAGTGGCATTTAAGAGGCTTTTAGAAAAGTACATGGAAGTGCAGGGAATAGATGGATATGGCCCTTGTTTAGGAAAATTTGAGCAGTTCAGTGAGTCATCATTTTCAGCACAAACACTGTAGGTCGAAGGGCTTATACCTGTGCTATACTGTTCCAGGTTCTATGTTTTATAACGGTACCCAGACTGTTATACCTCTGCTGTCGCCTTCTCATTGACATATGATGGCAAGGATTTGGAAGAGGGAATGATTTGGAAGAGGGAAATAGGAGGAACACTAGCAAGTTGGCGGATGACACAAAGCTGGGTGGCAGTGTGAACTGTGAAGAGGATGTTAGGAGGATGCAGGGTGACCTGGACAGGTTGAGTGGCAGATGCAGTATAATATAGATAAATGTGAGGTTATCCACTTTGGCGGCAAAAACAAGGGGGCAGATTATTATCTCAATGGGGTTGGGTTAGGCAAGGAGGAGGTGCAGCAAGACCTGGGTGTCCTTGTACACCAGTCACTGAAAGTTGGCGTGCAGGTACAGCAGGCAGTGAAGAAAGCTAATGGAATGTTGGCCTTCATAACAAGAGGATTTCAGTATAGGAGTAAAGAGGTTCTTCTGCAGTTGTATAGGGCTCTGGTGAGACCACATCTGGAGTATTGTGTCCAGTTTTGGTCTCCGAATTTGAGGAAGGATATCCTTGTGATTGGGGCAGTGCAGCGTAGGTTCACGAGATTGATCCCTGGGATGGTGGGACTGTCATATGAGGAAAGATTGAAAAGACTAGGCTTGTATTCACTGGAGTTTAGAAGAATGAGGGGGGATCTTATAGAAACATATAAAATGATAAAAGGACTGGCCAAGCTAGATGCAGGAAAAATGTTCCCAATGTTCGGCGAGTCCAGAACCAGGGGCCACAGTCTTAGAATAAAGGGGAAGCCATTTAAGACTGAGGTTAGAAAAACCGTTTTCACCCAGAGAGTTGTGAATTTGTGGAATTCCCTGCCACAGAGGGCAGTGGAGGCCAAGTCACTGGATGGCTTTAAGAGAGCGTTAGATGGAGCTCTAGTGGCTAGTGGAATCAAGGGATATGGGGAGAAGGCAGGCACGGGTTATTGATTGGGGACGATCAGCAATGATCACAATGAATGGCGGTGCTGGCTCGAGGGGCTGAATGGCCTCCTCCTGCACCTATTTTCAATGTTTCTATTTCAGTTGTGGCATTCCACCAGATCAACTAAAGAACAGCATGAATCCAGTCAATATTCTAATAAAAGGGTTTTGGACTTGAAACACTAACAATGTTACTTTTTCAACAGATGCTGTTTGATCTGCTGTGAGTTTTATTGCTGAACATGATGTTTTTAGTTCACATTTCCAACATTTGCATTTTTTATAAATGTTAAATCCATAGATGTTTGGCCAATTGAGTATCAACGTGTGCAGGGAATAGATGGATATGGCCCTTGTTTAGGAAAATTTAGTTTAATTTAGTTTAGAAATACAGGATGGAAACAGGCCCTTTGGCCCACCAAGACCACGACAACCAGCGATCCTTGTACACTAGCACTATCCTACACATTAGAGACAATTTACAATCTTTATCGAAGCCAATTAAACTACTAATCTGTACATCTTTGGAGTGTGGGAGGAAACTGGAGCACCCGGAGAAAACCCACATAGGTCATGGGGAGAATGTACAAACTCTGTACAGACAGCACCCGTAGTCAGGATTGAACCCGGGTCTCAGGCGCAGTAAGGCAGCAGCTCTAATGTTGCGCCATTGTGCCGCCATGTCTGACTACGTCTGAAGATCCTTCAGGACAAATAAATCAGAATTTGTTCTCAGGATGTTCTGCACAATATGGCAAAACAATGAGGATTAGGAATGGAGGATCACTAAGACCCATGTACTCTCTCCATCTGATGTAGATTCAAAGTTAAAGAACAGAAGGACAACAAGGCCAGATGGACCTCTGCCTGCAGACCACTTCACATTCCCAATGTTGCCAGAGATACCTTCATGACTCAAAACTTTAGTTATCGCTGGCTTTGACCAAAGTAGCTTTCGCATCTGTCTCCTGTTCCTCAGCCCCATGGATACAAAGCAGCAATGCACCAGGTTTGTGGGAACCATTGGGCCTCATAGTTCAAGTCCTTGAGTTCATCAGCAGGCAACTTAAAACTCAGCAGAGAAGAATGGTGTCTAGAAGTGAGTGATGTAAGCAAATTCACTTAATGGTCATAAATAAGTAAATGAAACATAATGGGTTGAACCTTCCTCCAAAGAGTAGCAAGGTTTGTGCATTACTGTTGGAACTTACATAATCTTGCATAAGCATGGGAGTCCCTCTTAAGCATGTGTAAGCCCTGAAATCCTGAGTTTCCTGAGAGCTGATCACTGCTGACAGGTCTGATGCTGGCTACTTCATGAACTCCACAGTTTCCCAGTATTGTGGTGGAAAATCTGCCCACTGCTCCTGCAAAGGGTCAGGAATGGCTATCAGGAATGACAGGTCAGGAATGGCTATCAGGGTGCAAGGTCAGGTATTTGTGGGACTTTTGGCTAAATTCGGTTTTTCATAAATATATTTAATGTTTTCAGTTATATTATTTTTTTAAATAATAAGTAAAAAATGTTTAATTCCATACTTTAGTAATTCAATTCAATTCAATTCAATGATACTTTGTTGTCACGTGAACTTAGGAACAGTGAAATGCTTTGTTTTGCTTACAACCCGGTAAAATCATACAGCAGACCTCACCTAGGCGGTAGATAAGAGTCGCCACGTTTCTGGGGCGACAAAGTTATAAAAAGTTGATTGAACAGTTTTATGTTCGGCTCGCAGTGGCGAACCAGGCCCTCCCCCCTCACCCCACCGCCTCCCTTCATTCACAGCGGCCTGGCCTGTATGTGACAAAGTGACAATGACAAACATTCAAACTCTTGACAGCCCTTCCAAGTTGGTTCAGCTGGGACATGGTTTCACTGGTCGTTAAAGAAATTCCATGTCGGCTGCCATTTCTGATTGATGCACTCTGTGCTTCATTGAATCTCACTGATCAGCCTGGAGCTTGCTTAACCTGAAGAAGTTGACACTTGGTGCAGGAGTAATCAGCAAGCAACTGGCAGGTGTAAACAACCCGTTGTTCTGTGGATGAAACTACAGGGCAACCACACGTACTCATAGAGACCCACGTGAGGATCCATCTCCCTTTGATCTTAAGTGTTGTAAAATCTACGGCTTCAGTAGGATTACAGACAGGCTGACCCTTAGGTACATTCAGCCAAAGATCTTTGAGTGCTGGTGTTCATGAGGATCCCAATACAAACGCAACACTTCTGTTGGTTCATAGAGAAGTTTGTCCATAGTGCTACTATCTACTTCATCGGAAATCGTTGGACTATCTTTGATTGGACTTTACAGGATTTTATCTTGCACTAAAACTTATTCACGTTATTCCCTTTATCATGTATTGGTGTACTGTGGATGGCTAGATTGTAATCATGTATTGTCTTTCTGCTGACTGGTCAGTACACAACAGAAGCTTTTCACTGTACCTCGGTACACGTGACAATAAACGAAACAGAAGAAGACCATCAGAACAGTAGGCAGCGTAACAGGCAGTTGAGAGGTTGGAGTTCTTTGAGTGGAGTTTCCATTTTCCCAACATCTTTCCACACCAGCTATCTCTTGGCCAAGTGGTACACTACTTTATCTTAGTAGGGAACTCGTATGGCACGGATCAGGCTGGCTTGGATGATGGTAATGATTATGTGCATAAAGATGTTATCCTATTTAAAATAGCATAAATCATCAGTTTAAATGACTATTGTTACGGTCTGTATAGAATACCCCAAATAAAGATCCACTGAGGATGATTCCTGCATTAATTGGTACTATTAATACACTCCTCTCTGCTTTTGCAAATAGTGCACAGCATATTTGTAAGTACTATCTCTCTATTACATCCTTTTTTATTAAGGGTCTTTGGGATTCACCATCTACGTGCCTCAAAGCAGAGTTTAGAGGGGAACCTGCACAACAGTGGCCTCTCTCCACAGTGGCCACTGCTCTGTTACCACGCTCTGTTCTGCTCACTTGTGATTCACCAGGGATAAACCCATCAGACGTACCCACTGGTGCTCACACCTTTGTTAGTGTCAGGTTGGCAGCATCCTGTGATGATGCACCTTTGGAAGCAATGAGTTCATCTGAGAAAGTTCGTCATCTCTGGGCAGGGGCTACTCATCCTTGCACATTGGCCCTGTTGGAGAGATGCAACAGGTATGATTAATCATTGGAACATAAAGATGTAGCAAATCATCATGATTAAGGTGGTAGTATTTTAAGTTGTGCTGATTTTCGGTTAAGTTAACTTTGTCTTATTGTTGCAAAAAGCAAGCTGCTGGAGGAATTCAGCAGGCCAGGCACCATCCGTGGAAGTGGACAGTAAATGGAAGGTCAGCGTTTTAGGTCAGGACGCTTATTCAAGATTCACTTGAGACCAGACACAAAAAGCTGGAGTAACTCAATGGGACTGGCACCGTCTCTGGAGAAAAGTAATGGGTGATGTTTCGGGTCTAGATCCTCATCACCCATTCCTTCTCTCCAGAGATGCTGCCTGAGTTACTCCAGCTTTTTGTGTCTATCTTCAGTTTAAACTAACATCTGCAGTTCCTTCCTACGCATTCACCCAAGACCAATCATCTCCTTCCACAGATGCTGCTTGACCCATTGAGGTCCTCCAGCAGCTTGCTTTTTGCTCATGAATCTAGCACCTGCAGTCTCTTCTGTCACTGTTGTGATTTTGGAGATATGAGTTGCAGAAACTATGTTTATCACCCCGCAACAATGAAGTCTCCATGAGTTAAAGATCTCGAACAGTACCAGGTCCACTTAACAATGAGCAGCCAACCTGGAAAAACTGAAACAAATGACCATATGAGTGCAAAACAGCAAAAGCAGTATGTTCTAGCCAAAGGTAGATAAAAGTGCTGGAGAAACTCAGCGGGTGAGGCAGCATCTACGGAGCGAAGGAATAGGTGACGTTTCAGGTCGAGACCCTTCTCCAGTCTGAAGACTAACACTCCTTTAACAGCAGATCTAAGTCCATAATCTCAAACAACAAAAAAGGACAAAGACCATAGAAATGCCATTATCTGTAGATTCCATGCCATGAAATATGTTATCTGCTTTGGAAATACATAACTGACCCTTCACCTGAATTGAGTCAAAATTCTGGACCTTCTTGCAGAATAACACTTTGGAAATAACTTTATTAAATCTGCAGATTTGAAAAAGCAACTTGCCACTATAATTTCAAGGACGTATATGGAAGGTTAGTAAATACCCACATTATTTGTTCACTTACATCTTGTAACATGTAAAATAAATTGCCTTCAACTAAACTGAATGCCCAATAGGATCAAGGAATTCCAAAAAGTGAATGGAACTGAATTTCAGAAATCTTATTCTGCATGCAGTCACTACAATGGTGCATATTTCGAGCAAGCAACTAAGTGGGAATTTCTATCTTCTCATGCCTCAGAAAGTAGATTTGCCACATTCTTGAAAGCCTTTATTGGGTGTTTCTTTGACTTATGTTCCAAAGGGGTTCATTGCAAGGTACACAAAATTGCTGGAGGAACTCAGCGGGTGCAGCAGCATCTATGGAGCGAAGGAAATAGGCGACGTTTCGGGCCGAAACCCTTCTTCAGACTGATGGGGGGTGGGGAAAGAAAGAAGGAAAAAGGGAGGAGGAGGAGCCCGAGGGCGGGCGGATGGGAGGGTGGGAGGAGACAGCTAGAGGGTGAAGGAAGGGGAGGGGACAGCACAGGCTAGCCAAATTGGGGGAATTCAATGTTGATGCCATAAGGGCGCAAGGACCCCAGACGGAATATGAGGTGCTGTTCCTCCAATTTCCGCTGTTGCTCACTCTGGCAATGGAGGAGACCCAGGACAGAGAGGTCGGATTGGGAATGGGAGGGGGAGTTGAAGTGCTGAGCCACCGGGAGGTCAGGTAGGTTAAGGCGGACTGAGCGGAGGTGTTCGGCGAAACGGTCGCCCAACCTACGCTTGGTCTCACCGATGTAAATTAGCTGACATCTAGAGCAGCGGATGCAGTAGATGAGGTTGGAGGAGATACAGGTGAACCTTTGTCGCACCTGGAACGACTGCTTGGGACCTTGAATGGAGTCGAGGGGGGAGGTGAAGGGACAGGTGTTGCATTTCTTGCGGTTGCAACGGAAAGTGCCCGGGGAGGGGGTGGTGCGGGAGGGAAGGGAAGAATTGACGAGGGAGTTGCGGAGGGAGCGGTCTTTGCGGAAGGCAGACATGGGGGGAGATGGGAAGATGTGGCGAGTGGTGGGGTCACGTTGGAGGTGGCGGAAATGGCGGAGGAGTATGTGTTGTATTTGCCGGCTGGTGGGGTGAAAGGTGAGGACCAGAGGGACTCTGCCCTTGTTGCGTGTGCGGGGATGGGGAGAGAGAGCAGTGTTGCGGGGTATGGATGAGACCCTGGTGTGAGCCTCATCTATGGTGGCGGAGGGGAATCCCCGTTCCCTGAAGAACGAGGACATTTCCGATGCCCTAGTATGAAATGTCTCATCCTGGGAACAGATGCGGCGTAGGCGGAGGAATTGGGAGTAGGGGATGGAGTCTTTACAGGGGGCAGGGTGGGAAGACGTGTAGTCCAGATAGCCATGTGAGTCAGTGGGTTTATAATGTATGTCGGTCAGGAGTCTGTCCCCTGCGATGGAGATGGTGAGGTCAAGGAATGGTAGGGAAGTGTCGGAAATCGTCCAGGTGTATTGGAGTGCCGGATGGAAGTTGGTGGTGAAGTGGATGAAGTCAGTCAGTTGTGTGTGGGTGCAGGAGGTGGCACCAAAGCAGTCGTCAATGTAAATTAATTCTGCCAACTGCAGAGATCCAATACCTATGGAGGTGTTCGACTTCAACAAGCTTACAGCTGGCATTTAAAAAATCTAGTTTTAATTAGTAACAATCTTACCCAGAGAAACAATAAGGATAACTCTGAAGAAACTGAAATATATTGTTGTTTGTCTGCAGAGCAATGGATAACTTACATTGAGTTAACCCTGCATTATGTCAACTGGGGATTGCATGATGCTGGCTCTGATGGCAAAATGTGGATTCTATTCCAAGACTAGTGGGCTTCACCAATTGTAAAATTAAACAATAAACAGGAATAAAATGTCAGAATAAATGGCGTAAGCGGAGCATCAGTTATCCAATCCCGTCTGTTTTCCAAAATATTAGGGAAATATGAATTCCTCAATTTCACATATTGATGCTGAGCCCTGAAGTTGCCTTCCCTTCCAGTTTTGGTCTATGTGACTTCAGGCCCCCCAATATGGTTGACTTTCAACTGCCCTCTGAAATTGTCAAGCAAGCCATTCAGTTCAAGGGGCAATTCTGGATGGGCAGTAAATCCTAGCCTGGTGAATTAAATTCATATCCCATGAACAAATAAAATACATTTAATCGTCTCCTGTTTGTCACAGTCAGCTCTTTGTTTCTGACCTCATATACCAACATATTTGAGACTATGAACTCAGCAGTGCAAATGAGATCAAATTGCCCTGTTACTAATTGAGTATTGGTCTAAATGTTGACACTAAGCACCTCTCCTTTAATAAACTATGCCTGTCGAGTGTAAATCTTCCCTTGCAATTCAATTTCCACGGTTGTTCTCTCAGTCATTAGTGATTTCATTAGAGTTATCGCTAAAACACCACTGAGAAGCAGCATTGAATTATACGCATTATACATTCAAATATAAAAAAGGAATGATGTAACCAAGAAGTCTTGATAATGTGCAATATGTCAGCTAATCATATTCTCCACATTATAATGTCCTCACTCTCCTTCTCAGCCCACCTGATGCTGGAACCTTTTCCCATTGATTTTGTCATCTCCAGACCAATCTATATCAAGGGGCTGCTGTTGGTTAGCTTTTCTCTACCCACAAGAAACTTTAGCTCCTATTTAACTCTAGCCTGAAGAAGGGTTTTGACCCAAAACGTCACCTTTTCCTTTTCTCCAGAGATTCTGCCTGACCTGCTGAGTTACTCCAGCATATTGTGTCCATCCTTGATGTAAACCAGCATCTGCAGCTCCTCCCTACACACCCCAATGTTTATCCAGTACTCTTTTCCACTGAGCCGTCCCTTCTAATTAACATCAACGTTTTAAATTCTCACTCATTATTCTGCTGCCTCCCTAATTTTGTAATATTATTCTTCCCTACAGCTTTCCTCACTGTTCAGCTTTTTATCAATTTCTCCATTTCTGCATTTCATTGTTGGTCACCATTCTCTTAATCATCCATTCCCCATTCTGTTCACCACCTCACTCTTTGGAAGACATCCTTAATGTCCTTAAAAATCAGCTATATTGTTAATCATTTGGCTAAGTTCTCTGCTCCCATTGCTTTATCTCTATTAAGTGGTTTCACATCTATTTTTTTCTATTGAATATGTCATATCACTGCAAGTTATTGCTGTTACCTCACATTGAGTCATCCACTAGTTATGAAAAATATGAAAATGTGACTTTAGAAGATTCATGACATGTTTGAAAGTTTTGAACTGTAATCCGGATTTCAAGAAAATGTATCTTTTTCCAAAGATCTGCACCTTTGTCTGCTATTGTTAGCTGTTATAGAATGACCAACTTGAAATGTAGATTGGAAATAACAGAAAACAAAATATTTATTCCCCTATTGTATTACGTGTTATTCTCTGAATTTAGATTTATTTTCCCTACACGTTATTGCAAATATACATTTATACAAATATACAAAACAAATACCTCTATATACTAAAGTAACACAGATGACTAAGCTGCATGTTCATTTCTATTATGCACAACATGTAATTTATTAATTCACTGGAATTTAGAAGGATGAAAGGGTATCTTAAGAAACATATACAATTCTTAAATGATTGGACAGGCTAGATGCAGGAAAAAATGTTCCCGATGTTGGGGGAATCCAGAACCAGGGGGGGTCACAGTTTAAGAATAAGGAGTAGGCCATTTTGGACTGAGATGAGGAAAAACTTCTTCACCCAGACCAGAGAGTTGTGAATCTGTGGAATTCTCTGCCACAGAAGGCAGTGGTGGCCAATTCGCTGGATGTTTTCAAGAGAGAGTTAGATTTAGCTCCTAGAGCTAAAGGAATCAAGGGATATGGGGGGAAAACAGGACCAGGGTACTGATTTTAGATGATCAGCCATGGTCATATTGAAAGGGCCGGATGACCTACTCCTGCACCTATTTTTCTATGTAATTTATTACGTTTATGTTCTAATCTTAATCATAATTATAACCGGGTGTTATCGAGTGCGTTATTTCGTGTTTTCTACTCGCTGGGGAATGATGCCGATATCTTCGTTGTAATGAACTTGCGGTGATCCGTGAAGCAGGGGGATGCTTCGTTGGTGTGGGAGAGATGAGCTGTTCACCTTTAGCGTGTGAAGGGCTGGAGAGGGAGAGCTGGGCAGCTGGAATCTGCTGCTCTGCTCCTCCTCCACTCCGTGCTATTGCGCATGATACTGCGGCGCTCCAGCCGCTCCACCTCAACCCACCTTGAACAGGCAAGCCCGCCGCCCCGCTGACCGACGTCTCCCCGCACCAATCGGCGCTGGGGGCCTTCCCTCCTCGGCCAATGGGCGGTGGGAGAGAGGCAGGAGGAGGCGGGAGCCAGCAAGTTAGGTTGTCGGCGAGAAGGGGAGGGGGGGGAGGGGGGGGGGGATGTGATGGGGGGGGGAGCTCTCTCCGCGCTGAGAAAGAGCAGGAGTTAGAGGCTGGGAAGAGTGTGAAGTGCCATTCCAGAAGGGATGTAACCGAATGAGAGAGGGAGAGACAGGCAGAGAGAGGAGAGACAGAGAGAGAGAGAGAAAGAGGCAGGGGAAGAGGAGGAGGTGGAGGAGGAAGAAGAAGAAGAAGAAGTAGAAGCAGAAGAAGAAGTAGAAGAAGAAGAAGCAGAGGTAGAAAACGAATAAGCAGGATATGAAGAGGAAATGCTCGGCAGGATTGCATTGCACTGATGGTCAGAGCAGGGGCTTTTCCAGGGAACATCTAAAAGTGAAGAGCTGCAAGATATGATCCAGCCATATCTCACAGTGGGGTGACAGTACTATGATTTGGTATGTGGCCACTTTGCTAGCGGGTGTAATCAGCACAAGAGGTTCGGCAGCTCAAGGTGAGTTGAAGTTCAATACCATTCAGCCCAAGTTTATTTGATGATGCGATTGTTCTGACAGCGGTGGCGTTAACTGATTCGGGGAAATGAGCCGTTTGCTGTGTTTTTTTGGTGCGTTAAAAACGTCTGGAATTGTTCCCTATTATACAGATAACCTTAAAGGAAGGGCGCTGGGTGGAAAATGCCCCGTCCTCCCCGAGTCATGCCGGGACACCTGGCGAGATGTCTGTAAAGTTACCAGCTTTCTGGAGAGAAAGAGGAAACTTTTGCCCTTAGTTTGGGAGAAGTTCTAAATGCTGCCAATTCTTTGACATTCCCGCACCACGCCTGTTGTCAGGGGAATGCAGATGTTTCAACATCTGGTCGGCAGAAGCACAGTTTGATGCTTCTTTGGTGTAGGATCTGTAGCACCGAACCAGGGAGTTTCGGCAAGTTGGCCGCTGAGGATGGGGGTGATGCGGGCGCCGGCTTTATGTTGTCGGGGGAGCGGGCAGCGGCTGCGGTGTGAATATCACTGCAGTGCCTCAACGCGACTCGGGACTGAAAGATGCTCCTCGGTATGAGGACGGGAGCTAAAGTTTACAGGGAGAGAGGGAGGTCGGGGAGTTTCCTCTGACATAACGCAATCTGTGACGGGTATTGGCACGGTTCGACGTTGGAATTCTTGATGCATGTAACCAAATTCTCCGATTCGGTAACTATAAAACGCCACCAATTTCACACGGAAGGAATCGAGCGATGAAACAGTTCAAAATGTCAATGAATTCATTGAATATTCTATTCTGCGAGGTGATCAATTTTAGACCGTTTCCGTGACGGGGCACCCACTCCAGTCTGCACTGTAATACGTCTTCAGGGGTGAAATGCGTGTGGAAGAGTTTTAGGATAACGTGACAGGTATCTCTCGCACTGAGATGGATGGGTGAGGCTGCTTGCCCAGCGGCTCACGGTTGAGGTTTAACATTTCCAAGTGATCTCGTCTGATGAAGGTCCCGCGACCCCCCAACGTTGGAAAGGACCAGGGTCCAGTTAACATGGACTCTCCGGACATGTCCGGGATGGTGGGGAGAGGGGTGGGGTGCGCTCTGATGGCTTATTTCCACTCGGTTGCCTTTTTGCTTCACGGCGCCGCGCCGCAGTGTGTGGATGGATACACGCTGCACATCTGTATCACTTCCCGTTAGTTCTCCTGACGGGAGATCCTCCTTGGCTGCGTGTCCCGCTGGGACCGCGGCTACACGAGAAACCCGCAATACGCCGATCAATGAAAGTGGAACGCAAGTTTGGAAGGTCACGTTTAAAGGTGACAAACGTGTGGTGAAGGTGGCGAGTCCCCCGCAGTCTGCTTGAACAAAGCGTTATAGGATTTGGAATGAAATCGTCCTTAACATTTCACTCCCTATGGCTATTCACTCGGTTTAACCAACGCGTTATCCTTATTCCTATCATTATCCACAATGTTTAACCAAGGCGTTATTCCTATCTTTATTCCTATCGTTATTCACAACGTTATTAACCGGGGCTCTGCTTGGAATTGACGGTTAACTAAACACATTTCAGTCGTGTTTTGCAAGCAGAGGGTCGCCTGCAGTCTCCAGTGTAAAGGGGACAAGGTTAGTGTAGCTGACAGCAAGCAGCAAGCCAGGCAGGCAGCCAGCCGGCGAGCAACGCTTCGCACTGTAAAGAGCTGCCATTGCCGAGTCACAGGGGAGCTCTTCACGCAACCGACGGCCGCGCTGCAAACTTCCCCCGGCGTTCCTTGGAGCAACCTGTTCCATCTCTGACATCTTGCAAGATGTGTGCAGGCGGAGTGATGTTATCGTTGCTCACTCCAACATGTCACGGCGCCGTCATGTACTTGCGAGGGGTGGTGAGTAACCGGGTGCGAACACCAAGTGCAGAACAGCCCACTTAATAACAAAACCCACTTCAACCATGATTCAGTGCACACGAAGTGAGCGTGGATTTAAATACCCCGAATGACGATGCCCACTGTTCATTGAATCATTGCAGATCATACCAATCGATTCTGAAAAGGAAGTAACACAAAAGGGAATAGTTTACTTGTTTAAGCATTTAAGCAGTATATATTGCTGGATACACGTTATCAAGCATTTGGCCATAAAATAAATGCAAAACGAAATACGATTGAAACAAGAGAATGAATCTCACTTACTTTTTCGAAGCAGCATAGAAATTGACCCAGGCCCATCCACACATTCATGCCCATTTGCCCACATTAGGTCCATATCCTCCATGTCTCTTTCTGCCTGCATTACTCCTCTGGCAGCGCATTCCAGATATCACAAATAGTGTAAAAAAAAGTTTCTCCACAACTCCCCTTGAAAACTACTTCCTCTCACCTTTGGCCAATGTCTCTTGTTAACAACCCTATCAGGGGGCAAAACAATTCTGGCCATCTACCCTATGTGCCAATTTTATAGTTGGATATATTTCTATCAGGTTACACCTCATCTCATTCCCTAAGGAAAACAAACGTAGTTTATCCAATCTAATGTCCTCCAGTCCAGGCAGTGAACTTGCTGTACACTCTCTTTAGTACAAGCACATCCTTCCTGTTGTGTGGCAATGAGAACCACATACAATGCTCCAAGTGCAGTCTAATCAGTTGGGTATAAAATTGCAACATAACTTTCCAACTTGCTATGCTATGTTCTGACTCGTGGAGGTAAGCATATCATATGCCTTTACCAGCCTATCTACCTGTCTTGCCACTATCAAGTTATTTGAACCCCAAGATCCCTCTGATCATCAAGATTTATTGGTGCCCTACCATTTACAATATATGACATATCCCCTTCTTCCTGCATACTTCACAGAGTAGATTTTCCTCATCTCACTTCTAAATGGCCTATCTCTTATTCTTAAACTGTGGTCCTGGTTCTGGACACCCCCAACATCGGGAACATGTTTCCTGCTTCTAGCGTGTCCAATCCCTCAATAATTTTATATGTTTCCCCTCTCACCCTTCTAAATTCCAGTGAATACAAGCCCAGTTGTTCCACTCTTTCATCATATGACAGTCCCGCCATCCCTGGAATTAACCTCGTGAACCTACGCTGCACTCCCTCAATAGTAAGAATGTCCTTCCTCAAATTGGGAGACCAAAACTGCACACAATACTCCAGGCCCCTGTACAACTGCAGAAGGACCTCTTTGCTCCTATACTCAACTCCTCTCATTATGAAGGCCAACATGATATATTAGATTTAAAAATTGTATTTCTTGTTGAAAGGCAGGGATATATTGGCTGATATAAATAACATGTATGGTGCAGCAGGTTGCTTATTCCAGTCAAATACAATTGGATTTGCATCTGGAGCTACAGAGACAGTATGTGAAATGAGGGGTCAGCATGATTCACAGCAAGCCTAGGGAACCAATGCATTGTACAAGAGAGAGAAAGGATCCTTTTTAATTCTCAGCTCCGATCACAACCTTGCCACTGTAGCAGCAATGTCTTTGGAGAGTACACTGTCCTTGATCAGCTTTGCAATTGTCAGCTACCAGCTTGTTCGGTTGGAATGGAATGGAATACTTTATTGCCACATGTGACTAGGCACAGTGAAATTATTTGCTTGCATACCCAATGGATACAAATAGTTGCCTGTGCTATCACCATAGGTTAATACATGACAAGATAAAGGGAAGGAAAGTGCCATGGATAAACTTGGATTAGGCTTGAACATTTTTCCAGAAGATAAATGGTTCAATTTCTGTGACCTGCCAAGTAATAACTCCTTCTGAGATTAGTGACTGTGGAGACCATGCCAGAAGGTCTGCCACTGTCTGCAAAAGTGCTAACTACCATAAAGGTTCTGGCTTTCACACCAAGAGGACATGAACATTAAATCTTAAACTTGTTGGCTTCTCAATATCTGAAATGAATAAGATTGCAATTTCAAAAATGGTTTTGGTTAACTTAAAAATGTAATCTACGGTAACATGACAAGTAACACCAATGACCTTAGGCAGTGAGATAATAAAAAAAAACATTTTTTTCTGATTCTCAGCATTTCTAATGGATGAAGATAATGGTATGATCCAGGTAATTAATATTCCATGTCCAAACTCACACATGGAATGACAGGGTGGTTGGCCAATGCATGGAAAGCCAGAGACACAAAAAGCTGGAGTAACTCAGCAGGACAGGCAGCATCTCTGGAGAGAGGGAATAGGTCCCGAAACATCAACCATCCCTTCTCTCCAGAGAAGCTGCCAGTCCTGCTGAGTTACTCCAGCTTTTTGTGTCTATCTTCGGTTTAAACCAGCATCTGCAGTTCCTTCTTACATTTGGAAAGCCGCAGTTGGCTGAAACTGCATTCTGAGCTGCTACACTGGGAAAAGAGGGAAGAGAAAACTCTTACTGTCTGTGTGTGAAATATTTGCTACATTGACAAATGTTCAGAGAGGAAGAGAAGGTTCAGACAGCTCAATCCAGGGCATATACTTCAGCTGGGGCCATTTTTCTAATGTTGCCATTGGCACATTTATAAACTGGACCACTTTGGTTGTCAAGAACACATATATATTGTAACAGCCGCTGTTGGCAGCGGTACATTTTCACTTTTGTTAAAAGGACAAAGATACTTGTTGATATGAAAATAAAGAGAATCCAGGAACTGGAATTCAGGGTAGTAAACTTATGAATCCTGGGACATTCCAACATCTTTTTCAGGCAATGAAATAATATTTAGAATTGTGATTATTGTTGTAAATGTGGAGCGATGTTGCAGTTCATAAGTGGTACCTACCCCCGAGTCAACAATGAGGTAAGTGACATAAAACACTAATTTCAGTCGTCTTGCTTTAGGTGTGAATGTTACACAGGATATGGGGTGGTGGTGGTGGTGGTGTGGGTGGTGGTGGTGTGGGGGGTGGGAGGTGGGGGGGAGAGGCACGTAAAATATTATTTTATTAACTTTATGGTTCAATATCTCATCCAAAGGTCTCATACAAGAGTACAAGACACCTTCAGTGGTCAACTGACACACCCAGTAGATTAGCTCCAGAATGGGGCTAAAATTCACACGTTTCTTAGACACTATGTTAAGCCTAGCAGATAAATCTATTATCTTGTAGTATATAGCTTTTCTAATTTTGTGGTAGATTATTGTTGAAGGTGTAATATAGGCATTAATTGTTTAGATACATTTAATCATGATACTTCCTCATGGATGAAATATTACACATACTGTATTGACTAAGGAGGAATAAAATTAATTATTTTGTTTTATACAACTTTACTAAATTTATCAAGGTAATAGCAACACATTATGAACTTGAGCTGCAAGTTGAGTCACCTAATCTTTATGTTTCACTTAATGAACACTGACATTTTTTAAAGATTTTTTTTAAATTCCAGTCAGAACAAAGTGGATCTAATCCTGGGAATAAGTAAAGAAGTTAATACTCTATTTCAAGGGACAAATTTCTGCATAATACCATGAATTTTATCCACTGTGTGATTTGCTTTAAAAGAAATGTTCAAATCTACCACAGGAGATATGGGCATACTTTGGTATCAAATTGCTGACTGTTTAAGTTAGCGAAACACTATTTGTTTCACACACTCGATTACCAATTCCTCCATTCAGGTTAGAATCATGGAAAACGAGGATTATCATGGCACAGAAGGAATCTTTTCTGTCTATTGAGCCCATTCTGATCAACTGCAATCCACTCAGTCCCATTGCCCTGTTCTATCCCCATAGCTCAGCAAATTATTTTACCTCAATTGCCAATCCAACTCTATTTGAAAGTCTGGATTGCTGCTTGTTCTACCATCCTTAGAGATTGTAATTTCTGCATTATAGCCACTGTGCATAAAAACAACTTTTGGCCTTAGTCCTTGCACCATCTGATATTAGGCATAACTACCTTTGATTTACCAGGTCAAAATCACTATAATCTTTTACACCTCCATCCAATCTCCTCTCAATCTTCTTTACTCCAAAAAAGACCAACTTCAGGTTCTCCAGTTTAACTTTGGAGCTGGAACACCTCAGACCAGTAAACATTCTTGTTGAGATAAATGAAATACAGGTGACAGTAGAAAGGGGAGAGGGGAGCGAAGTATAGAGGTTGCATCTTAAGAGGTGAGGAATTCTATTTAAACTGCACGTTTTTGCAATACCAGGATAAAAACTGCAGGGCTATCTTTGTAGTCATTTATAGTGGTCTATTGAAAGATAGTTGAGACTTACAATTAAAAAAAATCGAATGAATGAATAATTTGGCAATCTCTTATCACAAACATTGGAAAGCATGAGATGGGAAAAGACTGTCTGGCTCACTGCATTTGGCTGTAATGCCTCATTACAAGTGGCTCTTTACTCATAGATTATGTCTTGTCATTTAAGGGTGTTGAATGTTTGCATTTTAGCTAGTATGCTTTGAAGTCTGAATCTATGTAATTTCAGATTGATAAGTTCATGATTAAATTTTACTATTTAATGTATATAAAAAAACAGTGGCCTGGATTATTGAAAATCTTTTTTCACTATTTAAATGGATTTGCCTTGAACAAATAGCAACAACCAAATTAAATGGGTTATTATTGTTTCCTCAAAAGCCAGGTTTTAATAATACTGTTCTAGGCTGGTCCAAGCCTGGAAAAGTATTATTAAAACCCGCCTTTTCCTGAAAGACCCAACAACAAGCATTTCTACAAACGAGTGGACTAAGTTCTTGGGCATTAGTTCAAGTGCATTTTATGAGGGCCACCGTGGCATTTTAATGCTTATTTAACATGGAAATGTAATGCTATTATTTTAGACTGTAGACAGTGCGGAAACAGGCCCTTCGGCCCACCGAGTCTGCACCGACCAGCGATCACCCCATGCATCTGCACTATCCTACACACTAGGGACAATATACAATCTTACTGAAGTCAATTATCCTACAAACCTGTACGTCTTTGGAGTGTGGGAGGAAACCGGAGCACCTGGAGGAAAGCCATATGGTCACAGGGAGAACGTGCAAACTCCGTACAGAAGTACAGCCCCAATAGTCTGATTGAATCTGGGTCTCTGGCGCTGTAAGGCAGCAACTCTATCGCTGTGCAACTCTGCCGCCCATTGTACTCTACACAACATTTAATGATTCCATAATATAACCAATGATGAAGTTATAAAGGTGGCATTACACACCGCACTGTGACAGCAACCAGTCCTGCATCAACCAATTGGATGGAAAGCATTCTGATCAAATGTTTTGCTTGGTTACGCAGATACACTTGCCTGGAAATATATATATAATACAATTTCTATTCATAACCAGCAGGTTCTTCGTCACACCTCTTCATTATAAAGTTTGGCTGCAATAGAATTGTCCAGGGCTTTTTCAGATTCAGATTCAGATTCAGATTCAATTTTAATTGTCATTGTCAGTGTACAATACAGAGACAACGAAATGCATTTAGCATCTCCCTGGAAGAGCGACATAGCAAATTATTTGAATAAATAATAATAAGGGGGGGGTGATTGGCAGTCACCGAGGTACGTTGTTGAGTAGAGTGACAGCCGCCGGGAAGAAGCTGTTCCTGGACCTGCTGGTTCGGCAACGGAGAGACCTGTAGCGCCTCCCGGATGGTAGGAGGGTAAACAGTCCATGGTTGGGGTGAGAGCAGTCCTTGGCGATGCTGAGCACCCTCCACAGACAACGCTTGCTTTGGACAGACTCAATGGAGGGGAGCGAGGAACCGGTGATGCGTTGGGCAATTTTCACCACCCTCTGCAATGCCTTCCGGTCGGAGACAGAGCAGTTGCCATACCATACTGTGATGCAGTTGGTAAGGATGCTCTCGATGGTGCAGCGGTAGAAGTTCACCAGGATCTGAGGAGACAGATGGACCTTCTTCAGTCTCCTCAGGAAGAAGAGACGCTGGTGAGCCTTCTTGATCTAAGTTGAGGTATTGTGGGTCCAAGAGAGGTCATCGGAGATGTTGACTCCCAGGAACCTGAAGCTAGAAACACGTTCCACCTCTGTCCCGTTAATGTGGATGGGGGTGTGCGTGACGCCCCTGGACTTCCTGAAGTCTACAATGAGCTCCTTGGTCTTCTTGGAGTTAAGGGCCAGGTTGTTGTCAGCGCACCATGCTGCTAAGTGCTGGACCTCCTCCCTGTAGGCCGACTCATCGTTGTTGCTGATGAGGCCAATCACCGTTGTATCATCTGCATACTTGATGATGGTGTTAGTACCATGTACAGGTGTGCAGTCGTAGGTGAAGAGGGAGTAGAGGAGGGGGCTCAGCACACAGCCCTGTGGAACGCCGGTGTTCAGGGTGAGGGTTGAAGAGGTGTGCTTGTCTAACCTAACAGACTGGGGTCTGTTGGTTAGAAAGTCCAGTATCCAGTTGCAGAGGGAGGGGTCGATGCCCAGGTTACCGAGTTTGGTATATCTATGTAAATGTATTGATATATAAAGGTGAATATGTTTGATGGAAGTTCCAGCAGCAGTGGAGAGTTTAAAAAAAATCAAAGTAAATATTTCACTGAAAGTATAATGATTCTGATGAGGCATCAGTTACCATGCTCTTACAACATATGGGATCTCCAGAAGGAGGCTAGCTGCCATGATAAGTAGTGATACGCTTCACATGTCTGTGTGTAATAAAGCATTGCATAATTAGTCCAAAAATCATTGCCAAAGTATTGTTATGCTTAACGAGCCATTGGCAGGTACAACACCCAGTGGTGCCAATTAACCCTTTAATCAGTTGTACTTTGCAGCTGTTGAGAAATCCATAGGATTTCTGCTTTATAATGGAGTGGAATCTTAATTCTGATAAGATTTTTGTACAACAGCAATGAGAACTAAACCTTTTATCCAGTCGATTGGCCTGCAATGGTTTAAAACTACAAAGCTGCATTCTGTACTATTATATTCAAGAAGGAATTGTAGATGCTGGAAGATCGAAGGTACACAAAAATGCTGGAGAAACTCAGCGGGTGCAGCAGCATCTATGGAGCGAAGGAAATGGGTGACGTTTTGGGCTGAAACCCTTCTTCAGACTGATGGGGGGTGGGGGGGAGAAGGAAGGAAAAAGGGAGGAGGAGGAGCCCGAGGGCAGGGGGATGGGAGGAGACAGCTCGAGGGTTAATGAAAGGGGAGGAGACAGCAAGGGCTAGCAAAATTGGGAGAATTCAATGTTCATGCCATCCGGACGCAAGCAACCCAGGCGGAATATGAGGTGCTGTTCTTCCAATTTCCGGTGTTGCTCACTCTGGCAATGGAGGAGACTTATGACAGAGAGGTCGGATTGGGGATGGGAGGGGGAGTTGAAGTGCTATTATATTGGTTTTGGCAAATGTTAATGTCAAGACATTATTAGCTGCACAATGGTTAAAATGTGAAGTTAAAATAGCAGAATTGCAGCAACACTGACCCAGAAATTCATCCCCAGTTGGTAGAGTAAATTAGCTTTGTAATTGTGTCTGTGCATCCAATGAAGAATTTCATAACACAGACCGCACTCAGCAGGTCGTCATTATCAGTGACGAGGCAAACAGACTTAACTATTCTGGTCAGTGGCTTTACGTCAGAACTTGGTTCCTCATTTTGCTTGTGGTATAAATATTTCAATAGCTTGAGGATGATTTCAGGTTGAATTTATGGAATATCCTGGAAAATGATTGGCAAAAGTTGGCATGAAGTAGTGCTATAGCATTTAACCAATTTGGTTCCTGTTGTTTGTTTATTGTTAAATATAGAATTAATAGAGCTTGAAATAGACTAGTTATTAGATTATGATTGGATCCCAGAAAGGTCATCAATGACATGCCTGTGGGATAGACTTTTCTATTTTTGCATTCTGCCTTCTTCTTTAACTATTCATATGGATATAAATCTGTCCAAACATGCTTTTATTTATTAAAATTGCATGAACTTACGCATGCATTCACTGTTGTATTGGTTAGGTTGGTCAGAGAGTCCCTTTAAATGTTACCATCTTGTAAAATATCTCCAAAAATGAGTCATCATTCACTTTCCCCCAGTTCATTCCAGTGAAACTGGAGATGAAGTCTGGAAATATGTAAAATGAAAATTCCATGAGAGAAATCAATCAAATTCACTCATGTGCATTGATTATTCAGAGTACAAAGCCTCCTGTAATTTTAGGCTACTGAATAGTTTTTCGCTGAGGTGTTGTAGTTATTACTGGAACCAGCTTTGGCAATCAGATATTTTGCTATACATGACACACCAAAGATGTTTAATGTCTCAGACACTGGAGGTTCCCCTGAAATAGACTGCCTGGCTTACACTTACATTCACTTCCCATTCTGCCTCCCTATTTACTTCCACATAAATTATTCCTTTTTCTCTCCATCCTATCTTGGAATCTATGCACGTTTTTCGCTCAATCATTCATGCTACTGGAATGAGTATGACACTTGCCATTTCATTGTCATTGTTGCAATCGTGTTCTTGAGGAACGAGAACATTATTTTCTTTGAGCTCCTCAGTACAGTCGCAGGAAATGTTTTCATCTGAGTTTGTACAGTGTCTCATCACTCCCTGTGCTTTCCCGAGAAAATCACGAAATTCCACTCACAGCCCATCGGAGAATACAGTCAGATTCCGCTTAAAATCACTTAGCAGCTGATCAAGGAGTGTATAAAATTGGCGTACAGTACTTTTAAGTTTGTATTTACTTCCGTCTATCATCGAGCTTGGATTGAGCCATTTGCAACAGCAATTCTGCAGCCGAAATGTGCAGGGAGGAAATGCAGATGCTGGTTTAAACCTAAGATAGACACAAAAAGTTGGAGTAACTCAGCGGGTCAGACAGCATCTCTGGAGAAAAGGAATAGGTGACATTTTGGGTTGAGACCCCTCTTCAGCCTGTGTTTCTTATTACTCCATCATAATTGTTGCAGCACTGAGAGGGTCACACATTATAAATACAATTTTCTGGAAATGCAAGTAGCCTGATGCCTCAGCTTATTTTAAGGTAGGTATTTAAAAAAACCCTGACACTATTTGAAGAAGAGCACCTTCCTCGTGACTTGGTAAACGGAATGTTATCACTGGCCACATATTTCCCTTTTTTTTTGCAGTTTCTGTTAACAGATTTGCAACCCTGTTTGCTTATGAAACAGCTCTGTCCCCATTTAAAGGATCTTCATGTTGTTGTGAATTGCTCTGAGGTGTTGCTATGTAAATGCTGATTTAATTACTTTCCCCAACTGCAAAAATGCCTCCTGAAGTCAGAATGGAGACTGTTCATTTTATTTAGTGGTCTGACTATGGAAATGTGAGAACTGAATGATGCTCATTTTAATCGATGAACTTGCCGGTTTTTGATACAGAATTAGGAAGTCTTTCTGCAGTGCTTATTTGATGGGTTTATTCATTTTTCTAGGATTAAATGTTTTTGTCTTAATCTTGTAATTCAGCTTAGAACCAATCATTTTCATCTCGTAGTGCCCACTTTATGTACTTATGTACTTGACTGTAATAATGTGAACATGCTTTGAATTAATTTTGTTTTCTGCTAGTCAAATACAGCAGCAATCCCAGCTAATTACCTTGCATGTGATTGCTTGAAGAATATTTGGTACCTAAAATAAGTTTTTAAAAAAACCCTGTAATAAACCATATGGAGCATTGCAGGTCATTGTGATTCAGCAAACTGATGATGAATAAATTAGCAGGCTCAAATGGCAACTCAGAATAAGCAACCTGATGACTCATGTTTAGCCTTCAAAACAAACCAGTAGCAAAAAAACAAGGTCCAAGGTGAGAGTATATGGGAGGTAGAGAGTTTAATTGTGTCCTTGTTCTTCTATTAGTGAGTAGAAACACAACGAGGAAAGAATTCCAGGCTTTGAACCATATTGTTCATTGGGTGTAGCACCTGTTGGTTTTAATGCATTGTGCTGAACAACCGTGTGTGGAACTGGCTCTGTCTGGCGATTATCCTCTTTGTGATTGTATTTCCCAACTATAATGGCAGAATGCTTCAAGCCATAGAAATCTCTGTTGTTAATAAAAACTACATGAAATCCCAGAGAGAAAATAACAATTATTTTAGCGGGTTTGAAAAAAGGACAATACATAAATGTGCTGAGAGATTTCTCTTGGTTCTAGGGAAACGAGCCAGGTTCCTTGTGGTGCTGCCAACTGCCTATACTTATAGGCTAATAGAGATCATGCATGGAAACTTGATGCCAAGCTATCCGTTGGGGATCAGTCAACAAAATCTAGATGAAGTATCAAAGTCAATCTAAACCCATTTAGGACTTTGAGCTATACTTTGCCTGACTGAAGGTAAGGTTTTCTCATTTGAGAGACTGACATACGTGCAGCTGAACTTGTGTCAGGTTTTCAACAGCTGGTTTAGGATTTTTTTTTTTTTGACCAGGAATAGATGGGATTTATTGTTTTCCATATAGTTTCTTAGTTTCAGTAGGAGTTAGTAAAGTTGAATTTTGACTTTGTGATGAAGCTTCTGAGTGGCTGGAAAGTGAATATTAAGGCACCCATCTCAAAACTCCAAATAGACCCCATTATTCACAGTCAGCAACATAATTAACACAGCCTGCTGCTTGTTTCTGATTTATCATTTACCAGTATGACATTGCAACAATCATCTTGAAAACAGTTGCTTAGAACTTTTCTACCTTATTTGGTGGTGAGGACAATTGAATGGAGAGTTTGTTCTTAATTTAAAAAAACCTTGATTTTGCTTGATTTAAAAGCAGTGCTTTTTTTCATAGTTCACAAGTGATAAGTAAGTCATTATCTAGCCATTTAACTGGTTTACTGCAACATTGATACAGATAAAATTAAATTCTAATAACTATTAACTGGTTAGCAAATGCTCTTATGTCTAAATCAGAATTTCTATAACATGTAGTTTAAAATCGCAAACAGACATATGTCTCCAATTTAATCACTTTTAACCATTGGTAAACTCATCAATTCAGTCTCACAGATAAACCATGCATAAGAATATTTTTTAAAGAAAAATGCTTAGATTTCTCAACGTGTTTTCTCAGGGAAAGACTGTGGACCATTGTCATTTAATATAATCCCATTAAAAGCACATTTTAGAAGATTATTTTCTTTGCTGGCATCAACTGTATTTAAAGTGTTCTGTTTCAGTGAGGAGATATATACAATGAGAAGTATACATGAGCATTGGCTTGCTGCAATGAAACTTAAGGAATAAATGAGAAATTATTTGATGTGTTTAACTTTTCTTTGAGAATGGGAGTTTACTATGCCTGATTATCCTATGAGGACATCAGGTGAAAACAGTTTGGTGTGAGAGATTGCTGTTCTTTGGGAGTAAATGAGAAGCCCTGACAAATTGAGTGGCAAATTGACATTATAAGTAGTTAATAAGAAGTGGGTGGTATATTTGATCGCTGTATACTGGGAGGAAAATGGTAAGGCCTTTGTGTAGCTGTATGTTGTGTCTTGGGACTAAGTAAAAATGATGTTAAAGGATACTATACAAAAAGTGAAAGAATAAGACTTTTCTGGGTTGAAATGAATTGGATATTTTATGCTTTGATAGAAAAGTGCCATTTCCCCCTTGTAATCCATTTAAACATAAGATGCCAGGAACACCAGCATTTTCTTTTCTTATCTGATGAAAAAAGTTGTGTGCCTGTCTGGGAATAACTGTATTGAATCATGATTTAAATTTCTATTTCAAGGAAGTTCAACAATGTGGGTTGAATGTGGGAAGAACCTTGGAAAATAATCCTTAATGTTAACAGTGTGCATGGTAAAATTTGCAGTGAGATTAGCTCCGTTACTTAGAGGATGGGTTGTTAAGGAATAAAATGTAATGTGATTTGGTTGTCCTGGTTTGTGCTGAGTATTTATTATTTATTAAAATTGACATATTATAGATAGGGGCAGCAGGGTGGCGCAGTGGTAGAGTAGCTGCCTTACAGCGCCAGAAACCCAAATGTGATCCTGACTACGGGTGCTGTGTGTGCGGAGTTTGTACGTTCTCCCCATGAATGCGTGGGTTTCCCTCAGGTGCTCCAGTTTCCTCCCACACTCAAAAGACCTCCAGGTTTGTAGATAAATTTGGCTGATAAATATTGTAACTTGTCCCTAGTGTGTGGGATAGTGCTAGTGTACGGGGACCATTAGTCGGCGTGGGCTCAATAGGCTGAACGGCCTGTTTCGCACTGCATCTCTAAACTAAACATAGTTTAGTTTTTAAATCAATTTCTTGAATTTGGTTTATTGATGCAAAGTGACAGTTTGCTTAAAAACAATTTCTGTCATATTTTTGCAGGAATAAAGCTGGAGTTTTAAATACTGAGATTATGGTTTGGCAGTAAGCAGCCCATCGCCATGGACCTATAACTTGGATAAGAGTCTTTGATTATGTTAAAATGATCCTCCATGGGGAAAGCAAATTGCATAATCAAGCAGCTATTTTGAGTCGGGCATCCTTCCCCATCAGTGGTGCGTGGGTGTTGCTTTGCAAAATTTGAGTCTGCTGATGAAGATTTTGCTAATTAGTTTAGGAATTTTCAGATGGCATGCTGCAGTGTTCTTCCGGCATTTATTATTTATCAATAGATGGGGGCATGGCATGGTGCTTCTGCTGACAGACTTCACACTTTCTGTTGGCTCTGGTCTAACTCTTGGTAGTTCTTTAACAATGCAATTGCTTTGCAACATATAGCATGCATGCTTGCAACTCTCTGCTAATGTACAAACACATTCAAACAAAATGGAGCAAAACACAAAGTGCGGGGAGAACTCAATGGGTTGGGCAGCATCTGTGGAAGTGATCGATGATGTTTTGGGGCAGGGCCCTTCTTCAGACTGATTGGGGTAAAGAGGAGAAAGTTGGAAAAAGAGAAGTGGTAATGAAACAGAATCTGGCAAGTGATGGAAGGATACAATGAGATCTCCCATCCCACCCCACGACTATGAAGAAGACTTCCTTTGACCTCCTTCGACTATGTTGAAGACTGGCTTCGACCATGTACGTTTTACTGCTGTTTGCAGTAGCCCCTTGCCTTCAGCAGCCTTTTAAGAAAGGCAGAAGGGGAGAGCAAGGGTGAAGAGGAAGCACAAGGAGAGGTCTCAATGGGTGAATGGAGATGATGTGATGGACTGTCCCAGTACACCAGATGACTGGAAGAGAATGGCTCTGGGCTTTGACAAAAGATGGAACTTTAAGCACACATGTGGGACAGTGGATGGCAAGTATGCCATTTTTGTCCCTGTACCCCTCATTTTCCTTTTTGTACAGGATGGCATTCTGCTGGAACCATTCCTCAAGGTCCCTCTCCTGCTGCCCGGTGAAGGTGTAGGGCACAACCTTTCTCCAGCCCTCCCTCACCACCAATGGTGGTGTCTTTGTGCACTGCACGCCATTGGTGAGTGAGATTGGTGATTCACCTTCTTGACTCTGCATTCTTCCCGTGAAATGTTCAAGTTCAAGTTCAAGTGAGTTTATTGTCATGTGTCCCTGTATAGGACAATGGAATTCTTGCTTTGCTTAAGCACACAGAAAATAGTAGGCATTTACTACAAAACAGATAAATGTGTCCATATACCATGATATAAATATATACACACATGAATAAATAAACTGGTAGTGCAAATAACAGAAAGTGGTTGCTAATAATCAGAGTTTTGTCCGAGCCAGGTTTAAATGTTGCAGCGCATTTAGTTTGGTTCTGCGAACACTGTTCAACATCTGATTGCAAAGATTCAAAGAATATAGAGTTTTCACAAGACTTTATCTCTGGCTGGTTAGAAAAGATCACCAGCGATGCCGAGAAGTATTAAATAAAACAGCAATAAATCAAAGATTTTTTAATTTACCTTCATCTTATTGTTTTATCTCATAATTTGATTTATTGTTTTTATTTCATTTCGGCAAGGCAAAGAATATATTGTTTACTTTGATGGGCACTCTTCTAGGTTTCAAGTCGATTATATTAAGGAATGACAAAAACAGTTTCAGAGAAACCATTTAATTGAACCTCATGGACCCATTTGGAAAATTATTTCTCAGCACCCACTGAGTCCATGCAAATTATGAATATGAAGTAACATTTAGCTGCAGCATGCAATACATGAGAATTAATTTAAGACATGTTGGCTTACCAATATTAAGATATGACTACTTCAATTTAATTGCTTAATGTCCAGAAGAGAGAACGATATGGTTCACAATGCGCACATAAGTTGAATTTGGGCATCAAGTAGTTTAAGATAAAAGCCACTGCCAGGTCTCAAAATGTTATTCTGACAAAACAGTCCAGCATAATCGTAGAAGAATTACCTGCTTTAATAAGAACTGAGAATATTCCACACTACATTTGTCGTTGGTAACTGGGGGGTGTGGTTCAATTTGACGAACTGCTTCTGATGACTGGTGTTGATAATTGTTACACTTTACAGAAGGGGTGTATGGTTTCACCAGAGAGCTTTGCTAAAGCTACTGGAGACTCGCCTGGACTCGTATCTATCGAACCCTGGGGTGTGTGGTAACTCTGGGACTTAACCAGGACCATCTGATCATTTGGTCAAAACCCTTGCCCATGTGACTGGTCCAGGTCCCAGGATGCTGTTGCTCAACCAACTCGAGGAATAGTCCAGATAAAGAAATAAAATCAATTGTCCTTTTAGAGAAAAAAAACACCTAGAAATGTTGAGTTGACTTCTGTGTGTGCACTCTCCATTTGGGATTGTGGGAAATTCACAATGAATTTTGTAATAATGAGATTCCTTAACACTGGTTTTTAAAGCCCAATGTTTTTAAAGACATTACCACAACATGGTGTGCAGCTAGTTGAGCTACTGCCTCACCATGCCAGAGATGCAGGTTCGCAATCTTGGGTGCTATCTGTGTGGTATTTTCACGTTTTCTCCCATATCTCAGAATTGTGTGAATTGGCTTAGTTGTGCATAGAGCAGTATTGTAGGTGGTGGGGGGTGGAAATGGGATGTGGGAATGTAAAGTTCATGAGGATGTCACTACAATAAAAAATGGGATTAATGTAGCATTAGTGCTAATGGGTGATAATATTGATAGTCAGCATGAACTCTTAGCAAAAGCCTATTTCAAAGATAACGAGATCATACATTTTTATTAACACATATAAATTGCAGTAAAATTCTGATAATCTGGCATCTGTTTGGATAACAGCTGAAGAAGTGTCTCAGCCCGAAACGTCACTCATTCCTTCTCTCCAGAGATGCTGCCTGTCTCGTTGAGTTACTCCAGCATTTTGTGCCTACCATCTGTTTGGTCTGGCAGATTGATCGCACATCGGTCCAGAGTATAAACAGGTTGTGTGGTCAGAGCCAGGGTTGGTGTCCAGAATATCAAGGGTCAGGAAAATTAGATTTGCAGTGAGAATTGGTATCTGCAGTGCCTTGCATATTTCCCGCACCCTTCAAACCTCCTGGATTCACTGGGAAATTGAGAATACTTTCGTATAGCAAAGAAACATGAAATGATAATGTGTATGAATATCAATGTGAGCGGCATGCAATAGACTGGAAAGTCTGCTCATTAATTTCTAGCCAAGCCCTAAATTTGCTGGATTATTGGATTATTGGAGGTTGGTGGTGAGAGGGATAGACAGAGTGATGATGAGAGGGATAGACAGAGTTGACGTGGATAAGATTTTCCCATTGAGAGTAGGGAAGATTCAAACAAGAGGACATGACTTGAGAATTAAGGGACAGAGGTTTAGGGGTAACATGAGGGGGAACTTCTTTACTCAGAGAGTGGTAGCTGTGTGTAATGAGCTTCCAGTGGAAGTGGTGGAGGCAGGTTCGATTTTATCATTTAAAAATAAATTGGATAGGTATATGGATGGGAAAGGAATGGAGGGTTATGGTTTGAGTGCAGGTAGATGGGACTAGGGGAGAATAAATGTTCGGCACGGACTAGAAGGGCCGAGATGGCCTGTTTCCGTGCTGTAATTGTTATATGGTTATATGGTATTACTGTAAATGAAGCACAGAGATTAAATGATGTAAAAATTCATAGTGTGAAGGTTGTTAACCCCATTATTCCAGCCATATGTGGGCTATTTGCCATCCACAGATGGCATGGACTTGAGAGGTCCGGTGTGAAGTCCATTCAGCCCTTTGGCTCAGGGTGTTTGTACTATGCCCTGGATTTGCTATGGAACAGTTGGCAAACGGTGATTATGTTTCGGCAAGTAAACCTTTCCTGATTGTCGATTGTCAAACTGTCCTTGTTTGTGACAAGAAGACTTTTTGTGTGAAGTTCAAGACAAATCCACTTACCATTGATGTTTTTGCTGCTGGCAGTAAAAGTGATTCATCATATCATAAAAGTACTTGATCTTTTTTTGATGGAATCTAAAATATTTACACAAGGAGAGTAAATGGCAGCTCTGAGTACTAGATCCTTAAAATGGTGATGTTGTCGCTTGACCCATTGAACCTGAACCAATACATTAGCAATGGCACTTGAAGACCTGTACATGGGTTTTTGTGACAAAAGTGGCTGTAAACACAGAACTATGACACAGTCGGAACAATAGGGCAATTCTTCAAGGTATTCTATAATTACCTGACAACATTGGGCTTTGGGAGAAAAAAAAGCTCCAACTTTCATTAGAGTGAACAGCAAACCACGACCATTCGAAACGATTTCTCTTCACTGCTCTAAATCTTGCTCCATTTTGCCTGTTTAAATTGATGTGACAGTGGGGCTTGTAATCTGCTGGACTTGTCAATGAAAATATAGTGGCGCAGCTAGTAGAGTTGCTGCCTCACAGCTCCAGTGACTTGGATTCAATCCTGTCACAGGGCGCTATCTATATGGAGTTTTCACATTCTCCATGTAACTGCGCTGGCATCCCCCAGATACTTTGTTTGCCTCCCATTACCCTGAACATCCACAGGTTGGTATTTTATTGTGTATAAATCGTGTATAGTGAGAAGCAGCATCTGAGGGGAGTTGATGAAATGTGGGGAGAATGAAATGGGATTTATGATAATGGATGCTTAATGATCAGAGTGGACTCGGAAGGGTGAGGAGCCTGTTGTCATGCTGAATAATTAAGATTTTGCAACCCACTATGAAATTACCATTAACAGCCAATCACCAAAGTAAGCAAATGTTTGAAATGTTGACTTCTCATTTGCCTCCAGAAAAAATGTGGATCAGATGAGAGAACCATGTCATTTAATCCTAATTTTCATGCAAGAAAATGTATAATTCAGTTACCTACCCAGAGGCAGAGTGCTGTATTTACCTGTGGAACCATAGTTAAAATTGCAATGTGAGGGCTGTTGAAATGTAGACCAGGGTGGTTGTTGGGATTGAGCCTTAAGCCATTGTGGAATTTGAACCGCAATGATGAATTAGAGGATGACTGTACCACCTTGTATGGCACCATTTTCACAATATCCCCTTTGGCTCTCTTCCTGTGCACCGTGCTGCATTCTTTCTGCTCACTTTCATTAATGATGTTACCACCGCCAGAAGTTAGCAGCAGAACTATGGAGCAATGTTAGTGCACAGATGCTCCAGGGCTCGATGATATTGCGGCAGTGTCACTTATATAGCTGGATGTTCTCTGCTGCATGACCACCAAACTGCATTTTCGTAGATATGTATCTGTAAGTGGAGGAAGGAACTGCAAATGCTGGTTTAAACCAAAGATAGACACAACGCTGGAGTAACTCAGCAGTACAGGCAGCATCTCTGGAGAGAAGGAATGAGTGACGTTTCGGGTCAAGACCGTCTGAAGAAGGGTCTCGACCATAAATGTCATCCATTCCTTCACTCCAGAGATGTTGCCTGTACTGCAGAGTTACTCCTGTATCTGTGTCTCTGTCACAAGTGGGGTACTTTTGTGGGAGACATGGGCCAACATATTGTTGGTGCTACTGCCTAGTGCACTTTTGCATCCAATGTTGAACTAAACCAGCATCTGCGGTTCTTTCCTACACAGTATTGAAGGGTTTGATGTGCTGAATTCTCAAGGATCACCAGCAGTGAATTAAGACGCAGCAATGGCAGACAACTTAACTCAATCCTTTGATTGAACACTTGATTAGTTAACAAGATTTCTATCATCTTTCCAAAATTAATTGAATTATGATGGGTTTTATACATTGACACTTGCTCTTTTTAAACACTGGTCCGGAAATTTGTTGTGTAATCTTAAGATAGCAAAGCAAGGATTCTATGTTTCCTCAAAAAGCAGTTTAAATATCTCCGCTGCCTATATCTCCACCTTGGTATTATTATACATTATATTTTGGACAACTTCTGGCATCCTTGTTTGGCATTTATCACCATACAAAAGAAGGCAAATTTGATGCATCACTTTCAAGCTGGCTTCTTCCATACACAATCAGCACCCGAGGTTGGGATTGAACCCGTGTCTCTGCTGCTGCGAGGCTACAGCTCCACTGACTGTACTGCTGTGCCACCCTTGCACAGTGGCTCGGAAAGCTACCCTTTTCAGAATAGGCAATTAATACTGACCTTGCCAGCGACACGACATGTCCACAAATAATTGATCATTCACTAAATAAATTGTTTCATATACATTCATAAATATGTATTGAAATGAAACTAGGATCCAACTATGCAGTGGCATTTCAATTCCAGTTATACTGTATGGCAGCATAGCCACATCCTCTTTAGTTTTTGTTAATTGCCATTCATAATGCTCCACCATGTAACTCTACTCCTTTCAGTGAGCAAAATGTACGTGGCTAATGCTGCTTCCTGCATTTACTTTTAAAGTGTCAGGAAAGCAGATTAGAAAACTGCCGAGAAGACATCAATGGAAATACTGCTTCTCTTGTACAAATCAGTGTTATGACAATGAAATGATTTTAAGTTGACAGTCTTCGTTTTCATGCTCATTTACCTGATGACACTATTGTTGGGAAACTGAGTCTAAGCAGAGCTACAATTTCAGGAGATATTGCCAACCCACTCTGTTTATAGATGGACAGTTAGCACTATTTTAGTAATGATTGTGGCAGGAGGTCATTTGTTGCCAGTAATCAATACGTTTGCAAAATCTGACTTTTTTTTCCCCCTCAGTGAAAGTTGGGACTTAGTGGTGTAATTATAGACTGATATGCAAGACATAATTTTAAAGTGCTGTTTGTCCAGTAAACTGCAGCATCTGTAATATGATCCTGTTCATTAGGAATGGCTGGTGTGTTCCATTCGCTATGTTTAATGCTCAGTGGGATTACTCAACAATAAAAATAGCAAAACTAAACGAGGAGGCCTGTGGCTGACACAGAAACTGATTTCTCAGTATCTATGTTCAACATCTGGCACACTGGACCAAATCATTAAGGGAAAACATTGGTGCTGATGTGTTATGCTGGCGCAGTGGTGGTGCAAGTGTGCCTCTATAAGTTGACTTGTACGCAAGATTTTTTACGTTATTTAAAATGTATCCTTGAGAGCTGAGACTGTTGATACGGTTACCATCTGAGAAGCTCACTCTTCCACAGATTTCTCAGGCTGAGACCTGGACCACAGTACTTGTGCCAGATTACCCTAGTGGGGCAGCATGGTGATGCAGCGGTAGAGTTGCTGCCTTAGCGCCAGATACCCAGGTTCGATCCCCTGACTGTGGGTACTATCTGTGCAGAGTTTGTACGTTCGTCTTGTAACCGTGTGGGTTTTCTCTGGGTGCTCTGGTTTCCTCCAAGACTCCAAAACCATACACGTTTGTAGGTTAATTGGCTTTGGTAAAAATTGTAAATTGTCCCTAGTGTGCAGGATAGTGTTAGGATATGGCGATCGCTGACATGGTGGGCCGAATGCCTGTTTCTGCACTGTATCTCTAAACTAAGCTATACTTTTAAAGTGAATTTATTGGAGAATCAACTCAACCGTGGAAGAAACCGAAAATAAGCTTCAAGAGTGTTTTATTGTCATATGTCCCAAAACAGTACAATGAAATTCTTTCTTGCAGCAGCATAACAGATAGGTAAACATTGTACTCTGTAAAACCTATAATAAGCTACAAAAAAAATATTGTGTATATATATAAAACAACAAAGTGACAAATAAACAATAATTGTGCAAAGGCAACAATAATGCTCCAAAGTATGTAGTTTGGAACCCAATCAGAGGTTGTAGTGTTTAATAGGACAAATGCTAATTTTATTTTTCTTATTTAATGGTGTAGGTTTTAATCCATTCAATAGGTATTAAGTTGATGTTGGGATTCACCATTACTTTATGTGCTAAAATTGTGCTGCCTCAATTTCCTGATGGGACCTGTTTCACTTGTGGATATTTATGGGTGCAATCTAGCCCAAGTCAAGTCACTTTATTTGCATATTTACTCGTGTGAAATGGGTTGTAATGGACCCAGTTTCTTTTTTTCTATGGTTTCATCAGCTTTTAAAAAAAAATGTTGCAAAAATTCACATTGAAGCAGAATCCTTGCTTTCCAGGGTCCTGCAATCAGTGTAAATAAATCACAGGCAGTTTCATGGCACTAAAATAAAAAAATCCTTTGTAGTTTATGATGATAAAAGCTAACAAATGTGATTAAAAACAGAAGTATTATATTCCTAAGCCACATAGCGTAGTAAAATTGATTTTTGCCTTGCTTCTTTCAGTCAACGAGCCTGTGCTGTACCAATGCACTACATGTGTTGCATTACGGTAAAGAGCTTATCAATGTCAAGGATAAGATCCTGCACATCATTGTTTGAGTGTATCTTCTGCACGTATGTAATCCAGATATAGCCTGATTGCTTCAGTTGATGAAATGTTTTTCATATCTCTCCCATTCTTGTGGAAGTTTCAACAAATGGCTTTTATACATTTGGCAAGACCATAATATAACTAGGTCACTCTGAAGGTAGTTTAAGATTTGGATTTATTTTGTCAACAATAATTTAGCAAAAAAGACAGGCTACTTTAATTGATTTGTAAAGAACATTTATATATTTGTTTGATTATTTGATGTATAATTGTGGGTTGAGAATTTCCACAGTGCAACGGTAGAGTTGCTGCCTTATAGTGCCAGAGACCCGGGTTAGTTTCTGACCACGTGTGCTGTCTGTACGGAGTTTGTGCGTTCTCCCTGTGACTGCGTGGGTTTTCTCCGGGTGCTCTGGTTTCCTCCTACACTCCAAAGACATACAGGTTTTTAGGTTAATTAGCTTTGGTAAAGATTCTAAAATGTCCCTCGTGTGCAGGATAGTGTTAGTGTGCGGGGATCGCTGGTCGGTGTGGACTCAATGGGCCAAAGGGAATGATTCTGCGCTGTATCTCTAAGCTAAACTACAAATGTGACCCTTTAGATAATGAGGTTGCTTAGTTAAACCGATAAAAGTCAGGTTACTTTGACAGTATTTTGACAAGATTCACTATGGTTTTACCACTTCTTCGTTTTGAAACACCCAAGTCTAGCATGCTTACTTTGTTCAGTAGTTTTATCGCCCATATGCTTCATTTGTACGCAGCCTGGATCTGAATGTTGTATGTTGTTTATCATTAGTCCTGTTATTTCAAATTTCAAATGGGAGGGGGGGGGGAGGAAGAAGGAAGAGTGAGTAAGCACTGGAACTTTGCTCCTTTGTTGGTGGAATACTCTTGTGCTCGAGGCTAAAGTTCAGGAAGGTTCAATTTCTTTAGCCAAAGTGATGGAGTTGTGAAGTGCTTGGGTTGATGAGTGAGTTTGGAGTTAAATTCATCTCAAGGGAATGAGACTACAGCGTGCAGTATTTAACCTGAACAATGACACAAAGTCCTGGAGTAACTCAGTGAGCCAACACAGCATCTCTGGAGAACTTGGAAAGGTGGCGCTTCGGCTTGGAGACCTTTTTCGGACTGATTGAGGTAGAAAGGGGGCGCGGTGGGAAAGCAAACTGAAAGAGCGGAGGGGCATAACCTGAACACACCAGTTTGCATGCAACCAACCTCTCTGGAGAGTCTGTCAGCAATATTCACTATTAATCACGTAATTAAAATGTGTTTTGTTAAGTTTACCTTTGGGTCCTTGTGCTTCCTACAACTCAATAACAAAATCAAGGCAAAAACAAAACACCAAGGGAGGAGCTGACTAGTAAACGTGCCAGTCATAGGTTGACTGTCAATAGGTGGCGCAAATTCCCAGCTGAGCTTTTCTGTGGACGGTTTTGTTCACAGAACTTATGCTGAAGGACAATTTTGTGAACTTTGGAGGTTCCCTGAACTTTGGAATGTTCTGTGGGTGAAATGATGGCTCGGGCCACTGAATGCTGCTTCTGAATTCTTACTTGGGGATTCAAAACAAACAATAGCAAGTCATCAGGTAGAGGAAAAACCCAGCTGCTTGATCCCCAGAGACCTGCACCTCCACACAGGGGAGGCAGTCAGCAGCCTCGTAATGCCCAAGGGCAAGCCACTGCACATTGCCACCATCGGGAAACTTGCAACCATTGTTCTATTGAAGGATTGAAGGTAGCCCCACTGAAGAATCTTCCTAGCGTTTAATTTCAATAATTCACTGATTTTTGTGGGGGGTTTTTGGAGTGTCTCTGAGTGCTTGGGAGGCTACTCCTTAAATACATCTTTATTCTTAAATTCACATCATGTTTGTGAGATGCTCATCTTTACTATTCTCTGGCTAAATAAGCTTTATGTTGGTATCTAAACATATAATAAGCTTATATAATATATAATCATCTCATCTGGATGTCAAATTTAGACTTGCCTATTACATATTTGGAATGGCTTTTGTCTAATACAATTCCAAAAGCCATCAACAGTGGAATGAAGTGCTGGAATAACTCAACGGTTGCGGCAGCATTTCTGGAGGAAAAGTTTAAGAAAGAACTGCAGATGCTGGAAAAGTCGAAGGTAGACAAAAATGCTGGAGAAACTCAGCGGGTGAGGCAGCATCTATGGAGAAAAGGAGTAGGTGACGTTTCGGGTCGAGAACCTTCTTCAGACTGACGTGGGTTGTGGGAGAGCTGGGAAGGGAAGGGGAAAGAGGGAGAAAGCAAGGACTACCTGAAATTGAAGAAGCCCGCCTCCCATTCCGAATCCGACCTTTCTGTCCTGGGCCTCCTCCATGGCCAGACTGAGTCCCACTGCAAATTGGAGGAGCAGCACCTCATATTACGCTTGGGTAGTTTATACCCCAGCGGTGTGAACATTGACTTCTCCAATTTCAGGTAGTCCTTGCTTTCTCCCACCTTCCCCTTCCTAGCTCTCCCACAGCCCACTGTCTCTGCCTCTTCCTTTCTTCTTCTTGCCCCCCACCCCCACCCCCACATCAGTCTGAAGAAGGGTCTCGACCCGAAACGTCACCTATTCCTTCGCTCCATAGATGCTGCCTCACCCACTGAGTTTCTCCAGCATTTGTGTCTACTTTCTGGAGGAAAATGATGGTTGAAAAAACCTCCTCAATGTTTCAACAGTCGACTGTCTGGATTATTGAGACTCTCAATCTATGTTTGCCCTGCTCAAGTTGTATAATTGTTGAAGTATCAATCGGTTTAAGTTAATTTGGCCCCTACACATTCCAGCTCAGTAATTATTAGGTCAAGTGAAAATATCAATGGCAATTTGAATTCAAATAGAATTCCCCATATGGGAAACAGTCAAAATTTTAATTGCATTTTTAACAGAATTATTTTCAGAAAGTTGTCATGAATCTGTGATCAGCAGAATTTTTATCTAGATAGTTATTTTTGGAGTGTGTCCATAATCCAATGGAATTTTTTTTTTCCCTTCTCAATTTTCTCCTTTCTTGATCAAATTTCCCTTTTTGGATGTAGGTCCAATTAGTGATGTGGGTGGTCGATCTTTGCTTTGATGCTGAAAGGAACTCCATTCTGCATGGTGTAGATTGCACATATTTTATCTACACCTTAATGATTCCAATCTATTTCTATCAAATTAGCTTGGCCTGAAAACAGACACAGTCTGTGGCACTCATTGCTCCTAATGACAAAATCTGCAAGGACCTGTGGGAAGCTAAAATAATTATGCCTCTGTCGTGAAGAATTGCCAACATCATTTAAATAACATTATATCAATGAAGGTTTCATCTCTACCAAAAGCGACTCATTTCATAAGACCTGCTTTGCTGGTGATGATGTTTGCAGGTGACGCCAAAGGCTCAAAGCTGTGGTAATTCACTGCCATTTACTAATCAGGCTTTAGTGACTAGAGCAGAGATGGCAATGTGTCTGTACCCATCAAAGCCGCTTTCTTAGTTGAAAGCTGAATAAGAGAGAATCATTTTAATGGGATGATACATTTAAAAAAAATTTTAACTGCAAGAAGTAATATCTTAGCAATGCTGAAAAGCTATAAGATGTGAGTGATATCAATATTCATTTAGCCACTGACAGGGAATGGGAGTGTAATGTTTCACAACTGGATTAGCTTAGAGATACAGACTGGAAACAGATCTTATGGCCAACGAGTCCACACTGACCATTAATCGCCCATCACACTAGTTCTTTGTTATCCCACTTTCCTATTCTCTACACACTTGGCACAATTTAGAAGACAATTAACGTACAGACCAGCACATCTTTGGGAAGTGGAGGAAATTGGAGCATGGTCACACTGAGAACATTACAAACTCCATGCAGACAGCACCCGAGGTCAGGATCGAACCCGGGTCTCTGGTGCTGTGAGGCAGCTGCTATACCTGTTGGGTCAATGTGCTATCCTAATAACCCAGAAATTTGTACTAATGATATGGAGACGAACTTCAATTCGGGTCTGAAGAAGGGTCTCCACCCGAAACGGCACCCGTCCCAGACTGATTCCTGGGATGGCAGGACTTTCATATGAAGTAAGACTGGATAGACTCGGCGTGTACACGCTATCATTTAGTAGATTAAGGGGGGATCTTATAGAAACTTACAAAATTCTTAAGGGGTTGAACAGGCTAGATGCAGGAAGATTATTCCCGATGTCGGGGAAGTCCAGAACTAGGGCTCACAGTTTAAGGATAAGAGGGAAGTCTTTTAGGACCGAGATGAGAAAATCATTTTTTACACAGAGAGTGGTGAATCTGTGGAATTCTCTGCCACAGAAGGTAGTTGAGGCCAGTTCATTGGCTATATTTAAGAGGGAGTTAGATGTGGCCCTTGTGGCTAAAGGGATCAGGGGATATGGAGAGAAGGCAGGGATGGGTTACTGAGTTGGTTGATCAGCCATGATCATATTGAATGGCGGTGCAGGCTCGAAGGGCCGAATGGCCTACTCTTGGCCATTCGGCCCTTTGTCACCTATTTTCTATGTTTCTATGTTTCTCCTGAGATGCTGTCTGTCCCACTGAGTTACTCCAGCATTTTGTGTCTACCTTGGGTCAATTAATTAAATTTTTAACATGGCATTAAATGCTCCAATCGCTAATGGTCACATCATTGTTGTAAGTACCCATCTGACTCACTAATGTCCAATGAAGAAGATGATCTGTCATCATTGTGACAGGATCTATAGCAAGCTGGTTGACTCCTAACAACCCTGTGAAATGGCCTAGGAATCACTCAGTGCAAATGGGGATGGCCAATATATCTCAGGATTGAATTAAAAAGTCAATTGTTTTGTCACTGGGCTCCTCCTGATGAAACCATCTCCAAAGTTCCTGACAATTTTTAGGCCAGTGAACATGTGCTTCTGATGCACTGTTTGCAATGTTGCCTTCCGCATCACTGCTGATCTGATAATACTTTGTTTCTCTAAGAAAGCTGCTTGGTGATTTCATCTCAAGGCTTTTGTGTCATTTACATGGGGATTTGTTAAAAACCGTTCCCATGGAGATAATTCATTGGCCCTTCACCACAGCAGATTCTGCAGCTGAGATGTGTTCCACATGTGTTAGAGTTCTCTCTCTCATATGCTGACATATCTGAAGTGGGCAATATATGTTCCTTAATTTTGCCATCAGGAGTTCAGTGTGGCTGTGTGCACCTGTCAAAGAACTATTTTATGCTGAATGTAGTTAGTAAGATTTCATTCTATCAGCCAGAAAAGGATCAGATCAGAGCTGATACTTCAGTCTCCAGTTCCCTACTCCTTCAGAAAGGCCACAAATGGGCCCCGACCTCGGGTGTTTCACAGAGGAAGAGGACTTAACTTTCTGGTGCCTTTCCCCACAGTGGAAATTGTTGATTCTGCTGTGGGGGGATGTTTGTGTTGAACTCTATAATGTGTTGTGTCCATTATATTTATTTTTAACCTTTTTCTATGGTTTGTATGGAAACTTATTATTTAATTTATGTAAAGCACTTTGGTGTCAATGCGAGTTGACTTAAAACGTGCTATATAAATAAAACTTACTTACTTATTTACTTCAGTGCCACCACTGCCTAGACTCATTTGTACATGTCCTGTAAGCCACCCAATGCTCACACCACAAGTAGTCCAAATGACCAGAACTGTTGTGTTAGTGCCTGGTACAAGGTCTCAACTTCTTCACCTGGAACTTGGTTTGGTTCTTGAGGAAATCTGAAAAAAGGGATTGGTAGGAATGCTGACTGCAAGCCTCCCTGAAGCAATGCTTGCACTACAAATCACTTTGTTTTAAATCACACATTTGTAGAGTGTATTTGGATCTGGAAGAAATGAAATGAAATGAAATTGAGATTAATGTTGCAGCTTCTAAAATGACCTGTGCCTTCTGATGTTCTCAGAAGAATTTAACCGTGGATTTGTTTTTCCTTTTTCCTGCTGTGAATTGTCCCAAGAACAGGACGGTTTGAGAGCAGGCACATTGACACGTGTGTGTGTGTGTGTGTGTTTAACCTGTCTGAAGTGAAACCATGGTTCAGATGCTATCACTCCAGAGAAGTCAGCACAGAAATCTTAGCTGTCTCTCCAGTGCTGTACAGGGATAATGCTGACGAAATGGGTGCTTTTTTTAAAAGGAATAATTTTATTTATTTATTTTTTTTTTAAAAGGAAAATTTAATGAGTGATTTCCCCTGCTCTCTCAAATGGATGTGAAATATCTCGTGGTCCTATTTAGAAAAAAATCAGGGAACTTGGTTGATATTTTGGCTAATATTTATCTCTTACACAACATCACTGAATAGATCATCTGTGATCCCTTTTGATCACTGAATAGATCATCTGATTGCCATTTGTCGGAGTTTGCTGTGTACAAACTTACTGCTGTGTTTCCTATTTTGTATTTTTTAACTTGTGATTAAACAACAGGAAGAACTTATTGACTGTGAAGTGCTTTGGGGCATCCCTAGTCCATAAAAAGTGCTACAAAATTGCTTTGCCTCAAGCAAAATATCCCCAGTCAGTTGTGCACAACACACTATAAAGCCAATGGAATGAATTTCGGAGGTGAAGAACGGCACACTGGTGCACCATTTGTTTTTAAAGTTTATTGCTTTATGCTGTGTGGATATCGCTGGAAAGGGCAGAATTTATTGCCCATTCCTAAATGCAAGAGAAGATGGCGATGAGCCACCTTCTTGAACTGCTACAATATTTTTGGTGAAAGTACCATAACAGTGCTGTGCAGAACGGTCCACCATTTAGATTTGGCAACAAGACGGTGCACTTTATGGCCAATGAAATGGTTACTATTTGAAATGTGGTCTCTGTTGTAATTCTAAAACGGGCAGTTAATTTGTACATGACAATCTCCGAGAAACACCAATGTGAATGGATATTAGTTGAGTTTAGTTTATTGTCACATGTTTGATCAGTACGGGTGTCAGGAGATATGGGAAGAAGGCAGGAGAATGGGGTTAAGAGGGAAAGATAGATCAGCCATGACTGAATGGCGGAGTAGATTTGAGCCGAAAGACCTAATTCTGCTCGTATCATTGATGAACTTTGAACGTGTACCGAGTTAGAGTGAAAAGCTTTTGTTGTGTGTTAACTCATCAGTGGACAGACAATACCTGATTACAATTGAGTCATCCACAGTGGACAGATACATGATAAAAGGAATAACATTTAGTGCAAGATGAAGTCCAGTAGATTCCCATCAAAGATAGTCCAAGGGTCTCTAAGGTTCCTGAGAAGATTACGGAGAGTCGGTATGTCAAGGAGGACTCTCTCGAACTTCTACAGGTGCACAGTAGAGAGCGTACTGACTGATGCCTCGTGACTTTGTTCGGCAACTTGAACATCCAGGAGCGGAAAAGAATGCAGAAAGTTGTGACCACGGCCCAGTCTATCATCGGCTCTGCTGCCCCCCCCCCCCAATCCCCGCATAGAAGGTATCTATCGCAGTCGCTGCCTCAAAGGCTGCCAACATCATCAAAGACCCACACCATCCTGGCCACACACTCATCTCTCCGTTGCCATTGGGAAGAAGGTATAGGAGCTTGAAATCTGGAACATCCATGTTCAGGAACAGCTTCTTCCCTACAGCCGTCAGGCTATTAAACACGACATCAAACAAACTCTGAATAACAGCCTATTGCATTTTATCTGTTTATTTATTGTGTGTATATATGGTCTATGGTATATAGACACACTAAACTTTTATCTCTGTTCTGAAATTCTTGCTTGCTGCTGCACAACAGAATATGTTTACATCAAAATATGTTTACATATTCTGTTGTGCTGCAGCAAGCAAGAATTTCATTGTCCTATCTGGAACACATGACAATAAAACTCTCTTGACTCTAATGAGGTAGAGTACTAGATCAGATACCGACATACTAGATCAGATGGCAGGCTCTTCAACCTCACCCACCTCAGAGCAAAGACAAAAGTACATGAAGCTCTCGTCAGAGACGTGTTGTTTGCCAACGACACCGCAGTTGTGTCCCACACCCAGCAGGAACTACAGTCACTGATGGACCGCTTCTATCGGGCATGCAAGGACTTCGGGCTGACCATCAGCCTGAAGAAGACGAACGACTTCGGGCAGGATATAGAAGCGCCGCCTGTCATCACCATCGACGACTACGAACTTGATGTCGTCCACCAGTTCACGTATCTCGGCTCCACCATCACCGACAACCTCTCCTTAGACACAGAGATTGATAAGAGGATCGGGAAGGTAGCTACAACTCTCATGTCCACCGCATGGAGGATGGCCGTATTCCAAAAGTCATCCTCTATGGAGATCTGACATCTGGGAGGAGAACCATTGGCCGCCCCCAGCTATGTTACACGGATGTCTGTAAGAGAGATATGAAGGCGCTCGACATCGATGTGGAGTCCTGGGGGAACCTTGCAGCTGACCACATGAGGTGGAGAGGTACCCTGAACCATCATCTCAAAACTGGGGAAGAGAAAATGTTGAACGCAGAAGCAGACAAGCCAGCGCGCAGAAAGGAGCGCAGCAACTTCAACAAACCAGAGACCACACACTAATGTGACCTTTGCCACAGAGACTGTCACTCCCACATTGGTCTCTTCAGCCACAAGCGACGCTGCTCCAGCCGTGCTTTGGAGCAAGCAGCCAACAACTAGGATGCATCACCCATGGCCAGTCATGACCGTGGGGGGCCTACGGATCTAGGACACATGACAATAAAACTCTCTTGACTCTTATGAGGTAGATAGTAGCTCAGGACTGCACGTTAGTTGTTGGAAGAATTGTTCAGTTGCCTGTTGATACTGATAGGACATGTACTGACCAGATACAAGGGATTACGTGCCTGACCTTCATGGTTCCTGAGATCTTTCCTATCTGCCCTAATAGATCAGACAGGGCTTTGCTCTAACTGCATGCCATACTTTGGACCGTCACCCTGGATCATTCTATTCACGTATCTGGGTCTTCGTCGATGCTGGAGGATTTGCTCTCTGTTCAGAGAGCTCTCAGTGGGAATCTCCTTCTAGGGTAGGTGTGTGGGCTTGATTATTGAATGAGGGTTGAGCCTGGGCGACCCAGCAAGTGGACTTTCACTGAACTGTGCAGGTTCAAACACTTCCAGGCCATCTTTTGACTTTAGATAAAAGTCTTGAGAAGAACATTTCAATACATGGTTCTTCTCTTTAAAATTAAAGCATCATTAAGCATTGGTTGGAACATGTTAAAAATATAATTTTTGTGAAATATTAAAAAATAAATAATTGCAAGCATGCGTGCTTCTTAACCGTATTCTTATTGGCAGCCTGCTAAATTGTTTCTTTGCTTGCATCTTTTTTTCAGCAAATTTATCGATGTTTAACTTTTCACGCAACTCTGTGCAATAAATGAAGAGACCCAGAGGTCTGGTGCAGAGATTTAGAGATTGTACTGTTGCTTAGCAACCAGTATCCATAACTGATTGGTTAATGTTTTGTTTGGTGCAGGAGGGAGAGTAAGATTTTATCACACAAAATACACTTATGGTTTGTGACAGCAACAGAATAACGACCAGAGGATAAAACCTGTCAGATTTGGCCGGGCGGAGGATGTCCATCAACGAGCCTGGGGAGGTTTTCCTCGTGTAGTCAAAACAACATTTTCCTGAATAAACGTGTTTATCTGTTTATAGAAGAAAAAAATCTAACCACAGCCATGATTCAGCACAACACCCCGAAAGAGCATGGCTAATATGTATGTAGTTACTGTTTGCAATCATTCTTTTTTAAGTATTTCACTAATTAGATGTTTAAAGCATTTCAGACAATGCCCAATAATGTTAGCAATATTTGCTGCAAGTGAGAAATAGATTGTGTTTAGTTTAGTTTGGTTTACTAGTTTAGAGAGACAGCGTGGAAACAGGCCCTTCGGCCCAGCGATCCCCGCACATTAATACTATCCTACACACACTAGGGACTATTTACACTTATACCAAGCCAATTAACCTACAAACCTGTATGTCTTTGGAGTGTGAGAGGAGACCAAAGATCTCGGAGAAAACTCACGCGGTCCCGGGGATAACGCACAAACTCCGTACACACAGCACCTGTATTCGGGATCGATCTCGGGTCTTCGGTGATGCAAGGGCTGTAAGGCAGCAACTCTACCGCTGCGCACAGTGTGTTTTTTTTTGTGGACAAAAAAAAAACGGAAATAAAATTGCTAACTTGTCTGAAGAAGGGTTTCAGCCCGAAACGTTGCCTATTTCCTTCGCTCCATACATGCTGCCTCACCCGCTGAGTTTCTCCAGCATTTTTGTCTACCTTCGCTAACTTGTACGTTGGGTTTGATTGTCATTAGAGTTTAGTTTAATGTAGAGATACAGAGCAGAAACAGGCCCTACTGCCCACCGAGTCCAGGCCGCCCAATGATCCCTGTATACTAGCACTATCCTACGCTCAGACCAAGTTACAATGTTTATTGAAGCCAATTAACCTACAAACCTGTACGTCTTTGGAGTGTGGGAGGAAACCGGAGCGCCCGGTGAAAACCCAGTCACAGGGAGAATGTACAAACTCTGTACAGACAGCATCCATAGTCAAGATTGAAACCGGGTCTCTGGTGCTGTACTGTGCCACCCCTGTTAAGGGTTATGCTATTAATATAGGGAGGTTTTTGTTTCACTGGAGAGAATGCAGTGAAGATTTATCGACCTGTTACCTGGATTCTGTTATGAGGAGATAATGGAGCAAAGAATGTTGAGGTAGGAATGTTACAAGATTTTGAGATTTTAAAAATCAAGCCTGTAATTGTTCCCATCAGATAAAGTATAAACAGAACTTTAATTTGATACCTAATTCACTTTCATATTTTCAGTATTATAAAAGTTATGGTCATTTTCATACTCGGAAATTAGCATCTTGTTCCCTATTGCTTTTCCATTGACTTAACACAAAAGCTGTGATCGAGGACAGTCAAAAGCCCATAACTTCCTTAAAAAAATTAAGAGAACTGAATGAAATTTTCAGTTATTGTAGATTGAAGCATTCTGAAACGTCTTACTTGGATGACCTGAAATTAAAGCCTATAATTAGTTAGTTACCTATTTGTAGTTAATTATAAAATTGACCGTTGTGGCAGAAATAATAATAAACACTGAGACTGCCTTGAAAATTCAAAAGTGTGATATTCTCAAGATCAGAACTTTAATATTATTGTATTATATGCTGTAAATCCGTAACAGACAGGTAAAGAAAATTAAGAAAAGGCTAAATGTTTTAAATAGCCTAAAGGCGCTGTCCCACTTGGGCGACCTAATTGGCGAATTTAGAAGAGTTTGGGAAAAAATGACATGTTGAAGACCTCCTTCGACTATGTAGAAGACCTCCTTCCACCTCCTTCGACTATGTTGAAGACCAGCTCCGACTAGCTACGACTAACTTTGGGAAAATTTAACACCGAATAGTGAAGTGAAGACGATCTCCTTCGACCTCCCTTCGACTATGATGAAGACTATCTATGACTACCCTTGATTACCTATGATTAACGTGTCGACCTACTATGACTAAACCTACGCATAAAAAAAGTGTTGATTTTTTTCCATGGCAACCATTTTTTACTCGCGGGCATTTTTTAACATATTGGAAAAAAACTCTGCGACCTAGATGAGGCCTCGAGTACGCGCAGACCACTCTCTAGCATGAAGGAGAGTTACGAAGACCTCCTACGCCCTCATGTTGACCATGCTGCGAGTATGAGTCGAGGGCAAACTCGCCAGAACTCGCGGATTAGGCCGCCCAAGTGGGACAGGCCCTTAACAAACTGATCCCATTCACACAAGAATTCATAATGTAACATGATTTTTAAATCTCACTTTGTCATGAATTTATATGCTAAATGCCAAGTTTAATTCCCATAAATTAATCCAGAAACATCCACTCTCATGATAATCAAAATCATTATTTTTTGCACAATACATCTGACTAAAACTGTACTGTGGATATTTAGTATGAAAATGTTGATCATGGATAGACAATAACACAAAATATAGATGATTTAGATGTTCTTATGACATGATTGCGCAAAAAATAATGAATTTGATTATCTTGAGAGTGGATGTTTCTGGAATGTGATCCATTGGAATGTTGCCGTTGCCTCAAATTTTAAGCCCATATCGGCAGGCAAGACATTGCCGATTCGTATCTGGGCCTAAATAACATTTTTGACATAAGAGTAAAATGAAGCCACAACAAAAAGCAAGATAATATGTAAATTAAGCGGCACATTTTTTTTTTGTCCTGATATTGCAATCTGTGATGTTGAAGGCATTAGAAGACGCGTTTAACTTCACTCTGGTGATGCAATTGTCCAGAAAATTTAAAAAAAAATGGAACGGAAGCGCGAACGATTTTTCTTCATCAGCTAGCAGCCCGAGGAAATCCCTCTCCGACAACCAATACAAACCTGCATTTTAATCCTGCCCCCCCCCCCCAAGCCTCTGGAATTGCATGCACAGGCAGTGGCAGATCTCCAGCGCCGCTGATGGTAAGTTTTGTGACAACGCTAGTGGAGGTGTTACCAATTGGAGATGTGTACAACTATAAGAAGTAGAGATAAGGTGGGTAGTCAAAGTATTTTCCGCCAGGATAAGGCTATCAAAAAAACAAGAGGTCATAGGTTTAAGGTGAGAAGGAAATTTAAAAATGATTTGGGGGAAAGGTTTTTTTACTTACAGTTTGGAACACAGTCTAGAGGAGGAGATGGAATTGGATATAATCGCCATATTCATTGAAACGCATGAATAAATAAGGGAAAGACACTGACATAATGTGGATAATTGGGATGACAGCATTGGTGAAAAAGAGTTGGAAGGCCAAAGGGCCTGTGTCTGTGGTGCACAACTCTATGCTTTGTGGCTGAGTTAGTGAAAACATCTTCAAACTTTACAATCCACTCCCAATCTGTTTCAGATAAATACTATGTGAAGGAATGCATGGGGAATAAAGTGCATGTGTGGTGGTAATACTTGTGATACTGCCATGCATGGGTGTGCGTTGCTGTCATTGGTGATTAAACGAGAACAATTGTGAGGGACGGGAATGCAGATCCACCCTGTGACGACCACTTCTCATTGTTTCTTTCCATCCATATGCACCTCCTCTCAAGAAGTGAGGTCCAAAATATCCATCAGGAAAACTTTAGCTCCATGAGTTTTCAAATCTCCCTATAAATTCCAGCGAAATCAAGCCTCTGACATGGCATCATTGAGCTGATCCATTGTTGGGGAAATGTCAAGGACTACATAATGTTCACAGTTGCTTTTGCACCTGCTTGTGTGAAAGGGTTTGTTGTGCTTGTGCTGAGAGATGCTTTTACACATGTTGAAGTTGTCATCTACACTTTCGAGCTGTCATCCACACTTTGTAAGTGTCGCATGCACCTTGGAAATGTCAAGCACAGTTTTGAGGTTTAGAGGTTTACACTTGTGGAGTTCTCGTCTTTCAGAACAGCATGGGTGAGATGACACTGCCAGGTGATAACCAGAGTGACCATTGATAACAGGAACAGCAGCAAACAGCAGAAGCATGCAGCTCACAGGAGAGGTGATCCAGAGTTATCCAAATTTACTGATTTATGGACGAGATATGGAAAGCTAATGATTCCAAGGCCTAATCCTATAGCTGATTCCCAGCACAGCCCTTGGGCATTTAATTTTTGTTCATTAAATCTAGTATTAAGAAGATGGTATCATTAATTTTGATGATGAGGCTATCAGAATGTCGCAAGAAATCATCTAATTCACCACTGCCATATAGAGAAGACACTTGATGTCATTATCTGGTCTAAAATAATAGTGATCAAATCTTAACTACCCTCTAAAATAAACTTGTTCAGTAGTTCAGTTCAATGGCAGTTATGAATTGGCAATACATTCTGAACGGCAGCAATGCCCATCGCCCTTAAATACATACAACAAGCGCAGGCTCGGCGATCATTTCTCTGAACACCTCTGCTCAATCCACCTAAACGTACCTGATCTCTCGGTTGCCAAATGCTTTAACCCCCACCTTCCCATTCCCAAACTGACCTTCTGTCCCGGGCCTTCTCCATTGTCGGAGTGAGGCCCAGCGCAAATTGGAGAAACAGTACCTCATATTTCGCTTGGGCAGCTTACACCTCAGCGGTATGAACATTGACTTCTCCAACTGCAAGTAACCCTTGCTTTTCCCCTGCATCCCTCCCCCTTCCCAGATCTCTGACCAGTCTTATTGTCTCCGAGTACATTTTATCTCTGTTTGCTTTGGTGTTACCTTCTCCCAGCTAACAATGATCTATTCTACATTTTCCTTGATCTCCGTCCCCTTTGTCCTGGTTTCACATCTCACACTTACTTATCTATGTATCTCCCTCTCCCCTGACATCATTCTGAAGAAGGGTCTCCGAAACGTCCCCATTCCTTCTCTCCAGAGATGCTGCCTGTCCCGCTGAGTTACTCCAGCATTTTCTGTCAATCTTGGAATAAATCTGTTGTGCTATTGATGTCTTCTTTCCTGCACTACTTGGCTCATTGATCCTGGTTGTGACACTGTGGCCATGACGTGGATCTCCAACACTCTCTCGTCTTGGGTAGTAGTTTTTGTTTCCCTTATCTCTAATGAAGACTCCTTGGACCTCTGGATTCTCCACAGCACACTGGGCAATGACACTGAAGTATGAAGTAGCCTTTGACAATCTCCACTGCAAAGCTAGATACAGGGGTTGCGGGTGGTTGCTGGAGGTTGCAGGTAGGGAGACTGACGGAAACCTTGGGTGGGGCGCAAAGTCTCCAGAGGTTTCTGTTCAGGTTTCCTAAGTGGGACAGGGGCGGCAGCATCTCTGGAGAACATGGATAGGTGATGTTTTGGGTCGGGACCCTTCTTCACACTGATTATGGTGGCAGGAGTGGGGGAGAAAGCTGGAAGAGAGGAGGAGGGGCAGAACAAAGCCTGGCAATTAGTAGGGGGATACAGGTGAGGGTGAGTTTTGACGGGCAGATGGTTGAACAACGGCCAGAGATGAAAGAGAAGATGTGAGACAAAAGAGTTGCAAATTGTGTAACTAGTGGAAGGAATGGAAGGGGAGAAGGTGGAGGAGGGTGAAGTGTGTGCAAATCCAGGTGGGGGACACAGGGGGGAGGGAAGGGTGGAAAGAAAAGAGAGGGTATGTAGAAGGGAGTGAATTGGATAATTCAATGTTCGTACCATTTGGTTGTAAGCTACCCAAGTGGAATATCAGTTGTCTCCAGTTTGTGTGGTGTCTGCACTCTGACATTGGAGGGAGCCCAGGACAGAAATGTCAGTATGGGAATGGGAAGAAAAGTTAAAATGGTTAGCAACTGAGAGATCCAGTAAGCCTTGGCAGACTGAGCACTTGTGTTTGGCGAAATAGTTGCAGAGTCTATGCTTGGTCTCGTCAACGTGCAGAAGGCCACATTGGGAACACTTTGTCTTTTCATCTCTGGCTTCTGTCCGACCCTCTGCCTATCAAAAACCACCCTCTCCTGTATCCACCTATTACTTGCAAGGCTTTGTCCTGTCTCTCCTCTCTTCCAGGTTTCTTCCCACCCTCCCCCACAATCAGTCTGAAGAAGGGAGCCGACCCGAAACCTCACCTATCATCCATGTTTTCCAGACATGCTGCTGGACCTGCTGAGTTTCTCCAGCACTTTGTGTCTTATTTTAATAATAAACCGGCAACTGCAGTTCCTTGCTTCCACTCCAGAGCAAATGGCCACGGTTCCAAGGCAGCTTTTGCGTCTAGACATTTTATTTTGGTATTAGAAGAATTCATGGCGGGTGTGTTATCATCATCCCCGCTGGCACCGATTGGACAGGAAAGGAGAAGTTTAAATAATAATGGAGGCTCTGAGTTAAAATGCCACTGACATACGCATTGCACTTCCAGGTTTCCCGCATGCTCGCGCCCACTCCAGAGCATCCGTGCTTTAAAATTCTGTCTGTGGTTTTGTTTGCTTCAAGGGTTCTTGGCTATTAAAAACACCATAACCTCTCCTTCGCTGAATGCACTTCCAGCAAATTGACTGGCATTCTGCTGAAATTGTGATTATAAATTCTGTGAATCCATGTGAATTGTTCAGTATTAATAAAATAAGAAAAGTTAGAAATGGCCGAATGGAGGTAATCCCCAAGATGGATTCACAAATCCTTGCTGCAAATGAAATTTTAATGTGCTAAATTGCAACACATTTCAGGTCAATAAGAATCGATGGATGTGGGAATTCTAGGCAGGATGTGTACATCTTTGGTGCTGGCAAAGTAAAGCTTTGATGTTTGTCTTTCTTGTTTATCGTTAAGAATAACTCATGTTCTGTTTCCTTATTCTGTTAGCAGGCAGTATGAAATGCACTACTGGGGCACACTACAAAGCTTTGCGTTGGGAGCGTGATTAAACATTTATAAAGTATTTGAACACCAGCTCTGTAAGGTTGAGGGAAGTGAATTTTCCCTTTTGTGAAGCTCAGCAGTTGTTTGATATTTTTTGAATTGGAGCTTTAACTGAGGATTCTTTATTTCATCACAAACCAACTGTGCAAAGACTTGAAGATCACAACTTAAGAGTAATCATCCCTGATCTTGCAGTCCATTACCGTTCTAAAGGGTAGTTAAAAATTAGAAGGGAGTAATGTCTGTCTTATCAATACTGTCAGTCAACAAGTTAGCGGAGCTGCTCGTTTAGTTTTTAGTTTGAGATACAGGCGCTTCAGCCCATTGAGTCCACACCGACCTGTGATTCCCATACATTAACACTCTCCTACATACTAGGGATAATTTACAAGTTTTTACCAAAGTCAATTAACCTACAAACCTGTATGTCTTTTGAAGTGTGGGAGGAAACTGGAGCACCAGGGGAATACCCAAGTGGTCACTGAGAGAATGTACTAACTCCGTACAAACAACGCCCGTAGTCAGGATCAAGCCTGGTTCCTTGGCACTGTAAGGCAGCAACTCGACCACTGCTTGGTCTTGAAAAGTTCTGTAAAATTATTATCAGGAATAATTTGTTTCTGTCACTCTACACCCCACTGTGGATGCATTGCACTCATTTATGTCACTCATAGTGAGGATTCTCAGATGCACACTGTTATAAATGTTCAATGGTGCTATTGAACAGGGAGTTTCAGGATTTAGATTCAACAACAAAAGACTTCCAAATATAACATACGTTTCCAAATAAGGATGTGTATGACTTGGAATTGAAGTTGAACGTGTTAAAGTTTCCATGTTCCTGCTGTCTTGGTTCCCCCCGCCTGTAGAATATAGCTTCTTTGTAGTCCACATAATGACAAAGGCTATGAAGAGGTATGGAGTCAAGTGATCCTGGCAAAACCATAAAATAACTGAAGAAGGGTCCCAACCTGAAACATCATCTATCCAAGTTCTCCAAAGATGCTACCTGATCAATCGAGTCAATCCAGCACTTTGTGCCTTTTTTTTGTAATCCAACATCTGCATTAAGGTGGATTATTTGCTCTCATCCATTATTTTGTTGTTTTTACATACCTAAACTGGGCATTGGTGAACATATTACCGGTGAGTAGGTGCAACTTGGGAGCACTGTTGTTGACTATTTCCTTCATCCGCTGATGACTAAGAGGAGACTGATCGGGTGGTGAAAAGCCGGACTGAATTTGTCCTGCTTTTTTTTAGAACAGGACGTACCTGTGTGATTCTCCTCATAGTCAGGTCGATTCCAGTGCTGTAGCTGCTCTGGAACAGCTCAGCTAGAGGCATAGCAAGTTCTGCAGGTCTTCAGTCCTACAGCTGGGATGCTGTCTGGTCCCAGTCCTCTCAGCCATTTCGTGTCACCGCCTGGAGTGAATTGCATTGACTGGAGAGAGAACCTGTGACTGTGTGGATCTTGAGAGGAAGCCAAGATGACCATCTGTTCAGCACGTCTGGCTGAGCCTGGTTGTCAACGTATCCACCTTTTTCCTTGGACCCTGTCATCCTTGGGGGTGGCAATATTTTTAGAACTGCCTCCATTGGCTGTTTAGTTGTCTACTTCCACTAGATGCAGTTGGAGTTCGGACTTTGCTCTCATCCATTATTTGTGTGATTGCTCCTCTCTCAATTCCATGTCATTTTTACTTTTTCAACATGTAGTCCAATAGATTCATAGTCATACTGCATGGAAACGGGCCCTTCAGCTCAACCTGCCCATGCCAACCATCATGGTTCATCTACACTCGTCCCATGTGCCTGTGGTACGCCCATATCACTCTAAACCTGTCCTATCCTATCCTATTTCTTAAACATTGTGATAGCACTTGCCTCCATTATATCCTCTGGCAGCTTCTTCCATACACCTACCACCCTTCGTGTTATAAAATATATATTTTTTAAAAGCTGCCCCTCAGGTTCCCTTTAAATCATTCTCCTAGCAGTACTGCAGCTTCACTCGGCTGGTACCTTCTTGTTTCCAAGCATGCCTCCTGTCATGCCCTTCTGAACCACCCAGTGAATGAGGGTTGATCCTATGGCTTGACTGTAAGTGTAGAATGAGGGATATGCTGGGCCAAGAGGGCAGTAAGGTGGCACAGCAGCAGAGTTGCTGCCTTGCAACGCCAGAGACCCTGGTTCTATCCTCACTGCGGGTGCTGGCTGCACGGAGTTTGTACATTCTTTCTGCAACCATGTGGACTTTCTACGGGTGCTCCAGTTTCCTTCCCCACTCCAAACATGTACAGGTTCGTAAGTTAATTGGCTTTGGTGAAAATTGTAAACAAGCACTGTTTTACACTGAGGAACATCTGCTGAGGGAGGACACTAAGTGATGATCATGGATCTTATGTTTAACTTGAAGCCATGAGGCCTCTCGTTGTTCATTAAGGATTCAAGTCCCTAGTATTTTGGGCTTTTTGCCCATTCACTGAGTGGTCACATTTGAACTGTAAGCCATTTGAAATAGTTCTTGGGATCATTCACTGCACCTCTGAAGTATAATGTTAACAAATGTGACAGAATTAGGATAATGCATAGCAAAATGTTACCAATATAAATCAGTTGCACATTGAGAAAGCATTCTATCTTTGTTGGGTTGTAATCGGGTGATAGCAGTTGGAATGCAATGGAGTGACTAAGTTAATTGGGACAACCTGGCAAGTTCTAAATTAACAAGCCCCAGCTCTGGTTACTGCAAAGGACAGAGATGGCCTCATAATCTTACAAAGTTACTATCCTACATTCTTATTTCATCCTGCTCTCAGTGTTCTGGTAAGAGACTCTTAACATACAAAGTGAAGGTATGAATGGTGAAAATATGTTGCACTTAAATGTAATGTGCTCCCTTTTAACTTTCAACTATGTTCGAAGCCTGTTTAAACATTTATGAAAGATTTCAACATCAGGCTCTGTAAGGTTGAAGGAAGTGAATGTTATCTTCCAAGATATTTAAGATTATTATGTAAGGGGACATGACTCTGAACCATACGAGGTTTGCGGCCTTTGTTTTGGACCAGCTCCATTCAGGAGCACCACATTTCTCTGACCTTGCATTCCCTAATGTATCTGCCAATAACATAGACACATCACAACACCAAACATGAAGCAAACTGCAGATAACATAAGGACATCACTTTCTCCACGTCCCACTTTTATAGTGGCCTATATTACTTGATAAAACAATGTCAATGCACTAAGTATTTAATCCATTTGGTAAGTGCATTCGACTGATTTAAATTTGAACTGTTTGTTTGAATAATGTTTTTATTTTTGCATGTATAAAATTATTTCTTCCCAAGGTACCTGAATATGATTTTCTTTTTTGTTGAAACTGGCTAGCTCTGCTGTAGGATTATCCATTTATAATTTTTATGCTTTTTCTATCTCTGTAGTAATTATCTAATTTATTGGACATTTGCAGCATTCATGCTTTGTTTTAGGGTTCCAGCAACAGCTCTGACCTGCATTTCACAACTTTGTTGTGAAGAGTTATTTGCTTCTCTGTTATAGACCCCCATTAACTCGATAACCCTGTAAACAGTAAAATCACATGAGCACCCTTGATGTCGCCATAGTTGGGAGATTCCCTTTGTCCTATCTTTCCCTCCAACCATTTCTGCAACTTAAATCTAACTTCTCATTTTCCCAGTTCCAATGAAAAGCCTATTACTTGAAAATTTACCGTTTTTCTTTTCTCTTTCCTTTATACAGTTTGACCCGCTGAATGTTTCCAGCATTTTATTATTTCAGATTTCCAGCACAGTTTCATTTACTGGGGACAGTGTGATCTGTGCGTGGGAAGTGGGGAAATGTAGATGAGTATTGCATCGAATACCTGGAAGGGGAGCATGTTTGCACATCCGTTTAATGCCAGTTATTGGGAGTCAGTCTGGTTAATGGAAAGGGGATATACATTGCCAAACGAGCAACTTTTAATTACTGACCTTTGGTGGTAGAGTGGGTTTAATCCGGACCTCATTGCTGGTTGCGTGTAGTTTGCACATTTCCCCCAGTGGGTGTGCTGCAGTACCCTATAATATCTCAAAGTAAAGTACTGGTCAGCTAATTGGCCATTGTAAATTGCTTCTTAGTTTAGTTTAGAGATGCAGAGCAGAAACGGGCCTTTTGGCCCAACAAGTCTGCGCTGACCAGTAATCACCCCGCACACTAACACTATCCTACACACAATAGGGACTATTTACAATTTACAGAAGCCAAATAGCCAACAGATCTGTATGTCTTTGGAATGTGGGATGAAATCGGAGGACTCTGAGAAAACCCACGGGGTCACTGGGAGAACATACAAACTCCATGTAGGTAATGACAAGAGCATTTATTTTTCAAAAAAGGAAGTTGGTGGCCATGTGAAATAGAATAAATTGCATACCTGCAGAGGAATAGGAGAAGGGATTGAAGTATTCTCTGGGATTATTCTATCTCCAATGTGCGGATGACACAACGCTGGGTGGCAGTGTGAGCTGTGAGAAGGATGCTATGAGGCTGCAGGGTAACTTGGATAGGTTGGGTGAGTGGGCAGATGCATGGCAGATGCAGTATAATGTAGATCAATGTGAGGTTATCCACTTTGGTAGACCAAGAAGGCAGATAATTATCTGAATGGTGTTAGATTAGGAAAAGGGGAGGTGCAATGAGACCTGTGTGTCCTTGTACATCAGTCACTGAAAGTAAGCATGCAGGTACAGCAGGCAGTGAAGAAAGCTAATGGCATGTTGGCCTTTAAAACGAGAGGAATTGAGCATAGGAACAAGCCCATTGTCCCACAATGTCCGTGTTGAGCATGATAACAAGTTTCACTAATCTCTTCTCCCAGCACACGTTCCATTCTGTACATATCCATGCGTTTTTCTAAAAGCTCTTAAATACCACAAATGTAGCTATGCTCACCACCTTCACCACTGGTAAAGGTTTCCAGGCACCCAACACTCTCCGCAAAACAAAAACAAATTATTGGGGTCAAGAGATTTGAAAGTTTAACATAGTGAGAAAACAGATGCAATTGGTTTGGATGAATTTTGATCATCAAAGATCTGGTTTGCATCCAGTGTAATAATCAGAATTAAAGCCCTGTCCTACTGTACGAGTTCATTCAAGTGCTCTCCTGAGTTAAAAAAAAATAATCAAACTCATGGTAAGCACGTAGAATGTACATAGCGGGTATGTCGGAGCTCGGGGACGTCTCTTAGCGGCTCGTAACGCTAACGGCAGGTACTCGGGAAACGCGGTCGTCTCGGAAAGACTCGTGAAGATTTTACAGCATGTTTTCAACATTCAACGAGAGCCCCGAGTACCTACGAGCGGCCATTACAATAACAATCCGAGTTCGAATCAGGGCAAACTCGGGAGAACTCTTGAATGAACTCGTACAGTGGGACAGGGCTTTCAAAGATGTTTATCGATGTGCCTGGATACATCAGGTAGTGTTTTAAGGAGTTAAGATGTATCAACGATAAACTGGAGAATACTTCAAGGTAGGATTTAAGTGTAAGTTTATGAGCTCTACAATGTTGAAGACCATGTTCTTTCCCATTGACATATCATGTGCCGCCTGTTTCTTCTTTACCACCATCCTTCCTTTCTCTTTTAGCCATTGATAATCTCTTGAGCCAGGTAGCCAGTTGTTCTACAAAGGATTTTTTCCCCCTTTTCATTTCTCCCCAGCAAAATGAAGATAGGTCCTTGTAAAATCCCCTCTTGTCTGCTATAAACTTGGGGATGACAGGCGGGTGGGGGATGCTGGCAGGGGAGAAGGGGGAAATGTACCAATACAGCTGGATAACTGATACAGCACTGCAACAATTTATTGGTAGAAACATATTTATTGTAACTTAGTCATATTCTTATGTGATTAATGAAAGACATAATATGTACAGACACAGAATTCTGTATGGATATAAATAAAACTTACACTTTAACTGGTTTCATGAGTTCAATTGCCTGCCTGGAACTGAATTACGAGTAGCCATATCATGTGGGTTGCCACTTACTGGATTCTAAGCATTGAAATTAATGTTGTCATTCATATCTAAGTGAGGATGGCTTTAAACTCAAATTGCTGAGGCATGAGAATATCAAAATCTTGCAGTGACATTCAGCACAGAAATAAATATTTTATGAGCTATATTATTTGTTAGGCGTTTTTATATCATGTCCAGCTTTCAGTTTCGGTGCACTGAATATGATGCACATTGCTCGTTGGTACGTTCCACTTTATTTTGTCTCACTGGAAGGACCTTTATATGTTGAGCATTGGATGAATAATCAACTGCAATGATCCTCCTTTAGTGGTTGGCTGTTCGGTTTAATTGGTTATCTGCATGCAGAGTTGAAACATTTAGAATCACAACAGCAAGCAGTTCTATAATAGTAAGATGTGACGTAGGAAGGGTGAATTTTTTGTGAATCAAAAAATATGTCGTAAATTCTGTACTGATTTTCAGCCGACTGTCGAAGTACACATTTAGAATAACGATGGTAACACACGGTTACAACGTGTGCTTTCACTTCCATTCTTTACAATCTCTTGGAATCTTGTAGTTTAGTCGCTTGAGTGAAAGACTTGAAAGGTTTGTGCTTGTGAAGCTGACGTGAACAACATCCCAAGGCAGTCATGTATAAGAGTTAATTCTGTAACAAGTTGCAGTGAAAAGATGGGTTGTATTAATGGCGAGGAAAATTGCTGTGATACAAAAAGAGATAAAACATAACAGCCTCCCTCATTAAAGGGCTTGCAGAGCTTGGATGGAACTTTCTCAAAAATGGCCTGTAAATCTAGTTCCCCACCTGGCTCTCACCCTGGTACATTGCTATTATGAAGTCAGGCACAAGAACACAATGGGCAGTATCCCAAGCAGAATGCTGTCAGTGGCTGGTAATGGTGAAAGGCCACAATGAGTTGTCTGCCATTTTCTAACATGGGCTGTTCTGGACAAGGTTCCATGTTTCTGGCTCACACACCGAAGATGCAAGTTGTTCCTTCATTACGTCTACAGTTTGGTTAATTTGCTCTAACTATTTATGTTTTCAGTAATTTTAGAAAATATTTAGGAGCTTCGATGAAGAGCAATAGCCCAAGGAGCAGAACATCAATACTGAAAAAGATTGTGAAATTAAGATTAACGGATATTGAAGAGATGAGATCAAGATAACATTTTAGAAGTAATATAGAGAAATAAGTGGAAGATGGAAGTTTATGAGGGAGTCTGAAAATTAAGTTGTATGAATGTTATGTGCTGTATCATATCAGTTGTATACCAGCCTTTATGAATATTCTTGCCTATTAGATGGACCAACAGAGATCTAATGTAATGGTAAAACAGTATCATCATCATTGAAAATATCAACGGGCATAGTGCCTTACAATGCTATGTACGACAGCGATCGCAACTTCTACTGAAATGTGGATGGCCGTTGGCTCGCTAGGTGCCCTTCCCACCTTTGACAGGTCTTGCTTTTGGTCCTGCTGGGGGTCCATAGCCCCCTCCTCACCTGGCAAACCAGGTGAGGGAGACGGTTTAGTCACCTACTATCCAACCATATAGCACGGGATTACATGGTACACGTGGCGAGGGGAACTCTCTTCCCCCCCCCCCCCCCCCCACCCCACCTAGACCTTCAAATGGTAAAACAAATCATCAGTATTTTGCCACTTGTATGGTTTTGATTTTCTTTAGCTTCCTTGGTTAACAATGAATCTGTTATTATGAATGATCCTGTGCAGCAATGGAATCCCTGTTGCAGAGAAATGGTCATCAAGGGTCCATTATTATCAGAGAAAAACTCCATAGAATGGACTGTGGGGATTGAAAGGAAATTACAATATTTTACCAAGTCTGGAAAAGGAAAATGGAACCTGAAGTAGAACCAAGGCCATTGGCGCATCAAATAGAAATGAATGGAATTTGAATTCAAGTTTGTTCTGTGCTCTTTAGATCTGGGGGAGTATGCTGAAACTGATAATAGACGACACACGGTCTGTAACTGGACTGATGTTCTGCAGTTAATTCAAAGTTGGGCTATGTCTTGATAGGCATTAATGATTGAAGGTAAAGGAAACACCAACAATGAATAACTTGAAGTGGTAATCTGCTTTTGGAGCTAATTGTTCCTACATCTTTTGGAACCAGAGCAATAATTATATAACAGCAATTGCAGATTCTGTGCTTTGGAGAGCCCCTTCATCTATGCCTTGACATTGACAGACTACTGATTTCACTTTTTTCTCATGGAAAAGACTGCCGTATAGTTCTCGGCTGCTTCCATTATTGGTTCTGACCTTCAGGGGGTTTGTCGAATCCACTCAATTACATTAAGGTCAAGGTGATACAACATTAACCTTTTCCTGATGAAATACCTGCTCCTTCCTGGGCGACTCGATCAAAGCAGCACTGTATAACATCCAGGTCCAGTTCTAATGGCCTGGAATTCACTGATAGTGAAACTGTCAGTGCTTACTGTCATTACTCTGAAACTAAGTGCAACTTCTCGGCTCCGCACATGGTCCAGTTAAACACAGAAACCTAAAAATTCCAGACACATATAGCATATTGCTCTCTGCAGGGTGTGTTGTTGTAAACTTTGCCAATGCAATTAATGTGGATCAGTGAATTGAGATGAACATCAACCTTTTCCACACAATTCTTGATATAAAAGCCACTGAACATGTCAAATTTTGATGACTCGGTTGTAGTTCGATATTTAACATCGCACTAAGCTTTACCTCTCTGAAAAAAATATTGATTAAACAGCATTGTACAATATTTGAAAATGCCTTTGTTTTAAAAGAATAAAGGTTTATGGACTTGATTTTTATTGTCTAATCTTCATAATATTTAATGTTCCACTTTAATGCATGTTTGTTCCAATCTGTAATTAGTTGTTTTAAAGTTTATAAAATGTAGAACTATTGAAATTTAGATGGGGAGGATATATGCTTTCACGAGAGAGTTAGATTTAGCTCTTTGGGCTAAAGGAATCAAGGGATATGGGGGGAAAGCATAAACGGGGTACTGATTTTAAATCAGCCATGATCATATTGAATGGCGGTGCTGGCTCGAAGGGCCGAATGGCCTACTCCGGCACCTATTTTCCTATGTTTCTATGCTTACACCTCACTTGATTCTCAAAACAGTAATCAGCAAATGGCATTTTTCCCTCTATCCTTGATGGAAAATCTCTGCCACCCATTTAGTTGCAAATTTATTGAGTACTGTCTCAATATTTGCAACCTGATGGCATTGTCGGCCTGTTCCAGAATAATTATGTGGCTCGTAATACTGGGTGTGTTACTTTTTAGAAGGATGGAACGTCAATTCATTTTGCATGATTCCATTCTCTTTTTCTCTCAGCAATGAATAGACTCTGTTACCTTTGCTGCCCCTTAGACATAGAAAATAGGTACAGGAGGAGGCCATTCGGCCCTTCGAGCCAGCACCGCCATTCATTGTGATCATGGCTGATTTAAAATCAGTACCCCGTTTATGCTTTTCCCCCATATCCCTTGATTCCTTTAGCCCAAAGAGCTAAATCTAACTCTCTCCCCAATCAATTACCCGTGCCTGCCTTCTCCCCATATCCCTTGATTCCACTAGCCCCTTCTGGTGGCAAGTCCCACAATTTTTGATCACGTAGGTGTGTCGCCAGGTGCACTGCATGCTTTGCATCCCCTTGTGTTGACCCGTGACATTCGCGGCTTCACAAACACAAAACACAATGACTGGTGATATTACTAGGGCTGGTTTAGATATAGAGATTAGTTTGGAGAAACGGGCCTTTTGGCCCACTGAATCCGCACCGACCAGCGATCCCTGTACACTAGCAGTTTTCTTCACGTTAGGGGCAATTTACAATTTTTTTTAATTTTAACCAAGCCACTTAACCTACAAACTTTTACGGCTTTGGAGTGTGGGAGGAAACCGGAGCACCCAGGGAAAACCCACAGGTCATGGAGAGAATGTATAAACTCTGTACAGACAGCACCCGTTGTGGGGATCGAACCCGGGTCTCTGATGCTGTAAGGCAGCCACTCTACTCCTGCACCACCATGTTGCCCCGCTGCACCACCTGAATATTATTCAGAAAAAATATTAAATTTGTTCAAAATATGCTAGTGGCAGTAGCAAGACCAGCATGTATTGTACAAGCTGAATTGCTGTTGAGTTGATTGCTGGGCTATTTCATGGGCCCTAGTCTAGACCCGAAATGTCGCCCATTCCTTCTCTCCAGAGATGCTGCCTGTCTCGCTGAGTTACTCCAGCTTTTTGTGTCTGTCTTCGGCATATAAGAATCATTCACTTAGTAGTGTTTGGAGTTGCAAGTCAAATAAGGATGGATAATCTTCCCTCAATGGCATCTGGGAGCTGTTATCTAAATGCCCACATATTATCAATTCTTCTTGTTTCATGCATCCGATTATATAGATACGGAACTTTTCCATTCATCATGGATTAGTATATTCAATTCATTATTCATAAATGATAGGAGCAGAATTAGGCCGTTTGGCCCATCTAGTCTACTCCGCTATTCAATCGTGGCTGATCTATCATTCCCCTTCGGCCCCATTCTCCTGCCTTCTCCCCTTAAGCCCTGACAGGGGTTATGGGGAGAATTCCAGGCATCAGAATTGTTATTCCAATATTTAACCACAATGCCATCATAACCTTTGTAATTTTCAAGATTAAAATAGAAGTAGAACAGGTACATAACTACAATCTCATCTGATACAGGACAGGATGGGAAGTAATTTCCAGTGGATGTGCTCCATTGTATGAATGTAATCTGTTACATTTCACGCTCAGTGTAAAGCTTAATTAGTCTAATGTTCCTAAACTCCAGGCTCCGGCACTAGAGTTTTATTGCCGCCTGTATTAGATTAACCTTGCTATTTTTAATCTTTTGACCATGTTGATGTTCACTATAAAAGTTCTGCCAACTAATTTACTGAATCTGAAAGTTCATTAATTCAACACTGGAGTTAAATTGTATAGTTACAGAATTTTATAGCTCCAGCTAAAAGGGTTCATTCCATTTGTATTAATCATACTTTTGAATTATTTGAACCAATTTTAAATTATTTGAATCTGAGAAGAATCCAATGTGTAACATCATTAGATACACAACCCATTCGGTACAGGGAGAACATAAGTTTGGCACATACAATACTGAATGCTACTTTTATTCAAAATCTCATCATTTTAATAGGAGACCTTGTCAACGTGTTAACATATTTCAAAGACGACGGGATTGCTAATTGTGTTCTGTTTTATGTTGGCAATGTTGCACCTCGGGCGTGTGCTACTGAGTAACAAGCACGATGATGTCAAAGCATTGAACCAACCAACCTGTGCATCTTGGAGAATGAAAGCATTTGTATTGCAACCCAGCACACTTGCGAGAAAAATCATCTCTTGTGTAAAACATACCGACACAAGATCAATTACCATTATAAAGCCTTTCCAGTCAGTGAAACTCTCCGGATGTGCAGCTGTTAAGAAGAGCTGAGCCAGCCTTAGATCCTTGTAATTGAACCCAGGATTTTCCCTTTCACTACAAGGGTTGGATGTGATCACAACTGCAGGCTCCTCACACTGTTTGAATGTTGGGAAACCACCATGGAGTCTTGGTCAGAAGGTTTATCCTTTTTCCTTTCCTGACATTTTATTATTGAGTGAAAAAAATAGTGCTGATTGTTGAAGACCAGCTACAGAGACCTTCTGAACCTTCTGAACCTTCTGAATTTTGTAGTCGGCAGGGCAGTACGCTGCATATCGCCAACTTGGACAATTTAACATTTTTTATCAAGCCAATTAAACAAGCCAATTAACCTACAAACCTGTACGTCTTTGGAGTGTGGGAGGAAAGCGAAGATCTCTGAGAAAACCCACGCAGATCACGGGGAGAACGTACAAACTCCATACAGGACAGCACCCATAGTCAGGATCGAACCCGGGTCTCTTGCGCTGAATTTTGCTGTAAGGCAGCAACTCTACCGCTGTGCCACCGTGACTGCCCACATCATAAATGAGGAGATCTACTGGAAAACTGTAACAAAGCCTCTCAGCCAGGACATAGAGGTACGCAAGATGAAATTTGCAGGACATGTACTCAGAATGTCACCCGAACATGCACCTAAGATAGCAATGACATGGCAACCTGACGGAAGAAGGAAAAGAGGCCGACCAGAACTCACATGGAGGCGAACGTTCTAGAAGGATTTGGAAGTCTGGGACGCTAACCTATCGAGGGTGGAGACGTCGTACATGATCAAACAGAATGGCGAAAGCTTGCAGCACAATGCAGTGGGAGGAACTAAGTCTACGTCTAAGTAAGATTGTTATTAAGGCCGGAATTTGAGGCCAAGCATACTTATTTAGAGGTTCAAAATTCGACCAATGTGACAGCAAATTTTCCAGTTCTTTTGACATTTATCCCTATAGATAGATAGACATGAAATGCTGGAATAACTCAACGGGTCAGGCAGCATCTCTGGAGAAAAGGAATAGGTGAAGTTTCAGGTCAAGACCCTTCATTGGACTCTTATCCCTGATCCCTAACCCATGCTTCTGCCCAGGTTAGGTTAACATGGGACTCCGATAGGGTCATGTACAGTCTTGAATCAATTCTGCAGAAGGTAACGATATTGGGAAAACTGCAGGTCCAGGCAAAAATGTAACAAATGCTTTGCCTAACGTTGGTTGTGGGGTTGTAGTTGTGGTGAGCGGTGCTGTTGTGGCGGCGTGGGAGGCAGGTTGGTGCAACCAGGCTGGGGTTTGGTTGGAATTGGTGTAGAGTGAAAGTGGTTGGAGGTTTAGAGAGGAGGAGAGTATGATCCTCAGTTTGAGTTATGACCTCCAGTGTAATGGAGCCTAAGACTTGGTAACATTTCAGGTTTGAACAAGCCTTTTTTTTTGTGGTTCTGTCTTTCAACATAGATTTTTTAAGTAAATGCAGAAATAACAGTCTCAATGTTGTTCAATACATATTTGTTTTGCTTACTCAATCCACACAGTTGGATGTCATGATGCTCTTCATGATGCAGGAACCCCCAGGAACAATTTAGCATGTCGGCCAACATATGGGTTGAGTGATTTTAATTACAGATAAATAGTTTTTGAATAATAACGTCAAATGGGGCATCTGTGAGTTGAGGTAACACTTCAATGGCATTTGTTTTTCCATTAATAAATGAATTAAACTAATAAACCATTATTCGTGACATTTGCATCCAGAATGATCTGCAAATATTGCTGAATTGATATTTGGCTGCAATTAGATGGCTCTTTGGTGAGACCACCCCAGAGGATTGTAGTGGTTTTTGTCCCCTAATCTAAAAAAGGATATACTTGCATTAGAGAGAGTGCCACAGAGGTTTTGCGGACTGATTTCTGGTATCGCAGGAGAGATTAGTTTGACTAGGTTTCTAATCAATGGAGTTTAAAAGGATGAGTTGGGGACCCAGTAGAAACTTGGAAATCTCTGACAGAGATGGGCAGGCTGAATGTGAGGAGGCTGTTGTCCCTCTCTGTGCTGTCTAGGATGAGGAGTCTGATTCAGGACACGGTGAAAGAAACATAGGACTGAGATGAAGGGAAATGTCTGCACTTGGGTGGTGAGCCTGTGACATTTCCCAGCAGAGTGTTAGAGGTTCAAGTCACAGATTATATTTAATAAGTAGATGGATTTCTGGACACAAGGCATCGAGGAGTAAAATATTATTTTCCTCAGGCTTGAAGGGCAGAGATCCAGTTTCATCCTGACTACGGGTGTTGTCTATTTGGAGTTAGTGCGTTCTCCCTGTGATTACGAGGTTTTTCTGTGGGTGCTCTGCTTTCCTCTCACATTCCAAAGACGTACAGATTTGTACGTTAATTGGCTTTTGTAAAATGTCCCTAGTGTGTAGGCTGGTGCCAGTATGATTGCTAGTCGGCGTGGACTCAGTGGGCTGATGGACCACTGTATCTCTAAAGTGTAAAGCTTGAAGGTTGAATAGCCTACTCTTGTTTTTTGTTTCCAGACTAAGAGGTTTGAAGAATGAGAGTTTGTCTGTCCTACTCTATATGTTGCGAAACAAGTCCAATATCATAATTGCCTACGTCTTCCAGACGCTACTTTCAACAATTGCATTGACAGTGAGTTCATCCCTCCTTTGTAACATGTCTCTTGGTTTGCAGATGGCAACTGTGTGAGCGAGGTTATGTGTCGATTCTGCCAGCTAGCATGAGTGTGACATTGGGGCACTTGGATGTCTCTTGCATGTTTGCTACCTTGATATATTTAATGACAGAAGGCAGCACCTGCTCCTTTTGACGATATAAGTGCAAGAGAAAGGCACTGCAGTGACATTCTCTCCACTGACCTGTGAATAGCTGTGACCAGTTGTGAAAGGGTGGACTGATGGTGTGGAAGTAAATGAAAAAGCAAAGCAGACATGGGGCTTGGGTCTTTTGATTTGGCTCTTCACAAGTCATAAGTTCATAAGTCATAGGAGCAGTATTAGGCCATTCAACCCATCAAGTCTACTCTGCCATTCAATCATGGCTGATCTATCTTTCCCTCTCAACCTCATTCTCCTGCCTTCTGACCATAGCTTCTGACACCCTTGCTAATCAAAAATCTATCTCTACCTTAAAAAAACGCTATGTCTTGGCCTTCACACCCATCTGTGGCAATGAATTCAACAGATTCACAACCCTCTGACTAAAGACACTTGCCTGCATTTGTCTTGCTGGATCAATCTTGCTGAATTGATCATGGTTTGACAAATAGAACTTTTTTGTCAGTAAGGTCCATCAGGTGACGCCACCTCTGCGGCTGCCTCGCCAGCAGTCTGTTCGTCTACTTCTCTGTTTTTATTATTTTAAGTCTGTTTTGAATGTTTGTTTTAATGTTTCTTGCTATGTTTTATGTGGAGGATGGGGGATTGGGGGAAACTTTATCCAGTCACTTACCTCGATGGAGATGCAATTTTCTCCATCGCGTCTCCTCCCCCTCTGCGGCCTAATGTCACCCATTCCTTCTCTCCAGAGAAGCTGCCTGTCCCGCTGAGTTATTCCAGCATTTTGTGTATATCTTCAGTTTAGTTTAATTTATTATGCTTCACCCTTGTTCAATTAACACATCCTTCAGTAAATGAAAATCAAAGTAAAATGACAGCAGCTGAAAATCTGAACTAAAAACTGAAGCTGCTGGTAACATCTCAGCATCTAGGCAGCAACTGTGAAAGAGGAACAGTTAACAGGTCAGGTCAAAGACCCTTCATTAAAACATATTCTTCAATTGCTTTGACACGAGGAAAGACACACAATGCTGTAGTAATTCAGCGGGTCAGGCAGCATCTCTGGAGAATGTGGAAAGGCAAGGTTTTGGTTGGGACATGTCTTCAGACTTGGCATCTCTAGAGAATATGGATAGGCGACGTTTCGGATCAGAACCTTACTTTGGGTCCAGATCCAAAATAATGCCTATCCATGTTTTCCAGAGATGCTGCCAGACCCTCTGAGTTACTCCAGCATTTTGTGTCTTTTCCTTCCATTGCTTTCTTTCACGTGCTTATCATTTCCCCTTAAATCTCTATATGCATTCTTCCTCAGCTACTCTCTATGATTCTATATTCTATCTACTGTGGAAAGAGGTTTTGGCTCGATATCCATTTTGCATTTATTGGTGACTGCCTTTTATTTATGAAGCCCAGCTTTGTTCTTCCAGATGAAAACATCCTATCATTTTCTACCTCATCAAATGCATTCAAAATGTTATAGATCTTCATCATCATTCAGTCATCCTTTTTGTAGTGAAAAGAGCACAGCTTGTTCACTGATTCCTGAAAAGCTGTATTACCCAGTGGAATAATTCCAGTAAATCACTTTCTCATAATTTTTGTTTGTACCTCTGTTTTGTCTTAATAATGCGGAGACCAGAATGGAGCACATACATTTCAAATGTAACCGAGATTCTGTATCTTTAACATCACTCTGTTTTTCAGTTCTGTCCCCCTGGAACTTTAATTGCTTTATTTGCATTTTTATGGCCTTATTAATCTGCATCACTGCTGTTACTGATCTGCGAATCTGTACCGCCTCGTTCCCATCCCTTTGTTCTTGCACCATACGTATTTTCCAAGCATGTAGCTTCCTTATTGCCCCGTTAATTGTATCACCTTGCATTTACACATATATAGAAAAGTTCTTTTGATAATTGCATGCACAAAATAACATCTCAATTTTTACATTTCCTGCACTTAATGTTAAGAGGCATGATTGGGAGACTTCAATACACGCTGCATTGAAGTGATTTTTCATTAACTAAAATTGACCTGCAATTCACTTGAAGTCTCATTGAATCCTGTGGCACTCTGCTGATAACGAAAGCTCTTGGTTCCCCTCTGAAGCATGTTGTCAGCCAACTGTTTTAGCAACTGGAGTGCACCAACGATGCTTCATTCAGCTAGGACAATACTTTAACCAAAGGGCATGTTGTTGCTGTTGTGGTGGTGTGATCCTCCGCTTGGTTCCAATAGATGTTTGCTACACAAGGGTTTTCACTGCCCTTGGATGCTTCTTCTTCTTTCGTGTGGCGTGCACAGCCTAAAGTTGTTGGACAACTTGTTCTATTTGATCTCCCATTTGTGCACGTCGAATTGATTATATTAGTCGAAACAGGGCGGACCACGTGAAGGTTGCAATCTTCCACCCCCTTTGGATGCTTGTCTAAGCTTCAGTCTCTGTCATTTGTATGTTTCTCATGATCTTTATTAGGCCACAATTTTCCAGATGTGTGATTTTGTTTTTTAACATAATATATTTCAGGCAGCACAGTGTCACAACTAGTGTAGCTGCTGCCTCACCCAACCAGTGATCTCCTTTCAATCCTGACCTCTGTTACATTGTAGAGTTTGTGCATTCTCCCTGTGAACACGCGAGTTTCCTCTGGGTGCTCCAGTTGCTTCCCATATTCCAAAGACATATACATTGCTGGGTTAATTGGCCAATGTAAATTTTCCCTGGTCTATAGATGAGTAATAAATAACCTGCTGGCTTAATTCAGTGGGTCAGGCAGCATCGTGAAGGAAAATTGACGATCGAAGTTTCTGATTGAGACCCTTCATCTGGACTGAAAGTAGAGGGGAGATGGCCAGTGTAAAGAGATGATGGGGGTGGGGGGTGGTGGGGGGTGGGGGGGGGGGGGGTGAAGAGGGGCAGGGCAGGAGTTGGCAGATGATATGGATTTGGATGAAGCAGGGTTCATCAGAAGACTGGGAGGCAACAGGTGGAATCAACAATGGCCTACAGATGATGGAATCTGTTTGGAAAGGAGAATGAAACATGGAACCAAATAAGGAAGCTAGGGTGGGCAGATGGGAAGAATGAGGCAAGAGGACGCAGTGGGGGAAGTGTGTGGTTGATGGACTAAGGTAGTATGGATCCAAATAAGTGAGGTAGGGCTGTTGAATCTGAGGGAAGCTGATGAGCACAAAGGGAGAGAATAATATGGGATTAGTGTCAATAGGTGCTTGATGGTTGGTGTAGACTTGGTGGACTAAAGGACCTGTCTCCTTATGAAAGGACTCTGACATGAAATTCCTGTCCAGGAGCTGGTGCTTGTTATTGGTCTGATCTGACATGGTTTCATAGCAAAATGAGAGCAGATATTTTGGGACTTCATTAAACTTTACATCTGGGCTGGCCAGAAGGATGCAGGATGGGAACAGAAGCTGCGTAATACAAAATGCGGTCGTGAGGCCATCATTTGATGGGGAGATTTACAGGGAGCAGAAGACTTTTAAAAAAATTGTGTATGCATGATAGATACGGTGAAGCGAAAAAAATAAAAGGAGCATAAACAGATCAGCATGGGGGCAACTGGAAGCAAGAAATTGCCAAGGGAGAAGATGTTACTTATAGAGTGCTGAAGAGATGGAATGAAGAATCAAATGAGACCAGCAGCTGATGGCCTTGGATTTCCTGGTCAAAGATTACATGCACTGAGTCAAATCACTATTTTTGAAAATGAATGGTAAGTTTGCATGTTTGATCCAACTTAAGGTGAAAGTATTGCATTGTATCAGATCATAGCATCGTGCAGAGTAAGAGAAAACGTTTGGAAATACCAGGTGAAAGCCACTTATTTGAAGCATTAAGCTATTTAAAATATTTCAACACCACAGCTTTCTCGGACATATTAGGACTTGAGCAGATAACAATTTTGAAGGTTCAGACTGTAGTACTTCCTCTATTGGCTAGCTGCACCATACCTGACAAAAGCAAATGGACATCTCCCCTCTTTTTGTATTGGAATAGTTCAGTATGGTGCTCCATCTAATGGGCTGGCTTAGAATTGAAAGATGCACCAATTTGAGGCAAGCAATTGATGTGGCAGACTATTAGGCTATTGTTGGAAGGATCCCAGTGGGCTCAATATCCACACACATTTCTGAAGAATAACATTTTTATTCCTAAATGTCTCAGAACAAAATATTTTCAGGTTTGGTTTATTGAAAAAGTGTTGCCTATTAGTAAAAAAAAAGTGCTTTTGAATATTCCTTTATCCCAGAATTATAAAATGAGCAAGTCACCAGATAACTCGCACTCAAAATGTAGGATAGCTGAATGCATAGTTTTGTTTTTGGGTGGAGAGAAGGCTCTTCTCTCAGTGCCAATACCACTCTTTCGCCTCTCTCCTCCCCTCTCCCCATCACTTTAGGTTAGCAAGCAGATGCTGCCTGACCCACTAACCTACTCCAGCTCTTTGTGTCCTTTTGTGTAAACTAGCATCTTTAGTTCCTTCTTTCTGCTCTTTGCATGGTCCTTTGAGGCTTTGGTTCTTTGTTACAGCTGGTTTATTGCTGTCATCAACAATATTTATTCATCAAAGAATGTTACTAAATCTTTACCACACCAGATTGCCACAACCCTGTTCATGAGAGGTTGCTATTTAAACTGCTCCCAATGGTATGGCAGAAACTACACATCCAGTGTTCCTTCTTGCCTAGAAAACACTTTGCCACAATCTGAAAATAATGTGAAAGGTGCAATAAAATGCAATATGATAAAAGAATATCATCATTGAGACGCAACTTTAGAATGTAAAAAAACAAACTACTGGAGGAACTCAGATGGTCAGGCAGCATCTGTGGAAGGAAATGAACAGACGATGTTTCGGGTCCGAACCTACCTAAATCGCTAAGTTTCTCCACCAGATTTTTTACGCAAGGCTCCAGCATCTGCTGCCTTTTATGTCACCGTTTGGAAGATAAAATACTGGGACATTTACGAAGTACAAAACCAAGGATCAAGTTTGATCTTAGAGGTCTTTGAGTGGCACAGTTGGAGGATTAGAATTAAGCCTTTTGGCCCATTGTGTCTACTCCACCATTCAATCATGGCTGACCTCTGCCTCCTAATCCCATTTTCCAGTCTTCTCTCCATAACCCTTGACACCCGTTCTAATCAAGAATTTGTCTATCTCCGCCTTAAAAATATCCACTGACTTTGGTGTCTGTACGGAGTTTGTACATTTTCCCTGTGACCGTGTGGGTTTTCTCTAGGTGCTCCTCCCATACTCTAAAGACATTCTGGTTTGTAGGTTAATTGGCTTTGTGACAATAGTAAATTGTCCCTGGTGTGTAGATTTGTGTTAGTGTATGTGGTGATCGCTTGTCGGCATGGGCTGAAGGGCCTGTTCCGCACTGTATCTCTAAAGCCTGATAGTGACAGACATACAACTTCTAGTGGTATGGAAATCAGCCTGGCTGAAGGACCGGGGTGTCACCTGATCACGCTGGAAGAGTTTATAGCCACTCTAATCAATTTTTAGCTTTTATGGAAAGGAAGAAGAAACAATTTCATTTATAGAGCACTTCATAATGGTACAAAAAATTTTATTACAAAAGAGTTTTGAATTTATTGTCACTTTTATCACACTTGCACGTTTGGAAGCATGTGGTTTTGTGAATTGCAATCCTTCAGTACCTGGGATTGATAATGACCTAATGATCCGTTTGAATGATGTTAGATGATATATGGATAAATGTGAGGTTATCCACTTGCAGTATAATATAGATAAATGTGAGGTTATCCACTTTGGCGGCAAAAACAAGGGGGCAGATTATTATCTCAATGGGGTTAGCTTAGGTAAGGGGGAGGTGCAGCGAGACCTGGGTGTCCTTGTACACCAGTCACTAAAAGTTGGCGTGCAGGTACAGCAGGCAGTGATGAAAGCTAATGGAGAAAGCTAATGGCCGGCAGGGCTGGCCATCTCCCCGGCTCCCCTGGTGGAGGACAGAGGGGTAATATTGGCTATTATCCAACTCCTGACTCTAGTGATTCTTGAAATATCACTATTAATGAGCTAAAGTGAGCAACGTGTTTTATGCAGACATACCCAATAGGATGATCCAATGCTTGTTGTTTTCAGTGGTATGTGTCCCAAGGTTGAAACTCTTCAAGGATGTTCCAAGAGAGTCTTTGTATTTCATGTTCCTTCCATCTCTTGAAAGCTTGCCCTTGATCAGCTCGGTCGAGTAGCTGCTTTGGTATTCTGTCATCAGACATTCTTCGAACATGTCCTCCCCACCTCATCTGTGAATCTTTCAACAATGTGTAAATGTTGGGGAGGTTTGTTTGGGTCAGAATCATTTGACGACAATTTGCAACTTCTTTTAGAGAAGTAGTGATTAAGCCGTCCTGTGCCTCTCCATTCCGTTCCACCTTTTTAAACATTGGCACATCATGCATGATGCAGAGAAGGATAAAGCATCCATCTGCTTTAGAATTTACTTTTTATTTTGCTACTGTCAGCATAACTGAGATATTTGTACCATGTAATTTAGCAGCTTCAATCACAGTTATGGAATTGTTCTTCTCGCTCGCTGGCTGCCTGACAAAGCCCAGGTTCAGTGGAAGGGGTCCAGGAGACCATTTTGTTTGCGTTTTCAGGCAGAACTCCAAATCAATTCTAAAAGAAATGTGGCAGCGTGCGAGTAGACTCATGCATTTTCACCCTCTGCTTACTGACAGAAATATTTTTTACTGAACAGCCAAGCAGTTTTAATTTTCCTTTGGCAATAATAAAGGAAGTATTTTTTTTGATGGAATCAAAGTTTTGCCTTTATGTCTGAGTTTGGTCCCTTTGGAAAATGTGCTTTAAACCATTAGATTTGCCCATGGGGAATGAATAAATGACCCATTTGAATGTATTGATGGGCATTCAGGATGGAAGTCTACTGCCTACATCAGGTTTAGATCCCATCAACTATGTGAGTATTTGAATGAATGAATACTTTATAGTCACATGTGACAAGCCAAGCAATTTTTTGCTTGCATACCCAAGGTATGCAAATAGTCGCCACCTAGAAGGCGCTGACAAAATACCCCTGTGCCTTGTCCGCCTTTATTCCACTCCCCCCTCCCCATCCCCCGCCCTCATGGCGGCCCCCCCACGCCGGGTCCTTCATTGCTCATTATATTTGGTTTGACAATATGGTTCAATATGTTTAACATCTTCATTGGAGTCCTACAGGGTGTGCAGCTCAACTCGCCAATGACAAGCGAAGTGCCGACCTAAGCTGGATCCATTTTGTCTTTGTGTTCAAAAAGGAACTGCAGATGCTGGAATATCGAAGGTACACAAAATTGCTGGGGAAACTCAGCGGGTGCAGCAGCATCTATGGAGCGAAGGAAATAGGCGACGTTTCGGGCCGAAACCCTTCCTCAGACTGAGGAAGGGTTTCGGCCCGAAACTTCGCCTATTTCCTTCGCTCCATAGATGCTGCTGCACCCGCTGAGTTTCCCCAGCAATTTTGTGTACCTTCCATTTTGTCTTTGTTTGGCCCAATTCTTTCGAATCCTTTCCTATCAATATACCTGTCCAAATGTCCTTTAAATATTGTAATTGCACCTGCCTCTATCTCTTTATCTGGCAGCACATTCCAGATACTCGCTACCCTCTGTGTGGGGAAAAATGTGCCCCCCAAGACCCCATTAAATGTTTCCCCTTCCCTGTCTATGCCCCTCATTAAATATAACTCAGTAGTTGTTTAGAACTCCTTGCGTTTTTGGTCAAGTTATTGAGTACAGGAGAAGGGACAGCTCCACCACACGTTGGCAAGGCCACATTTGGAGTACTGTGCCCTGCTGCAGGAAGAATGGCATTAAATTGGAAAGGGTGCAAAAAATAATACTAAGTCTGGAGAGTCTATGCACCATGTTTACATATCTGTTGCGCTGCTGCAGGTAAGAATTTCATTGTTCTGTTTTGTAACATGTGGCAATAAAAAGGCACTTGACTCTTGAGTCTTGAATTGTAAGGACAGGCTGGATCTTTTTTTCCCTGGAGTGTAGAAGATTGAGGGGTGATATTTTTTAGAGTTATCTAAAGAAAGGAATAATAAGGGAGAGTTGTCACAGACATTCCCCATGGTAGAGGAGTCTCAAACTAGTAGTCATCCTTTCAAGATTCAAAAAATGACCCGAGTGACCACTTTGTGATTACTGAGGATAGTGTGTACATGGAAAGAGCTATCAGAGGAAGTAGTAAAGGCAAGTACAATACATGAAAAGACTCTTGGATAAGTACATGGATAGAAGCGATTTGGACAGAAATGTACCAAGCAATGGGCAACTGGAACTATTTCAGCGAGGCAATTTGGTCAACATAGACCTGTCATGGACCTGTTTTCATGATCCATAGCCCAATAATTGAGTTTGACTCGATTGTATTTATGTATGGTATTATCTGATCTGATTAGACAGCATACAAAACAAAGCTTTTCACTATACCTCGGTACACTTGATGGTAATAACCCTAAATTTACACCTCAATAAATCCTCAACCTCTCTTGCTCCTTGGATACAGTCCCACCATGCCCAGTCTCCCCTTAAAGGCCCTCCAGTCCCAGCACCATCTTTGTGAATCTTCACTGTAGCTCCCAGATCATTGCCACTTTAAATTACTGCTTCAAATTACTTCACAGATTGCAAAAGCACCATGGCATTTTACATCAGCTTATTAGAGTTTAATATGCTTGGTCATTATCAATTTATATGGTAATAAATCAGCAAACTGTATCCTTGCTAACAAAAGGCAGAATGAATATAAATGAACTAATCGTGGCTACAGATTTCAATAGAATACTGAGAATTTAAAGAGGGGCATTGGAGTAAATTTATGACATGTTAAATGGTTTTGGTTTAGTTGGAAAATGTGCAGATGTTCATTACACCAGATGCTTGGTGGCCCACTTTACATAGAAAGAATAGTGTTGTATCAGTAATGTGCTGCCCTTGTCTTTAGTTTAAGCTCTGTATGTAAAGTTATTTAGGCATGACTGTATCTTGGCCTGAGTGACTTTGGTGTTCAAATTGTATTTATCTTGTCTCACAGCATCGAGGCTATCCGCCACGGTATCTGTTCAGTTGTGGGAATCTTTCTGAAGTGGCGTGCAAGATGTTGTCAGGACTAGACAGTCTGATCTATAGGCAGAGGTTGAGCAGCCTGGGATTCTATTCCCTGAAGCACAGGAGGATGAGGGGTGATCGTATAGAGGTGTATAAGATCATGAGGGGAATAGATCGAGTAGATGCACAGAGTATCTTGCCCAGAGTAGGTGAATCGAGGACCGGAGGACTAGGTTTAAGGTGAAGGGGAAAAGATTTGAGGAATCTGAGGGGTAACTTTTTCACACAAAGTGTGGTAGGTGTATGGAACAAGCTGCCAGAGGAGGTAGTTGAGGCAGGGACAATCCCAATGTTTAAGAAACAGACAGGTACATGGATAAGACAGGTTAGGAGGGATATGGACCAAATGCTGGCATGTGGGACTAGTGTAGCTGGGACATGTTGGCCGTTGTGGGCAAGTTGGGCCGAAGGGCTGTTTCCACACTGTATCACTCTAAGATCATGTTATTAGGATTGACTTTGACAGGCAAAATCTCCACATTCTCAAGTTAACATCAACCCTGTCAATGGCTACTTCTTGAAGCCAATTAACCCACAAACTTGTACGTCTTTGGAATGTGGGAGGAAAGCGGATCACCCAGCGAAAACCCACATAGTCACGGGGAGAACGTACAAACTCTATGCAGACAGCACCCAAAGTCAGGATCGAACCCAGGACTCTTGCACTGTAAGGCAGCAACATCACTACTGCGCAACCATGTTTTGCCCAGCTCTGGAATTAATATGATAAACTGGGCCAATTCTGAGTGACTCCACTTCTCATTGTAAATCATCTTATTTCACATTTGCTTTAATATTCCTGCTCATTTGCTTTACCATTCTCATTATTTTCTGCTTCTTTCCAAGTACCAAGTCCAGTTTAGAGTTTTCTCTGCTTTTCCCTTTCAGGTATTGAATGTTTATGATTCTGAAGAGTTCTTCAACCTTCAATCTTGCCTGCCTTTAACCTCTTTAGGAGCTGTCTTATTTGATTATTTTTTTTAAATGACAAATATGCGATCTGCTGTCTTAGTTAAGCAGTTTGCCTCCTAATGCACTCTGGATGATTATATGCATTGATAAAGATAACTTTTTTTTTTAGCAAAATGGTGCCCACCCCCATCCCTTCAGTTTGAAATAAACTGGTTTTAGATCAAATAAATTCTGTCAAAAATATTAGGTTTGACAATTGAATTTGTCATCTACACCACATTTTCCTTTCATTCTTGGCTATCAGAAACATTTATTACTATTATTGCTGAATAAATCCACAAACTGAACAGTTCCTCCTGTTCTATGTGCTGCTTTCTGATGAATGTTAACAGTGACTGAAGGTGATTCCATGTAGGCTATGGTTGGGCAGTCCATGTGAGGAATGCAGAGCAGTGTTGGAAGCCAAAGACAGACCCAAAAAGCTGGAGTAACTCAGCGGGACAGGCCGCATCTCTGGAGAGAATGAATGGGTGACGTTTCAGGTCGAGACCCTTCTTCAGACATTAGTCTTCACAGGTTAGGCTGAGGGAGGGTCTCGACCCGAAACGTCACCCGTTCCTTCTCTTCAGTGATGCTGCCTGTCCCGCTGAGTTACTCCAGCTTTTTGTGTCTATCTTCGGCTTAAACCAGCATCTGCAGTTCCTTCCTCGTTGGAAGTCACACTTGCAGCAAAATTGCGTGGTCGTTCGCCATCTTAATCTGAACCCAGTGCTTGTCACCACTAATCCCCATTAATCAGCTGGTGACAATGGGGAAAGTTGGCTGACTCGTACAATACGGTTTCAACTTGCTGCAGACAATACACTATCATCTGTTCTATTGATGTTCTTGACGTGCTCTAATGGCTCAATCCAGGATCTAAAGATTTTTTCTAAGCATAAAATCGTTCACTTTTTTTACTTCCCCCTCATAACTTGCACAAATAAAGTGATGTTTCCTGAAATTCCTTTGGAAGATAATGGAACAGTTATTAAAGAAAATATTTGACTACTCAAAAAAATGTTCAAATAAATGTATGGTGGGTCGAAAGGGGTTCAATAAAGCGTTGTTACATGCAGAATGTTACATCAGTAAGAAATCCAGTTAAAGAGCAAGAACCTTCAGGAGCAAGCCTTGTTGCACAGGGGAGATGCTAGGATTTCATTCAGGCTTCAACAGACAGTCCTTCACCTCATCTATAGATAACCTGGGATTTTACTTGCAATTGTACCCACCCAATATGTTTGTCCATTCGTTCGTTCATTAAATAAAGCAACACACAGATCTTGATTTTAGCCTTTTTCCCTCCATATATCATAGCGTCTTATGCCCCTGTCCCACTTAGGAAACCTGAACGGAAACCTCTGGAGACATTGCGCCCCACCCAAGGTTTCCGTGTGGTTCCCGGAGGTTCCCAGAGGTTTTTGTCAGTCTCCCTACCTGCTTCCACTACCTGCAACCTCCAGCAACCACCAGCAACCTCCGGGAACCGCACGGAAACCTTGAGTGGGGCGCAAAGTCTCCAGAGGTTTCCGTTCAAGTTTCCTAAGTGGGACAGGGGCTTTACTGTGTGGAAACAGGCCATTTGGCGCAACTTAACCATGCCAGCCAGCACGTTCCATCTCCACTAGTCCCACCTGCCTGTGCTTGGCCCTTATCCCACTAAACCTGTCTAAATGTTTCTTAAACACTGCCATAGTACCTATCTCTGCTCAACCTCTCCCTTTAGCTCAGGCCCTTAAGACCCGGCAATGTCCTCGTAAATCTTCTCTACACCCTTTCCAGCTTGACAACATCTATCCTATAACATGGTGCCCAAACTGAACACAATTCTCTAAATGCAGCCTCACCAGCATTTTATACAACTGCAACATATGCATATACAATAGGATGGTCTTTCCTCATCTTGGTTTTCAAAACTAAAATCGCTCTTGAATTTGGATCCAGGTTGCCAATCCCTTTTTGTTTTATTATTTTGCAAATTACTTTGTAGTCTTTGTACAGATCTCATTGAAACATATAAGATTGTTAAGGGCTTGGACACGCTAGAGGCAGGAAACATGTTCCCGATGTTGGGGGAGTCCAGTACCAGGGGCCACAGTTTAAGAATAAGGAGTAAGCCATTTAGAACGGAGACGAGGAAACACTTTTTCTCACAGAGAGTGGTGAGTCTGGAATTCCCTGTCTCAGAGGGCGGTGGAGGCAGGTTCTCTGGATGCTTTCAAGAGAGAGCTAGATAGGGCTCTTAAAAATAGCGGTGTCAGGGGATATGGGGAGAAGGCAGGAATGGGTTACTGATTGGGGATGATCAGCCATGATCACATTGAATGGCGGTGCTGGCTCAAAGGGCCGAATGGCCTACTCCTGCACCTATTGTCTATTGTCAGAGAAAGGGACTCTCACTCGATACAAAATATAAACTGGTGCTTATTCCATTAACAACATCGGTAGAATACTATCTATTATTTTCTGTGCTCTCCACATGCCATTCAGAGCACTTGATAATAGACTGAACAAACCATCATCATATCCATTGAGAGCAAAGGTTGAAGCTAGATTAATGCAGCATGGAAATGTATCTTGACTCCAATAAGTAATACATAGAAACATGAAAATAATCCTACATATCTGGATGGCCCATTATGAGCTATGAATATCATCAAGCGATGATAAATCTACTGTGCCTCCTACTTGTGTACAATAAGTCAATCATTTGTTTCTTGTTGTGAGTGTCCCTGCCTTTGTTTCCTATCATGATGGGGGTAGATTTTACTGCTGTGTGTTTGCACATGTGTCAAGGCCCATTTGAAGCAGAGACTATAAGGTTATTTCGCGCCCACTATATTCACCTGTAGTGCTTTTTTTTTTGCATTTGAAATGCTTAAACAGTAATTATGGTTATTTTGAGGGAACTAGAGTCAGAAGCTAATGTTGTAAATAAAGGATGTGTTTATGGTTTGCATCTGTCTTGCTTTCCCGTGAATGGAATATCCTTAACCATGTCATTATCATTCACAAAAGTGGATGATGTGTTTGTTTTTATTTAATGCTATCATTATACATTTCAAAAGTGCTTCAAATTCATTTCCATTTCAAAAAAGGAAAATAACGTTCAGAAAGGGTAGCCAATAAACCAGGCTGCTTTTTGTTCAGCGTTACTGCTTAACGCATTAATAATTTCTCAATGCTAAGATGCCCTTTCCATTCACTTTCTATCATGCTTGTTCCATGCTTGTGGAGGATAGATATAGTGAGGATGAAGATTTGGCCTGACACCATCTACCCATGGACTAGAAAGAGACCTTACCAGAAAGAAACCATTTATAACATTATACATGTTACGGTGGTGCAGCAGCAGTTACTGCCTTTCAGTACCAATCACACTGGTTCAATCCTGACCAAGAGTGCTGTTAAAACGATTCCAGAAGTAATCTAGAAGTAGTAAACTTTCTCCCCGTGAACTGTATGGATTTTCTCCGGCTGCTTCTGTTTCCTATCACTCTCCAAAGATGTACAGGTTTGTAGGCTGATTGGATTGATAACATTGAAAATTGCCCCTAATGTGTGTAGGATTGTGTTAGTGTGCGGGGATCGCTGGTCGGCAAGGACTTGGGCCTGTGACCGTGCTGTATCTCTACACTAAGTTAAAACTAAACCACATTGTCGGTGACAGTGATTCTTATTCCTTAACTTTTTGATTCATTATCAAGGAATGTCCTTTGTTAAATTTAAATGGTGATGGGTTTTTTGTTTTCCTTCAGGAATCCTGCTTCAGAAAACTACAAAAGATTAGTCAGCCCTGATTTTCCTGTTATAAATTCATAGTAATGCTGCAAATCATATTATTAATTTCTAAACTTTTGATGTTACATCCTTTATTATAGCTTCCATCAATTTCCTTACTGTTTATGCCAGGATCACTGAGTCGACGGTATCTATTGTACCTTTCCTTCCTTGCTTAAATAATGGGGATCTCATTTGCAACATTCCAATCTGCTGCATCCATTTCAGTATTTATAGAATTTGAGGAAATAATGGGAGAATCCATTATCTCCACAACTAACCCTTCAAAAACCTGGGGTTGTTCAACAGAGGTCATTTTGGGATTCTACATGTTCTGCCTCATGTAATAGTATTTCTTTATGAACACTGTTTTAAAACGTCAACACCTTCGGTATACCTTCGGTTCTCCAGTGTTTCTGTCATGCTTTATTTATCATCTTCTGTAAAACGAGATATTTGTTTAATTCCTCTGTCATTTCCTTATCCCTCTTTACAAATGTATTGTCTATGTAAGGGACATTTCCACTTGCAAGTCTTTTTATTAATTCTTGTTTTCCTGTTATTTTTTGCCATTTTACTCTTTTTTTTCCCCTTCTTTTGTTTTTGCGCTGAAATATAAAATGTTCCCAGTGTTTGGGGCTTATTGCTTCTGTTGGCAGCAACGATCACTTTTCCTGCTGCGTTTTTGTGGCTTAAAGAATGCATTTACTTTTTCTTTCATTGCTGATCATTACTTTCGCACTGGCATGCCTTTTAATGTAGTTTCCCAATGGGCGCCAGCCAATCTTCACAGTTTTCTAATATAGGTTAAAAACCAGTTACAGAACTGCATCACTATCAGACTTTAAGTACAATTCTATTATATTTGGCACATGTTACAATAGTATTGTTAATTAATCCTCTCCTGGTGCTAGATCTGAAATAACCTTGTGCCTAGCAAGTTCCTCAACATATCGATTTAGAAATCCATCTTGTACATGTTCCAGGATTTCATCCTCTTAGGTGCTCCCAGTAATTTGATTAGCCCAGTCTACATGAAGATTAAAGTCCCCCATAATTACCATATTATCCTTGAGCAACCTAATTTCTTTATTTAGACTGTGCCCTACATCACAATCACAGTTCAGCGACGCATAAACAACTCTCACCAATGTGTTCTTCCCCCTGCTGTTCCTTGGCTCCACCCAACACCCAAACTGACTTTAATTTTTATACAATAATCTGCCAAACCATTTAAAACAATTGTCTCAACATCATCCTTATGAAAAGCGCTACCCATTTCTTTTTTTTTTGTTTAGGAAGGAACTGCAGATGTTGGTTACCACCAAAAATAGACACAAAATGCTGGAGTAACTCAGTGGGTCAGGCAGCATCTTTAGAGAAAAAGAATAGGTGACTCTTTGGGTTTAAACCCTTCTTCAGACTTTAGTCTGAAGAGTCTTGAGCTGAAATCTCTCCTATTTCTTTTCACCTGACCCACTGAGTTACTCCAGCTTTTTGTGTCTATATTCATTTCTTTTTTTTGCCTTTCCTAAATGTTGAAGACTTTGGAATAGTTAGTTTGCAACTTGGCTCACCTTGTAGCCTGTGGTGGCATGTGTAGGAAGGAACTGCAGATGATGGTTTACACCGAAGATAGACACAAAATGCTGGAGTAACTCAATGGGACGGGCAGTATCTCTGGAGAGAAGGGATGGATGACATTTCAGGTCGAGACCCTTCTTCGGAACCTGTGCTGGCAAATGGATGATACCCAATTATGACCTTTGGTGCCCTCGTTCATCCATCTTGTTGTGTGTGCAGCTTACATTTAGACATAGTGCCTTTAATTCTAACCTTTTAAATTTACTCTGCCCCCCTTTTAATGCTGACCTTTGTTTCAACTATGTATTTATGGTGTTTATTACATTTCTAACTTTGCAATCTAACCAAAAATGTTCCTTGTTTAAAAATATTAATACTGTGCAAGAGAATGTGCTGTACTTTTGACTGTTCAATTAGAATTTTACCCGTGTGTATTATATTGCCATGTCACTATAAATATTATTCTTGCTACTTCAGCAGTAGACTGACTAATTCAAATAATTAAAGGATTTGAGCAGATTTATTGAGCAGAGGAATCTCTTCAATAATAAAGATTTTTCTTTGCAACATTCATTCATGTCAGCTAAATGTTTCAAATCTAAGAACTTGTGATTTTGTCTTATTTTAAACTTTCGGTCGATAATAACTTAAAGGGTGAGTGGAGTGGGTGGGTTTGTAGGCTGTGAGGGTTTAGAAGAGTAACTTCATCATCCCAGCCTGCTGCTGCGCCAGTGGAAATTAAGCTTGTTGCATTACTAATCGGACTCATCCCAGTCTAACTTCCTATCTTAAGTGAGTGGAAACAATATCATCTGAAGCAATACATTTTTCTGCTACTTTGTCGATTGTGCTGCAATGATTCTTTCTGGCCTGGTTGAAGGAAGCCATAGAAGGCTGGAATTGTGTAGGCTGAGAGGGGACATTTTTTGCATTCTCGCATGCTGGAGCAGGCCGATTCTTCTCCATGTCTACAGTATAAAGTTGTAGTATTCATTGTTCGTTCCCTCCCTGGTCACTGGGGGCATGTTAATCTGTTTTATGGTTCATGGCACAGTGTAAAATTCACATGGGTGTATGGTTGAGAAACAGTTTTTCACCAACAATCAATTGGGAATAAAAGTGAGGCCTGTTTTGGTTTAAGAGATGAGCTGCTTGTCATCATTTCCATGTCCTCTTTTAATCTGTGGAGAAACAAGTTTTGCACGCTGATCATTCTGGCTAATCGAATGTTCGGCTCTGAGGCATGTTTATCTCACCATTCCTGTCTCGAACAGTGCTGACCTGCAGGTAATGGAGTTGATGTCTTGAGTGACATCTGTTGGGGAGATGTGTGGGAAGTAGATCTACAGGACACATGGGATGAAAGTGTCACACGGCTGGCTTAATAAACTCAAGTAAAATCAGGATAGGCAGTTTTAATCTAGCTCCTATTGTGTCTGGACTGACACCAATAAACTAACCACAAAATATAGCTCTTAACACATTATTTTATGGGATATGAACATCACAGAGAAGGCCACCATTCACTGTCCATGCCTAATTATAATTGAGAAGATAATGGTAAACTGCCTTCGTCAATTACTACAGTCCTTCTGGTAAAGAGATTCTGACTGTGCTGTTGGGTCAGAACTTCACGATTTAGACACAACAATGATAGAAGACCAACTATATGTTTCTAAGTTCACATGGTATGCAGTGGAGGAGAACCTGTTCCTATGCATCTGATGTCCATGTTGTTCTTGATGTTTACTTTAGTTTGGATTTGAGATACAGCGCGGAAACAGGCCCTTCGATCCACCAACTCTGCCCTGACCAGCGATCCCCACACATTAACATTATCTTACACACACTAGGGATAATTTACATTTATACCAAGCCAATAAACCTACAAACCTGTACCTCTTGGAGTGTGGGAGGAAACCAAAGATCTCGGAGAAAACCCATACGGTCGCTGGAGAATGTACAGACAACACCCGTTGTCGGGATTGAACCCGGGTCTCTGGTGCTGTAAGCCCTGTAAGGCAGCAACAGTACTGCTGCACCATCGTGCCACCCACTATAGAGGTAATTGGCCTGAGAGAATAATCAGAGTACCCAAGCTGTTCACTGGAGTGCACTGTGTAGATGGCATGCATGTCACCCATCTTGCATGGTTGGTGGAGGGAATGAATATTTCGGGTGGAAATTAATCTGAATGGCTTTGAACTACACTCTTCCAGGCATATGTTTGAATGTTCCATGTTTATGGATGACATTAATGACCATTGAATGTTAAGCAGAGATGTTGCGTCTTGCTCTTTGGAGGCCATTGCTAGGCTTGTGTGAAGATAAAATTTCCAGCCATTATTGGTCCATCCAATATGTTGTCCATATCTTGGTGCTTGCAAACATACACTGTTTAATTTTCATTCAGACCCATTGATGGTCCACTGTTAATGTGGGAGTATCAACCAAGAAAATTAAGGCCACTATCTATGTGCTTGGAGATTACAGCTCCCCCAGCATTCATGAGATGGATACCATTCATGACAAAGCAGCTTGCTCCATTAGTACTCTATCCACCACCGTAAACATTCGTTCCCTCCACCACAGCAACACAGTGGTTATCGTGTACTAGCCACAAATTAGGATGCCATTTACTTACCAAGGGCAGTGTAATAGCACCTCTGAAAAAATGTGACCTCCACGAGCTTATAGGATCACCTGCAATTCACACACCATTCTGACTTGGAAATATATCATTTCTCCATCGTGATTTGGTCTAAATCCTGGAACTCCCTACACAGCAACACTCACCAGAAAGACGGCAACAATTCAAGAAGGTAGCCTAGCCTACGGTAAAGGGGCTGTCCGACTGAAGCGACCTAATCTCTCTCTCTCTCACTCTCACTCTCTCTCTCATTCTCTCTCTCTCACACTCACACTCTCACACTCACACACTCTGAGTTTGAGTCGAGGGCAAACTCGTCTAAACTCACAGATTAGGTCGCCGCAGTTGGACAGCCCCTTTACTCTCTTGAAAACATCCAGTGAATTGGCCTCCACTGCCTTGTGTGGTAGAGAATTCCACAAATTCACAGCTCTCTGGGTGGAAAAGTGTTTCCTTATCTCAGTCCTAAATGGCCTACCCCTTATTCGGAAACTATAAACTGTTTTGGACTCCCCCAACATCGGGAACATTTTTTCTGCATCTACCCTGTCCAATCCTCTAAGAATGTTTAATGTTTTTATAAGATACCCTCTCATCCTTCTAAATTCAAGCGAATACAAGCCCAGTCGACCCATTCTTTCATCACATGTCAGTCCCGCCATCCCGGGAATTAACCTGGTGAACCTACGCTGCACCCCCTCTATAGCAATAATGTCCTCCCTCAAATTAGGAGACCACAATTACACACAATAGTCTAGGTGCGGTCTCACCAGGGCCTTGTACAACTGCAGTAGGACTTCCTTGCTCCTAAACTCAAATCCTCTCGCAATGAAGGCCAACTCATGCAATGGCCAATCCTCTCGCGATGAAGGCATTCTTCACTGACTGCTGTACCTGCATGCTTACTTTCAGTATGGAGTTCTTGTATGAATGGTAAGACCAATGTTCAAAACATGACTGGATCTGAGCTCCTCTGCTGCTCTAACCATTGCTGAAGATAAGTGAATAAATTGCATTCAAAGTTTACCCACTGTGAATTGTTACACTAGTCATGTATTTTAATTAGTATGGAACAAAAATGACACTTCACAAATAATTGATAGCATGTTAAAGATATCTTTCAATATTGAATGTTTCAAGAGGCCAGGTTATCCACTCAAAGAAATATTACACCTAAATGGCTATTATTCAAGTGCAGAAGATTCTGCAATTTCAGGCAGGGGACAGGTGTGTTGAGCTTAAATACACTCTGGTAGCTCTCTTTAACGTTCAGTTCTGTCATTAGTTTTACAAAAATTCTCTCTTGCTGCCTTCCCACATCATTGAAATCCATTTGATCCATGTCGTTGCTGAAACTGCTGGATAACATGAACAAAATTTGCCACAGAACATTTGTGTCTTGTCTTTTCAGTCCAAATACGTTCTCAACAATGCAATAGGATTGCAGTCCATCGAAATCACTGGCAAGTAGTCTCATGCTGTGAAGTTTGATTGACTTTGAAAGTACATTTTGATCCTATCCTCGACGGTATACAATGTTGCTCATTTCCAAGGCTGTCGGGAGTTTCAGCCAAGAGCTGAAGATGGAGGTGATTTACCTTCACTCTGCCCAGTAATGTGTCTGTATTGTGTGTTCCAGTTGATTGTTCTTGGTAAACGGTAGCTCCTTGTTGGGAGGGGTGATGTGCTAAGTTTCAGGTGGTTTGCGAAGCACAAATGAAACAAACATTGAACAGAGTAACAGAGTAGGGTACGGCATGGTGGCGCAGTGGTAGAGTTGCTGCCTTACAGCGCCAGAGACCCAGGTTCGATCCTGACTATGGGTGCTGTTTGTACGGAATTTGTACGTTCTCCCCATGACCTGTGTAGGGTTTCTCCAAGATCTTTAGTTTCCTCTACATTCCAAAGACGTACACGTGTGTAGGTTAATTGGCTTGGTATAAGTGTAAATTTTCCCAAATCTGTGTAGGAAAGTGTTAATGTGTGGGGATCGCTGGTTGGCGCAGACTCGGTGGGCCGAAGGACCTGTTTCCGCACTGTATCTCGAAACTAAAACTGAACTATGTAACCATGTATTGCAAACCAACACGTCATGCTGAGACATTAGGCCAAGTAACTTGTAGACGGATCCAACCCCCAGGGAATTCGATTTTAAAGTATGTTTCTCTCTGTGGTGTCAATTCTTAGAAGATGTAGATTACAATCATCATTATGCCCAACAACTCCTCTTATTATAGTGTGGGGAAATAAGTTCAACACCAGTGAAATGGTGAGTTGACAATCAAGTAGAGGTTTCTCGGGCTCGGAATCGAAGGCACCATGCTATTTAGACCGGGTGATCAAAGTCGGTTGAAAATAAAATAAATGGAAGCTGTCACTAAATTTGAAGTTCAAATGCACTCGTTAGCAAAGCTCTGACTTGTAATCTGTGAGCTAGAGGTGAATAATTGCAATTAGTCCCTGTGCTAATTCACTGAAATTTGCTGAAAAGAATCAAGAGGAGAGTGGCTGGACTATTACTGTGTTTCTTGTCTGTGGTTGACAGCAGGTATGATCAATCATTTCAACACCTTTGGGGCAAGCATGGATTCTCTTCTCAAACTGAAGGCTATGCCTGGCTTCAGTGCATTCTGCTCAACTACTGCCAGCTAGCTGCATCACTCTATGACTCTGGAATGCCCTCCCTTAAGGGCCTGTCCCACTTGGCGATTTTTTTGGCGACTGCCGGCATTATTGATTGATGTATCGTGGTCGCTGAAAGACTTTGACCATTTCAAAATTCAGCGGCGACAAAAAAAATGCAGTGACACTTGAGGAAACACCGCGTGTCAACACGTCATCACGCCGCGTCACGCCGCAGAACGCCACGTCCTTTTCCGTGACCTGATGCGTCAGTCAATGATGCCGGCAGCCGCTGAAAATTTCATCAAGTGGGACAGGCCCTTAACACTCACTGCCTCTACTCCTTGCAGATGTCCTCGATCAAGATGTTTTCATATTCGTCATCAAATACTTTTGGTATTTTCACAGAAGGCTGTGGAGGCCATGTCAGTGGATATTTTTAAGGCAGCAATAGATAGATTCTTGATTAGCACGGGTGTCAGAGGTTATGGGGAGAAGGCAAGAGTATGGGGCTAGGAGGTACAGATAGATCAGCCATGAGTGAATAGCGAAGTAGACTTGATTGGCCGAATGGCTTAATTCTGCTCCTATCCCTTATGATCTTATGATCTTAAAGCTTCTATTAAATGCCTGTGGTTATTGATTGGTTACTTTCCTGGAATTATCATGCACCATTTATTTTTGAACGGTTGTGGTCTGAAGGCTGTTTTAGGATAATTGTGTGGTCTTATGGAGAGAGGCATGATGGTTCCATAAACCAAAATCTTCCCAAGACTTATTGTAAGGCTATCATGATGTCTCTGACAGAAACCAAAGGTCTGAACAAGCCGAGGCTTGTTTAACAGGGAGTCACTGTTTTCTATAGAGGGAAGCTGAAGGCTCACTGATGCGGTACCACTGTCTCTCACTGATGGTTTGGCGGCTGAGTGAAGTAACAGGAGATGCCAGTGGGAGTATGAGATGAGGAGTGAAATGAAAATTATTATGATGCATGTGTCCAAGTGTTGTTGGAGCAGTTAATGCAAAATGGAAATACATTTTTGAAAGGGGATCTTGTCACTGCGTAAAACACAACATTTAGCAATTCTGTTTCTATTGTCATCTTTGGAGCGCAATATGCTTTGGTGTCAAAATATGCGTGAAGCTGCATAAATATTTGAAATCTATCCGCTGTGACTTTGTTAAAATATAGGATATTGCTTTTTGTTCATGCTGCTTTTAACCAATGGTCTGAATGTCTATTTGGCCTAAAGTGAACTCATTCCCTTCAGCCTTGTTCAGATACAAGACTCCAATAAAGAGACATTTTGCTGTCTTAATATTTTGATCGGGGAAGTAGATGCTGTGCCTGGATCTTTCCTAATGACCAAGGCTGTATTATCTATCAAAATTGGCTCTGTGGACCATGGTGCCAGGTTCATTTCCCCCTATACCCTCTCTCCTTTGCCCCCCTCCACCTAGTTGTGCACCAATTTCTTCCACTATCCCACCCCTCTCTCCACACTTCCCCTCATCCCATCCACCTACATCCCTCCTTTCAGCTGCACGTTTCATTCCTCTTCTCTATTTGCCTGTTACTCTCTCTCTTTCTCCTTTTCACCTCTAGCTGTTGTCACTTACTCCACCCATCCGCCAATCAAAGCCCCTCACCTGTAATTACCTAACACTTAGTTATAGAGTCATACAGCATGGAAACAGGCCCTTCAGTCCATCATTCATACTAACCAAGATGCCCCATCTAAGCTTGGCCCATGTCCCTCTCAACCATTCCTGTCCATGTCCCTGTCCAATAGTCTTTTAAATACTATTATAGGATCTGCCTCAACTACCTCCTATGGCAGCTCATTCCATATACCCACCAACCTCTGAGTGAAAAAGTTTCCCCTCAGGTTTGTATTAAATCTTGTCTCTCTCACCTTATGACATTGTGCTTTTACCCTATCTATTCCCCTGATGATTTTATAGACTTCTATAAGATTACCCCTCAGCCACCTGCACTCCATGGAAAAAAGTCTGAGTCAGCCCAACCTCTCCCTATAGCTCAACCCCATCAAGTTCTGGCAACATGCTCGTCAATTTTCTCTGCCCTCTTTCAGGCTTAATGACATCCTTCCTATAGCAGGGTGGCCAAAACTGAACACAAGAGCGGCCTCACCAACGTGTTGCATAACTGCAACATAATGAAGCCAGGCTTTGTACTGATACCACCTCTCTTTTCCTGCTCAATCAATCTGAAGAAGGTTCCCGTTCCAAAGCATTGCCCATCTGTTCCCTCCACAGATTGCTGCCTAACCCACTAAGTTATGTCAGCATTTGTGTTTTTGTGCAGTATAATGTAGGCCATCTCAGGTGGAGGAGCAATTGATGTCCTGTAGATGGGGAGATGTCTTGTTCCAGGTGGCCTCATTGAAAATGGTATGGATGATGGCTTGTATTGGCAGACCTAAACTGAATATGAAATGATTTTCATAGTTGAATGGTTTTAGCAAGTGGTATAAAACAAGGTGGTTCCATCAAGAGGACTGGACTGTTGATCTTGGGACATCAGGATGGGGAGTGTTGATCTAAGAGATAAAATCCATTGGCAGATGGAGAACATATATTCAAACTGGAGCTGAAAAGCTAGAATCACAAATGGTGACCATGTCATTAAAAATGTATCTGGGTCACTGACTTCCTTCAGGGAAATAAATCTTCTATCCTTGCCTGTTGTGGTTTATATCTGAATCGAAACCCATAACAAAGTGGTTGATTCTTAACTTTCCTCTAAATAGCCAAGCAAACCATTGAGTTTGAGGAATTCTGAATGGGCAGCCAATGACACTTACCTCTACAAATAGCTGGATGACTAGAACTGCCCGGAAGTCTTCAACGAGACACTGAATCCAAAGATTTACTAATGATAGGTTGAAGCTATTGTAAATAGTCTGCACTCGGTAGCATGCTACCAAATCAAATTTCATTATTGAGCAAATCTATACCTTTTTAAATTTGAGCTATACGTCTTTTGATGTTGGATTATATTAGATAAATTCTTCTTCTTATCGAGTCCACACACAAGATTAGTTGTTCAGCCGGAGCTGAACACGCTTCTCGGCATCTGCATACAATGGTGTCTGGCTTGTCGCTTTGTGCGTTTCTTTTGTGTGGTGGTGGAAAGATTGGTGGAAACGGGGCCGTGACGTGAACGCTCTTTCCTTGACCCCCATTAGGTAAATGTTAATGGAGTTTATGCTCTATTACAGAATACCAGAAGTACACTTGGGCATCTTGATTGGAATGAAAATGAGTTACATTTGTTGTTCCTTCAATTTGCCCTTGGGTTTAGGTTTATAATTGTCACATGTACCAAGCTAGAGTAACAAAAACACATGTGCTTGCATGCTATCCAAAAAAACCCAGATAATAGTATACATGCATATAATCAACCCAAACACAAGTACAAGAGCAAAGAGAAAGACATCAACGTGCAGGATATATCATTATAATGTAACGAATCCAGAGAAAAAGTCCAATGTCCCCCATGGAAAAATTGCTGTGCAGTAATGTGTGGCTACCAACAATGATAATGCTATTCTTTGAGACTTGTATCTCGTCTGGGTTAGGAGATAAATTACTTGAATGGTGCATTTATAAGCGAGTGGGTGAATACATACTATGGGTTTAGATGCGACGTTGATTTAATGAATCATTTATTGATAAAATAACGGACTGGCTTGCACAAATGTCTCATTGTAACACCAATTAATGTAAGGTTTTCCATTTCCAATCTATCTCATACAAATTGATCCAAGTCAACATTCCTTTTAAGCTGATGTCATGAAAATGAAATTTCAAAGAGAGACTTAATTTTTCAAAAGCAATCTTTATGAAAGAGTGACATCTAGAATTCAAAGTGACTTTGAAAGAATTGTCCATGGACTTCAAAGACCTGGCAGTTATTGACTGAAGATACGGTAAACAATTGTATCTCTGTGCAACATTTAATTGCCTCATTTTTAAAAAATGTTTCTGCAAACAGAAAAGCCAGAGATAACGCCTAAATTAATGGATTATTAGAATTATTTTGTTTAGAGATATAATAATAATAATAATAACTTTATTTATAGAGCACTTTAAAAACAACCACTGTTTCCACAAAATGCTGTACATGACTAGTCATGGACAAGAAATTATTACACGACAATAAAAACATTAAAAGAAAGAATAAAAACAATAAAATTAAAAACATTAAAAGCACTAAAACAGGAGCAAAGTCTCAAGCAGGGTCAAAAGCCAAGGAATATAAAAGTGTTTTAATACTGGTTTTGAAGATGGACAGTGAGGGGGGCCTGTCTGATGTGCAACGGCAGAGTGTTCCAGAGTGCCGGAGCAGCAACAGAGAAGGCTCTATCCCCTCTGAGCTTCCGCTTAGACCTCGGTACCTCCAGGAGCAGCTGATCAGCTGACCTGAGGCACCGGGCAGGAGCGTATGGATGAAGCAGCTCAGAGAGGTAAGGCGGGGCGAGCCCATTTAAGGATTTAAAAGCAAATAAAAGAATTTTAAAATGAACTCGAAAGTACACCGGGAGCCAGTGGAGGGAGGCCAGAATTGGCGTTATGTGCTCCCTCTTTCGAGTTCCAGTCAAAAGACGAGCAGCAGCATTTTGAACCAACTGGAGACGAGCCAGTGAAGATCAAGGAACTCCAAAATAGAGTGCGTTACAGTAATCCAGCCTAGATGTAATAAAGGCATGGATTACTGTTTCAAAATGCTGCCGCTCAAGAATGGGCTTCACCTTTGCCAGCTGCCTTAAGTGAAAGAAGCTGGACTTTACCACCGCGCCTATTTGATGATCTAATTTAAAATCACTGTCCATCCTAAAATCCCAGATGCTGAGGTGATAGCCCCTGCAGTCGACTGTGTCCGGGCCAACGGGATCACCCATTCATACTACATCTATGTTATCCCACTTACTTATCCATTCATCGCACATTAGGGGAAATGTTATAGAGGCCAATTAAGCATCAAACCCGCACATTTTAGATGTGGGAGGAAACTGGAGCACTCGGAGGAAACCCATGCATTTACAGGGAGAACGTACAAACTCCACATACATAACACCTGAGGTCAGGATCGAACCCGGGTCTTTGGCGATGTGAGACACCAGATCTACCAGCTGCGCTACTATCATCATGATTCATTGTGATTCAGATCATGAACCCAATTCATTTTGTTCTTTCTGTTGTTCATTTTCCATATGTGTGCAGGTCAAGTAGCAGTTTTGCTTTGCTGCTAAGCATTCAGAAATCCCTTTACACCTCGTCAGTAACTGGGTCACTAAAACCAATATCTTGCTATAAACATTTTAGCCTTTAACTGTCTAGTCACCTGGTCTATTTAAACAGATGACTTGCATTTTTAAAATACTGCCCATCAAAATACCCCGAGGTTAAATGGCTCCTGGATAGTTTAGCTCTCTGTACCTCTGAGTAATTTAAGAAAGCGTGAAAGGATTGAAATACCCACACATTGTTGTCTTGAAAGCTATCCCTGGACTGATATTCTCAGCAGTGCAACTTATGAAATAAAGATATGGTTGACATTACGTATTGATAAGGATAACCTGCAAGTCTTCTATCCGAGGAATGAACATTTAAACAATGTGTTATTGTGGTACAGCAGGGCTGACTAGAGTGCAATATTCAAATACTTCTCTAAACCACCAATTGCTCTTTGGAAATGGTTGCAGACTGACATTATGCAGGTCTAAATGCATCATATTTTCTGGTCACATCATTGTTCTACTGATTGCTTGCACACAGGAATAGTGAAGAAGTCCCTTTGGCCTGTAGTTTCAGACAACATGTGCATTTTCAAGCTTTGAAAAGTTGTGGTATAATTCGGAAAAGCAAATAGATTTGGCTAATAAAATAGTATGTTTGAAATACACAGCAGGATCATCAACTTTCCAAAAATAAGGTTAATAAATTTGATGAATGTTAATCATTTTTCTTTTCAGATGCTATTTAACCAGCTGAGTAGTTCAAACATTCTCTGGTCATAATGTACAGCTCCAGAATATTTGCTTTTCACATTGGATTTATTTTCTTTTGATCTATATTTAGCAATGTTTTTAAGATCTCAAACACATTCCAATACGATAATATTATTAACGGCGATCATACCTAAAGGATGTAATGCATTAATTTGCATGGTTAAGTAGAACCAATTTTCTCGTTCTCTGAATTTGTTAACATGCAACTTCTAACTTTTATTTTAAAGTTTCAAATGCAGAGGGATGGAATTTATGACCACCATTACCTTCTGAATAAAATCCATACTTGCCTAAAGCAGTCATTTCATCAGGCATGTGGGGGAAATATGATCCAAATTATGGCAAAGCCACTTCTACATCACTTCTATGTCAAAACAGGATCACAAGGGATGTAAGGACAAAACTTGCCACATTTACCAAAGCCAATGTGCCTCGCTGAAGTCTCGCTATATATATATATATATATAATATAGAAGCACAAACATGCAATGAAAGTCATGCAAGAATAGCAGAGAGGTTCCCAGACAAATAGTTTTCCTGACACTTTTCCTCACAAGTTCAGAGTTCTGCTCCTTCCTGTAGCAAGGGATAGATGGCTTTCAATGACACAATTGTTGTATTGAGAAAAGTCAAAATGTAGATGGATTGAGATACTGTAATTATTGTCAGGGTTTAATTATAAGTTGGAGCTATCTAGCAGTGCCAATGGCTGTGGAATAGACGACCAGGATTGCCCTGATGTTGAGTATCTCATTGTAGGAATTCATCAGGTTGTTTAGCTGGCCTTGAGGTCATGACTCATTTCTGTGCTTGACATCCACTCACCATAATTCTCTGCCTTACTTAAGGGGTGGATATGCTGACTCCCTGTGGTGGATGGTGCAAAGATCTTTTTGGGCAGGTTGATGCCTGGAGACTGCAATAATGTAAACTGGTTATGCTGACCATTCAGCAAGTTCCAGGCAAAAGGCAATTATCCACATAAAATATTCTAAGTTGAGGGACGAATGAGGACAACTTACTCTTCATCCCTTCTAAAACAAGTAATAGACACTTAGAACTATCAACAAAATATTTATTATTTAAGGCAGTAATCTCTCAATTAACAGTTGTGCCTAGCCCAACAATAGGGAAGAGAGAGCATAGAATGGCACAGTACAGCATAGGGATAGGCCCTTCGGCCCACAATGTTTGTGCCGCACATGATACTGAGTTAAACTGATCTCAACTGCCTGTACATGATCCATATCCCTCTATTCCCTGAACTTCCATGTGCCTATCTAAAAACCTTTTAAACACCACTGAATAAGTGATGGCATCTGCCTCCACCACTACTCTTGGCAATAGATTCCAGGCCCTCTCCACATTCTGTGCAGTGTGTAAAAAAAACCACGCCCCACACATCTCCATTAAACGTTCCTGCTCTCATTTTATAGCTATGACCTCTAGTGTTGGACATTTCCACCCTGGGAAAATAGTTCTATCTATGCTTCTCATAATTTTATATATTTGTCTCAAATCTCCCTTGAACCTCCGAGGTTCCAGAGAAAACAATCCAAGTCTAGCCAACCTCTCCCTGTAGCTGAAACCCTCAAATGCAGGCAGCATTTTGGAAAATCACTTTGGTGCCCTCTCCAAAGCCTCCATCCACATCTTTCCTGTAATGGCCTAACCAGAACTGTAAGCAATACTCTAATTGCGGACAAGCAAATGTCCTCTAGACCTGCATCATGATTTCCTGGATCTATAGCTCTACCACATAGTTCGTCCATTTCTTCAGCAATGCTCCTCAACCATGAATCAATGTCCACCTGTAGCCTGAGCTGTTCGGTCTGGTTTCTGAATTAAATCAACTTTAGGTACTCAATGATACTCCTTAGTTATCAGCTGTAATGTAGTACCATCTGCATTCCTGTTTCTAATTAATAATTAGTTTATAGTTTACATATGAAAAATATTATATTTTAATGATACATTAATCAAAGGCATTAGTATAAATTAATATGCTGTATTTTAAAAATACAGCTATACCAACTATTAAAATGTGGATTAGGAATATGATGGACATAGCACACCTTGAAGAAATGAGACTCAGAGTAATAGATAAATATGACCAATTCTTAAGGAGTTGGTCCCCTTTCATCGACTTTTTGGAATCATGTGATGCAGCGGTACCGTAAAGATTACTGATTTCAGGTCAGGTCATGGATAGATTTACATCTCCGAATAAAGATTTGAAAATTTCTTTTTTAAGGGTCTTTCTCTCCTATTTCTACTTTCTACTCTTTCTTTTCTTATATACACACTTCATGTTTTTCTATTTTCTACTATCTATTTTTCCTCTTTTTCTTCTCTCTATTTATATTTCCTGCCTTTCTTACTTCCTTTTCAAAAACATAAAACTAGAGGTTGTACATAGAATGTATTACGTTATGACATAGTTGGCACCTAAAATTAGGTCCCACTGTATTGTTTTGTATTGTATTAACTTCTAATAAAATAAATTTAAAAGTAAATAAAAAATAAATAAATAAATAAATAAAATAAAAATTAATATGCACGAGGAGGGGAGAGAGAACAAGGATTATTTCTTTTTATACAGGATAATAAACGGTTGCAGTGAACTTGGTTCAGCTACATCCACCAAACACTTCAAATCAATAGGTGTTTTAATAAAACATGGCTGAGGTGATATTCTCGAAGAATGAGGTCAGTTAGACTAAAGGTCTGAAGGCTGAATGTATATCCTTGCTGACTTGCAAGGGCGCAACTATGCACACTTTAGTCAAACTTGTATATCTCAAGTATAACTAATGGGTAGCAACCTCTTGCCATTTTCAATTAATTTGTGCCAGTCCTGTCCATAGATTTTAAGCATGGACTCGTAAATTGCTCCCAACTTCTTGCCTTTTAGAATTTTTTTTCTTCCCACGCATCATTTTGAAGTGCAATTGATCACTCCTTGCAGCAGTCAGGAGATCTCTGTTCTCTCACTCAATCGTATCATTAGCTGAAATTTTCTAAAACATTCAGCATTTTGTGAATCGTTTGATGTCGAGTTCATTGTTTGCACAGAGAAGGATTAATTTCTCAAAGAGAAACGTTGGAAGTCATAATGTTTTCAATTAATGCCTCAGTCGTAGACAAAAATCAATGGTGACCCATGCACACTTGGAATAAACCACGGCCCAGGGCTGCAGCCTAGGAATGCTTGAATGAGTTGCGCACATTCACCAGCCCATGTTTGCACAATGAAAACTGCATAATAATAAACCTCTCCAGCTCCATCCCCTCGAGCTGCTTCTGTTGCATTGAACCACGAGAAACAGGAGAAAATAAAAAAATTACATTTGTTGGTGTGAACTGAGCCAAAGTAAAATATGGCACTGGACTCGCTGCATTCATGAATAGCTTCAAGTTCCTGCACCCGAGACTCCAACCTCTGATTCAGCCCCTTAAGATTCCTTAATCCCCCCCACTCTGAATGTTACTGCCACTTGCCCAACCCTCCCTCCCACCTTCACTATTGGAACTGGAGACTTCTCATTTTAACAGCATTAATGAGCTGGTCCAGTGCATGACAAATGCAGAGGCAGATGATGTCCGCCTTGCCGTCTAAGGTTACTTAATAAAAGATGGTCACCCATTCTACCTTTGCCTTCAGTGTAGAGAAGTTCACATCCTGAGCACTGAACATCACACAAAGTTGAAAGTAGTGAATCACAGCCCTGCCTCAGTACAGAATAACTATGGACGATATATTGGCTGCACTACATATTTTGGTTTGCAGTATTATGGTCTGGTTACTGAGTATAACAAAATTTATTGTACAGCAAGTAAGATTTTTATTGTTATGTTCCCAGTAGATATAAGACCATTAAACACTTGGCTGACACAAGGAACTGCAGATGTTGGTTTACAGGAAAAGATACAAAGATTTGGAGTAACTCAGCGGGCCAGTTTTAATTTCAGAAGAAAATGGATAGGTGACATTTCAGTCCGGGACCCTTCTTCAGACTGATTGAGGTGGAGGGGGAGAAAAATGGAAGAGAGGTGAGGTCAAGACAAAATCTGGCAAGTGATAGCTGTATACAGGTGAGGGGGGTCAGGACAATTAATCTACTTGGGCTGTATCCTCTTGTTTAGCACCTATGCTTTGATCTTTACATAGTGAAAGAAACTGGGAGAAATAAAATATTGAGGCAAATCAACTAATGGACATATCCAGATTGATTCCATTTTACAGTCAGGTCTCATGGATTTCTCTTTTGAACACACAAGCTGCAAAGCCCATCACTGTATGGGAAGCAATGAATTTCTGACAAGACCTGTACTGACAGGTACTGTATGTAGTGTATACCTCAGACTATGCTGCTAGTGTCTGAGGTGTACAGTTCAGACCATGAACTTCACAAATGTTTGCAATGTTTGCAACTCTTATAGATCAGTATGCCAGCCAGCAGGTCAAGGAGGCATGATAATAACTGTAAATAGTTATTAACTGTATTAACTGAGGCATTAACTATAAAGAGCTTGGCTCATAACTTTTGCATCTCACTATCCAGTTGCTGCTCTCATGGCAATTAAAATTAGTTAGTTTAATCCTCCTGATTTCTAGGTCCCAGCTTCATGTTCCATCTTTTCATGAGACTTTCTAAGCTAATGTGCAGCGGATTAATCACAAGATCCCATTACTAACCATAGCTAGTTTTATTTCAAAGGTCAAAGTAAACTCTTGCATGTAATCTATCCAAGAACATAAGCAGCCCCTCTGGTAATGAGTTCCAGAGCTGATCACTGGACGTGCAGTTGGCTGCCTCCATAGTGTTCTTTCCTCTATTGATGATGCAGATCGCCCATATTCTGCACTATCCACGACAGACTGGATTATCATGTAGGTGATTTGTCTGGTAAGTCTGTCTGCACTTCATCACACCCAAGTGTTTACGGGTTACATCTACCACTTTGATACCATGCACAGTGATGATCCAGTGACATTAACACCCAAGTTGTTCAACATTTTCCACTTACTTTTATAAAAAGGAACAAGCAAAAAAGTATTTGGTGCTTCTAATATCAACTACTTTTCCTGAATGTCATCATATCATCCTAGTCCCTGGCCCGGCCATGTAATTACTGGGCTATGGACACATTTGAGATATCTGTACATAGTCTGTTGGAAAGTTCATAAGAGTAGCATCCTCACACTCTCATGAAAAGTTTTCATTAGTCCTGCTGTCATACCCTCAAACAACGCAATGTAATCTTAAATTGAATCTTGCACTGGTGATCAACATGTCTTCAGGAAATGAATGAGTTCCCAACACATCTTTTATACTTCAGAATAATTGTACTACCCTCCCACAGGTAGTTACAGTTCTTGGGTATTGTGAAATTTACAATGTACTTAAATGTTGCTTTTCAGTTTGCCACATTCACAAAACACTTTGGTTGTGTTGCACTGTGTTCAACAGTCTAGTCCTTCTGAATATTGCAGTCAAGGTGAGCTATTTCTTCTATGATACCTGTGAAATAATACTCAATAACTTAACAGTGTTGAGTCACTAAGACTGAACTAGATGGCATAATCAGAAGACCTGTGATGCATTTGGAATACCTCATTGACAGGGGTGCTACCTTTAAGGTATGGTGTGATTTCCATTAATGTCACTCAACGAAGCTACTCGAACAGTTATACCATATGCCACATTTCAGCAGGCAAGAAATTGTTTTTGAATGTGCATCCAGAGGTGGAGATGAGGAGATCTGACCATGGATCTTATTTCTGGTCTATGAAATGAATCAAAATCGTATTTCTGTAAAAATGTGGATCTTGTGTTGAATATTAGAAGCCAGCTCCGTGACTGGTGCCATCACCAAATTGTCACCTCTGACCTTGGCCACAGGTGGAACTTGGAGAATTAGGAAGATGAAAGGATGGGGGAGAAGTGGTGGGGGAGAAGTGGTGGGGAAGGGAGAGGGTTGAGTAATCCACAGTCACAACAGTTTTTGAGAGTTCCCTTGTAGAGGAGTCACCTTTCCTTCTGTCTTCATGTTATGTGTTTGAATGAACACCTTTTGAACCGTGATCTTCAATGGAAGTCTTTGTGACTAGTAGACCCAGAGCACTGAGCATGAAATCCATTTTACACATCCCACACAATATCTGACCATTTAATTGTAAAATGTTCTCTGATATTCAGGGATAGATTGCAGATAAATGCCTTGGGCATTGTCAATCACCTCTCCCAATTTGGTCACTTTTCCCCTGCACGTATCTGTGTTCCCGCTATTGTTGACAGATTATGCTCCTGTGAGTATGTCACAGTAATTAGGCATGTAGTTTTTTATTAGTACAATAAACTGCTAATGATTTGGACTAAAGCCCACTAGTAACTGTTTTGTGATTGCCTCCGTTGTCTGATAGCCAACTCCACTGTTGGCATCTGTAAAACCCGTCACTCCCGTAGCTCAGGTTTTGTGTTTTATGTATGTGTTAGTTGGCGAAGAGTCAGTTCGCGAAGAGGCTTTGTGCAACAGCCAAGGATGGAGGGAAGCTCTCACCGCACCCTCGTCTAACAAAACAGCCCAAGAAGTGAGAAGAAATGAACTGCAGATGCTGGTTTATACTGAAGATAGACACTAAGTGCTATAGTAACTCAGCGGGTCAGGCAGCAACTCTGGAGAAAAAGGATGGGTGGCTCTTCGGGTCGGGACCCTTCTTCAGACTGAAAGGAGAGGGGAAGGAACTGGAGGGAAGAAAAGGCCAGTACAAAGCAGGGCTGGCCGCAGATGACCAAGGAAGGGTGGAGCACCTAATGGCCCATTGTTGGCTCTGGAAGTGGTGTGACTCGTTAACGAAAGCATTAAATACGACACGGATGAAGAGTTAAGGAAGGTAGTTGAAGATGAAAAAAATGATTGAAGGGTTATGGGGGGAGAGTTCTAGGGTGCAGGGTCAAGAACTGGGGTTGCTGCTTCTACAGAGGGAAACTCAGAGAAGTTCATAGAAATGAGCAGGTGGTGCGCCCCATGTTATGGAGCTACATGTGTTTGCAGAAGGGCGATGGTGCCATACTTATGTGTACCGCCACAAAACAAGCACTGCTCTCAGTTATCAAATTGGACAGTACTTTCCTATTAGGCTTGAGGGATATCCTAGCTCATGTTCAATGGCAGATACTGTTGAAATTCAGTCATGCAATCTGTCGTACACAGTCCACAGAGGACAGGGGAACTTCAAAATTAGCCAAGCATGTTCATTGAAATCAGACCTCGGGCAGGGGTTTATTTAAGTGGCTGAAGACAAGAGGATGACAGCTAAACTTGATTTTAATTAACTTGTATTTCAGCAGCAGTTGGTGGTGAACCCAATCACTAACAATAATTGCTTCCTTCATGGTAGAAAATGTAAACTTTGAAATATCTGTCATTGCAAGGAACGGATGGATATTGCATTATTATATCTCCTATATTCCTCTCTGTTGTGTTATTTAAGGGGTTGAATTCCTTCATTTAAATGCTAATTTCCAGGCAGATTTATGCGTTTGGGTTATGGTATTTATTGCCGATTAGTTTCAGGACTGTTGGAATTGCTGAACGAGCATGAATTTGCAAAAAGTAAAAAATTGGGCTTTAAATAATGCAGCTTATGTAATCGAGGACAACATTAAGAGATTGTTGAAAAAAGGCACAAAGTGCTGGAGGAACTCAGTGAGTCAGGCAGCATCCCTGGAGAACATGGACAGGTAATGATCGGGTCGGGACCCCTCTTCTGACTGGAGAAGGGTCTGTTTGAAGATGGGTCCTGTCCCGAAATGTCACCTGTCCTTGTTCGCCAGAGATGCTTGCCTGACCTGCTGACTTACTCCCACCACTTTGCCTCTTTTTGTTAGTAAACCAGCATCTGCAGTTCCTTGTGTCCACATTAAGTGAGTGTAGTCGGACTATAGAAGGCTTGGGGATGACTTCCAGCTCCACCACATCCAGTTTCAATCCTCAGACATGAAAGTATGAAGTAGTTGGAGAGAAAGATGAGGCTGGTGCCCAGGATGACTCCAAAGAGCCATTGGGATAGGTGCTCAAATAATGGCCACATATTTATATAAATCCAAATTCTGAGGATATAATTGTAAAACAGGTATTGTTCAGTTTAATAACTTTCTAAGCTGTACGATTCACGTCAGATGACACCAAGCATTTCTTCAAAGCATCCTTGAGAGCACTAGAGCCGCTGTAATGCTTGATCAACACTTCAATACGTTCCTGAGTGAAGAGTTATAGGAGGAATGTTGTTGGCTAGCTAAGGTTATGATGAGCCATTGAGTCATACAGCAAGGAGATGGCCCTTTGGCCCATCAAGTTCATGCTGTCCCCCTTTCTGTGCAGTTGCACTAATCACTACCTGTTGTGAATCATTGAATAACTACTGACCACAGCATCTTTGAGAATTCACCTGCAGTTCGTTACAATTATGTGAAGGGATCTTCCACATTGGCCTAAGTGTAAATGCATGACATGTCTTGATAAAGGCAGCACTGTACTGAAGTGTCAGCAAATGCTTGCCTCTCTAGTGGAACTTGAACCTAATGACTCAGAAGGGAGTTCCTTTGGTTCCTACCATCATTAAGGCACAGTGTTGTGTTACTCTAAATGTGGCCTGCATAATATAGTTCAAACATCCATGCATTTGTCTTTATATATAAACTAAAGATTGTAGAAATGAATTTTTATGTGGAAAATGCCAGGAAGAATAAATAACTCAAAAGCCGTGGTGACAAAAGCATCACAGAGGCAACAAAATATTGACAGCAAAAAAGAGCTTTGTCATGAGAAGTAATTTCCGCAGCGAGGGTGCCAGAACTAAATAATAAAAAAACACACAGGATTGCTACAGTTCTGAAATTAAAGCACAAAGCTCTGAACTGCACAGCAGGCTCGACAATGTTTGGAAAGGCAAAGCAGGCTTCCTCAGAGCAAACATAATGTGAACAAATTAAACAAGGGTATCATTACAAAAAGAAAATTAAGCCAAAACAAATAAAAAATAAGGCCTGGAAAATAACAACAAGGGACAATGTTGTGGCCGAATTATACATTTTGGATGTAGAGATGAAGAGATGAATAATTAATTTATCACCAATATCACGCTCCACAGTTAACAGCTCACATGGTAATGACTTATAAATCATGTGGTCTTAATGCAGCAAGTAGCATAAAGTACACTCTGAGGCATGTATACACATTACATTCAACTCCCCAGCAATGAAATCTCCTGCCACATGTGCTATAGGGGTTGGCAGTAATCTGTAATTGGAGAAACAAGAAACTGCAGATGCTGGGTTGCAAAAAAAAAAGACACAAAGCGCTGGAGTAACTCAGTGGGTCAGGCAGCATCTCTGGATAATGTGGATAGATTATGTTTCGGATCTGGACCATTCTTCAGTGTAGAAGGGTCCAGACCCAAAACATCATATATCCATAAATAGACACAAAATGCTGAAGTAACTCAGCTGGTCAGGCAGCATGCCAGGAGAAATGGAACAGGTGACGTTTCGGGTCGATACCCTTCTTCAGACTCAAGTCTTGAGTGACTCCAGCATTTTGTGTCTATCTTTGGTGTAAATGCCCATCTGTAGTTCCTGGATTTTTTTAACCTGCAATTGGCGGTAGGAATGCCTGAGGGAGTATGAATTTTGCACTTTGGGCACTTTCTGCAGAAGATCGATAACTTACAAATCTGTGGTTACTGTTCACCAGTAGGTCGCTTGGATTAATCTGCTGGGCTCATGCCTCAACAGAGGGAAGATCTTGCCAGCAAAGAACACAGGAGCCAGTGACTCATGGCATTGCAACCTGTTGAGGTTGCTTTCTGTTTTCTGATGCACGGCACACACGCTGGCAAACACACATTCTCTCATGAGACCTGGGACAAAAAGGTTTTAAGGTATTAAAATGCAAACAAGCTGATGACAGCATCAGGCGGTTGTGCCTTTGGAAGCAGTGAAGCCTGATGCCTCAAGCCTGGCTTGATAAGCAGACATCTTTCTGCCATTATTGATGAGAATGACAATGATGTGGGGGAGGAGCAGATGGGAGTGCGGTAGGAGAGCTTGGTGTATATATCTTCCTCCGTGCAGGGGAGAGTTATTTTGACAGTCGAGTTCTGCATTTGAATGGGTTTTTCGGCTCAGAGACACTGTTCCTTCTTTATTCCAGTCAGAAGCCAAGCAGCTAATCCTTGGAGAACAGCAGAGTTTGAATGCACAATTTAATTTCTTCTTCTGGAATACTGAAAATAAAAACAACGTCTCCAGATTTTTGCCTTGAATTTAGAAATGGAATTGACATGGCAGAAAGTATTGTACCCTGTAAACAGGGAGCAGCAGAGGAAATGGATAACAGTGGCTTTTGGGACTTACAGAGTGTGTTATTATGAAGAATGCACAATGGAAAAGATATCTTATGCAGGTTCTTTATTAACAATAGCGCCAGAGATCACATATATCATTTCTGAAACTTTAATTAGTCCAGTGTACCTTTGCTTCACTGATAATAGTCCCTTGCTTTAGAAATGGCTTTGGCACACCTTATTATTGGACCTACTTTGGTCACTTCAGTTCTAATTGACTTTTTCTCATTACCGTTTGCATATCTTTTCAAGTTTTGCAAAAATTATGTTTGTGATACAGTGGAAATGTAAGACTTAACGATACAGATGCGGTGGTGCTAGCCGAGAGTGATGAGGGATTGTTAAATGCGGTTGATCAAAATGGACGGAATATAAATAGAGGTAGATGAATGAGAAAAGGGAAGAGCAGAATTCAGTGCAGGAATATTGCAGATACTGAAAATCGGAAATAAAAGAAGAATGGTGGAAGTAAGTCGACAGGTTAAGCAGCATCCGTGCAAACAGACAACAGTTGATATTACAGGTTAATGTGATTTCATTGGAACTGGCCATTTCTGTTCTAGGCTGCAAAGGCTGTTCATCTGAAATTGCCGAATTCAATGCTGAGTCCTGAAGGAATTTCTGATCCTCTAAAGAGCTTTTGGCAGAATTGGACTTCATGCTGCAGCTGAGAGCAAGGCCAGGAGTGCATTACCAATGACAATGGGAACCAACTTAACCTCCAGCTATTTCTATCGCAATCTTTGTTCCGACAAAAAGTAACCTGCTGTCTCTCTCGTCTCCGAGTAAATAAACCTCTGTGCCTGATTCTGTTAATTAGATGTGACATGACAGACAAGACTCTCATGTATTTCCAGTTGTCCCCAGATAACCGAGATATCTTTCAATTGTCCCGTTTATATTGCTAACTATTCTTGGGTTTAAAACTTAACGTGTGAGGAGGTTTCCAAAAGCCATTTTGATCGACAGCAAAGGTGCTACATTTCCATCAAAATAAGTCTGCAACTACCATAAGGAATTATATCATCCTCAGTGAGGAATGGCTCTTAAATGCCAATGGTCTCCGCACTCTCGATTGGTGTGCAAATATTGTCTCGCTACTCCCATTATCAGATCCCCCTGTGTAATCTGCTTGGGATCAGCTAGAGCCATGGCCTTGGGTCTAACGGCAAATTAATAAATTTCTTAGCTATCTGTTTTGTGGCAGCATCTAGATCTGGTCGCAGTGATATGCAGTCGGCAGGATTATCAGATCCATGGTTATAATTAATTATTGTGCCATGAGCCTAAAGGCCTGGCATCAACTCAGATCTACATCTTTTTTTAGTCTAAATATAGGGCATCTCCATTTAGATAGCAATTGCTTGTTCTAAGGAAGGTCACATTTATTTTCACACTGGCAGTTGCTGCTTCTCCTTGTTCATTTTTTCAGTGTTTTTTATAATTGTAGGCAAGGACGGCATGGTGGCACAGCGTTAGAGTTGCTGCCTTACAGCGCCAGAGACCCAGGTTCAATTCTGACTACGGTTGCTGTCTATGCAGAGTTTGCACGTTCTCCCTGAGACCTGTGTGCATTTTCTCCAGTGCTCTGGTTTCCTTCCACACTCCAAAGATGTACAGGTTTGCAGGTTAATGGCTTCAGTAAAAATTGTCCCCAGTGTGTATGTAGGATAGTGTTAGTGTATGGGGATTGCTGGTCAGTGCAGAATTAGTGGGCCAAAGGGCCTGTTTCCGGGCTGCGTCTCTTAACTAAATAAAAAATGGGAAATTAAAGGCAGGTGACTGCCGAACACACCAAATTTCTGTTATTATTGGCCTTGTGACCCCATGGACTATGCTAATTTTCCTTGCGCTACACCACAGTGTTGTGTGGAATGTCTTTAAATATTCCAAATGTGGTTTACCAACTGTTTGAAATAGAATTACCAATTCTGGTAATGTGAGAGTATGGTTGTTTTCTTGAAGCCTGCAAAGTACTGCGCAAAGTGTAGCTGGTGTTCTGCTTGGTTGGTTGCATAAATCAGAATATAAATGGATTTCTATGCCTTGTTGGTTGAAGTATTGCTGCAGATATATTGAAAGTTTAAAAAATATAATTGGAAAAGGGGTTGGAAATATTGTGATGGTAGCTGATCATCCTGTTGAGATCCAGCTGGTGATGCCAATGCAAAGGTCAAGCTTTATGAAAGCACATGATGCGTTTATCTCTCTGCTAATCTCAACGTACCATGCTTTTCACACTTAATTACTTTGGTTGTTTATTGACTTGAAGATAGATAGCCTTGAAATGAATAAACCGAGATACTTTCAAGGCCAAAGTTATACCACCATCTGCATTGTTAAACACAGATTATTTATTGGTTGTCATTAGTAATTGAAATTGATTTGTGTTCCAAAAGATATGCTATATGCTCATTATACTTAAGTACCGTTTTGGCTATGGACCTGCCAAAGCAAACTCTGAAGAGTTTGAAGAAGGGTCTCGACCTGAAACATCAACCAATTTATTTTCTCCAGGAATGCAGCCTGACCTTCTGAGTTACTTCAGCTTTTTGTGGCTATCTTTGAAGCAAACACTACTTTCTTTTACTTTCTGTGAAAGATAACACAAGGCCAGGTCTGGAACATTTAGGGTGGCAGGAACAGATGCTCAGATGCCCGAGTAACACTATACTACACATTAGAGACAATTTATAAATCTACTGAAGCCGATTATCCTATAAACTTGTACTTCTTTGGAGTGTGGGAGGAAACCGGAGCACCCAGAGAAAACCCGCGCGGTCACAGGGAAAATGTACAAACTCCGTACAGAGTGGTCAGGATCGAAACCGGGTCCCTGCTGTTGTAAGGCAGCAACTCTACCTCTACCCCACTATGCCACTCTTCAAGGCCCAACACAAGTTCCTATTAAGTCAGATTTAAGCACATTCAATGAATACCAAAAATATTTCATTGTAAGTGGCATCAACCAGGGACCTTATGTACTTATGTCTGTTGTAATTGCATATCCCTGCTCAAACTAGACTTGCCATCTCCTGGAATGGTCCAAGATCAGTTTGCCAAAGAAAAACACCTGGATGTTGATGTAGCACTGTTGCAAGCTGTAAATAAACACAGAACCTTCTTTCAACGTCCTATGCCAGGTCTCAGACTCATCTGCCCAAAAAGACGAAGCTTTCTGCAGCAGACCACCTTGTATATCCCAACTAATGTATTTCAGTTCTGTACAATGACAGAGGACCAATATGAAAGGAGATTAAGCCCCTGCCTACAACCGGTCACTGCAGGACAGCCATTCAATGGTAGGGAATAGGCATTGGCTGTTTAAACTAGCAATATAAACCACTGTCTGGTTTGCACACTTAAGAAGTTAGTCATAGAGACACCCACCATGGAAACATGTCCTATGGCCCACCGTGTCCATACAGACAATCAGGAAATCACTTATACTAATGTTACATTGATCCTATTTTTTTATTTTCACCACGTTCTCATTGACACCCCTCAGATTCTACCACTCATCTATCTATACATTAGGAGAAATTTACAACAGCTAAGTAACTACTACCTCCACATCATTGGGATGTGGGTGGAATCACGAACAGCTGGAGGAAACCCTTGTTGTCACGAGGATAACATGCAAACTCTCCACAGACAGGATCCAAGGTCAAGAATTGGGTGGCTGGTGCTGTAAGGCAATGGCCCTTTAGTTAATTAATTATCTTTGCCATGCTGCCACTATATTCTTTGCCTGTACATAGGCAAGGCAAACCATGTCACAAAGGTGAGTCAACGAGTATCTAGTCCACAATTGGTAGTAGTGAACATACTAACAAAGACTCTAATAAACATACTAATACATCCATATTCTTGGCATACTTGCAGCTGTCTACCCAGTATCTGATTTATAAACAAGCGATTGTCTATAAAGGGAACATCTTCAGAGTTTCTTAATCCACATTCCTCATCCGTTCCCAGAAGGGTAGTCTTGACAGTTGCATCCAAGTAGTTGAATTTCGATGGTTTCTCTGACTAGCTGAAATGCATTGTTAAAGTGTGATCAAAGGACATGAGGGTTTTGAATCTGGTGCTTCAAAGCGCAGCAGATATGTTATACCCCTGTTGCCAACATCAAAGCCACAAGGATTAGATAATTCCGCTGGTGTTTTATGATAAACCATTGAAGTAAAAGCTTCTGTTCTAACTCCAATCAAATCCCCTGTGGGCTGTGTTGTGCTATTCTTAGACTCCGCTTCACTGACCTCTGCCTCAAATGCTGGAAAACCCAGGACACTTAACTGAGACACGAACGTAATCATTTTGCTCCATCGAGGCCGGGCAATATCTGAACAGTAGCACAAAAGCTGATAATTCTGTCAGAGAAAGACACAAATTGCTGTAATAACTCAATGGACCAGGCGGCATCTCTGGAAGACGTGGATAATGTTTTGGGTCAGGATCCCTCTTCAGACTAATTGTAGTAGGAGTGGAGAAAGCTGGAAAAAAGGAAGGATGACACAATGCCTGGCAAGTGATAGGTGGATACAGATGAGAGACATTTTGGTTGACAGATGGGAGGACAGAGGCCAGAGATGAAAACTCTGAATTATTCAGAACTGTGCCGTGGAGAAACAGAGTACATCTTTTGTCTAATGCCAGCTGGCTGCATGGATTCATAACTTCATCATGTCCATTTGGTTGTTTCTTCTCTGCTCACTGAGTCGAGTGTATAAATTTACCCAGAGAATAAATTACGGATAAATATTTCACCAATTTAGAAAAGCAGAGCCTCAAAATATAACTGAATTGCTGGAGGAAGTCAATACTTTTGGTTGTCGATTAAAATGAAATTCTAACTAATCGACTGTGCCTGCCTTCAACATACAGATTTAGTCTTAGTTGAAAATCAGTTTAAATTCAATCTTGGTAGAATATATGCAGTCAAGCAAAACCAATAAAATTGAATCCATGTTTAAGAAGGAACTGCAGATGCTAGAAAATCGAAGGTAGACAAAAATACTGGAGAATCTTAGCAGCATCTATGGAGCGAAGGAAATAGGCAACGTTTCGGGCCGAAACCCTTCTTCAGACTGATGGAGGGTGGGGGGGGGCGGGGGCGGGGGCGGGGAGAAGAAAGGAAAAAGGAAGAGGAGGAGCCCGAGGGCTGAGGGAAAGCTGAGAAGGGGAAGAGACAGCAAGGGCCACCGGAATTGGGAGAATTCAATGTTATACCACTAGGGTGCAGACTGCCCAAGCGGAATATGAGATGCTGTTCCTCCAATTTCCGGTGGTGCTCACTGCTCTCTCTCCCCACCCCCCCACTCGCAACCTCATCTATTGCATCCGCTGCTCTAGATGTCAGCTGATCTACATCAGTGAGACCAAGCGTAGGCTTGGCGATCATTTCGCCGAACACCTCCGCATTAACCAACCTGACCTCCCGGTTGCTCAGCACTTCAACTCCCCCTCCCATTCTGAATCTGACCTCTCTGTCCTGGGTCTCCTCCATGGCCAGAGTGAGCACCACCGGAAATTGGAGGAACAGCACCTCATATTCCGCTTGGGCAGTCTGCACCCTAGTGGCATAAACATTGAATTCTCCCAGTTCCGGTAGCCCTTGCTGTCTCCTCCCCTTCTCAGGTTTCCCTCAGCCCTCGGGCTCCTCCTCTTCCTTTTTCCTTTCTTCTCCCCGCCCCCGCCCCCCCCCCCCCCCCCACCCTCCATCAGTCTGAAGCAAAATTGAATCCATCTTGTGTTTACTGCAATTGTACTATCCTTCAAAAATGAGAATGAATTATTAGTTCTTGCGCTTGGATTAGCCATTGGATGGAGAACATGGTGCTTTTTCTCTTCCTTCAATACTAATCCTGTTACTCATACATTCACATACAAAATCACAATGAATTGGCACATTTTCTTGAGAAACTAAAATATGGAGGTGAGATTAGATGACTGATCTAAAAATAAATAACCCATGATTACACAGCCCTAGAACATCCCAACATTGACACAAGAAACTGCACATGCTGGAATCTTGCATGGACCACAAAGTGCTGGAGTAATTCACTGGGCAGACAGCACCTCTAGAGGTCATGGATAGGCGACGTTTTGGGTCGGGGTTCCTTCATCAAATTCTGAGTCTGAAGAACGGTTCCGACCCGAAAGGTCACCTATTCATGTCCTCCAAAAATACTGCATGACCCATTGAGTTAGTCCAACACTAAGTTCTATGCAACATTCCAATGTTATTTACAACAAATAAGTACATTGGAATGGTGATGTTTGGAAATTAGTGCAAGGCAAGAGATCCCAAATAACAATTGAGCCAATTGGAGAGATTATATTGGCCTGCCTGTACAGGGGACACTCTATGTCCTTTTAATATTGGTTAAGAGACTCTCAGAAAGATTCACCTCTATCGCCTGGATAGAGTGGATGTGGACAGGATGTTTCCACTAGTGGAAGTTTCAAGGACCACAGGTCATAGCCTCAGAATTAAAGGACGTTCCTTTAGGAAGGAGATGAGGAAGAATTTCTTTAGTCAGAGGATGGTGAATCCATGGAATTCATTGCCACACAAGGCTGTGGAAGCCAAGTCAATGGATACTTTAAAGGGAGAGATAGGTAGATTCTTGATTAGTAAGGATGTCAGGGGTTATGGGGAGAAGGCAGGAGAATTGGGTAAGGGGGAGATATAGATCAGCCATGATTGAATGGCGAAGTAGACTTGATGGGCCAAATGGCCTAATTCTTCTCCTACCACTTATGAACAATATGGCACTCTCTCAGTCAGCCAGCCTGAACTATCTATTCCAGCCCCAGGAAGAATGTTCGAGTCTATAACCTTCATAACTCAGGGTTGTCATTCTTACTGCTCAGTCAAAAATTAATACTTTAATACAGGGAATAAAATAGTACTTTATCTACTGATTCCTACACTCTTCAGCCTGGAATCGACTATAATTGTATCCATAAAGTAATAAATCTGTTCCATTAGAGTATTCAAAGTGACAGTGGTGAACGCATAACTGTCAGCCCCCTTGCCAGTGATTTGAAGTGATTTCTGTGTCGTCTCGCTGCAGGGATTGGTAAAGTGGGCAAGGGGAATGGGGCGCCTCTTTAAACATTGCGGCAATACAGTCCTTTATCTCCCAGTGTTTATGCAGAAGACTAATACTTGAAGCTATTAATTGCTTCTGCTTCTAAATCAATATGTCTGGTTCCTCATGTTGACACTGCCTAAAATGTAGACAAACCAAAAAATATCAGTCACTTAGCACTGATCAGCAGGTTGTAGGTTAATCAGGTAGTTGTCTTACCCCTGGCATCTGATAGATTGCTAGAAGCTACTCCTAGTGTAGGTGGCTGGCGAGAGAATGTAAGGATATGCTGGGCACCGAAGGGAAAATAGATGGGATTGGGATTGGATAGATGGATCCTTGGGATTAGTTTGCCATCCAACGTATAGTTGAGGGATGGAATGACTTCCATGTCGTAAGAAACTGTAAGTATGTACATGATAATCACAGTAAATAGTAATGTACAGTGCAGTGAGAGTGTGAACATTTCAGAGAGAAATAATCCATTAATTTGGATTAATCCATCAAGGAAAATGTGAAGCTTAAGATTCTTTGAAGCTTGACCTCTCTAAAAGGCAGAACGTCAACAAAACTTGATTAAGAAGTAAAATAGCAGGGAAATAGTAATCTAATGGGCAAGTTGCAGACCGAGCAGAGAGTTCTGGACATTGATCCAATGACATGGGGTCAAATCCCACTGCAGCAGTTGAGCAATTTAACTTCAAGTAAAAGAGTAAGATCTGTGATTAAAAATACAGCCAATCTCAGCAGTGGTAACCATAAAATAACTGGACTGTTACAAAGGCTCATCTGGTCAACTAAAATCCTTCAGGCGAGGAATTCTGCCATCGTTACCCGGGACACATGTACGTCATTCCAGATCCATCAATGTTCCTCAATTCAGGCTGTTTTAGGGATGGACAAGTGATTCCACATCCCACGAATACGTTTTAAAAACGTTGATGTGTGCATTTTGGAAAGTTCTTTATTTTGGCCTAATTTTGTTACAATAACTGTAACTTACTCAATTTCTTGTTGCTTATCTTAAGACAAGTTTGCAATGTTCTGCAACATCGATCTAGATTGCACTGTGTATCATTTTATTGCTTGAAGACAAGCAAATCCAATTATATTAATTTGGATTCAAAGCTGCCAGTTAGGAAGTACTTGTGAATTTCACACTTCAGGATAATGACTGGTTTTCTTACAATCTTTATTTTAAGATGGTTTTGGATCTATAGCATGCTGCAACATACCTGCAGTTGATGCAACCCAAAATACATATTTGGGTTGAGCCAGATTCATATTTATATATTACATGTTTGTATTTCCTTATGACATCAGAGGTTATTCAGCTTATCACATCTCTGCCAGCTCTCGGTCCCATTCTCCCGTTTATTTCCATATAATCTATGACACTTACTTGCCCCCACATTTTGTTTGTTTGTTGCTGATCAAACGTGCTGACCAAAGGAAAACAAAATTACCAGATAAAGCAAAGAATTGCCTGATGATGGTGCAAATGTATTTTAAATCTATTTGTAAAAGTTTCTTCTATTCATTGTTCTTCCAAGACAAAACTGTTAAGTATGTACAAGTGGTTGTTTTTAAATAGTAAGGGTGCCCCGTATATCCACGAGGCACTGAAAAAATGCTTTCAGCAGACTCTGTAGCCTTTTGTCCTATTTTGGAAGGTTCTAAGAAAACTAGCTGGGTGGAGTTTTCATGGTTTGGTTTAGTTTAGAGATATGGTGCTGAAACAGGCTCTTCTTCCCCACTGAGTCCACGCCGACCAGTGATCAGTCTGTACAGTAACACTATCCTACAGACTAGGGACAATTTCTATAATTTACCAAGGTGTACGTGTTTGGAGTGTGGGAGGAAACCAGAGCACCCAGAGAAAACCCACGCGGTCACGGGAAGAATATACAAACTCTGTACAGCCAGCACCCAGAGTCAGGATCAAACCCGGGTCTCTGTGTCACTAAGGCAGCCGCTCTCCCGCTGTGCCACCGTGCCACCCCAAGAAATATAACAGAGAATATATCACAGGGACATATATGGGTGAATTGGTTTGATGGGATTGTTCCGCCTTGTGGCCTCCTCTGTGTTGAAAAATATGAAATTATAATTTAGATCAGTCTTGCTTTTCCCATAGCTTTTGGAATTAGTGTAGTTGATAAATGTGATTACCAATGAATCAATCCTGACTCTTGTCATTGAAGATCCTTTCTGCCAACAAATCTAAGTGTTGCCACCCATCTTCCCAAGCTAATTCTTTTACAAGAAGTTGTGTTGTTCTATAGAACATACTTTGATGAAATGAGGGAATCATTTAACTGACTGATTCATATCATGTCAAAACTTAAACCCACTCATCATTAAATATCATATATTACACCTACGCAAGTCTTGCCAAAACCATTTTTTATCATCCACTACAATTTCAAAGGGATGTATTGTCACGTATTTTGTGTTACTAAACTGAACATTGCTATTCCAATCTTCAATAACACCATCATTATGGGTAATATTTGCTTTTGCTTTTTATCACCTAGTGGAGTAGATCATCCAGCCTTTGTTGAACCTCCCTGATATGTGTCTTATTGGTTTGATTTCAGTTTAGCAAAGGGCAGCTAATCAACTCAGCCAGGTTGTGACAATAAGAAAAGGGAGGGAGGCTGAGATATCGGCAGTTTCTCCACTATACATTAGTTCTTAATCCTAGTTTCCATTCTTGGGAAACCACTTCACCTGTTAATCTTGAAAAATTAAGTTGTTTTCACCTCAACTGTATGAAGTAATTTGTAATCAGCCATAAATGTTAAGATTGTTTCGATTAGGGACTGATCTGGATGTTGGGGGGGGGAGGTACTTAATTGGGGCAATGCAGATTATAATGTCATTAGGCAGGAGCTAACGAAGGTAGATTGGGAGCAGTTTTTATTGGGTAAATCCACTAATAACACGTGGGAGTTGTTTGAAGGCAAAGTGCACGATCAGCACGTTCCAGTAAGGAGGAGGGGTAGCATAGAAACATAGAAAATAGATGCAGGGATAGGCCATTTGGCCCCTTGATTCAGCACCGGCATTCAATATGATCATGGCTGATCATCCAAAATCAGTACCCCAGGATAAGGATGGCAAGGTAAGGGATGGGTAAGCAAAGAGGTTATAAATTAGTTATCTGAAGAAGGGTCTCAACCCGAGAACGTCATCCATTCCTTCTCTCCAGAGATGCTGCCTGTCCTGCTGAGTTACTCCAGCATGTTATGTCTACCTAAGGAGGTTATAAACTTGGTCAGGAAGAAAAAGGAAGCATATGTCAGGTTTGAGAAGGTGTCATCAGATGGGGCATATGAGGAATATACAGAGAGTAGGGAAGAACTCAAGCAAGCGATTAGAAGGGTCAAAAAGGGTCATGAAATGTCCTTGGCGAGTCGGATTAAGGCTTTCGATACATACGTTAAAATGTCAGAGGGTGACCAGGGAGAAGGTATGACCGTTCAAAGATAAAGAAGGGAATCCATGCTTGGAGTCAGAGGATGTAGGTGTGGTACTAAAAGAGTACTTTGCATCCGTATTCACTGAGGAGAAGGATTTGGAGGACAGTTAGATAAGTGTAGAAAAACCCCAAAATGCCATGGCAGTTTGTGACCAAGGAGGAGGTGGTGCTGAGGCTCTTGAAGAACTTTAAAGTTGATACGTCCCCAGGGCCTGATGGGATCTATCCCAGGTTATTTGAGAGAGGCAAGAGAGGAGATTGCAGGGACCTTGACCAGGATCTTTGTTTCTTCTCAGGCAAAGTCTTGGAGGATTGGAGAGTGGCCAATGTTGTTTATTTGTTTAAGAAAAGAAGGGAGAATCCAGGGAAGTCGAATGTGGTGAGCCTCATGTCAATGGTAGGGAAACTATTGGAGAGAATTATTCGAGCTAGGATTTGCTCCAATTTGGAAGAGAATGGGCTAATTGGGGTTAGCCAGTATGGCTTTGTATATGGCAGGTGTATCACACTAACTTGATTGTTTTTTGACTGAGACCATTTCCAATAGATAAACTGCTCCTATCACTTCAAACGTCTTCGCCTAAATCCCAATTATATCGATGCTGGCACAAGCACCTCCACAATATCTGCAAACACTTAGTGTTTTCCTTTCCCTGTACTCCATCCTGACAACAAAAGAGTTTTTTAAAGTGCAAGCCAACTACCTTCAGCTCTCCACACGCCAGGACAATTTCTGCTGACTATGCTTCAATGTGTGAAATATAATTTCATTTTGGCTGCAACAGTTTGATGGCTGCCACCAAATTAGTTTAACAGTTTAATATTGAACACTCGGACATTAATTAAAGATGAATGTTTAATGGCGCCTGATGAATGAAGATCCTGGAGCAATAACTGGATCTTCCATAAAATGGATTTAATCATATCTGCCGTGAAGAAGAATAGGAATTCCGTCACCACTTCTTGATTAAAATGTATCTATTTGCCTATATCATCAGCATTAGTTGATAATTATCTCGTTGCTTATGCAGCACTAATTTGACACATTTTTTACAGCACAATGGCGGCTCTGCATCCCAAGTGTTTACTTGACAATCATACTACATTATTGCAGCTGGATAATTGACAGAGTTTGTTGTGAATTCTGAACTGCTGGTTGCTTGGGGTTTATTTTTATTTATTTTTTTTTTTTTTGTTGAGGGGTTTGATAAATGTGAATGTGTAGCAAAAGAATGTGTATAGTGAGGGAATCTGATATGTGCTATTTTGAAATACAGGTGCAATATATCAAATGCTATCTTCATTCTACATATATTTTGTATTCGTGAGGTTGGCAGGCATTAAAACTCTTTGAATATTTGTTTTACTAACGGGCCATAAGTACTAACACATTTTATACTGTTTTGTTTATCACCAAGTGGACAAGACATATTGATTAAGCATGGTTTGCTTAGAATTTCATTCCTGGTCAGTGAAGCTAAATGCACTCCATGGTCCCATTAATGGAGTCATAGAGTCATAGAGACATTCAGCATGGAAACAGGCCCTTCGTCCCACATTGTCCATGCTAACCAAGTTGGCATTCTCGGCTAGTTGCATTTTCCACCATTTTGTCCATATCTCTGGGTACAGGGATTGCTCCAAAGAAAAACATCCCAGCCAACCCAGTTCTCCCTGTAACTCGAGCTTGCAAGTTCAGGTAATGTGAATTTCTTCTGAACTCTGTCCAATTTAATTACATTCTTCTTGAAGCTGGACGACCAGAACTGCACACAGAACTGCTCCAAATGTGTTTTCTCCAAGGACTTGTACATCTGCATAATGATATCCCATCTTTTGCACTCAATACTGTTTTCAATTAAGTCAAGCGTACCAATCATTGGGAAATGAAATTCATACCATTGCCTAAATACCATGTTTTTGAACAAGGCTTTTGGTACATTGACCATCAGTCAGGGAATTGATTATCGAATGTGTAGGAAAGAACTGCAGATGCTGGTTTAAATCAAAGATAGACACAAAATGCTGGAGTAACTTAGCGGGACAGGCAGCATCTCTGGAGAGAAGGAATATGGGATGTTTCACATTCCTTCTCTCCAGAGATGCTGCCTGTCCCGTTGAGTTACTCCAGCATTTTGTGTCTGTAATTAATTTTCGAAGTTGGGATGTTGTGTTACAATTTTACAAGATGTTAGTGAGGCCACTTTTGGAGTAGTGTTCAGTTTAGGACACCCGGCTATAGGAGGGATGTCATTAAGCTGGAAAGAGTGCAGAGAAGATTTATGATGATGTTGTCAGGAGTTGAGGTCTAGAACTACAGAGATGTTGGACAAGCTAGGACTTTATTCCATGGAGCGCAGGAGGCTGAGGTGTGATTTTACTGAAGTGTGTAAAATCATGAGGAGAATAGATAGGGTGTAAGATAGGGTGTACGCACAGAGTATTTTACCCAGGGTTAAGGAATCAAAAATCAGAGGACATGGGTTTAAAATGAGAGGGGCAAGATATAATATAATTTTCACTCAAGGGTGGTGGGTAGATGGAATGAGCTGGCAGAGTAGGTAGTTGTAGCTGGCGTTATCACAGCATTTAAAAGACATTCGGACAGGTATATAGATTGGAACATTTCAGAGTGCTAAACATGGGCAAATGGGATTAGCTCAAGTGGGGCATCTTGATTGGCAAAGATGAGTTGGGCTGAAGGGCATGTTTCCATGTTGTATGACTGTAATACTTACGACTGTAAATGCCATAGATGACCGCTTTGATTCTTAAGGAGACTGATTCTTTCCCGAGTTATCCGGCCCTCCCTATGCATCCCATATCTCAGTGGGGGGTGATGTTTGTGGACTGTATCTGAGGTACCTTTATTGTGGTGCCGATTAGGTTTAGGAAGTGCATGAGGAGGCCACTTCCATCCATCACGTGCCCATTTTATATCTTAAGCTTGTAGGGTCTTACGTGCAAACAGCCTGCATGTTACCAACATTCTATGTGCTTTCAAAAAGTTTCATTGGTGCCCGAATGCTTTGGGTTGTTCTGAGGTTTTGAAAAAGCACTGTACTAAAAATAAGGCATTTATTTCTTCTTGGTTAAGCGCCTGATTTTTCCCCTCCTGTTATGAAAACCTGCTTTAAGAACACAAACACATGAAGGAAATGTTGTTGGTGCGTGATTAGCAAGTTCAAAACCTGCATAGTTGCAGTTTATCGGGGAACACTCCCATTTTGCTTCCTTTGAATGAAGATTCTGTTTTAATCCAAATATACTCTTCTGTTTGCACAGTTAGCCCTGCCAGCAGGAGCTCAGCCTATTCAATGGATCCTTTGAAAGTGCTGCCCTCCTCTATATCTCAACACGGATAAAACGTCCTTGTCTTTTTTTAAACCGATATCTGTGTACAACATTGGGTTAATCTAATCAATCATTCTTTCCCATCCCTGGATCCTGCCCCAACCTTCTGAAGATCTGGAGCCCTTTGGTATCAGATCTAAAGATGGAAATAGCCAGGAGAACAAGATTAATGTAAAAAGGAGAGGTTAAGGCAACAGTTTTTCCCTTCAGTCATTTTCAAAGCATTTTTCCATTGGTGCAGTGTCTTATGTTTAAAATTTACAAATAGGGAGAAGTGTTCTTGCTTTCTTTTGGAGCACCTCAATACCTGCTCAAGTGCCAAATGAAAGTTGCATAATCAGTGCTGGTCTGATAGTGTGAATGTAGGTGCCAATATCACCTCGCGTACAAACCTAAAGGTAATTACTACTCCAAGTAGTAATGCGTCTCAGCTTTCTGTGAATGTTATGCCCTTAACCTAGTTACATTTAGGCACACAATTGCCCAACATGGCCCTGCCATGCTGAAATGCAGACTTTGTCAAAAAACTGTGGTGCTGTTGACACAAACAGAGTGATGTTGAAGCTGCCCAGCCAGACTATCCTGTAACCTGGCAACTCCAGTCTGCTGCTTGTGGAATCCACTTGCCAGATTGTACATCATGTTTCAGGCTCTTTGCAGAGGTTAATTTGTGCTACTGAGTAAAGGCCGTGCCAAGCACCCTGTTCCCTTTTGTCTGATGCCCAAAGCCAAATTAGCTCATTCCTGGAAGCAGAATGAATGAGGCTTTTGTGTTTGATGTTTCACAGAAATGATTGTCCATAATCTAAATGGCAGGCTCCTTTTTATGGTGTGTTGTAAAATTCCTCTTCCAGATCTGTGGATTAATACAGAAGATATTAATCCTGTCCGATTGGTAGAAGCCGGTTCTTCTGGTCTCTGAAAACAACTAAAATCAGCCTGGCAATGCGGCCACCACTGTTTCTTGTGGAAGAATCATTTATGGTCTTGCCTCTTGTTCTTTTCACTTTTGGGTTACCGATGGCTTGTGTTGTCTTGAGCAATTTGGATTTTTCCTTGTCATTTCCATTTTTCATTTTTCATTTTCAGATAGAAAGTACAATCGGCAATGAAATACAAATATTTTTACAACTGACTTCTGTCTTTTAAGAGCTTAGGTTTTAGAAGAGAAAAGAGCATTGCTGCTTTCCCGAGGCACCATAAAGTGTAGATGGAAGACAGTGTTGGAGTAGCTCAGTGGGTCAGACAGCATCCCAGGAAAACATGGACAGGTGATATTTTGGGTCGGGGACCGTTCTTCAGACTGACCAGGTTGTTGCCTCACCTCGGATGCTGCTTGACCTGCTGCGTTACTCCAGCAGTCTGTGTCTTCTTTTGTAAACCAGATTCTGCAATTCCTTTTTGCTGAAGTGTTAGTTTTATTTATTATTATTATCCTGTGTACCAAGGTACGTTGAACAACTTTGTTGGTGTGCTATTGTCAAATCACGGAAATCGCTCTCAAAACATTGGGGGGGGGGGTGGGGACACACAATTTCTTGGCGGCCGCGTGCGCATGTGCACAGGCGCGAGGCTTCGGCCGTGGGCCCTGTGGACGGTAACATCGGGAGCTGACCTGGTTGGTGACTGACTCCGAACTCCAGCAACAGCAGCTTCATCCGCCCCGAATCGTGGGGCTTCAATCTGCCCATTTGCAGGGGCCTCAACATCAGGAGCCTCGATCGTCTCGACGCAACAATTTGACCGCGGGGCGATGGAAGATCCCGCCGCTATCCTCAGTCCCACCCCCCTACTTCCACCTACAATACAAATTTTTTTTTTTTATTGTCATTTGAGCCCCAGTGAGACTCAAACGAAATTTTGTTTCCACAGCCATACAAACAAAAACAATGTCCTACAGACATACACACAATTAAGTTCACACAAACATCCATCACAGTGAACCCACTGTGATGGAAGGCAAAAGTCGTTTCTCTCCCCTGCTCTCCATGTCTCTCCCGATGTCCAAGCCCCAGGCGGGCGATGATAAGTCCCACGGCCATTTTAGGCCGTGCCGGGCGATTTACGGCCCCGCTCCCGGTCTAGAAGTCTCGAAGTTGGAGCCCCCGGCGGGCGCTGTAATGTCCCACGGCCATGAAGCCGTGCCGGGTGATGTACTTCCCCGCTCCGGGTCGTTCCAACCCCGCGACACGGGCTGGAGAAGTCGCGTTGCGGGAGCTCCGGGAAGCAGTCTCTCTCTCCCCCCGGACCCGCGAGCTCCCGATGTCCCAGTCCACCGGACCTGCGGCTGCGTTGCTGGAGCCACCGAGCCCCAGGAGTCGAGTCGCAGCAGCGAGTCACCACCGCTCCCCACGTTCCGAGGCCGGCCAGCCCACGATGGTGATTAGTCCGCAGCTCCGCAGTCTCCCGAGCCCCCGGGTCGTTCAGGTTGGAGGCCGCTCCACGGTGCTAGGCCCCAACGACAACGGAGAACCGACAGGGAAAAGGTCGGGTCTCCCGGACAGGGAAGAGATTTTAAAACGGTTTCCCCCTCCCCCCCCCCGCCCCCCACATATACACATTTAAAAACCAGTATTTAAAAAACACCAAACACTACATTTAACTAGACAAAAAATAAAAAAAGACAGACAGGCTGTAGGAGCCGCTGCAACGAGTCGCGCCGCCACCTCTGACCGACACCTCCCTCTTCCAATCATTGCGCTGAATCATCATGGTCCCCCCCCCCCCCCCACTGCCTGCTAACCAACGTCTCTCTTGTCCAATCGGTGCCCTCGATTATCAGTCCCTCCCCCACTGTCTCGCGGAAAGCGGAGATTTTTAATAGTTTTTTTTCCCGAGTTTTAATATACGGATTACAAATCATGGGGGGGGGGAGATTGTCCCCCACCTCTCAAAACACGGGGGGGTCATGTGTCCCCCCCGTCCCCCCCCCGGGATTTCCGCCCCTGACATACCATACACGAGTACAATCAAATCGTACATGTGTGCAACAGGCAGTTCAAAGAGACAAGTAACAGTGCAGGATCTGGTGCTGCAGGGTCACAGTGTTACAACTGCAGTGTAAGATCATCAGCCCTCAAAGATGATTAAAGAGAATAGCTTTAGTATTTGTAGAAACCCTGATGGGTTTCCAATTGGAATAGAAATTTAAAAGAATAGAACAATTGTAATGCATAACAGTCGACCCTCTTCTGGGGCCAGTACATGGAATCACCACTCCCTGGCACAAACATGCTTCAGCTAATGTAGAGAGGCTGGTTTGTGAGATGGACTGGGCTGCATCCATAACACTGCAGTTTCTTGCTGTCTTGGGCAGACCAGTTGCCATACCAAGTTATCAAGCATCCCGATATGTTTTTCTATGGTGAGTTTGTAGAAAATGGTAAGAATCATTGGGCGAATGTTGAATTTCCTTAGTCTTCTGGGGACATTGTGGCATTGGAGTGCTTTCTGGGCTATAACACAGATGTGGTTGAAGAAAGACAAATTGTTGGTGATATTTATACCTAGAATAATGAAGCTCTCTACCATCTATGCTTCAGCACTGTTGACTGAAACTGGCAGTCCACTGAAGTCAATGATCAGCTCCATTGCTTTGCTGAAATTGTGGGAAAGGTTGGTGGTCTTGACACCACACCATGAAGCTCCCTATCTTCTTTCTGTACTCCATCCGTCATTGAGCAAGGTTCACCCCACAAAGGTGGTTTCTGCAAACTTAGAAATGGAGTTAGGGTAGTATTTTACTGCAGAATCATGAGTATAAAGAGAGCAGGGCTGAGGGCAGAGAATTATCTTGAAGAATGGTTTGTTGCCTGTCCTTATTAGTTGCAGTCCATGGATAGGAAATCAATGATCCATTTGCAGAGTGCTTCTTCTCCTTCTTCTTGCGTATGGCGTGCACAGCCTAAAGTTGGAAGACAACTTGTTCTGTTTGATCTTCTGTTTGTGCATGCCAGGTTGATTGCATGCGTTGAAACAGGGTGGACCAGGTGAAGGTTGCAATCTCCCACCCCTGCTGAGTCCTTTGTTCAGAAGTTTGGATATTTGTTTGGATTTATGGTGTTGAAAGTGGGGCAAGCTATAGTCAGTAAATGGGGAGAATAAATTTAAATTTAAAGTGAAGGTGGATAAATATTTGATTGACGGAGGAATAGAGAGGCATGGAGAAATAGCACAGACGATTGAGACCAGCATTGATCATCTATGATTATTTGAAATAGTGGGTCAGGCTTGAACGGCTCGATGTTCGACTCTTGCTCCCATTTGCTTGAGTTCTTGTTCTTGTGTTGTTGAAATTAATCCAAATCATTACAAATGAATAAGATATAGAAAAGATGAATGATACATTCTGCATCCGCCAGTCATAGCTGCTGTAAGGAAGAGGGGATACATTTGAAGTGTATCTAGCCTCTTTACCCGGCACAACCAAACATCAACCCTGCAGTGTTGTGATAGAAGGGGGTGGGGGCAGGAAAAAAAGCCCACTATTTTTTATTAACTTCTCCAGCTTTTTAAAGAACATTGATAAAAGATTAGAGCACACACATACGATCAAAGTAGAACTGAAATCTCATAAACTTCTTTAAAGGGAGCAAAATCATTTAAATCTTTTTAATATTTTAAAATAGTTATGAGAAAGAAATACAATCCACATAAATTAGTTTTATGGACCCATTGAGATTGCTGAGTAGTAATCACTGCTAAGTATGCCATTTAAAAACTCACTTACACCTCATGCAAAAAACATCAGATTTTCAGAGTATTTTAGAATGAGACTGGTTTATAAATACCTTATGATCATGTTGATATTATTGATTTCCTTTGGTGAGGGCGGTAGAATAGCACCGCCTTTAGCATTTGTGCATAAAACGGTTCATCTGTGGAAGTGCTATGTTTCTCAGTACTTTCATGATGTAGCAAATATAGTTGCTCATTGTCACTAGTGCCCCCAAATGCTGGACCATTCAGCAGCGCTACCATTTCATTGGAAAAATATTCAATTTGGATTCTCACAACATTCTGTCATCGGTCTCATGTTTCATTTAGATAGACACAAAGTACTGGAGTAATGTGTAGGATGCAACGGCAGATGCTGGTATCGAAGATAAAGCCCTGTCCCACGGCACAAGTTCATTCCAAGAGCTCTCCTGAGTTTGCCCTGATTCCAACTCGGAGATTTACGGTAATGGCCACTCGTCGGTACTCGGGGCTCTCGTGGACATTTTTTAACATGTTGAAAAATCTTCACGAGTCTTCCCATGCTTACCTGCCATTAGCGAGTCTTCCCGTTAGCGGTACGAACCGCTAAGAGACGTCCCCGAGCTCCGACGTACCTGCTACGTTCATTCTCCGTGCTTACCATTAGTTTGATTTTTATTAAACTCGGGAGAGCTCTTGGAATGAACTCGTACCGTGGGACAGGGCAATAAGACACAAAAAGCTGGAGTAACTCAGCGGGACTGGCAGCAACTCTGGAGAAAAAGGATGAGTGATGTTCTGGATCAGGACCCTTCTTCAGGTTACATCGCCCTTGTGTGTTGAGAGAGCACACTGGTGAAGGAGTTGTTCTGTTAACCATCATCAGCAATTATGGGTAACAAGGAAATGGCAGAAGAGTTGAACAGGTATTTCGGATCTGTCTTCACTAAGGAAGACACAAACAATCTCCCAGATGTACTGGAGGACAGAGGATCTAAGGGGGTAGAGGAACTGAAATAAATTTTCATTAGGTGAGAAATAGTATTGGGTTGGCTAATGGGACTGAAGGATGATAAATCCTCTGGGCCTGATGGTCTGCATCCCAGGGTCCTCAGGGAGGTGGCTCTAGAAATAGTGGATGCATTGGTGATCATTTTCCAATGTTCAATAGATTCAGGATCAGTTCCTGTGGATTGGAGGATAGTTAATGTTATCTCACTTTTCAAGAAAGGAGCGAGAGAGAAAATGGGGAATTATAGACCAGTTAGCCTGACTTCAGTGGTGGAAAATATGCTGGAGTCAATTATTAAAGAGGTAATAATGGGGCATTTGGATAAAACTTTTTGACCCTATGAGTTGTGAATTTGTGGAATTCTCTGCCACAGAGGGCAGTGGTGGCCAAGTCACTGGATGGATTTAAGAGAGAGTTAGATAGAGCTTTAGGGGCTAGTGGAATCAAGGGATATGGGGAGAATGCAGGCACGGGTTATTGATTGGGGACGATCAGCCATGATCAAAATGAATGGAGGTGCTAGCTCGAAGGGCCGAATGGCCTCCTCCTGCACCTATTTTCTATGTTTCTATGTAACTCCATTTAAAGCTTGTGGAAATGGCCATCAAGCTTTTGTGCAGATCTGCACCACTGGCTCTTCTGCATTGTGACCTCAATTTCCCAGCACCCTTGCAATTGAACCCAAGCATCATCTAACTCAGAGATTGAGATGCAATGCATCAGCTTATTAATTTCATAATTGTTGTAATTATAGAGTGAAATATCTATAACCTCTGATGAATGTGAGTCAAATCAGATTCCTTTTAATAATGAGAAGGACACAATCACCTCTGCCTTGCTGAATTCCTTGTGATATATCTTGGGAAAGACATATATGTAGGTTACAAATGTTGTGCATTTGTAGCTCTCCATTGCCTAGTGCATGTTTGCATCCACAGAGATGCAGCAACTGAAGAATCTGAACATTAACCCACCACTCTTGAGCTGGGCTATCAGGTAATTGTTTTTGTGTATGTGTCTCTCTGTGGTCTGTGCAGTAGTCATCAGCGGAAGCTGTTGGTAAGAGCAGATTCCTCTCGTATTGCTGTTCCCTCTGATAAGGCTTCATTTGAAGAACTGTCTCTTCACCACGGGCCTTTTACAGAGTCACTTGTTCAGATTACATGGAAACAAGATACAAATGCGCAGCTACATGGAGGAGCATGTTACCAATGGGCTATTTCCCTGCTTTTGAGCATCTGTACATGACAATATATCGGAACAACTGAGAAGACAGTAGGGACTGGAAAGGCTTGCAGTTGACAATTCTGTAATCATAACTTCAACTTTCATATTTGTAACATCTTAAGAAGTAGAATCTGATGTGGACTGAGGGCTCCACAAAGACACACCATTATTACTGTTTCGTAATAAAATTCCGTATTTCCTAATGGCATAAGAGGCCAATTTAACTTGCCGTGTCTAAGCCAATTCAATGCAATCCCATTAGTTTAGTTTAGTTTAGAGATACTGCATGGAAACAGGCCCTTTGGCCCACCGGGTCCACGCTGACCAGCGATCCCCGTACACACTATCCTACACACACTAGGGACAATTTACACTTACACCAAGCCAATAAACCTACAAACCTGTACATCTTTGGAGTGTGGGAGGAAACCGAAGATCACGGAGAAACCCACGCGGTCACGGGGAGAACGTACAAACTCCGTACAGACAGCACCCATTGAACCCGGGTCCTCGGCTCTGTGAACGCTGTAAGGCTGCAACTCTACCGCCGTGCCACCTCTAATCCTGTTAATTTCCCCACATTCCCGTCAGCCACAACCATCTACCACTCAGCTGCACAACAGGGACAATTCGGAGCAGCCAATTGATCTGCCAAACAACATTCTTTGGGATATGGTACAAAATCGGAGGACCTGGGGTCACAGATAGGACATACAAAAGGTCACAAAGTAATGGGGTAAAGCAGCATCTCTGCAGAATATGGATAGGTGACATTTCGGGTCGATACCCTTCTCCAGACTATACATGCAGAGTTTGTGGATGTACAAACTGCACATAGACAGGTTAGAACTCTGAGTTGCCCGAGCTCTGAGGCAGCAGCTCCACTACCTATACCACTTTGTGCCCATTTGTACAATACCAGAGTTACTTTTCTTCCCCAACTTGCTTGAAGCATTGCTTCATTATACCTCTCCTAAAAGTCAGTTTTACTTAGAAATGGAGTAAACTAGAAATACTAGTTGATGCGGCCCTCCCCGGTTTGGTGATAGGAGAACGCACAGCATTGGGACACTATTAAAAGTCATAGGCAGGTAACTAGACTCTCCGTTGTTGAAGACCCAGTCTGAGGAAGGGTCTCAACCCAAAATGTCATCCATTCCTTCTCTACAGAGATGCTGCATCTCTATTTTTTCTCTGCTGACTTAGATTCTGTTCTGTTGTGTAACATCTGAAGAATTGCCTGCTGATACTTCAAATTCCAATAACTCTTCTTTTCTGAGTATTTCTGTAGTTCTATTGTTTTCCTAGTTTAAAACTAAATCATTTTATTCAATACTGTTTCAATTACTGCTCTAAATATCCTACGGATTTCAGGACCAAGATAAAATCTTCTTAAAATTATTTCCTTTGCTGCAAACTTCCCTGATGTGCCTTTTATGTAGCTGATTCAAAGCAATGGTTGACAACAAAGCCTCGAAGGCCCAAATATCTTCCTTTGTTGCATGCTGCTTCTAGCCGTGTTTGTTAACGGAAGTAGAGGCAGTGACTGTCTCGGGCGTCATCTTGAACAGAAGAAAGATTGTTGGTGTCCCAGAGAAATAGTCATTCAGTGGGGCAAGAGGGCAGCAGATTGCAGCGTTGAACAGTATGAGATCCTGTTACACTGCAGTGAGACACACAGCAAATGTGGATGGCACATTTTATGCTCTGCCTGTTTGGTCATTTTTAATAAACATCCTTACAAACTTAGCGCAGCGCTCTGGGTAAATACATCGTTCATGTTTCATTGCAAACATGGTGGTCATGGAGATGTGATGTGAATGTTAAAGTGGAACAGGACACATGTCCATTGCTGCAGCTCCAAACTGCACCGTCACTCTAAAGTTGCTTTTGGGGATCGGATCGTTAGCATCGATTCCACTTCCCTGACTTCTGTCCCAAACCCTAGACTCCCGTCCTGTCTACAAACTTACCTGCATTAGCCTCGAATGTATCACGAATTTTACATATCGTCCAACAAATAGTTCAAATTGGCATTGATGGATGTGAGTTGCTTCAGGTCTCCACTGCATCCAAACAGCTTCCAGCAGTGCTACGTTCTGACTTTGGAGAGGACTGAATTACAGTGACAGGGGGCGATAAACTCGGGCAACAAGACCAATTACTTTTGGACATCATTCCTTGTTAGTGCTGGAGACCAAATGACCCATCGTTAGAATACTACCCTCATCCAGATGTCATTACGGGTCATGACATTTGCTTTTATTTTAACCTGTGTTTTGCTGGAGCAGTGGGCCTGGAGCCCTGAATTCTGCCAATTAAACATGGCGAGGAGATACTGTGTGTTGCAGTGGCTGGTGGCCGCTGAGTGGAGTCGCTCGAACCCCTCACACATCCCCCTTCCCCCCCACACCCACCCTTCTCCCCTCCCCCCCCCACACCACCCCTCTTCCCCCCCACCCCCTCCCCCCCACACCACCCCTCCCCCCCCACACCACCCCCATCCCCCCCACACCACCCCACCCTCCCCCCACATCCACCCCCTCCCCCCCACAACCACCCCCTCCCCCCACATCACCCCCTCCCCCCCACACCACCCCTCCCCCCCACACACCCCCCCTCCCCCCCACACCATCCCCCATCCCCCCCACACCCACCCTTCTCCCCTCCCCCCCACACACTCCCCCTCCCCCCCCCCACCCCCCCTCCCCCCCCCCACCCCCCCCCCCCCCCCCCACCAACCACCCCCCCCCCCCCTCAGCCTCCCCTCCCCCCCCACCACCCTCACCCTTCTCCCCTCCCCCCCCCACACCCACTCCCCTCCCCCCCACACCACCCCTCCCCACCCCCACCCCCACCCCCTCCCCCTCCCCACACCCACCCCTCCCCCCCCACCACCCCTCCCCCCCACCACCCCCCCCCCCCCCCACCACTCCCCCCCCCCCCCACCCCCCCCCCCCCCCCCCACACCCCCCCCCCCCACCCACCCCACCCCTCCCCCCCACACCACCCCCTCCCCCCACACCACCCCCTCCCCCCCACACCACCCCCTCCCCCCCCACACCACCCCTCCCCCCCCACACCACCCCCTCAAAATACTCAAATATTTGGAAGTTAAGTGCATGTTGAACACCATATTCAAGAAGGAATATTGTCAACATCCACTCTGAGCAGCAAACATCGGTTGCAGTAATATTGTCTGCACTTACCCTGAGCTATGTAATTTATTCATTATACCGTGGCTAAGACTTTCAATTACATTCACGCTGTTATAGGTAATTTCAGCACAATTGCACTTTTGTTGTGAATTATTTACAAAGCTGGCTGAGAACTATGAACAATTTCCCTTCTAAATGCATGGTCGGCAATTTAGTAAAACGATACGGAATTATGGTGCTGGAAATAACAGAAATGGCCCAAAAATAATCATTCAGTTTGATATTTTTCCTCGTCTCTGTTTCCTCTTGATGCATGCACACAATGTAGTATCTCATCTCGAACATTAATCTAACCATTTGTCATTAGTTTGACATTTGGGAGTCATGGGTGTAGACTTTGACAAAAAGTTTAGTGCTAATGGATTGTAAAGCAGAGAGATGGATCATTTATGATGGTAGGTTTCATATCATTTGTTGTCAACAAAACTTAAATGTTGAGTTTGACATGCAATCTGGATAGTTTTAGACAACTAACGTCAGGCGATCTTTCAGAATGGAATATTAATACCACACTTTCAATTTATTCTGTAACAAAGTCAATGGGAAGATTTCAAAATAACAACACAAGGGGCAGCACAGTAGCACAACCACTGGTAGAGTTGCTGCCTTGCAGCACCACAGACCCAGGCCAGACTACGGGTGCTGTCTCTCAGGAGTTTGGACGTTCTCCCTGTGGGTTTTCTCAGGGTGCTCCAGTTTCCTCCCACACTCCCACAAAGACGTACAGATTTGTAGCTTAATTAGCTTCTGTAAATTGTAAATTGTCCCGAGAGTGTAGGAGAGTGCGAGTGTACCAGGGTGATCTCTGGTCGGCGTGGACTGGATTGACACAAAGGGCCTGTTTCCACGCTGTATCTCTGAAGCCTAAAGTAAAGTCTAACACAATTAGATGCATGTGAAGAACGATAACAAAAGAATGATGAAGTGCTGTGTTGTGATTACAAACAGATCAGTCATGACCTGGCCATTGGAGCCTGTTCCACCATTCAAAGATCGTAGATGGCCTGATGATCACAGCTTCACAATCCTGCCTATCGCCAGTAGACTGTAATCTCCCTCACTTATCAAGAGTCTACCTCTACCTTAAAAATATTCAGACTTTGTTCCGCAGTCCTTTGGAACAGACAGATAAATAAATACTATAAATACTATAATACAGATGTATGATTAATCTTAGCGCTAATGCATGATCAATCTCAGTAATAACAGCCATTATAAATTTCTGAAGGACCCAATTTGATCATTATGAACAATAAATGTATAAAGTGAAATTCCATTGTAAATGTGTGGTGATGGCAACCCAGTAGCATTCGTCTGAAGGAAAACAAAATCACCTCATCTCTGCCTACAGTGATAACACTTAATTTTTAAACTAGCCATGAAGTCACATCACTATATCCCAGAATGATTTAGATTCGGATGAGTTTATTGTCAGACGCAGTGACATTCTTTGTTCATAAGAAGCTCTCAGAGTAAACAGTTACATCCAGAAATGATAAATGCAACTATAAATACAATGCCATGAAGTGCTGGAGTAAATCAACTGCAGTAACTAGAGTAACTCAATTGGCGTTCCAGTCAAACGATCTCGAGCAGTACAAGAAAGTTAGACTATCTTCACAATGCCATCAGGAATGCCAAGAGACAATATCTGGTCAAACTTGAGTCCCAGTATAATCACTCAAACACCCGCTGACTGTTGCAAGGCCTCATTGCTTGCAAAGATGTCAGGCAGCATCGCTGGTGATAGTGTCCTCCCTGATGAACCTAATTCATTCCATGCTCACTTTGAGCAGATGACAGCTGTCCGGTCAGACTCGAGTGTACCTGTTCGCAGGGCCACTATTGCAGAAGTAAGATTGGTCTTCCTGAGGCTGAATCCATGGAAAGCAACTGGCACAGATGAAGTCCTTGGCCACGTCCTTACGAACTGCACAGACCAACTGGCGGGAGTGTTCACAGACTTCGTAAATCTATCCCTGCTCCATTCTGAGGTACTCGCCTGCTTAAAGAAGACCACTATCACCTTGGTGCCAAAGGAAAGCAAGATCTTATGCTTTAATGTTCAGTGGCCCTGACATCCACCATCATGAAGTGTTTCAAGAGGCTGGTTATGGCATACAATAAATCCAGCCTACCAAGTTACCTTGATCTGTGCAATCTTCAAACTGTACGACTCCTCCCCCTGCTGTTGTGGGGTAGACTGACTCTCCCCCCCCCACCCCCTTCCACCCCCTCCCCAATCTTTGCACATCCTCAATCTTTTCCACTCATCACTGTAATTTCATGTTTCATGTATTTTGCGTTTTTTGACTGTTCGAAGATCAATTTCCCTCCTGGGATAAATAAAGATCTATCGTATCGTATCCACTGTAGCTCGCAAATTGCCACAACAGGTCCACGACTGATGCCATCTCCCTGGTACTACACTCATCCCTGGAACACCTGGAAAAGAAGGACACCTACGGCTGACTACTATTCATGAACTACAGCGCTCCTTTCAATACCATTATCCCAGCCAAGCTCAACCAACCTCAGCACTCCCCTCTGCAACTGGATCCTTAAAGGGCCTGTCCCACTTAAGTGACTTTTTAGGTGAATGCAGGAGCGTCTGCGCTCGCCACATGATCGCCACATGGTCGCCACATGATCGCTGGTGGTCTCTGGTGAGTCTCCTTCATGGTCACGTTGAAAAATGTTCTGCGACCAAAAATTGGTCGCCATGGAGAAAATCAATACTCCTGTAGTCGTAGGTGCAGTTGTAGTGGGGTCGCCATGTAGTTATTGGTAATCGAGTTAGTCGTATGTAGTTTTAGTTAATCGCCTTTGCTGACCGGACATTTTCATTGGCTCATTGGGATAAAAAAACTTAAGCACGAGGTTTCAGAACCAAGGGTAACCGACCGGTAATGTTAAATGCCCGGCAAACTTCACAGCTGTGTATAGAATAGAATAGAATAGAATAGAATCTTTAATTGCCACGCAACCAGGGTTGGTGGTATTTGGGTTCGGTACATGATGGTACACTGCTTTTGTTACATACCACTAATAACACAGATCACCGTAATAAAGTGCATCCATACCACATCACAAATCACAAATCTCACCAACAATACATAGTGCAGAAGAACAAACAAAGACCATAGACAAGACACTGTATACATCAAAAGTCATATTATTGTCTGATTATTGGACGGAATTGAGAGTTCTTATTGCTGAGGGGAAGAAACTGTTTTTAAAGCGGGTGGTTTTAGTAGCAAGTGACCTGAGGCGCCTCCCCGAAGGGAGAGACTGAAAAAGGTGATTTTCTGGATGGGAGTGGTCCGAGATGATCTTTTTTGCCCGTTGTGAGGTACGTTGGAGATAACTTGAATGGATTGAGGGGAGGGGGGAGTTGATGATCCTGGAGGCCTTGGAGACAATGCGTTGTATTCTGTGTAGTGAGTGACTATCGGTGTTACCGTACCAGACTGTGATTGAGGAGGTGATGATGCTTTCAATGATTGATTGATAGAAACGGACCAGGAGGTGTTTATCAACTCTGAACTTTTTGAGCTTCTCAAAAGTTTCTCCACTCCTTCTCATCCACCTTCTCTCCCCTTCTCCCCCCTCTTTTAAAGGACTTACCGTACACTGTGCTAGCCGTCTTAACCTTCCTGTTCATCGCGGTGCAAGCTCTGTATTCCCTAGGATTAATGTTTATACTTTGGAAGGCTGTGTCTGTACCACCATATATCCCTCTCTGAGACACCAATCCTGGGACTAAATTATTTGCCATGTTGCTTAACAGCTAGTTTCAATGAGTAATTATATCTGACACCAAGGTTAAATTGCCTGTGTGTAAAAATGGCAGGAGTATGTTGTACTTAGGTTTACTTTGCAATATTTCTCAGTTGGCTATCTGCACTTTACAGGTAAATTGACTCAAACAAGCCGGCCTGTGTTTTAGATCTTCACCATAAATGACCTGTGCTCCTGTTAGCGAGTATATCACAACTATCTTGTCAAAAGTAATTTGGAGTCTGATTCCATACTTGCGCAGAGGGAGCTTGCAGCAGAACCGTGAGCATGTGATCCAAGGCAATCATGCTGTGAATATCAATTGTTTCACTTTGATTCGGGAGATTCGAAAAGGATTCGAGAGAAGATAAAATGAAGGAACTCCTTTGTAAAAGGCCAGTCTCCACAGTCTCCTCGATTGACATCACTTTAAATTTCCAACACCCCTCCCCAATCCAACCCATCAGCTCCTAAAACCCACAGGCAGCAGGTTGCTGAGGTGACAGTGCAGAAATTAGGGATAGGAAAAATTGCATTGTGAATGCAGTGGTGCACAATGCAACCTAAATAATAACAATCAGATCCTTTATAGTGGAATTGTTTAAGAGGGACAGAAAGAGCATGTCATTCGAGATGCATGTTCTTGAATTGGGCCTTATCAGAATAGAACTAAATGCATGAGTCAACCATCCAGCCCCGTCAAGCCAGTTCAGCCATTTTTAGATCACAATTGGTCTGTCCAGGCCCCAGTCCTTGATTCTCTTGACTTTAGAGATACAACGCAGAAACAGGCCCTTCCGCCCAACATGTCCGCGCAGAACAGCAATCAGCCCATACACTAACACGATCCTACACACTAGCGGCAACTTATAATTTTACTGAACCCAATCAACCTACAAACCTGTATGTCTTTGGAGTGTGGGTGGAAACCGGAACGCCCGGAGAAAACCCACACAGTCACAAGGAGAATGTACACACTCCAGCAGCCATGGTCAGGATCGAACCTGGAACTTTGGCACTGTAGGACAGCAACTCTACAGCTTTGTCACTGTGCCACCCCTGAAGTTTAAACATCTATCTCTCTCTACCTTGGATATACAATGATACAGATTCAACAGCACTCTGGGCTCAGGAATTAGACTATCCCAGCAAGTGAAGAAATTCCTCCTCCTCACATCCTTAATGTAACCCTAACCTGTTTCCTGGCTTTCGATTCCTCCATTTTTAAAAACATCACTGTTTCATTCATGGTGCTGCAGATTAATTTTTCCAAGGAACATGTGGACACAAGGGATTTGCTAAATTGCCTTTGCCAGCACTGTGTGTGAGCCCGGGTCACCAGGATAAACTTCAACCTATAATCTTTTAAATATAGATGAATAATGAATAAATGAGCTCACTTAGCCTTTAAACTATCAGTGGATGTGGTTTAAATAGTAGGAATCATTACTGTTGCCATCTCTTACACAACACTACAATAAATATGTAGATGTAACCTTTAAGTCATTAACAGATTTTTTTTCTTTTTTGTTTTTCACACTTGATGATAACAGGTACAACGGTACTAGGGCACTGTCACTGTAGTAATAGGACACAAAGATGTGTTTGCAGAACTGCACCATTGCTTGGTGAGGTAAGAACTAGTTTCATAAACAGCACATAACAACATTAGAAAAAGGAATAGGAGCAAGCTCTTTAGCCACCATAACTAACCTGTCTTTGAATAAAATCTATGTTTATCTTTTACCTCAGCAACATTTTACTAGCCTCTTAATATCTTAATTAATCTCCAATTCTTGTTGAAGGCAACTATATTAAATCGGCATTGGTTTAAAAAATCACTGATCATTAACTTTATCTCTAATATTTATTCTGGACGTTAAGACCTTTATTGCACCGTTTTATACTTCCAATATCTTTGGCCATCCAATTCAGCTCTTCAGTGCATTTAATACTGGAATTGAATCTCAATGACGTTTGCTGCTTGTTCTTAACACACAGTCATTGATTGTTGGGAAGTCATTAACCTTGTACCACTCATATTCTGCTGGATTCGTGCCATATGACAGAGCAATTGCTTCCTCCATTCACACTTCTTGCATGCGTAGCGGAACAATACATCAATATATTTTTTGCAACATGTGTACCATTCTTCAAGATGAATATAGGCCATAATTATAACAGAATGAATCGTTACTTTGTTATTGATTCTTGGGATGCTAGAGATGTGTCGCAGGATGGTGCTTATTAATGCTTCCAAATCTCCAAAGAATATTCCGTGTCTACCTCAGAGCACATGGAGGTAGCTGTAAACAGAAATATCTGAGGTAATAGGTTTTGCTTGCTGAGTGGTTACAGTGAACCAGCTTCCTATATTTTTTTTTTAAACCTATTGGTTTATTATTACCATGAGTACTGAAATCCAGTGAAAAACTTTGCGTGCTACCCGGCCAAATCGTACATGGGTACAATCAAACCATACACAAATACAACAGGAAATGCAAAGAGAATCATACATTGTGCAGAATATAGTGTCACAGTGTTATAGCGTTAGGGATCAAGCATTGATCAGTAGCCTGATAACAGCAGGCAAGAAGCTGTTGCTGAATCTGGTGGAAAATGCTTTCAAGCTTTTGTAACTTCCACCCAATGGAGGAGGAGAAAAGAGGGAGTGATGGTCCTTGATAGTGTTGCCTGCTTTCTCAAGACAGCATGAAGTATATGATGGACTGGGCTGCATCCACAGCTCTCTGCACTTTCTTACAGCAGAGCAGTTGCCAAACCAAGCTGTATTATGTCCTGATGCTCGAATGCTTTCTACAGTGCAATGATAGAAGTTGGCAAGAGTTGTTGGAGATAGGCTGAATTTTCTTGGTGTTCTCGGGAAATAGAGGCATTGGTATCCTTTCATGCCCATGTTACATCATGCATTTCTTGCAGACTTGGATGGAGATATTCCCAAACCATGCTGTGATGCACCCCAAAAAATGCTTTTTCTGTGCATCTGTGAGAAGTTGGGTTGTTGGGGATATGCCGAACTTCCTAAGCATTCCAGGGAAGTATAGGTATTGGTGTGCTTTCTTGGCCATTGCTTTGATGTGGCTGGTCCAGGACAAATTACTGGTGATATTTATTTCCAAGATAGCACAGTATACACAATAAGTTGTTCCATGGCAAATAATTAGGAAGGTAAATGAACACTTAAGTCTGAAGAGGGGTCTCGACCCGAAACGTCTCCCATTCCTTCTCTCCAGAGATGCTGCATGTCCTCAGTTACGCCAGCATTTTTTGTCAACCTTCGAATACAAATGGAATGTGGGACTTTGCTTAAAAGGGGTTAGAGTATAAAAGTAGTAAAGTCCTTCACCAACTGTTTGAGCATATGGTATCTTCCGCATTATTTAAGGAGGAAGATACCTACACTTGAGGGACCTCAGAGTAGGTTCACTTAGTTTCATTCAGAATTAAGGGTTGACCTTTGAGCAAAGGTTACACAGTTGGTCCTATTCTGATTGGAGATGAGAATATTGAGAGATACTTTTGAAACATGTAGGGTGAGGAGAGTAGACATCAGGACATTTTCTTCTCCTTCTCGGTAGCATACTGAGCAAAGTTATAGAATAAGTAATTGAGCAGTTACAGAGGAGGTGAGGGGAAATGTCTTCTCATGGAGGACTGTGGCTCTTTCAACTTCTCTATCCCACAAAGCTGTGCAGGTTGAGTTGTTGATTATGGACAAGGGTGAGGTGGACAGTGATGAGTCGAAGGCTTTGGGGACAGGTGGGAAAGTGAAGCTGAGGTCAAGATCATGTTCTCATCAAATAGCAGCACAAGCATAGGGAGATGTTCCTGACCTTATTTCTTGGAACTTTTTCCTTCCATCAACATTAATGGGGCAGCAATTATCACACCAGCTCCTGAATCTTTTTTTTGTATGGGATCTCCAAGACTTCTTGCTTCCTTGCCGATTTCCGTGAGGAATCCAGTCTTGGGTTCTCCACGTTTAAAAGCATACTCACACGGAAATGCATTATTGATCACTACATTGGAATAGAAAGGACAGTTTAGAGAAAGGAATGCATTGAAGAACCTCCCTTTAAAGCTAGTGAAAAGCAAACAAGCCACAGCACTGTAGTAATCGTTGTCTGGCATGTGGGATTGTTGAACAGGCTTACAATGGTCTTTTCTCAGTCTGAATGTGCCTCGTAACTGTGCATCAGAGATGAGAGAGTTTATGTGTGGAAAGGCAAGCAGCTGGAAATTGATTACACAGGGCCATTTATTATAACATTTCCACATCTAACAGGAAGACATGGAACCTCTTTCAAACGCAAGATTTAAAAAAAAAGTAAATTTCTAATGGGACAGGGAGCTGCCATTTCTGCACCAACTTATCCTATAAACTACTGCTGCAATGCAATAAGTGGCTGCTTTTTTTGACATTTGTTAATTGACTGCATTCCAACTGATGGATAGAGAACATTTTTTTACTTTGGCGTGAATTGCTTATTTTTACTTAATGTACTGCAAGAAATGGAGTGAATGCGATCATATAAAGACTCGCAGCACTTTTCACTTGCAGGGATGCTTGGATTCTGGAATTAGCTTTCAAATAATTAGGAAGTCCATTCACTGTTATTGAATGGGGGATTTGTTTACAGGGATAGAGACATCTTACTCCACTTATATAGGGCCGTCATGAGAATGCGTCTGAAATACTATGCACAGGTCAGGTGTCCCTTCCTCAGGCAGGATGAATTCATTAAAGAGAGGATGCAGTGAAGAATTATCAGATTGATTCATGGAATTGTCTGTTTCATGTACAAGGAAATTAAATTAACAGGATCTGTGTAAATGCTAATGTAAGATGAAAGTAAGAAATTCTGGAAATGGTCAGCAGGACAGGCAGTATCTGAGGACGGAGTTAATATTTTGGTTCAGTGATCTTTCTTCTGATGTTTGGAATGAGAGATAAACAGATTGACACATGCAAAGTCCCCACGAGTTTGGAAAGGGTAGATGCAAAGTTGGTGTGACACTTGGCGGGGCTGTCTAGAAATGGGAGTTGCAGACTCAAGATAATGGGTTAGTCATTCAGAACTGAGATGAGAAGGAATGGCTTCACTGGAGGTGGAGTGAAGCTCCAGAATTCTTCACCAAGAGGGCAGCTTTGGTGGCAGTTATATTCAACATAAAATCTGAGATTTTAAATTATTAATGGAATCAAGCAATATAGTTCAGTGCATGCAAGTGGCATTGACGTAAATGTTGGATGGTGGGGAAGTCTTAAAGGGCCTAATGACCTATTCTTGCTTCTAGTTCTTACATTTCATTATTTAGGAATCATTAAGTTTCCACACTGGAGTTGTTTGCCATGTCAATTCTGTTCGAAGCTGGTTTTCAAATGTTTCCAACCACGGTGGCGCAGCGGCAGAGTTGCGATCCCGACTATGTGTGCTGTCTGTATGGAGTTGGTACTTCTCCCCATGATCGATTGGGTTTTCGCCGAGATCTTTGGTTTCCTGCCACACTCCAAAGACTTACAGGGTTGTAGGTTAGTTGTTTTGGTATAAGTGTAAATTGTCCCTAGTGCGTGTAGGATAGTGTTAATGTGCGGGGATTGCTGGTCAGTGCGGACTCGGTGGCCTGAAGTTCCGCGCTGATTCTCTACACTAAACAAAACCAAACTAAGCCATTTCTTTTGGTTGGTTTAGCCTAGTTCTTCAAATGTCTGTAGTGTAAGAATTTAATAAATCTCAAAGTAATGGTCTTGTTGGATTGAGAAGAGGTCACATTCAGCCTTCATTACATTTGTTGACTTTCCAATCTTCATCCTCTCTCCTCATCACCTCCCATGGTATCTGATGTTCATCAGCATTTTCCAATGAATCGATTACTACACTGAGGCCTTTCTGCACCTTACTCTGATTGCGAGATTTTAAGGGTACTGAAGCGAATTCAGTCTTAACAAGATCGGTGACATTCAACTTGGGAGAGCAGCTGTGACTCATTATTTTAATCACAATTGGTTGAAGCATTATAAAATTGATTGTATTGATTGTCCCAACAATAATTTTCATGTGATGGTGATCAGATTTAGCATCGGATTCCTGAAAATCCTAAAAGAAATTGAGCTTCTAGTAAAGAGAGCCCAGAGTGAACCCTTCATCCTCCCACACATTGAAAATATATAAATTATTTATACAAGCTACTGGTATTTGATTCTAATCACAGCATGCTGCGTACAATGTACTTTTGAGCAAAATGATTAAAGGTTAACGTTTTCTTTGTTCTACATGTCATGCATCAATGATTCAACAATAGGATTACAAGTGTATTAAAAATATAGAACTCTAAATGCGAATAATTCTTATAAAATAACATGAATATTTGTTGTTGTTGAAAATAATCCAAAGACCAGAGTTCCCATTTAATTGGGACTATGCATGTATTATGTGGAAGTGCTGAGGAGATTGCTGTCTGAAGTCTTCATGTAGTTTAGAAAATCAAAAAAAATCTGTTACTAGAATTCTAACACTAGAACAATTAGTATTCTTGATATATTAATCTACGGGGGGGAAAATGAGGATTTATTTTGAAGCACAGTTGTAGGTGTTAAAGCATACTGCCATCAATGTACGCAGAGCACTTATCTGAGAAGGGGGCATTTGACCGGGCAATTTATCGACCAGCCTGAATGTTTTAGGATGTAGGAGGAAATCAGAGTTTTCAGCCACTGGGAGAATGTGCAAACACTACACAGATAGCACCAGAGGTTGGGATTGTACCTGCATCTCTGGAGCTTTGAGGCAGCTGCTCAGATAGGTGTGCCCCTATCCCACCCCAAGATGGCATCAAGGGAGTGTGGGAGATGAATACAAGGGAACCCTCCACTTGTTCTGGGTGGGAGCAGATAGGGTTGAGGGCAGCAACACAGGAAATGGAACAGATGCAGTTAGGGGTTCCGTCAACTATGATGGAGGGGAAACAAAAACAAAAGACCAATTCAGTATATGGATGTGAAAGGTATTGGCATCAGAATAGAGTGACAGGGCCATAGAAACGAGGAGAATGGGATAGAGTCTTTGTAGGAAGCAGGGTGAAAAGGAGGGTAGTCAAGGAACTTTGGAATACTGCTGGTAAGATGGAGATTGGGATTTCATAGGTAAATAAAGTAAAACCATAAGTAAAACAGGTCTGAGCTTGTCTCACTCACACAGAAGGAAAGGAATAATGGACATGGATCACATGAAGGTGAGATTAGGGTGAAGCTTTGCATCAAAGGTAATGACATTTTCTAATTCATTGTGACAGCAGGAACTCCCACCAATATAGACACTAACAGAAAGGGCAATGAGGCAGGAGAAATGAAAAATCTTATGTATTTAAACAAAATAGATTCCTAACGCGGCATTTTTATACTTGGAGGAAATAACTGGTATTAATGGAGAAGTTATTGAGTATGAAAGCAAGGTCAGTCAGGTGAAGAAGTGGAGGTATGTAGGAAGGAACTGCAGATTATGATTTAAACTGAAGATTGACACAATATGTTGGTAACTCAGCGGGGCAGGCAGCATCTCTGGAGAGAAGGAATGGGTGATGTTTTGGGTCGTGATCCTTCTTCAGACTGGAGGTGCTAGGTTTTCTTCCAGGAAGAAGCAAGAGCTCCCAAACTGTCCTGGAGATGCAGAAAGTGATGCTGGGGACCCAGAAACAGTATATGAGGAGACTGGAAAGGGGTGCCAAGTCAGCTCAAGATAGTTAAATATAAATTCCATGGATCAAGAACAGCCTGAAATGATGGATGGCTGAAGGGAATCCACGTTTGTTGATCTCAAGGAGAGGGTAGCAAATATATTGTGTTTACCGCAAATACTTTGTACCTCACATTGAGTGCTATACTGTCTTTATATTTCCATGCAGGTAGCATGGTCCCCACCTTAGTTGTTTATGCTTTGTTTTACTGGCACCAGGCATCATCATGCAGGGCCAGTGACTGTTGCAGTGATAAATCAGCAAATACTGAGGCAGTAACGCACACTTTGAATCACCAGTTTGCACCCACTAATATCATTGTTGTAAGCTCATGAAAAATGCAAGCAGTGAGTACAATTTAAATTAAAACGTCATCAGCTACAAGAAAGACTCCTGAGAAATCAGTACCAAACGAAAGGTGTGCTAATGCAATCTTGTGGACATTCTTCATTCAATTTAATTTACACGTAAAATCACTTTTCAAAAGCATCATCTCCATGACAAATTCAGAAAGACCATTTACGAATATAAAGTAAAACCCTTTTTCAGCCCATTTACAGTGTGTTATTTACATTATAATGTGGCATGTCTCTTAGCTGTTGTAGCACTTACCCACTATTTAAATCACATTAATATAAAAAATATCCATATTTCGAGCCCACGGCAAGTGTATTTTGCTTGCTTTTAATAATGAAAAGATGTTGTACTATTTTGCAGTGCATGGTTAAGCTCAGACTAACTTCATTTTCCAAAGTGATGGATTTATATATGCAGTGTACTCTCAAAGGGTAGTTAACAGATTAAATGCTACTTTGTCAAGATGTGCCCATATTCTCAAGTAACTACTATCGTGTGACCTTTTTAACCCATTTCTTGATTTTTCATCATTAAACTGAGACAAAAACGCAATTTGGCGACTCGCAAGGTGTTTGCAAGGTTTTTATTTCAGATTCCGTAGCCTTTGTAACTTTGCAACAGAGGCAGAATATGCCGGTAAAACTCGGCAGGCCAGACAACATCTTTGGAAAAAGTAACAATTAATGGTTCGGACATGCAACCCTCCGTCAGGCATGCCCTTTGTCAGATGAGTTCTGAGGAAAGGTCAAAGACCGGAAACATTGATTGCATCACTTTCCACAGATGCTGCCTGACTTTTAATTCTGTTTCAAATTTCCAACATCTGCTTGGATTTTTTTAGATTTCGAACTCTAGCTGCTGGATCTCTGAAATACAAAAACGGAAAATTGTTTGATGATACGCTTACTGATAGAAACTGCACGACATTGGGCTGAAGCCACGGAGATTCTGGAAATGTGAAATAAAAAAACAGATAATTTTGGAAACGTTCAGCAGGTCAGCCACCATCGGTTAGAAAAAAGTTTAAGGTTGAAGATCTTTCAAACATTGTGGCTACGCTGACTCTTTTTCCAGGTCTGCCAATTAGTATAACATATGGGAGAGCATATTAGGCTACCATAATCCATATCATATCCATATCTTCCCCCACAACCCCTGGCAGTGCATTCTAGGCATTTACCTCCCTCTGTGTTTAAAACAAAACTTGCTCTGCGCATCTCCTTTAAAGTTTGCCCCTCTCATCTTAAGTCGATGCTTTTCAGTATTTGATATTTCCATTCTGGGAAACAGTTTCTTATCCTATCTTTGCCTCCCACAATTTTACATACTTCTATCATGTCTTCCCTCAACGTTACCATGTTCCAGAGAAAATAATTCAAGTCTGTCCCACTCCTCCCTGTAGCTGATAACCCCTAATCCAAGCATCATTCTTGTTTTAAAGAAGTACACAAAGTTCTGGATTAACTCAGCGAGTCAGGCAGCATCTCTCGATAGGTGCATTTGCTGGTCGGGATCCTTCTTCTGAAGAAGGGGCCTGACCTGAAACCTCACCAATCCATGTTCTCCAAAGACCCTGAGTTAGACTAGCTCTTTGTGTATTATTTTGTGAACCAGCATTAGCAGTTCCTTGTGTTCAGCATCATTATGGAAACCTCCTGTGGACCCTTTCCCAAAGCCTTCACATCCTTCCTGTAATGGGGCAACCAGAACTGCATGCAATACTCCAAATGTGACCTCATCAATGTGCTATAAAGTTGTATCATACCTTCTTGACTCTTGTACTCCATGCTTTGACCAACGAAGGCAAGAATCATACCCTATGCCTTCCTTACCACTCTATCTGTTTGTGTTGCCATATTCAGGGAGTTATGGACTTGAAGCCCAAGATCCATCTGCACATCAATGCTCTAAAGGGTCTTGCCATTCATTGTATATTTCCCTCTTACATTCGACCTCCCAAGCAGAAAAAGCACTAGAAAAACAGGCAGCAGCTGTGGGAACTCAGGTTCCTTCCTCACCTTAAACCTATATCCTCTTATTTCTTGATTCCACTACTCTGGGCAAGAGACTCTGTCAGTGTGATTGGGATAAATGCTCTTCAATGGTTGCAGTTTTCTGTGCTCTGAACAATACTATATAATGTGCTGCCAAATTGGAGGCGATGGTACTCACACATCCTCACTAACGTTCATATGTCTGTTTCTTTCAGGTGCTCGCAGTTCAAGGGAGGAGCCTCAGTTTGTGACCGCCCGTGCTGGTGACAGCGTGATTCTAGGATGTGACGTGGTGCACCCAGTGTCAGGACAGCAACCCCCTTATGTAGTAGAGTGGTTTAAGTTTGGAGTTCCCATCCCAATATTCATCAAGTTTGGCTTCTATCCCCCTCATGTGGATCCTGAATATGCAGGTAGGACACCTACACTGACTAGATTCTTTGCTGTGCATCAGGATGTTAAATTAATGATTTGATATGATAATATTGAATACTGCTGCATATTTGGAAGCCGATGAAGGAATGATATCTGGAAAGATACAGTTTGCTTTATTTAGAAAGTGTCCCACTTTCTGATATATTTTTTGATGTATTTGGCTGTGATTTTGAGATCTCTCTCCATCTCTTGCCCTCTTGCTCTCTCGCTCTCTCTCTTTCTCTCTCTCTCTCTCTCTCTCTCTCGCTCTCTTATAACATTACAATCAGGGAAGGAGGCAGAAAGAAGAAATGCCTTCAGGCACAAATTGTTGAGCAGCAGAACGTCAAATAACAGAATATACATTGTCTCAAAATTTGCACTCATGAGAGTGATTTAAATGTCCTGAAGTCCTGCTGTATTTAAATTAATATTGCTTTTAATTTCCAATGGAAAATATTATTGTTGGTGACTGCAAAGCACATATCTATATTTCCCAGCAAAAGATGGAAGTAAAATATCAATCTTTTGGTTTTTATTATATCAAAGACAAGACCTGGTGGGCTTTTTCTTTACACTCTGTAGCCAATCTGGGATTGTACTTATGTATGGTAATAATTTACTGAACTGTGCACAAAAAGACAATTTCACTGTAGCTCAGTACATGTGATAATAACGAAGCATTGAGCCATTGAGACGACTGATTAATTCCAGACCATAATTCATGTAGCTGAACCTTTCTGATCTTGTCAATGACCAGTTGCATTGACACAATGGGAATTGTAGGACCTTCCCTTCCCCAATGCCAGTGAGAGCTTGTAACTACTCCCCACTCCAACACAGACACATTCTGGAAACACATCCCAACTCATTTTACAATTGATTCTCCCTTGTTTGCTTCATAACTCCTGCTGCCTGCAGCCCCAGACTTCTACACAACAGTTAGCAGTCACTGAGGACCTGAGATGACTCTCTCATGGAACAATCTAAGTAGTGATGAGGGACCTTAGTTGTGCATGTAGACGACAGAAGGCAGCAACTCCACCACTGCGCCACTGTGCCGCCCCAATAGAACAATATGTTTGGTTGTGTGAAATAGACTAGCCATTTGTCCAAATGTAGCACAAGTATAAAATCCTGATCACTCAGCATCTAAATATACAGGAGCAAGCTACTTATTTGGGAGTAACTCCTTATTAGGAGGTGGCCTAGCATTATTCCCTGCTGCAACCAACATATGTGGTTATGACAATCAATGTGGAACCTATGGTTCAGCTGGTTTTGGGTTGATAAAAAATTGATCCAACACTTAAATAGTGTTGATATTTCATATCCTGATATTGTGACTTCAAAGTTTGGAAGTTAGATATAATGCATAATTGTCACATTTAGCATCTTTATCTTTGACAAATTCCTGCCCCAGTAAGTGTGTTCTAATCTTAAGGAGTAGAAATTAAGTTGCTGTTTTTCATGGATTTGAATGTTCTGCCTGACAGCTTTATTACATCCCTTGAATTCAGTACATTTATAATGTGACTCTATCTGGCACTGGATCAAATGTAAGCTAGGTTATTACCAGGTAAATTGGAAATGATTTGGTGATAAATTGCCTTCATGATCACTTTACCATCCACCACACTGACCATAGGGTTACATCAAGGGGCTCTCCTTTACTTCCTCAAGGACAATAAATGAAGACCTTGTAGTTTTTCATTTGCCCAAAAGACATAGGAGCAGAATTAGGCATCTCAGCCCATTGCGTCCACTCCACGATTCAAACATGGCAGATCTATGTTTTCCTCTCAACCCCATTATCCTGTAACCTTTGGCACCCTTCCTAATGATAAACCTATCAATCTCCATCTTAAAATACCCAATAACTGCCTCCACTGCCGTCTGTGGCCTTGAATACCACAGATTCACCAACCTCTCTCAAGAAATTCCTCTTCATCTCTGTTCTGAAGGTACATCCTTTTATTCTAGACTCTCCCATTACTGGAAACACCTTTTCCACATCTCTCAAATTTAGACATGAATATTACTGTCTTACCTACAAATGAATAAAAAAGCTTTATTTTTAGTTACACTTCTGAAACGTGCTTTATGAGACATATAAAAAGAAAATGTGACAGTGGAACAAAATTCAAACACCAAATGACAATAAATTTAAATTAGTTTGCAGATGAAGTCATGCAAATATATGCATCAAATGTCACATTGTCTACTTAATCTGACATCTTTTCAAAGTTGTTCTGATTTTCCTGCACAACATCACACCGATTATCCCTGATCAGTCCTTCCCTTTCCAAAGGCAGGTAAATGCTGTCCTTTGGAATCCACTCCGGTATCCTGACCATAGGTGCTGTCTGTGCGGAGTTTGTACATTCTCCCTGTGACTGCGTGGGTTTCCTCCCACATTCCAAATACATGCAGGTTTGTAGGTTAATTGGCTTTGGTAAATTGTCCCTAGTGTGTAGGATAGAACCGGTGTATGGATGATTGTTGGTCGGCACAGACTTGGTGGGCCAAAGGGCTTGTTTCCACGCTGTATCTCTAAACTAAACTAACTTTCCCACCGCTGATGTTTGGCTCACCAGCTGTAGTTCCCTGGCTTATGTTTGACAACCTTCTTAAATAAAGACACAACATCAACAACCCTCCAATTTTCCAGTACCTTGTCCACAGCTAAGGTTGATGCAAGTATCTTGGGGCATCTGCAATTTCTTCCCTAGCTTCACATATTGAACGAAGATGCAGTTAAGTCAGAGTATTAGCAAGTCAAAAAGATCTGCATTAAACCTGTCAGGTAGGATGGTCACTTCTGTAGCTTGTTCATGGTCAACTTTAATTTAGACCTTTTCTTCAAGTAAGCACAAGCCAGAGAGAGTTTTAGTTTTCCTTTGTCATTGACACCAAGTCAAACCCATTTGAGATCAAGCGGTACAGTACAACTCCTGTGGATGGATTTATTAAAAGCCACCTCCCCAACACATAGATAAAATGTATATCCTTTGATTTTAATGACTAAGTGAATGGAGAATCTATAGATTGATTTATCAAATGCACACAGTTGTTATAACTGAAATCAAAGTGGGAATACTATTGGCAGTGGATATTTGGATGGAAAGCTGAAGGCAGATGAATCTTTGCAGAAATAAAGCCGAGATTAAATAAATTTTTGGTCATTAATAGAAACATAGAAACATAGAAACATAGAAATTAGGTGCACGAGTAGGCCATTCGGCCCTTCGAGCCTGCACCGCCATTCAATATGATCATGGCTGATCATCCAACTCAGTATCCCATACCTGCCTTCTGTCCATACCCTCTGATCCCCTTAGCCACAAGGGTCACATCTAACTCCCTCTTAAATATAGCCAATGAACTGGCCTCAACTACCCTCTGTGGCAGAGAGTTCCAGAGATTCACCACTCTCTGTGTGAAAAGGTTCTTCTCATCTCGGTTTTAAAGGATTTCCCCCTTATCCTTAAGCTGTGACCCCTTGTCCTGGACTTCCCCAACATCGGGAGCAATCTTCCTGCATCTAGCCTGTCCAACCCCTTAAGAATTTTGTAAGTTTCTATAAGATCCCCTCTCAATCTCCTAAATTCTAGAGAGTATAAACCAAGTCTATCCAGTCTTTCTTCATAAGACAGTCCTGACATCCCAGGTATCAGTCTGGTGAACCTTCTCTGCACTCCCTCTATGGCAATAATGTCCTTCCTCAGATTTGGAGACCAAAACTGTACGCAATACTCCAGGTGTGGTCTCACCAAGACCCTGTACAACTGCAGTAGAACCTCCCTGCTCCTATACTCAAATCCTTTTGCTATGAAAGCTAACATACCATTCGCTTTCTTCACTGCCTGCTGCACCTGCATGCCTACTTTCAATGACTGGTGTACCATGACACCCAGGTCTCGCTGCATCTCCCCTTTTCCTAGTCGGCCACCATTTAGATAATAGTCTGCTTTCCTGTTTTTGCCACCAAAATGGATAACCTCACATTTATCCACATTATACTGCATCTGCCAAACATTTGCCCACTCACCCAGCCTATCCAAGTCACCTTGCAGTCTCCTAGCATCCTCCTCACAGCTAACACTGCCCCCCAGCTTAGTGTCATCCGCAAACTTGGAGATATTGCCTTCAATTCCCTCATCCAGATCATTAATACTAAGTCAAGAGTGTTTAAGTGTCATATGTACCAACAACCGAATAATGAAATTCTTGCAGCAGCATTATAGGCCTATAAACACAACGCACACAGATATTAGATAAGAAACAAAATTAAACATATTAGTAACCTCAGGTCTAGTGCAAAATACCCTGAGTGCAAAAATAAATGCCCTGAGTGCAACCAAAGACAGTCCATAGTTCATAATTGAGGTTAGTGCCCTGTGGTGTTCAAGAGTCTGACAGATGTTAGGAAAAAGTATTTTTTGAGCCTGCAGTAATGGTCAGGGCTTACAGACTCCTAAACATTCTTCCCAATGGTAGGAGTACAGGGGGCCGCCTGCTGCCGTGTATGACAGCAGGCCGGGTTCGCCGCTGCGAGCAGAAGATAAAACTGTTCAATGAACTGTTTGTAACTTTGTCGGTGCCAGAAACGTGGTGACTCTTGTGTACTCCCTCGGTGAGGTCTGCTGTATGATATTACCGGGTTGTATGCAAAACAAAGCATTTCACTGTACCGAGATATCATTGAATCATTGAATGAAATGAGAGTGTGGCCAGGGTGGTGTGGGTCTTTGATGATGCTGGCTCCCATTTTAAGGCAATGCCTCCTGGAGATCCCTTTGATGAAGCAGATGTCAGTACCTATGATGGACCGGTAATTGCCCACCACACTTTATAATCTTTTTTTGGGGCATTTGTGTTGCGAACCAGGCGGTGATGTAACCACTCAGCAGCTTCTCTACCATACAGACAGGAGGAGCGGCCAGTGTTTACAGCTTCTCTACCATACAGACAGGAGGAGCGGCCAGTGTTTAGACTAATTTCCAACTCAATTGCCACCGTTGATTCTGTGGCACATAATATACAGATGTGCACACACCTTTTTGCACACATTCAGCGCCAGGGGCAAATTATTTCACTAAAAAGTTTCTCCCTTTCTCTTTTAAACCTTGAACCTTATCAGCTATTTTCTGTTTCCTATTTTTGGCTTTTGTGCCAGCTTTGCATATTGGACTTCAACTCCCTAGTGAAAATGACTTGATAGAAACGGGCTCAGGAGTTGGCTTATGGGTATGAATTGGTCCTCACCGGATGATAGTTATTTCAATTGAAGAGGTTTAATGGCACAAAAGCAGCAAGGATCTCATTATCCCAGAGACTCATTCAAATGATCTCCCCTGCCAGGCCCTCAGCAATTTATTTTCACTGCCTGGCATGTAATTACCTGACAAGAAACCTGGGAAACACAAGTACCAAACGCAAAACCACAACCCACTGGTTTACAACTAATTAAGGTAAATGAATCGAAATGACGTGTTGCACAGCACTTGTTAGGATTTTACAATCCAATTGACAGCAGTACAATGCTGCGAATTTTGTTCTATTATTACATTGATAAGGAGCCTGGATTTTCAATGCATGTAAGGACCAGGGATGTAATGCTGAGGCTTTCTTTATAAGGCACTGGTCAGACCACAGTTGAAGTATTGTGATCAATTTTGGATTCCATATCTGAGGAAGGATGTGTTGGTGCTGGAAAGGGTCCAGAGAAGGTTTAGTGCAGATGTCAGGGGGTCACAGGGAGAAGGCAGGAGATTTGGATTGAGAGGGAAAGATAAATCAGCTATGATTTAATGGTGGTGTAGACTTGATGGGCTGAATGGCTTAATTCTGCTCCTATCACATGAAATTCTGAACCTGTGAATTTATGATCTAATAATAAAATGCTACTTTTGTAATCGTGTTTCATCACAATTAACAACAAATAAAATCTAAGGAATATCACAAATTCTGCAAGCATGCAAGCGTGTTAAGTTTGGTATTTAGAAGTCATTAGTATGTTATATATTTCTGTTTTGAGAGGCCAATAAAATAGCTACTAATTGCTAATTTACAGGAGATAATTGTATATCAGCAAGTCTTTAGTGGGCGTTCTGCACTTGAATTCCAACCTTTACTCTTTGCAGCCTTCTGTGGGCCACTGCCATGTCTGCTTCTTCCACCACTGCCATGCCAGCCTGCAGACGTTTATAAGTGATAGGAGCAGTATTAGGCCATTCGGCCCATCAAGTCTACTGCCATTCTATCTCTCCATTCTCCTGCCTTCTCTCCATAACCCCTGACGCTCCTGCACGTAATGTTATGGGAACAAGTCCTTCAGAACTGATGCCAGCGAGGTGATTTCTAATCTTAACAGAGAGGAGGATCAGACCTTTTGCAAGGAGTGAGGGAAGAGCAAATTGGGAGCAGGGAATGTTGAACCTGGTCCTTTCAGCCAATTTCCTGGTCTCCCAGTTTGACTTTGCACAGAAGGCTCTTCTCTACTCTATAGGTAAATGAGGGACAGATTTTTTTTAAATGAGAAAATCCAACAAGAAGTTAATCATCTGATGTTATTTTTAATCTCATCACCTAAGTATCAAGCCAATTTACAACCTACTGTTTGGTTTGTTGGATTCAAATGTTCTGGCTGACCTCTATATCATACATGACAAATGCAAGTGTTTGTCACAGATAGTTTGCGATCTAAAGTTATTTATAATATTCAAGAGCCAGGATCAGTGCAAATTCAATGCCAATCTACAGGCATGGCATTTGAGTTGTTCCTTGTTGACTCATTGACTATCATTAATGTTACAATGCACTATACATAGCGAGTCCGAAATTAGTTTCCTACCCCATTCCTCATCCTTGACCTTGACCTTGCTCCTTGAAATCCATCACTTTGCCGCATCTTTTATCGGTGTTCCTAACATCTTCACCTTTATCCTAGCAACAGTGAACTAACTATCTTTTACATGGACAATTGGTATTTATTAAACAGTATGATTAACTTTGTTTTATTTCTAAGCTATTACTGAAAGAATCAAAGACAGGTACAGTAATTCAGAAATAGTGTCATATAGATTAACTTCTGCTGAAGTCCGCTCAATTGAATCTGGGGGTGTGATCAGTTCATATTCCGTGTTATTGAGAAAAAACGGCCTGTCATTGAGTTATCAGGATCCCATTGACATCCTGTCAGGTTTTAACATTTCTCTTTTTCATCATATTTGCTGACTCTTATGAGTTTTTATGCTGTGATATAATATAGTCCAGATTTTGTTGAAACTCTAACTTTCAATTATTTTATGATGTGCAACACAAAGAGGTGTTACTGGAAACCTTCAGCAGGTTGGGTTAATGCCTCATAGATTATGCACTGCCTGGAGCAGACGTGGTTGACTGATTGTTCCTAGATGTGCAGTTTGTGGTTGGACTGCAGAGACGAGGAATCAATCCTGATATCTTATATCGGACTCTTGACTCTCCTTGGCTCCGCAGATAATCACAGTCAGCCAACCCAAAATCTGCACACATTGAATCAGATCAGATACGGATCCTGATCATCACGTTTCTAACTTCATTCCAGAACCATAATAAATCTGAATGTGCATTGACTAGTTCTGCAGACAGGAAGTCCAATTTATTTACACCAAATATGCTGCGTTAAGGGGAAAGTAAAACATGGTTTATAGCAATCTTCATCTTATTGATACTTTAAGTAATTGAATAGATATTTTGCATCAAGAAAGTAACAGCAGCAAGGAGTCCTACCACACTTCATGATGATAGATACTGATTTTCACAGCTAATTGAATGCGATCAATTGAATATTTGATTACCTAAACAAGGACACAAATCAAGAGGCATGACATAGATTGTTGCTTCATCAGCAGAGATACCAACAGGGTAGAAATCTCGCCACTAGACCAATGTGCAGAGAGAAATTTCTAATTTTTCTCATGACATGAAAGACACGATTTTGGTCCATTAAGTCAGTGCTGGTCTCAGAGTGCTCCCATAACCCCACAGTGGGCTATTAACCTACTAGCAAGCATGTCATTGGTATGTGGAAGGGAATTGGGGCACCTGAAAGGAACTCACATAGGTGTAGGGAGAACTTCCGAGATCAAGATTGAACTCGGAACTCGGAACTCGGAACTCGGAACTCGGAACTCGGAACACTGGAACTGTGCGTTCAATTGGTGATGATGCATCACCCCTCATTTTGTCCTCTTTCAAAGATTTTTAAAGCTTCTGAAAGTCCCTCAGAGTAAGAAACTATTAAAGCAGAAATAATCAAAAAACTAAAATAATAACAATTTTTTTTAAAAAGTAAACAGAAAATATTGTAAAATGTATTTAAATAATTAAGAACCTTATCTGATATACAACTATTCAAACCAAATATAACTTACCTTGCCCAAGATTTCTCGTGTATATTAGAAGAATATTCATTTGGTGATTGGATTCTCAGACTCTCACCTGACACAGGATCTGTGGGAGGCGTATGATTGTATCCAGGGTCCAGGGCCCACCGATGGAACTTTGCAACAAATTCAGTGACTGGTTTCTCTCTGCAAGTTCATGACTTTCATGTTCATATACATGAGGCAAAATCAATAAATTCTTGGGATTTATGGGAAAAGACACTGGAAGTTTACCAATCAAGTTTACCAATCAAGTTGAATCAAGTTCAACATGATTTTCCAACAAGGTTTTAATGTCATAAAGTCCTACAGCATGGAAACAGCCCTTCAGCCCAACTTGCTAACACTGGCCAACATGTCCCATCTACACTAATCTTACCTGCCTGCGTTTGGCCCATATTCCTCTAAGCTTGTCCTATCCATGTACTTGTCTAAATGTTTCCTAACCATTGCGCTAGTACCTGCCTCAACTCCCTCCTCCGGCAGCTCGTTCCATACACCCACCACTCTGTGTGTGTAAAAACGACCCCTCGGGTTCCTAATAAATCTTTCCCCCACACACCTTAAACCTATGTCCTTTATGCATTTACCCAATCTATTCCTCTCATGATTGTGTACACTTTGTCCATAACTTCCCAGTAATCGTCTCTGTGATGTAGAGCATTGGAAGGTGGCCGGTGTTATAATAGCTTGAATTTGTTACCAATACTGTGATGGTAGCAGAGTCCCAGAGGATGGCAAATTGTGGACTTAACGTTCTTGTGGGAATTTTGAAGATTTGTAATATATCAGTTTTAATTTTTAAATTGCTCGAAGGTAGCGTGTAGAAAATCCCAAGGGATCTATAAGTTTGAATTCAGCTGAAGAGGTCAACTTTTATTTTGAGGATCTCTAGAGTGTTTTCTGGTATAGTATATTACAGATCAACTATATGAAGGATGCTGATGTACAACATGGAATATCTACTGATTTAAACACCGTCTCAACTCGAAGGTTCAACATTCAATGTTTCATTCTGGTCTCATTGTACCCAAAATATATTCTTTAACCTTTTTCTTTCCTGTTGCATTAGGAAGACATTTCTATTTCTTCAAACTGCTCAAAAGACTGGCAACTAGTGACAAAATATAGTCATTATGCCATGCAGTCACACCCACTTGGACACTGAATTCAGTGGTTTGAGTTCATTTCACTTAAGGATCTTTATCGTGACAGCAGGCGGCTATAGTTATTTGAGACACAAGGAACTGCAGATGCTAGTTTACAAAACACAAGACACAAAGTGCTGGAGTAACTCGGGTCAGGCAGCATCTCTGGAGAACATGCATTGGTGAAGTTTTGGGTCGGAACCCTCCTCCAGACTCTGCCTGTCTGCAAAAAGGTCCCTACTCGAAACATCACCTATCCATGTTCTTCAGAGTTGCTGCCTGACCCATTGAGTTACTCTGGCACTTTGTATCCTTTTTAGATATATTTATTTAATTTGCTCTGGATTGGATTTGTTTGCAGCTTGCACATAAGATAGGGCAATGGGGAAATTTCGAGAGTTTAGAAAATGTTAATTTGATATTGATTCTTTGGTTCTGTGCTGTGATGTTCATGTGATATGATCTTCCTTTCAGAGAATGTTTTCTCTAAAGACCAGAGTTTGTCAGCACCATGGACAGCTCAGCAGCACAGCTAGTGCAGCTGCTTCCTCACAATTAAAGTGATGCAGGCTCAGTCCTGATCTCCGGTGCTGTTTGTGTGGAGGCAAGGCAGTGTGTCCAGACTCCTCCAGGCAGTCTGGATTGTCCAAACGTCTCAAGGAACTGCTGGTTGGGAGCCTAAAAAAACAATATTGATAACAAAAGTGATTTTATGGTACGCAAATATTTGACTAGCTTTTCACGGTTTTGTTTACAGCCCACTATTATTTTTTGCATAACCTCTGATTTTCATTTGCCACATCTCAGTCACTGAATATATTCATTCCAGAGATTGGTATTTTTTTAGATTCTAAGGGAATTGACAAGTTATGGGTTTAGTGAAGGAAATTGCCGCCAAGATAAATAATCGTCCATGATCTGATTGAATGGTGGAGCAAGTATGAGGAGCGGAATGGCGTATTCCTGCATTTCCTTGTCATTCAATAGGCATTCCTGCATTTCCTTGTCATGCAAAATGACTTACTCACTGCCTGAAAATATTGGACTAGTTAAAAGCTTGAAGAGTACATCACAAAACTGAAGACTTGACAGGTGCTGTGTTGTCTTTCTTCTGTTTGTTTCTTGTTAGAGAGCGATCTTGTTAAAGTACTGAAACCTCAGCAGGGTATAATCATGTTGGATCTATTAAACGTTGTCATCTCAGTAAATGTGTCCTCACCGAAGCTAACCCAGAACTCCCATTAAAACTAATGGCCCCCCTAGTTCCATTGGGAGATTGCGGCATTTGGTAGGTCACATGTGAATGCGTCGCGGACTTGGGCAGCCCTGGCATTGTGGATGAGCAGACAACAGATGCTCACCTGTCACTGCACACGACGAGACATCCACTGGCGGAGCCCGATCACACTGGGATTCTCAAGGATTATAGTGGAGAATCTGCTTCTGCAATGTTTCACCAGCCAGACCTGGCCCCTCAGCCATAACACCATCGCTTGAGATGGCAATTACAAACCAGGAGATGAGGTAAAAGAGGCAGGTTCTACGTGATTTTTACTTACAATGCTCAATTTTAATGTTTCTGTTTGACAGTATTTTTAATATATTTTAATAAATAGTATTTATGTTTTTAATTATTTAAAGAAATGCTGATAGTTTCGAATAGGGAAGCTTGAGTTTTAAAATAGTAACTTACTTATCACTTTATCTTCTGAATGTTTGCCCTAAAATCCCCAATAATATTACTGGGCTCTTCGATTTGGCACATGAATTGAGGGATAGTTCTCCAGCTGCAGTCTCTTTAAGCCTGTCATGAAGTCTTGGACATCTGTGTTTACCAAGGCATGAATAGGAATGGTGGACATTTTACAGTTTTGTAACTGGGCTCTTGTCCACTTCCATTAGTTGTTCGCCCATCATTCCTTTTCCTCCTTATTTGAACAGCTATTTGTTTACCTCTGAGTCTGAAGAAAGGTTCTGACCCGAAACGTTCTCCAGAGATGCTGCCTTACCGCTGAGCTACAACAGCTCATTACATCTTCTTTTGTAAACCAGCATCTGCAGGGTGACTTGGACAGGTTGGGGGAGTGGGCAGATGCATGGCAGATGAAGTTTAATGCGGAAGCATGTGAGGTTATCCACTTTGGTAGCAAAAACAGGAAGGCAGATTACTATCTGAATGGCGTCAAGTTGGGAAAGGGGGAAGCACAACGGGATCTGGGGGTCCTTGTACATCAGTCTATGAAAGTAAGCATGCAGGTACAGCAGGCAGTGAAGAAAGCGAATGGTATGTTGGCCTTTATAACAAGAGGAATCGAATATAGGAGCAAAGAGGTCCTTCTGCAGTTGTACAGAGCCCTAGTGAGACCACACATGGAGTATTGTGTGCAGTTTTGGTCCCCTAATTTGAGGAAGGACATTCTTGCTATTGAGGGTCTGCAGCGTATGTTTACAAGGTTCATTCCTGGGATGGCGGGACTGTCATATGCTGAGAGAATGGAGCAGCTGGACGTACACTCTGGAGTTTAGAAGGATGAGAGGGGATCTTATTGAAACTTATAAGATTGTTAAGGGCTTGCACATGCTAGAGGCAAGAAACATGTTCCCTATATTGGGGGAGTCCAGAACCAGGGGCCACAGTTTAAGAATAAGGAGTAAGCCATTTAGAACGGAGTCGAGGAAACACTTTTTCTCACAGAGAGTGGTGAGTCTGTGGAATTCTCTGCCTCAGAGGGCAGTGGAGGCAGGTTCTCTGGATGCTTTCAAGAGAGAACTAGATAGGGCTCTTTAAAATAGCGGAGTCAGGGGATATGGGGAGAAGGCAGGAACGGGGTACTGATTGGGGATGATCAGCCATGATCACATTGAATGGCGATGCTGGCTCGAATGGCCGAATGACCTACTCCTGCACCTATTGTCTATTTTCTATTGCAGTTCATTGCGTCTACACCTGACTCAATGTGTTGCCATTGAATTTATAATCTCCAAGAAAACTCTCACTACTTAAACTGACGAAAGATGTTGAATAAAGGGAAGTGACATCTCTTCTTTTTCCAGTGAACGCTGCTGTGGGCATCAATTCCACGAGATCTCGGGCACCCGGCAGCTATGATTTAATTAAACTGGCTAAATAGCCGGTCACATTTAAGAATTCTCGCGCAGTCAACCAGAAAACAAAAATCACAAATTTTAATTAATAATTTAAATACTATAGAGTATTAAATAACGATCGAGAGAATGAAGCAGAAAGTGAAGAATCGTAAAAAGTACCCTTGAAAAATAGCCCTTTCACTTTGTGATAATAAATTGAAGGAATTGCAGCACACAGACTCTGGATAGGTTTTTGGGGCCAGATGGTTTATTATTAATGGATTAGTACACCATTAAAAGCTAAGTTAAACATTGTGTAAAAATGCTGGATATTTTACAGCAGGGCTCATTCATAAATAGGCTGCATTCACATCAGTGCAAGTGATCTCCCTTGATTGCAGTGAAAGCAGCAGTAAATCGAGCAGCCTGCAGAGTCACTGACAGTAGCTCTGGGATTTCCATGTTAAACTAGCTATGCCAGGGCTTTGCAACACTGCTGACAATTTCCTCAACCTATGATGACTTAGACTGATAGTTTTATTATGCTCACGACGGCAAAATCCAGGCTATCTTCAAAGCCTTTCACTTTCCATTGAATGTTATCAGCCTATAATGGAGTATTTACTAAAAGAGTAAGTTGCCTGAAGAAAATCTTTTTTGTCAAATGCAGCCATTTCCTATTCATGTATATAATAGCTCACCTATTTTCTTTACTCTGAAGCTGGATAGGCTGGGTTTTTTTCTTCCTGAAGTGAAGGAGTCTGAGGTCTTCTATGACCTTATCAAGGTTAATAAAATCATGAGAGACAAAGATTCTGAAAAGGGGTCTTGACACAAAACGTCACTTGTTCCTTTTCTCCAAAGATGCTGCCTGACCTACTGATTTACTCCAGCATTTTGTGTCTATCTTAGGGACATAGGAAAGGTGAACAACCACAATCTTTCCCCCATGATAGGGGAGTCTAATACTAGAATGCACAGGTTTAAGGTGAGAGGGGAAATATTTAAAATGGATCTACAAGACAACATATAGGTGCAGTGGGTAGATGGAATGAGCTGCCGGAGGAAGTGGCAATTATGGCATTTAAAATACACATAGATACATTCATATGGATCGGAAAGGATTGGATGAACATGGGCCAGGCACAGGGGTGTGGGACAACTTCAGTTAGGCAACTTGCTCAGTATGGATGAGTTGGGCCAAAAGGCCTGTCTCCATGCAGTATAGTCTCAGCAACAAACCAATAACATTGTGTATTTTCTAGTTCCCATGACTGTTATCTTGATGGACTTTGAGTGACTGCCAACTAATCCTCAACTGTGAACCATTATTTCCCATGAACAGAGCTGTTAGCATGTAAATTAATGGTTCATATGATCTTTACAGCTAGCAGAATGAGAAGCCTTTCATCCCAACGATCTGGAATGTATTCAAACACTCCAGAGATGAAAGGACAGTGTTGGCCCATTCAGTCGTGTTAATGTAAAGTTGAATTCCACTGAAAATGAAACTAAGTGCTTGATCATTAGACAGATTTTCCAAAATGAAGGGTTAATCTGGTAAGGATTTGAGTCCTAAAAAAAATCAACATTTTCTGGTATTTTGCACTTGTACGCTTTGTAGAGTGAACAGTAGATTCAAAGAATCCAATGGCACAAACGGAGAAATATTGGCACATTGTACCTATTCCAGCTGTATGGATGAACTGTTCAAGATACTCCCACAACCCAGCTTCCCCCTCAACACTATCTAACCAGCGATTGAAGATTACATTGAAACCTGGAGGAGGCAGATTCAAAAAAGTTAGTTAATCAAATGCACACATTGTGTAAACTAATTGCTTTCTGTAGCCTAATATCCCTATCCCACTTAGGAAACCTGAACGGAAACCTCTGGGGACTTTGCGCCCCACCCAAGGTTTCCGTGCGGTTCCCGGAGGTTGCAGGTGGTTGCCGGAGGTTGCAGGTTGTGGAAGCAGGTAGGGAGACTGACAAAAACCTCCGGGAACCGTACGGAAATTTTGGGTGGGGCGCAAAGTCGCCAGAGGTTTCCGTTCAGGTTTCCTAAGTGGGACAGGGGCATTATGCAACTGTGCTCTATGGAGAGAAATCTAATTTCTCCAATCTCTGTGAAAGGTCATTTTGAATGGATAAGTCATGCATGACAAATAAAAGTGCAACATGTTGGGAATACCTAGTAGATCAGGCAGCATCCGTGAAGAGAGGAAAACAGAGGAAAACTCTGCTTGGTGACCTTCCAACTTGAACAGGGACAAGTGAAAAAGGTAATGAGTTTTTAGCGACAGAGAAAACTAATGGAGAGGTTTGGGACAGAGTGGAGAGATGCTGAGTGAAACACAGAAGTGTTGGCTGAAGGAGGAATTAAACTAGAAGGGGAGAGGGGGAAACTGAATCCTGGAGATATGCGGCTGGAATGACTAGTTACCTGCCATTGTTGAACTCAGTCTTGCCGTGCTTTTTAGGAAGATGAGATGCAGTTCCTCAAGCTTACATTGAGCCTGGCTGGAATAATGATTGAGCTTATCGAGAGAGAGGTGTGCGTGCAAGTGGGATGCAGAATTAAATTCACAGACTGGAAATTCACTGGAAAACATGAATATTGTCATTTTGGTAAAAACTCCTCTGCACCTTCCCTGAACGGTGGTGCTCAGAGGTGGGTGCTGTCCTTTACCCATGGCTGTAACGTACACACCTCACTATTCATGGGAGAGTCAGCTGAATTGATATTCCTTTGGTTATCAAATGTAGGAACATAGACATAGATAATAGGTGCAGGAGTAAGCCATTCGGCCCGACGAGCCAGCACCGCCATTCAATATGATCATGTCTGATCATCCAGAATCAGTACCCTGTTCCTGTTTTCTCCCCATATCCCTTGATTCCATTAGCCCTAAGAGCTATATCCAGCTCTCTCTTGAATACATCCAGTGAATTGGCCTCCACTGCCTTCTGTGGCAGAGAATTCCACAGATTCACAACTCTCTGGGTGAAAAAGTTTTTCATCATCTCACTCCTAAATGGTCTACCCCTTATTCTTAATCAATGGTTGAATGGTGCTTTATTGTCACATGTGCAAAGTGCAAACGCACATTCTTTCCTTACAAACAGCTGAGTCGAGTATCACCATACCACCCCCGATTAGCAATCGTACAGAAATAGTCTAGTGTGCCCGCATGCAAGTGGCATCATATTTTGCCACCATTTTCCAAGTCCAGTCCACGCTCCAGTTGTTATGAGTGTTGCCTGATTCTGACAAGCCTCATGCTGCTGTGGGCCTCCAGCCATCGTCCCTCCCTCACCCGTCCTAAATGTTGGGTCACTGTTGTTTACTGGCCTCCTCCTTCCCCCACTGTGAGTAGGAAGGCACCTATTTCCATGGCCCAGGCTGGTGTTATTCTGCTCCTCCACCAATCTCTATCTGTTGGTCTATAAAATCTGAAGCAGCCTGTTATCATGGGCAGCTCTGTGTCCAGGACCAGCCGCTGTCTGTGTTTAGTTTAGGGATACAGCATGGAAGCAGGCCCGTCGGCCCACCAAGTCCACACCGACCAGCGATCCCCGCACATTAACACTATCCTACATGTACTAGGGACAATTTACACTTATACCAAGACAATTAACCTACAAACCTGTATGTAGTGTGGGAGGACACCGAAGATCTCAGAGAAAACCCCCACAATCACGGGGAGAAAGTACAAAGCCTTAGTTTTTAGTCTGGGTCCCAACCTGAAACATCACCTATTCATGTTCAGCATGGATGCTGCCTGACCTGTTGGATTACTCCAGCACTTTGTGTCCTTGTTTCTGTACACCAGTATCTGCAGTTCCTTGTATCCAATCCTATGCATATTTTCTTGCATTTGCACCCTGATTTTCAGAATCATACGGCATCTCTTTTCATTATCATGAGGCCTCTAGTGTGAATTCACCTCACCAAATCTTGCTGCTATTTCACAGGAGCAAGAACAAGCAGAGAGAAAACATCTACATGTAGATTGTGAAAGGTAATGAATGGCGACGGGGCTAAAGTGTTTTTCGAAGTTTAACGCAAACTCAAACCAGCTGGAGACACTGAACACACTATCATTTGTCCAAGGGTAGGGATCCCGGCTGACAGACACGATGGATTTCAAACATCGGAGGGAATTCAAGTCCCAAAAGCTGCATTTTACTCAGTAATAACACCCTCTTTTAGAAAATGAAGTGTTACCACAATCATTAAAGCAGTAACAAGTAATTAGCAGAGCTGCATTTCATGCTGTTCTCGAAGCTCTGAGTAGTTTCACTTCAGGATCATTGAACATTTGTAGAGTGCTGATTAAATAATTTGTGATCTTCTCCGATCAACAAGCTATCTAATTTGAAAAGCCCAGCCTATCGTGGTCTATCCTCTAATTTCCAGATAACGCTGCAGATTATGTTCATCGTGTGCTAGTGTTTGATGGGACATCGCTCTTGTTCACTCTCCTTGACCCACAGTCACAACAAGGTTTGATGACTGCAAAGCTCCCAGGTTTCTACTGGTGCTTCTGTTATGGCAAAGAGGGCTGTGAGCAGTGATTAGTGAGCTAAATCCCCAGCTAGGAGCTGTCTTTCTGATAGCTCCTACTGACAAAAGGCCTTTACACTGTTTAACATTATCTTTGTTGAACCGAGGCATTTAGAAGCAATTAACAGCTATCTAAATACAAAAGCTAAGAATTTTATTTATTTACTCGACCAAGTGCAGACCCGTTGGGTCTGCTCCCCCAATGCAGCCGTTACCCACCCGTAGCCCCCATGGGAGACGTGGTCCTCCAACTCAAGCGGCTCAGGAATCAGCAGTGCGGCTGTTTTTAAATGGCGTCTTTGAGGTGAGATGCGGGCGCCAGCAGCCGTTATGGTCGCTGGCCAGCAGGAGGCGACAAAATGAGTGAGTGGGGGGGGGGGGGGGGGAGGGGGAGAAGGATTTGTTTAAAAATGTGTACATAAACACGACAAAATTTAATGAGGAGTGGATACTTGGAATGAAAAGTGAAATATCTACCGAAATGGAAAAAATCAGGGCGTTTGTGGGTCGGGTGTTGTCGTGGCAACGAATCAAAGGCTGGCAGCCACACGTCAGGCAGAAACACATACAGCTAGCCGACAGCCACACAGTTTTATATATATATAGATAGAAGATAGATATGTATATATATAATTTTATATACATGTTGACATGTATAAAAAAAGAAAATGAAAGTAACTTGTTTGTTTCTTTTTTTTTACTGTATTTTAAATTTTCTTTAAAAATCAAGTTATATTTGTTAAATGTGTTAAATGTGTTTTAAGTGAAAATCAAGTGTATATATCTATATTACTAAAAGTCTGTTCTTGATCGGTTTTGGCCTTCTGTGCTGCGATTTCCGAGAGAACGCCGCCACCTATGGCCAATGTCAATTGGTTCTAAAGCTTGCAAAAAAATTGTCTATTGGTTCTAAAGCTTGCAAAAAAAATGTCTATTGGTTCTAAAGGTTTCAAAAAATGTCTATTGGTTCTAAAACTTGCAAAAAAAGTGTCTCTATTGGTTGTAAAGCTTGCAAAAAATGTCAATTGGTTCTAAAGCTTGCAAAAAAAATGCCTATTGGTTCTAAAGCTTGCAAAAAAAGTCTCTATTGGTTCTAAAGCTTGCAAAAAATGTCTATTGGTTCTAAAGCTTTCAAACAATGTCTATTGGTTCTAAAGCTTTCAAAAAATGTCTATTGGTTCTAAAGCTTGCAAAAAATGTCTATTGGTTCTAAAGCTTGCAAAAAAATGTCTATTGGTTCTAATGCTTGCAAAAAAATGTCTATTGCTTCTAAAGCTTGCAAAAAATATCTATTGCTTCTAAAGCTTGCAAAACATTTCTATTGGTTCTAAAGCTTGCAAAACAATGTCTATTGGTTCTAAAGCTTGCAAAAAATGTCTATTGGTTCTAAAGGTTGCAAAAAATGTCTATTGGTTCTAAAGCTTGCAAAAAGTGTCTCTATTGGTTCTAAATCTTGCAAAAAAAATGTCTATTGGTTCTAAAATGGGTCATACTAGCACTCCAGAAAGTGACCCCCCCCCCCTCCCCTCCCCTTGTTGGCTTGGCTTGGGTGTTGAAATTGAAAGGCACTACTTATTGCAAATGGTGGCATGAAGTTGAAAGGCACTACTTACTGCAAATGGTGGATTGGTTGCTTTGGCTTGAAGTTGAAAGGCACTATTACTGCAAATGGTGGCTTGGGAGCTTTGACTTGAAGTTGAAAAGCACTACTTACTGCAAATGGTGGCTTGGTTGCTTTGGCTTGAAGTTGAAAGGCACTACTTCCTGCAAATGGTGGCTTGAAGTTGATAGGCACTACTTACTGCAAATGGGGGGCGTGGGTGCATTGGCTTGAAGTTGAAAGGCACTATTACTGCAAATGGTGGCTTGGTTGCTTTTGTTTCAAGTTGAAAAGCACTACTTACTGCAAATGGTGGTTTGGTTGCTTTGGCTTGAAGTTGAAAGGCACTACTTCCTGCAAATGGTGGCTTGGGTGTGGCTTGAGTGTGGCTTGAAGTTGAAAGACACCACTTACTGCAAATGGTGGCATGAAGTTGAAAGGCACTACTTACTGCAAATGGTGGATTGGTTGCTTTGGCTTGAAGTTGAAAGGCACTACTTACTGCAAATGGTGGCTTGGGAGCTTTGACAAAGTTGAAAGGCACTACTTACTGCAAATGATGGCTTGGGAGCTTTGGTTTGAAGTTGAAAGGCACTACTTACTGCAAATGGTGGCTTGGGTGTGGCTTGAGTTGAAAGACACCACTTACTGCAAATGATGGCTTGGGTGTGGGTTGAAGTTGAAAGACACCACTTACTGCAAATGGTAGCTTGGGAGCTTTGACTTGAAGTTGAAAGGCACTATTTACTGCTAATGGTAGCATGAAGTTGAAAGGCACTACTTACTGCAAATGGTGGCTTGGTTGCTTTGGCTTGAAGTTGAAAGGCACTACTTACTGCAAATGGTGGCTTGGGAGCTTTGACTTGAAGTTGAAAGGCACCTCTTACTGCTAATGGTGGCTTGGGTGTGGTTTGAAGTTGAAAGGCACTACTTACTGCAAATGGTGTCATGAAGTTGAAATGCACTACTTACTGCAGATGGCGGCTTGGGTGCTTTGGCTTGAAGCTAAAAGGCACTACTGCAAATGCACTTCCTGTTTGCACTGTATATTGATATTAGATAAAACGCTACCACTTACGGCTGTGATTTTTGGCCATCTTACTCAGTCCCTCCTCCGCTGAGCAGGTGCAGAGAATTGTTCCCATCAATGAAAAATAAAAGTGTTATTAGTTTTTTTTTAAATGTTGAGAATCTCTCTCCTGTCAATCACTCCATGAAAGCCACACCTTTTCCGGTGGGGGGAGGGGTTTTAAAACCCGGAAATGTGGGTGTGGCTCAGTCTCTGCAAGATGGAGGAGGGAGAGGTCACGACTCACTGTCTTTAGTGGCTTTGCACCCTACTTCAAATGGTATGAAACTGCACTTTAATTTGTCGGCCTTGCACCCTGCTAGAAGTGGTAAGAAACTGCACTTGAATTTGGTGGCCTTATACCCTGCTTGAAATGGAATTTCAAGGATTAGCCGTGAGTCAACTACCAGCCCACCAGCCGTGAGTGAGTGAGTTGCCAGCACAACAGGCTTGATTGACTGAGACGCCAGCCCAAGAATCCATTTGGCGCACAATTTGCATACTAGCCCTCTGGAAACCAGTCCCTTCAGCCCACAACACCCATACTAGCGTCCAGAAAGCCCCTCCCCCCCCAACTGGCCACCAATATTAGAATTGGTGGAGAGGTGGTATATTGCGTTGGATGACCAGCCCTCCTGTGTGATGCTGGGACCCAACGGGTCCCACTTAGTCTAGTATATTACTAAAAGTCTGATCTTGACCACTTCCTGTTGTTCTATATATTGATTTTAGAAAAAACGCTGCGACTTACGGCTGTGATTTTTGGCCATCTTACTCGGAGCCCCCCTCCGCTGTGCAGGACAAGAGGATTTTCCCATCGATTAAAAATAAAAGAGTTATTAGTGTTTAAAAAATGTTGAGATTCTCTCTCCTGATGGCCACGCCCCTTCCGGAAGGACTATAAAACCTGGAAGCGTTGAGTGCCTCAGTTAGTCTCTGCAAGATGGGGGAGCAAGAGGGTCACGTCTCTCAGTATGAGCTGTGAATAACACTGAACACATGTCTACTAAACTGTGAGTGTGGTTTTACTGACCTTGAGTGCCCTTAATGTGGTTTGAAAATGAAAATGTGGTTGGTTTGAAATAAAGAACAGCAAATGGTTGGTGGTGGTTGGTTTGAAATAAAGCACAGCAAATGGTTGGTGGTGGTTGGTTTGAAATAAAGCACAGCAAATGGTTGGTGGTGGTGTGCCCTCACCAATGCCTTGTACAATTGCTATACTCAATTCCCTGACTGATGAAGGCCAATGTGTCATCTTTACCACTATGTATACCTGTAACATTCCTGATCCCACTGCTCTACAACACTCCCTGGGACCTTAACGTTCGCTGTGAAGTTCCTGCCCTGATTCAACTTCTCAAAATGCAACGCCTCATACTTATCCGAATTAAACTCTTTTAACCCTTCCTCAGTCCACTTGCCCAGCTGATCAAGATCCTTCTGTAGACTGTAGATTGCATTGTCAGTGTTAGCTCCAGCAGAGATTATGTACGTCACTGACATACCTTGTTTAGCCTCTGGAATGGAATATCGTTGCTGGTCCAAGCAGAGATGAATAATTAGTCTTTGTTATAACAAGTAATTGTTAATTATTTATTTCAGAAGGTCCTTTCATCAGATTAATTGTATGCAATGACAAAACAGATTGTATTTATAAATTGGTATGGACCATATGCCCTGAATGCTTATTTTCTGGTTTCTTGCTTTCTTACTTGCTTCTTGCTATGTGTTTTTTTCAGGAAGTCATCATGCAGCGTTATAGGACTTTAATTAGGTTGCATTTAGAGTATTGCATGCAATTCTGGTTGTCCACTCACAGAAAGGATGTTGAGGCTTTGGAAAGGGTGCAGTGGAGATTTACCAGCATGATGCCTGGATTGGAGAGTATTAGCTACAGGTAGAGGTCGAAGAGTCTTGGATTTTTTTCGCTGGAATGCTGAGGTTGCAGGAAGACCTGATAGAAATATATAAAATTATGTGCGGCAAAGGCAGAAAAAACTGTCAGAACCATTTTGCCTGGATGGAAAAAGTCAAATACTAAATACTAAAATCAAATACCAATACTTTATGGTGAGTCGTGCAAAGTTTAAAGGAGACGTGCAAAGCAACTTTTGTACACAAAGGGTGATGAATGCCTGGAACAACCTGCTGGGGATGGTGGTTGAGGTACATAGGATAGAGGCATTTAAAAGACTTTTGGATAGGTGTATGGATATGCATGGAATGGAGGGATATGGATTATGTCCAGGTCATTAAAAGATGGTTTTGGCATCATGTACAGCACAGACATTTTGGGCTGAAGGGCCTGTTCTACTGCTGTGTTGTTTTATGTTCTATGTTAATATGTATTTGGCTGTGCATCAGTGCAGGAGATGGACACTTAATATATTTCTTGATCTTATCCTGGTAGTTTCAATGAAGGCAAAGTAACATAAACATTCATCTTTTGCTGTGGCTGCATAATTTACAATGGTGCAAAATCAGAACGTCTCACACTCAATATCCTATTAAAGTACCAATGGATGAATTGATGAATAGACACAAGAAGGGTTCCGAACTGAAACAAGCAGGGTTCCGAGCCAACCTATCCTTTTCCTGCAGAGATGCTGCCTGACCCATTGTGTTACTCCAGCACTTTGTGTCTATCCTCAGTATAAGCTAGCATCTGCATTCCCTCCCAACACATTATTTGTGAATAGGTATTGTTTTAAACACTGATTCTCGTTTATATTAAAGATTGCTATCAGCGTAATTTCTGATGGAAGTACCATGTCTAACAAACTATTTACAAGAGTGTGGCCAATGTCTATTGTAGCAAACGCACTATCAACGGCGCTGATTGCCTCTGCTAGTGAGATGTATTGATTAACTGCTTGAGCAGAGTGATGGAAGAGAAGAATCCCGTTCTTTAATTCTGGTGAACTCTCTGTGGTGGTGCAAGTCAAGATGCAGTCTTTCAGTAATTGCATATTGGTTAAATGTGAACTTTGGGAGTGAAGGGATATAATGTTCCCAAATAAATCAGCAAGATCTGTTCACAGCCTCCATGTAGTGCTCCTATGTTGCTGCCTGGGTTCAGTGTTTCTGCTTTGACAACATGAATGGGCTGCCCTCTGCTCTCTGGGAGTACAACTGAAGTTTTACCTCGGGCAGTCTAACTTACGATTCAAGGAGACTGAGTGTTCGCACTTTGAAAGTGGCAGCCCATCAAGACTATATCTTTTAATCTAACACTGTGGGCTTCCCCACACCTTCAGCTAGCCCGGACTGCATGCTCACATCTATTTATTTCTTGATTTTTTATAAATGCTTTGCAAGGTTCCCATGCCTCCTTTATCACACCTTCCATCATTTTAATTCCACACAAGCCTTTCCCACCAGTGGTGTGACTCCTCTCCCCATCATTTAGCACAGTTGTTATGCATTCGCTGCATCTGCATCTGCAGTCATGGATGTAGTTCCAAGCGGGCCAGCAAGTGTGCATTGACACTGATCCTACTGTTCCAATCCCATTTTGGTCTTCCCAGATTCAATCACTAACGAATATTCAGGATCATTTACAGTGGCCACTATTGACATCCGCATCTTTGGAATGAGGGAGGATATTGGAGCATCCAGGGGATTCCCACATGAAGAACATTCCCCACTGACAGCAACCCTAGGTCAGAATTGAACCTGGCTCACTGGAGCCGTGAGACAGCTGCTCCACCAGCTCTACTGTCATGTGTTATCATACTTCTGAACTGAAAAATAAATAATAAGCTTCCAAATTGTTCTGATGCCTCTAAAATTGTTCTTCCCCTTCCTGGTTAGCTATTGTTTTGACGTGTCAGTTCACAGTGATGTTCCTGATTCCTTTGATTCATTTCAGTCGTTTCATTGAACCTTACATCTCTTTCAAGCCTGCTGTGATTTAGATTTTCAGAACTTTTTTTCTAAAGAACAAAGAATTCAGGCAGATAGAAACAAACAAAACAACTGATGTCTGGACATCAATATGGAGAGAAGGTCCTGAAGATGATCAGTTCTGCTCTAAAAGCTGCTTAAGAAGATTAAAATAAATTAAAGGGTAAATGCGGTGAATTTGTGGTCCCTGGTAGGAAGCTATCTCAGAGGGAGTATTAGAGTGTGGATGTCAGCCTGCCTGTTCTCAGTTTGTAGGTTTGGAATTTAATAGCTAAGTATTCAGTGAGGTCACTTATTTCCATAACTGTGGCTCGCAGTAGTTGAGAAAAGTCCTGCAGTGTAAGTACTGTCAGAGCCAAAGGAAAGAATCCATTTCCTTGCACTATTTCAGTCCAATTGAGATCCAAATGACAGACTAACAACATGAGTAAAAAGTGATAATTTTTTTAATATTTATTTTATTTTATATAACTTTAATTGTCATTCAGGTATACACATAGACACAGTGCACATTGAACAAAATTTTGTTGCATTGACTCTTCAAAGTAGCAGCAGAATATAACATTTATATCAGGCGATCAGTAAAAGTGCTTAGTGTGTCCATAAAAAGTGCTTCATGTGCATAGTTCTGTAAAATAGATATGTAGGAAAGTTTTTAAAAGTGGCAATGTATAAGAAAGTTCTAGCATCGGTTTGATTGTGAGTTCAATAGTCTTATGGCCTGGGGGATGAAACTGTTGCAGAACCTGGTTGTCCCGCTCTTCATGCTGCGGTACCTCCTCCCAGAGTTCAGCAGTGTAAACAGTCCATATTGTGGGTGTGTGGGGGCTCTGGTAATGCCCTTAGCTCTTGTCAGACAGCGTTTGTAACCAATGTCCATGATGGAAGGAAGAGAAGTCCCAATGGTTTTTTCCGCTGTCCTCACCACTCTCTGAAGGCACTTCCAGTCCGCAGCTGTACAACCGCCGCACCACATAGAGATGCAGCTGGTCATGACTGATTCAATGGTGCTTCTGTAGAATGTGGTGAGGATGGGAGGGTGGAGGTTTGATCTTCTCATCCTGCGGAGGAAGTACAAACGCTGCTGTGCCCGTTTTACCAGAGATGTGATGTTTGTAGTCCAAGTTAAGGTATCCGTTATATGCAATCCCAGGAACTTGATGTTTTTCACCTGCTCCACTGCTAAGTTGTTGATGCACAGCGGAGTGTGACTGGGCTGATTTTTCTTTCTGAAGTCGACGACAATCTCCTTGGTTTTGTTCACATTTAGGAGAAGGTTGTTCCTGCTGCACCAGCTCACCAGCTGCTCCACATCCTCTCTGTATGCCTGGTCGTCGTTATTGCGGATGAGGCCCACTACTGTTGTGTCATCCGCATATTTGATGATATGGTTAGTAGTGGACCTGGCGACACAGTCATGTGTCATCAATGTAAAGAGCAGCGGACTCAGGACACAGCCTTGAGGGGAGCCGGTGCTCAGTGTGATGACCGAGGAGGTGTTCTTCCCCACCCGCACAGACTGGGGTCTTTCAGAAAGGAAATCCAGGATCCAGTTGCATAGTGTGGTATTGAATCCTAGGGGTGCCAGTTTGCTCACCAGATGCTGGGGGATTATCGTATTGAATGCTGAGCTGAAGTCAACAAACAGCATCCGCACGTGGGTGTTCTTCTCCTCCAGGTGTTGTAGGCTCAGGTGGACTGCAGAGGAGATAGCATCCTCTGTGGAGCGGTTCGGGCGATAAGCAAACTGGAACGGGTCAAAACTGGAGGGGAGTTTAGAGACCATGTGCTGCTTAATAAGCCTCTCAAAGCACTTCATTATTATTGGTGTGAGTGCTACGGGGCGGTAATCATTCAGGCAGGTTATTGTGGACTTTTTGGGAACTGGTATGATGGTGGCTGTCTTGAAACATGATGGAACTTCAGGGAGATGTTAAAAATGTCTGTCAGAACCAGAGCCAGCTGGTCGGCACATCCCCTAAGCAGACGCCCCGGTATGTTATCCGGTCCGGCTGCCTTTCGCTGGTCAATACCCTCCAGGATTCTGCGGACTTCAGCAGTTTCAAAAGACAGTGTCTGTTCTCCTGGTTGAGGCTCTAATTTCCTCACTGTAGTGGTGTTCAGTGCCTCAAACCTGCCAAAATGATTATTGAGTTCATTGAGAAAGTCTGTGTCATCCTTACAAGACATCTGAGGGGCCTTGTAGTTTGTTATGGCCCGGATGCCTTCCCACATGTTCCTGGTGTTGGTATCATCCTGGAAGAAACCCTGGATTTTCTGTCCGTGGGCGCGCTTTGCTTTCCTTATTTCACGGTTGAGGTTGGCTCTCGCTGTTCTCAGAGCCCCCAAATCACCAGATTTAAAAGCCGCATTCCGTGCTTTCAGCATGGCACGCACCTCTGCAGTAATCCAAGGTTTGTGGTTGGCCCGGGTTGTGATGTTCCTGATGACAGTAACGTCCTCCATGCACTTCTGTATGTATCCCGACACAGACATGGCATATTCATCCACATTGATGTTTTGGTTGTAAGTGGCTGCTGTCCTGAACATGTCCCAGTCCGTGCACTCAAAGCAGTCCTGGAGTGCTTCTATAGCTCCCTCAGACCAGACTCTAACCTGCTTCACAGTGGGTTTCTCTCTGATCAGCAGGGGCTTATAGGCTGGGATGAGCATTACAGAGAGGTGGTCAGAGGAGCCGAGGTGAGGCCGGGGTGCTGCTCTGAAAGCCTGCTTGATGTTACTGTAGACCCGGTCCAGCGTATTCTCTCCACGTGTAGCAAAGTCCACATATTGATGGAAATGAGGGAGGACAGTCTTCATGTTGGCCTGGTTAAAGTCCCCAGCAACAATGACAACGCCCTCTGGATGATTTCTTTGCAGCTCACTGATGGAACGGTAGAGAATACGCAGAGCCTCCTTAGTGTTGGCCACGGGGGGGATGTATACAGCAGTAATGCTAACCACAGTAAACTCCCGTGGCAGATAGAATGGCCTGCATTTCACAGTCAAAAACTCTATAAGTAAAATCAGTAAGTAGTGATGGAGTGTTGCCAGGTTTCAAAAGCTGATGACTAATAAGATAGCACCAATGTGGAGGGTAAATTTAAGAACACCCCAAGATTGGAACAGAAGCAGTGAGGTGAGGAAGATCTGGCAGGGAGGCACAATTTTCACACAACAGCAACTGTGAAACATGTTATCACTTGGGATTACTGAGGTAAAATGTTGAGACTGTGCTGGTTACAGCATTGTCAATAAACAGAGAGATGAGACTGATTGGCAATGAGAAGAGAAGTCAAAGGACGGAATACTCACATATCAGACATTCTTGATCTTTATGAAGATTTGAAAGCATTTGATATAGTTTATTTTAGAGAAAGCGGAAACAGGCCCTTCGGCTCACCGACTCCACAGCAACCAGCGATCCCCGCATATTATCACTATACTACGCACACTAGGGACAATTTACGTTTATACCAAGCCAATTAACGCAGGTCTTTGGAGTGTGGGAGGAAACCGAAGGTATCGGAGAAAACACACGCGTTCACGGGGAGAACGTACAAACTCCGGCCGGACAGCACCCGTAGTCGGGATCGAACCCGGGTCTCTGGCGCCGTAAGCGCTGTAATGCAGCAACTCTACCGCTGCGCCACCGTGCCGCCTCAGTAAAGGAGACTCGAGTTCTTTAGAGTAGCAAAAGAAAAGATTTGGTGACTCCAACTAGAATTGGTTTTGTTAATCTCAGGGCACTTTGTTGTTCACTGTTCTTCTACTTTAATCAGACGATGAGATGGTATTTATTGGATGCAAAAACATTACACTGGTGCAGCATTTATTGTTCAGGATGATATATATTTTTGTAGCGGAGCAGATGGGGATTTGTTCTACATGAAAATTTTTATATCTGGTCTGATAGACTTGTGCTGGAAGTGACAAAGTACTTCTCGTTGGTTACACGTTTCACCTTGATAAAAATAAATATGCTTCCCTTCACCCTTCCCCTGACTATCCCCACCACCAGCTCTCATGAGCTGATTTTATATTTCAAACAAAGCTGAAGCAAATTTTCACCCAGTTGATTGTGCCAGAGCAAAGCACGAATCTGTATTTTGCAGAAAAAGCAAATAACCAAACGGATAACTCTTTGCTCAGCTAAATTGGATTTAAATCTGCACACACAATGTAGAAGTAGCAAGCGATCTCTGTTTCCCGTGAGACAAAATTGCTTGCAGTGGGATAATAAAAGTTTGGAAAGTAATAGAGTTATCCAGTTTTCTTGCTTGCCTTTCTGACATGGCATGCATTCGATTCTGGTGAAATTCAATTAACCACATGACAGCTGCAGCACAGTAATTAAGGCACAACGGCATATATGTTTGAACAATGGAAGTCGTAAGGTTTAAAGCATCTTTGGTGGCTCAGCAGATGTTTAGGGAAACATTCTAGAGATTAACACATACACATACCTGCACCTTACGGTCATAGTGTCATAGAGTTTGGAAACAGGCTGTACTTACCCCCACTGACAACTTGTTCTACATAGACTAGTCCCACCAGCCTTCATTTGGCCCATATCCCTCTAAACGTATCCTATCCATGTACCTGTCTAAATGTTTCTTAAACGTTGCAATAGTACCTGCCTCAATTACCTCCTCTGGCAGCTCGTTCTGTACACCTACCAACCTTTGTGTAAAAAAGCTGCCCGTCACGTTCCTATTAAACCTTTTCCCCCTTACCTTAAATCTATGTCCTCTGTTTCTCGATTTCCCTTACTCTGGGCAAAAGACTGTGCATTTACCCAATCTATTCCTTTCATGATTTTGTACACCTCTATTATATCACCCCTCATGCTCTTGAGCTCCAAGGTATGGAGCCGTAGCCTGCTCAACCTCTCCCTATTGTTCATGCCCTCAAAGGCACCATCTTGCTCAGACTCTACCAAAACGCCATCTTGTTCCAGATCAATGGGCCTCTTTGATCATACTTCCTCTCTTTGCATCATATAATGTATCAGGAGTAGATTGCAGAAAATCCATTTAAGTTATGAGCTTGGAACGTTACACCATGTATTCTCATTCAATGCTTTTGTTGACCTGCAATAGTTGATTTCCTGAATGATTTGGTGGCAGAGCAAATATGTTTGTTCTCTGTTCATATCATGTTTTTTCTCAGTGATAATAAACATCTGAAATCTATGCTGAAAATGGAAAAATGAGGCACTCCATAAAAGGAATCTCCTGTATATAATGGAACCATACATCGAACATGTAAGCCATTATCGAATTAGAAGTCGTTACAAGTTGTTACAAGTTAGAAATATGTCAGATTCAGTTTTATCATTGAATAGGAAAAGTTTATTTTGCCAAGCTCTTAATTAATCTCTCAATGATTTATCAACACCTACATTTGGGAAGGCAGTACAGACACAGTTCATTATTCTGCAATTCTCCATCTATGGATCTGACGCTGCATTAGGAATGTAATGTAATTACTAGATTAATGCTCATTTTATCCATTTTCTTAATTGGCTTTAAATTCTGCTCCAGTAGGGATATTTAAAAGGGTGAATAAATGAATTGCTCACCATTTAGTTAACAAAACTTATAGGTTAAGCAGGCTGACAGGAATAATTGTGATCCTTTATGCATGGAATGCTGCACTCAGGCATTTGTTCCAAAATGCTGAGAGCTTGTTACATTCTCAATGTGATTACAGCCCTTGGTTCTGCATCGAAAGGAAATAGGAATGGCAGCTGGATTGATGCAATGCTGGGTACAACATATAGCCTTTTAAACTGTTCTTGTGAATCATTTCAATAACATCATGTCCACGCCAATTACGGGTAACACTGTTATCCGTCCATTAGATACTTTGGCCCACCTTCTTCTTTGCACCACTCAGCTTCCACTCAGATTCACCGTGGAAGAGGGTTTTGCTTTGCAACATTGTCATATTTCCCAGAGTTGCTTTGAGAAAAGAAGGCAGAGGAGACTAAAGAAAGAGACAAAGGTGATTGAAGAGGGTAGGGCGGTGGATGCAGTCTACATGGATTTAGCTTTGGCAGATAATATTAAGGATAATCCCAAGAGATTTTATAAATGCATTAGGGAAAAGGGCAATGAGAGAGAGAGAATAGGGCCCCTCAGGAATCAAAGCAGTTGAATCTGGATGGAGCCACAGGAAATGGGTAAGGTCCTCAGTGAGTATTTCTCTTCTGTTTATACTGCGGAGAAAGACGTGAGGACTAGGGAACTCCGCAGTCAATGGAAGTATCTTAAGGTCAGTCAGTATTACACCCGAGGAGATGCTGAAGGTCCTAACGTATATGAAAGTAGATAAATCTCCTGGGCCTGTTCAGATATATTTGAGGGCACTGTGGAAGCTAGAGAGGAGAATGCTGGTGGCCTGGCCCCAAGATTTAAGAGTCATCATTAAATACAGGTGAGGTGCTGGAAGACTGGAGGGTTGCAAATTTGTGCCTCTATTTTAAAAGGGCTGCAGGGAAAAGCCTGGGAACTATAGGCCAGTTAATCTAACATTTGTGGTTGATATGTTACTCGAGAGTATTCTGAGATTAAGATACTCATGCATTTAGATGGACTGGGGCTGATTAGGGATAGTCAGCATGGTTTTGTATGTGGGAGATGGTATCTCTTGAACCTATTTGAGTTTTGTGAAGATGTAACCAAAAAGGTTAATGAGGTCAGAGCTGAAGACATTGTAGATATGATTTCAGCTAGGTATTTGACAATGAATGAATGAATAAGTTTATATGTCAAGTATTCACATACAAGGAATTTGCCTTGGTGCTCTGCCCGCAAGTGACAACATGACATACAGTGACAGTTAAGAATGATACATGAAACATTAAACATTAATAATAAAACATTATGTATTAAACATGTGAATTAAATAAAATGTTCGGCTGTTCTGGAAGGTTAGATCGTGTGAGATACAAAGAGAGATAGCTAAGTGGATAGAAAATTGGCTTCATGGAAGGAAGCAGAGGGTGATGGTGGAAGGTTGTATTCCTGTTTGGAGGCCTGTGACTAATGGTATACTTCAGGGTTCGGACGTGGGCCCATTGCTATTTGTCAACTATATGAATGATTTGGATGCGAATGTGCAAGGCATGATTAATAAGTTTGCAGATGACACCATCTACAATGGTATTGTAGATAGCGAAGATGGGTGACAAAAATTGCAGCAGGATCATGATCAGTTGGGCAGGTGGGCTGAGAAATGGTTGGAAGAATTTAATACAGAGAAGTGCAAGGTGTTGCATTTTGGAAAGTCTTGCCAGGACAGGACCCACACAGCGAATGGCAGGGCTGTGGGGAGTGTTTAATAGAGCAGAGGGATCTTGGAGTGCGAGGAAAGATGGTGTTAAGCTGGAAAGGATCCAGAGAAGATTTATGAGGATGTTGCCAGGACTCGGGGACCTGAGCAATAGGGAAATGTTGAGGAGGTTAGGACTTTATTCTTTGATACGGAGGAAGGATGATCTTATAGTGGTGTATAAGATCCTGAGAGGAATAGATATGGTAAATGCACAGTCTTTTATCCAGAATAGGGGAATCAAGAACCAGAGGACATAGGTTTAAGATGACTGAGGGAAAGATTTAATAGGAAACTGGAGGGGCAATTTTTTTACAGAGTGTGTATGGAACGAGCTGCCAGAGGTGGAAATTGAGGCAGGTACAATCACAACGGTTAAGAAACATTTGGACAGGTACATGGATGGGATAGGTTAAGAGGGATATGGATCAAACATAAGCAGGTGGGGCAAGTGTAAATGGGGCATGTTGGTCAGCACGGGCAAGTAGGGCCGAATCGACTGTTTCCACGCTTTATGACTAGATGACTTTATGACTATTTGATACAGTCTCCCATGGTAGGCTAATCCAGAAGACTAAGATGCCAGATATTAACAGCAACTTACTTGTATGGATCCCAACTGGCTTTCTGATAAAAGACTGAGGGTTGTGCTGGAAGGACAATATTCAGGCTGGTGGTGTATGACCAGTGGAGTTCCACAGGGATCTGTGCTGGGACCTCTGCTGTTTGTGTTATATATAAGTGACTTGGATGTAAATGTAGATGGATTGGATAGTATGTTTACAGATGATGGCACAGTGGCGCAGCTGGTAGTGCTGCTGCCACAAAGTGCCAGAGACCCGGGTTCCATCCTGACCTCGGGTGCTGCCGGTGTGGAGTTTGGACGTTCTTCCTGTGACCTCGTGGGTTTCTTCCAGGTGCTACGATTTCCACCCAAATCCTAAAGCCGTGCAGGTTTGTAAGTTTGTAAGTTAATTGGCCTCTGTAAATTGCCCCTCGTGTGTAAGGAGTGGATGAAGAAGTGGGATAAGATTAAACGAGAACTTACCAGTTTGAAGTTTGATCTGTATTTTATGAGGAGTTACGATGAGGGATTACGTGAAGAACCCCGCCACGACGCATGCGTGTCATTCTTCAAAGCAGCGGTGTGAAATCACAGATAACTGTAATGACTAAACATAGTAAGATTAGAGAAGAGATACCAGTTAAATATATGATCAAGGGTGGGAGCGGAGGGCACGTAATCCCTCATCGTAACTCCTCATAAAATACAGATCAAACTTCAAACTGGTAAGTTCTCGTTTAATCTTACTATTTTACTTCGGAGTCACGTGAGTGACTACGTGAAGATTTTAAAGCTCTGTGATTTCATGCCGTGGAAATGAGTCCATGCATCACGTCTGCCTTGATGACTGTAGGAGGAATTGTGTTAACATAATTTGGACATGAATTCGACATTGAAATCATAAAATTTATTAACACAAATTTATAACCCCTTTTTATGGGTTTAAATTAATTTACAGAACTTTAAATTGTTTCTGCAAACGTTCCAGGTTTCATTACTGGTTTATTGTAAAATAATTGGAATGTTTTTCCCCCCCCCCAGACCATCCTGCTGCCTTGAGGATTTGGTCCATTGGGACATCCAACTGTATCGCTGCTGATGTAGCTGCAGCCCTGGTGGAATGAGATTTAAAATATTAGTATCCACCCCAGCCTGTGTTAGCACCTGTTTCAGCCATCTTGAGATGGTCTGGACCGTCACTCTTTTGTGTGGTTGCTAGTGGCTGACCAAAAAGTGTCTTCTCATTGCCTTTTAGGATTTTCGTTTTCTCAATGTATAACGACAGATGTCTTACTATACACAGACGGTCATCTGTTGGGTATGACCTAAATTGCACATTGAGGCCTGCTGATCCCTGTCTGTTCTGCTTACTAACTCATAGATATGAAACGTAATATTATCTGTAGAGGAAGTCATGTTGTCCAGTCTTAGTTTATGCAGTGACTGTACCCATTGTGCCGTGACCAATGCCATTAGCATGACTGTTTTTAATGTCAGTCTGTGTAGAGACAGAGCTGTTGCTGGAGACCAATTCCTGAGCATCTTCAGGATAATAATTACATCCCATATTTGGGAGTACCTGGTTCTTGGGGGATTAGTATTAAAAATTCCCCTCATAAGTTTTGTTACCAGTGGGTGAGTCCCAACAGAGTAACGCTCTGTCCCCTGCCATAGGTAAGTCGATAGGGCACTTCTGGCGCAGTTGATGGCACTGTAACTGAGCCCCTCATAATAGTGGAGGCCTGCCAGATATTCCAGAACAGACGGGATGTTCATGTCTCTGTAGGTGATGTTGTTTTTATGGCAGTGCATCGCCCACTTCCTGATATAGACCAGATACTGTTTGTTTTTTTTGTTTTTTTTTGGTTGACTGTCTTTGGGCCGCCGAGATCATGTTCACTGTTCGGTCCGTCAGTCCCAGTTGTAGTAGAGGTGTTTATATAACTCTACAAATTAATAAGTTCAAATGTTTATGGCATGGGTGGCTATCCCTTGTTACGGGATGTTGCAATAAATCTGGTCTATGTGGGATGGTGATACATGGTTCTAATACCATGTTTAATACCACTGGGAACCATGGTTGAGTAGGCCAATTAATTGGCCTCTGTAAATTGCCCCTCGTGTGTAATGAGTGGATGAAGAAGTGGGATAACATAGAATAGTAAGATTAAACGAGAACTTACCAGTTTGAAGTTTGATCTGTATTTTATGAGGAGTTACGATGAGGGATTACGTGAAGAACCCCGCCACGACGCATGCGTGTCATTCTTCAAAGCAGCGGTGTGAAATCACAGATAACTGTAATGACTAAACATAGTAAGATTAGAGAAGAGATACCAGTTAAATATATGATCAAGGGTGGGAGCGGAGGGCACGTAATCCCTCATCGTAACTCCTCATAAAATACAGATCAAACTTCAAACTGGTAAGTTCTCGTTTAATCTTACTATTTTAATTCGGAGTCACGTGAGTGACTACGTGAAGATTTTAAAGCTCTGTTTAAAGGCCCCCCCCCCCCAATGCAGCAAAAATGCATCTGTCGCCGCTGCCCCGGGGTCTGGTTCCCATGAAACATAATTTGATAACTGGTGGTTAAGTCTGGATGCGAATAGATCGATATCTGGTGTTCCATATTTTGCTGTAATATCAGCAAATACTTTTTTATTCAACATCCATTCGGTGTTTTTATTAAATTTGCGTGACCTGGTGTCTGCCACTAAATTTAGTCTTCCTGGTAGGTAAGTGGCTGATATCCAAATATCTCTCTGGATACACCATTGCCAAATTGTATTAGCCAGATTGTCACATGATGTCGATTTGTTTCCATCCATGTGGTTAATGTATGCTACCACGGTGGTATTGTCTATCTGTAGTCTAACATGCTGGTGATATGACCCAGTACAATATGACTTTAGGCCATGGAATGCACCCAACATTTCCAGGTAGTTTATGCCCAGTGTGAGTAATAATGATGGCTCCTGAGCAGTCCATCTACCTCCACAGCTGGTGATGGTATTGGTGGCTCCCCACCCAAGTGCACTGGCATCAGTTTGTAGTACCATGGAAGGGTTACTGACAATGATTGGATTGGAACAAAGCCAGATGTTATCTATCCACCATTTTAGTTCCATTTTAGCTTGATTGGTAGTTTCATAGGTCTGTCAAAGTGACCTGCATTAATTTAGAGTGCTTGTATTTTTGCTCTCTGTAAGTTTAGGTAATGTAGAGGTCCAAATTGTGTGGCTGGAAAGGCAGCCACCATTTTGCCAATTACTTTTGCTACCAATCTGATGGATGGTTTGCTGATGTCAATGAGGTTATTGCAAGCCTCTATTAAATCTCTAGCCTTTCCCTTAGGCAGAGTCACCGATATGTGAACTGAGTCAATGGTGAAACCCCAAATAGTCCATAGTAGTGGAAGGTGTTAGTTTAGATTTAACTGGATGGATAATAAATCCCAGTTTTTCAAATAACTGTTTTGTGGCTGTTACAGTTTGTTTGGCCAATTCCAAAGTTTTGCCCACAATGAGTATGTCATCTAAATATGCCATGACCATGTGTTTACGTTTCCGTAAAGACGCTAGGGCTGGTTTCAAAATTTTTGTGAACAGCCTGGGGCTGATGATAACCCATTTGGCAGTGCTTTATACTGCCAGAGTTGTCCCATCCAGTAGAATTTAAAGTAACATCTGTGGTCACCTCGTATAGGCACTGAATAGTAAGCATCTTTTAAATTGTTTAGCAGTAACAAAGGTATCCATTTTGTCAGATCTATGATGATGCGACAACCACCATCTTTTTTGTTTTTGATAAATATATTGGACACGAATTCTAATGGTTCGTGTTGAGTTTTCTCAATTACACCTTTTATGTAAAGCCGCTCCAGTTCTGCTTGCGCTTTTGATTTTTCTTTATCAGAAGGCACGAACATATATGTTGAACTGGAGGGCTGTACTTGTGTATAAACTCTTATTGTATATCCCTGGATACTGCTTAAGATGTAACTATCGGTTGTTAACATGCTCCATGCCTTCAGAAAAGAGTGTAATCTCCACCCAACCTCCATGCTCCCTGTATTTTGCAGGGAACCAGACCCACCTACCTCCATAGTTACCAGTGGCAGGTTTACTTCTTTTTGTAGGTTCTTCGCTGCTGTTGTTGCGCTGGTGTCTGGATTTTCGGTTTGGTTGGCGTTGGAGGTCCCCGCATCTTCCAAGAAGGCCGGCCTGGGCCATGGCCTAAAAAAGACTCATGTTTTGAGTACCGGGCCTTCGAGCTTTCACCAGTTCTGCTGGTGGGTGCGTAGGGTGCTGTCTTTGGCTGTAGTGGGTTCCAGTAGGTTCTCTTGTTCCTGCACCCCTTGCACACTTGTCTTTCCTTCTGCGGACCCCTCTTCCAGGTCAGCCCAGAACTGACCCGCAGTGCTCCCCTCTGATGAGGTAGAAGCACAGTGCAGCCCTTCAAGAGGTACTGCTGTGGGTTTATCATAGGACCCACAGTGACCCGACTCCATCTCCCGGAGTCTGTCACGTTGGAGCAAATGCTCCACACACCGCTCCATCCGGCTCCAGCGCTCTCGGGCGCTGGCCGCCCGCGGTTGTTCAAAGTCGGACTCCTCTGAGTCCACGACCTTGTTTGTTTTTGTGTCTAGCCTTACCGCCCGGCCGCGTGGATCTGGCCGGTGCGGAGGCGACATCGGGCACAGCTGATCCCACTATCGGTGATCCGAGTGCCGCTGGCTGCTGCTGGCTGCCCGCTGCTCCGCGGTCCTCCCTCACCAGCTTTGTCCTTACTGCCCTTCCGTGGAGTGGATCTGGCGGGTGCTGAGGCGACATCGGGCACAGCTGATCCCATCTAGCCCACCAGCTTTGTCGCAGCCCGTTGGTTTCTCCACCTGTAATCAGCATGGTAAAAACACAAAAAAAGACCGCAGCTCTTACCTGCAGGTCCAGGTTAAAATTGTCGCTACGGGGGAACGTCGTTCCACCCCCTCTCCTGCCGTTTTTGACTTGTCCAAAAAGTCGACGGCCCCATTCTGAATAGTCTCCCGCCCGGCCGTGGTGTTCTGGCCGGCGCGGGACCAAAAGTCGGCACAGCTGATCCCTTACGGGGCTTGTGCCTTCAGCTGCTGCTGGCTCCCGCAACTTCGCGGTCCTCCCCAGCCAGCTTCACTCGCAGCACTTGTGGACACTATTTTGTCCAGCTTCCCCCCCTGTGAAAAAACAGCGCGGGGAACAAAACTACCGCAGAGTAAATTTCTTACCTGCAGGTCGCGGTTTCAAACTTACCGCTGCGGTAAAACGCTCCCCCCCGCATGTCGTTTCGCAAGCGTGAAGCGATATGGCACGCATGCGTCGTGGCGGGGTTCTTCACGTAGTCACTCACGTGACTCCGAAGTAAAATTAGTGTGAACAGGTGATCGATGGCGTGGTCTCGGTCAGCCTAAGGGCCTGTTTCCATGCCATTTTTATAAATTAAACTAAATTAAATGGCATTGTAAGCTGTGAGGAGGGTCCAGAGAGGCTTCCAGTGGGTAAACAGTTTACATGGGCATGGGGGATGGGAGATTCCAATCTTCACGTGGTCCACCCTGTTTCGACTAAAGGGCCTGTCTCACTTGGGCGACCTAATCCGCGAGTTCTGGCGAGTTTACCCTCGACTCTTACTCGCAGCATGGTTGGCACTAGGTCGTAGGAGGTCTTCGTAACTCTTCTTCATGCTCGAGAGTGGTCTCGGCATACTTGAGGCTTCAGCTACGTTGCGGCGTTTTTTTCAATATGTTAAAAAATGCCCGCGAGTAAAAAAAGGTCGCCATGGAAAAAATCGATACTTTTTTAACTCGTAGTGTTAGTCGGGCTGAATGGCCTAATTCTGCTCCTGGAACTTATGAATTTAGGAATTGCTCAATAGTCTGCTTTACTTTGTTTCAGCTTGTGTTCTAATTGAAATTGATAAATTGAAAAGATTGAACAGAATTAATGTTTTTTGCAACAATTATTTTCAGTAATGAACTAACATCCCTCATAGATGAAACACTCAAGGTACTTTCTTAGAATAAAGGGGAGGTCATTTAAGACTGAGGTGAGAAAATACTTTTTCACCCAGAGAGTTGTGAATTCCCTGCCACAGAGGGCAGTGGAGGCCAAATCACTGGATGGATTTAAGAGAGAGTCAGATAGAGCTCTAGGGGCTAGTGGAGTCAAGGGATATGGGGAGAAGGCAGGCACGGGTTATTGATAGGGGACGATCAGCCATGATCACAATGAATGGCGGTGCTGGCTCGAAGGGCTGAATGGTCTCCTCCTGCACCTATTTTCTATGTTTCTCTGTTTCTATGTTCAGACTTTGTGTGGAATTGAAGAAATTCTTCAAAATAATGCAGTGAAAAGCATTTGTCTAAACCACTGCACACATAATCCTTTTATGATAATTACCATAATCCTACCCAACATGGGAAGGCTTTTAGATGGATCAGTGATCATCTGGGGATATACAAATTAACAAAATCTGAGAGAGGAGTTTATATTAAAGGTTGAATTTTTTGTGGATTAGGAGTTATGTTCAGTCGAAAGCACAAAGCTATATGTTTGTCAGTAATCTGAAGTTAATGTGTTGCTCAGTTGAAGAACAACTTCATATTTCATGTTGAATGGATATTTTTAATCATCAATCCATGGTATGCAGTATTGTCATTGCATTTGATCACTTTGCTGGCTGAGTTGCCTTAGATGGTGAAGTTACTTCTACATGCAATAACGAAGACTTGGAACTGAGTCAAACCATCAGGTCTTTAGGAACCTCACTGATTGTATGAAATATTGTGGCATTTATTTAATTAACTGAGTGAAAATAAGAATGGCAATGGGTATCGTTAATCCAGACTTCTTCACTTCGGATGATATGAGGTAAATATAAGGTAACAGGAGTAGGTTGTACCATACCTATGAGCTTGGAACGTCATACCATGTGTTCTCATGCAATGCTTTTGTTGTCCTGAAATTGTCGGTTTTCCTGAATGAGTTTGTGGCAGAGAAAATATGTTTGTACTTTGTTCATTTCTCAGTGATAATAAACACCTGGCTGTGAGGCACTTTCACCAGAAGGACTGCACTGGTTTAGGAAGTCAACTTACCACCACCTTCTCAAGGGCAATTAGAGTTGGTCAATAACTCTTGCCCTGTCAGAGACAGCCAGAATGCAAAAGCTTTGCTACGTTTTGAAGTGATATTATTTTCCTGACCTTTGTAAGATTAGCAACCCTCCTTGGCTATGATGGCAACCACATACAAGCAGATAATGGGAAATGAGATATAACTTCAGATCTGATTAAAAAGAGACAGCATAAATCCTTTTCCCACTTGAAATATACTTCAAAATTATGATTCCATTTACGTAGCCTGGTGACAAGGATTGGATCCAGTGTCTGCAGAAAAAACGAAGAGCTACATTTGTAGGGATAAATCAATAGGGATGTGAAAAACTTGCATGAAATTTGCAAATATTGTAAAATAATTACTTCACATTTTAAGCCAGTTGGATGTGTAAAACTGTGCATGAGAAATATATGTTTATTATTTTTTTAAATATGCATTTCCTTCATCCTCGCATCTTCTAATTGAGCTATGGTGACCTGTATTTCTATGAAGCGACAAGAACAAGTTTTCTTATGAATTTGATCACTCCTACATAACATAACAGCTCATTAGTTAAAGCTTACTCGGGTACCTTGACATGAGGCAGCTTTTCCTTGCATGAGAAGCAACATCAAATATTATACACGCTGAATGCATGTGACATTTTGAATGCTTGCGAATAAAACTGATTGTATTGTATTGTACATTGCGGACTTAAACAAAGCATCAGATTGGAGGGACGCATGAACTAAACATAATAGTTGCAGCAGATTGACCCTGTACATGGGAAGGACTGGGATATCAAAGATCAGTTGAATGAGTTGACCTTCTCATAGCTGAATAATGTATCAATTACTGAATGGATGGGTACTGGTCCTTGGTTAGGTTCCAATTTTATGTTATTTCATGTTAGAGATTCAGAGCATATTAAAAGTCAGTCATTTTATTGTGGATTTCAGCAAAAAACGTATTGTGCGCATTTGATTATAAATGGGTTATTTAATGCTAACATCAAGTTACATTTGTTCCCTGACAATGGGGAACCGATCCACCATGTAAATTATAAGCACAAAGTGGTCAAGAATGGAAGCTAATAGGTTCTTGTTGGGAAATGAAACCATTATATATATTCTCCAGTCACAAAATGATAGATTGGAATAGTTCAAAGCAAGGGTAAACCCCGCTAACTAGATAGTGCAAAGCAGGTTTTGAAGGAATGTGGTAAGATCCACTAGGAGCGGCTGCTGGCAGATAGAGAAGGATGATGCATGCCAGGGATGTTGTCTGTGACTTTGATCCATCCGATCAATTCCTTAGTAGTCATTGGATAGACTCAAAAAGCTGGAGTAACTCAGCGGGTCTGGCAGCATCTCTGGAGAAAAGGAATAGGTGACATTTTGGGTTGAGACCCTTTTTCAGACTCGTTAGGTAGTCATTGTTGTGAGCTGTGCAATACAGCAATAAATGTTACTCATGTTAGTGGAAGCAGAAATACTAGCTCGGATAGAGTGTTTAACTCTTAGCTATTAGCACTTGAATTTGGACATGTGTAATTCCATGCAATTAAAGGAATGTTTTGGAAAGAAATATCCATAGACATACAAAATCATTCTTGCCAAGTACGATAAATATTGGAGTTGAGCAGAATAATCTGGAAAATCCAGTACCAATCTCTCAGTTTCTGAAATGCAGGGGTTATGTTATGATCTGTATTTAACACAGTTAGTACTGATGGATTCCACCTGTCAGTTGAGTAGCTGGTTTTTAAGTTAAACCGCATATTATTTTTCATTGAATTTTCAACATTTGTAACTGACTCAATGATTGAAAGTTATGATATAGAGAAGAAGGGCCGGCTGGAGTGCAAAAACCGATTAAGGCGTTGTGCACACGGCAGCCAGCCAACATTATTTTTCTTTTTTTTTCTTTTTTTCACTTTTAATTTAATTTTAATTTTAAGTTTTCGTGTACCTTGTTGTGTGTTATGACTGTTGGCAGACCAATTTCCCTCTGGGGATGAATAAAGTTCTATCGTATCGTATTGTATCATATCATAAAGAAGGCCAATTTCTGACTTTATCTCTCAGTTCCTGCAGCCTACGTTTGGCAAGCTGACAAAGTACAAACTAAATAGTAACTGCCCATGCAAAGGATTCAAGTGCAGGTTCCCATTACTTGGCTGGGCTCCATTTGCTGCAGACAGATCTGTCAAATTCTCGAAAAAGTTCATTTATGTACATAAATAATGTTTTCTCAAACTCACTGTTGCAGGGACAGAACATTCTTCATGGTTGTAGATATCTGATTTTTTAAACTGAATCCAAGAGTGAAGTTGCCAAATCAAAATTGAATCTGTCAAAGGTAATATCAACTCTGGGTATGTTTATTTAATAATGTAGCTGTGTCTGTGCGAAGCAGTTTTGAATTACCCATTGGTGCAGCAGTTATTGTGAGCTGCCTCCAAAATCCAGGTTCACTCTCCAACTAGAAACTAACAGAAAAAATGGGAGACTTCAATAAGGCGTTCGACAAGGTTCCGCATGGTAGGCTGCTCTGGAAGGTTAGATCTCATGGGATCCAAGGAGAGATAGCTGAATGGATAGCAAATTGGCTCCATGGAAGGAAGCAGAGGGCGATGGTGGAAGGTTGCTTCTCAGAATGGAGGCCTGTGACGAGTGGTGTGCCATAGGGTTCGGTGCTGGGCCCGTTACTGCTTGTCATCTACATCAATGATTTAGATGAGAACATACAGGGAAAGATTAGCAAGTTTGCTGATGATACAAAAGTTAGTAGTTTTGCAGATAGTGAAGATGGTTGTGAACAATTGCAGCAGGATCTGGATCGATTGGTCAGGTGGATGAAGGAAAAGTTGATGGAATTTAATACAGAGAAGTGTGAGGTGTTGCATTTTGGGACGTCGAACAAGGGCAGGACCTACACAGTAAATGGTCGGCCTCTGGCTGGTGTTGTAGAGCAGAGAGGTCTAGGAATACAGGTGCATGGTTCCATGAAGGTCGAGTCGCAGGTAGATAAGGTGGTCAAAAAGGCTTTTGGCACTTTGGCCTTCATCAATCAGAGTATTGAGTATAGAAGTTGGGAGGTCATGTTGCAGTTGAATAAGATGGTGAGACCGCATTTAGAATATTGTGTTCAGTTCTGGGCACCATGTTATAGGAAAGATATTGCCAAGCTTGAAAGGATTCAGATTCAGAAAACATTTATGAGGATGTTGCCAGGACTAGAGGGTGTGAGCGATGGGGAGAGGTTGAGTAGGCTGGGTCTTTATTCCATGGAGCGTAGGAGGATGAGGGGAAATCTTATAGAGGTGGACACAATCATGAGAGGAATAGATCAGGTAGATGCACAGTCTTTTACCCAGTGTAGGGGAATCTAGGACCAGAGGACACAGGTTCAAGGTGAAGGGGAAAAGATTTGATAGGAATCTGAGGAGTAACCTTTTCACACAGTGGGTGGTGGGTGTATGGAACAAGCATTCAGAGGAGGTAGTTGAGGCTGGGACTATACCGTTGTTTGAGAAACAGTTGCACAGGTACATGGATAGGGCAGGTTTGGAGGCTTATGGACCAAGCGCAGGCAAGTGGGACTAGGGTTGCTGGGACATTGTTGGCCGGTGTGGGCGAGTTGGGCCGAAGGGTCTGTTTCCACACTGTATTCATCTATGACTCTATGACTCTTTGGGTATTCAATTGTTAGATGTTGCTTTGGAGTTTGGTTGTCTTTAATTACAGGTTTACCCCACAAAGCTTCATAATGCAAGACGGGGAATGCTTTGGAAAGCCTTTGCTTGATGGAAGAACCATTTTTCCTGGGTGCATTACATTGTTGTCTCCTGTATACATAGTCATAGAATCATAGATACATAGATTAATACAGCGTGGAAACAGGTCCTTCAGGCCAACTTCCCCACACCGACCTACATGTCCCATCTACACTAGTCCCACCTGCGTGTGTTTGGCCCATATCCTTCTTCACCTCTCCTATCCATGTACCTGTCTAAATGTTTCTTAAACGTTGTGATAGTTTCTTAAATGTTGCGATAGTAATTAATTAAAGTAATTAGTTGTTTCTGTGTAAAGGATAGTATTCGCAGTGACCTACTAAAGGTTTCAAGTTTTTATTAACTACCAATGACGTTATTGAAGGAAAACAAAGACACAAAGTAACTCCGCGGGTCAGGCAGCATCTCTGGATAGATTATCTATATATATCTATTCTCCAGAGATGCTGCCTGACCTGTGGAGTTACTCCAGCACTTTGTGTCTTTAGTGAACCAACATCTGCAGTTCCTTGTTGAAGGAATTGTTTGCAGGGATTTGTCAACTGACAATACAAAGGAGCTGAATTAAATTGTTAATATTACTTGATTATCTGGTAATCTGAGCTTTAGTGATATCCATTCAGTCTAGAACAGGAAGTAGATGAATATTTCCTCTGGAACAAAAAAATGGCACGAGCAAACATATCAGAGATTGATTAAATCATATTAGTAAAGAAGGAGGCCATTTGGCCCATTCTATCCATACCAGCTCCTGAATGAGCAACAAGTTGTCCATTCAACCTATTCTTTTCCCATGGTTGTGCAAACTCTTTTTCTCTAAGTATCTATCAAATTATCATTTGAAAACCCAGCTTGCCGTTATGGGAGTTCAAAATCATAATCACTTATTATTATATTTTTATCACATTCTCTCTGCCTCCCATATCTTTTGCCTATTACTTTAAATTGGTGTCCCCTGATCTTTGAGTCATCTTGTAATGGAAACAGACTCTATCTCCCTCCCTATACCCATCATGATTTTGTGTGTTTGCATCAAATTCTCGCCCCGACTCTTGCTCCAAAGAGAACACAACCAGCTTCTCCAGTCTAACCTTGTAACTGAAACCTGTCATCCCTCCTACTCATAATCCTAATTCCTTGTAACTATTTGATTACAGAGAAGTTGTTGTGCCTGGTCTTCTGAATTCAATGCTGTAAGGCCATAGCAGGTGCAACACGTCTTATATTCAAAAATCCCATGCGGCAGAGAGATTGGAGTGAAATCTATTCTAGATCATCAGCTCCATCTAATAATAACTAGCAAGGCAACTTTGACCCCGCTTTTAGTATCACCACTAACATTCTAAAGGCACAAATGCAAGCACCCTTCCGCATGCATGATAACATAACTTCGATCTGCAAGATGCATCCACTAATATTCATAAAAAATACAAGCTTAAGGAATATATTGATTGATTTATCTTTTGAACCAGGTCAATCAGTTACTCTTTATTTTTCATAGAAATAATCAAAATATTTGCCTGTTTATGACATGTATTTGACTAAATTCTTTGCAAATGATTATTTTCCTATTTCCACTCTACAACGCTTCACCCTTGAATCTTATGTTTTTTTATACTACTGTATATGATGCAGCCACTCTGTTAGAAGGCAGGTTACTCGGGGCTGAGATGTTGCCGTGTGGGCGGCCCGGTGTGGGGCGGAGACGGTGCTCCGGTGGCTGAGGCGGCGTTCTGGCAGCGGCGACCTGGATCCGGGGCTCGGCCGCGGGCCAGTGGATGACAATATCGGGAGCTCGCAGGTCACAGGTTGATGCCTGTTTTCCGGAGCACCCGTTGCAACAGCTGCGTCCGCTGGACTGGAGGGCGGCAGCTTCGACCACCCCCGGGCCGCAGAGCTTGAACCGCGGGACTGACTTACCATCGCCCGGTGGGGTATCGCCTCGGCGCAGAGGGAGAAGAGGAGGGAAGAGACAGTAACTCTAAGACTTTTGCCTCCATCACAGTGAGGAGGTGTTTGGTGAACTCACTGTGGTGGATGTTAATTTGTGTTTATTGTGTGTTGTTTATTATTACATGTATGGCTGCAGGCAACAACATTTCGTTCAGACCGAAAGGTCTGAATGACAAATAAAGGATTCAATTCAATTCAATTCAATTCAATAGTCGTGACCACTTAGTACATTACACTCTGAATGATGCACTCTGGCACAGATACAAGAAGACTTGAAAGTGCTCCTGACCTAAATTCATTGATGTAGGTGTAGTGCCACTTAGATACATGTCTACAGAACCTGGCCTTTGGAAATTGAAGTCTTGGTGTTTACTGGTTCTGTTTTTTTGTTTTTCCTGTTATTTTGTTTTGGTTGTAACATTGTTTTACTCTCCTCGCAATAGGAATGGCAGTTTTATTACTGACTCACTTCATTGTTTTCTGTCGTAGCATTTCACCTTCACGGAATCATGAAAATGTATGGCACACAAAGAGGCTTTTCAGCCCATTTAGTTCTCTGCTGACTGAAAAAGAGCTCTTTCCACCTTGTGTTTAAGGAACTGCAGATGCTGGAAAATCGAAGGTACACAAAAAAGCTGGGGAAACTCAGCGGGTGCAGCAGCATCTATGGAGCGAAGGAAATTTCCTTCGCTCCATAGGTGCTGCTGCACCCGCTGAGTTTCTCCAGCTTTTTTGTGTACCTTCTTTCCACCTTGTGTTTAGTTACGGTACATGAAGGTTTTTTAAGTAAGACGTTCCTCACTCCATCATCGCCACGGCAGTCAGTTGGGACCTTCACCAATCTCTGGATAAAAAATTAAAAACTCTACATTTCTCGTCTATTGCCAGTTACTTTTAATCTATGCCATTAACCCCAATTACTGACTGCATGTTAGGAAATAACCCTTACCACTTATTCTTTCTGCGTCTTTCATAACTTTGTAAACCTCAATTTAGTCTCATCTCCTCCTCCGCTGTTCCAAAGAAAACAAATCCCATCTATCCAATGCTTTTATGTGGCTGTAATCCTGTGTCCCTGGCAAAAACCGTATAAATCTCCTGTCTATTCACTTTAGTACAATCACAACGTTCGTCTTGTGGTAACCAGCACTGTATCTGGTAGTCCAGCTGTAGAATGAATTACACCAGAAGTTCACCTATTCCTATATTGTGTATATGTATTTTTTTATTAATGAACAAAAATCTCGTAGATCTTCCTGACATATTAACTTCTTGTCCTTTTGTCTATGGAGATCTATGGATGTTCTGTCCAGGCTTTCTCTCTTGGAAGGATGAGGGGATATCTTATGGAAACATATAAAATTATAAAAGGATTGGACAAGCTGGATGCAGGAAAAATTTTCCCAATGTTGGGTGAGTCCAGAACCAGGGGCCACAGGCTTAGAATAAAGGGGAGGTCATTTAAGACTGAGGTGAGAAAAAAACGTTTTCACCCAGAGAGTTGTGAATTTATGGAATTCTCTGCCACAGAGGGCAGTGGAGGCCAAGTCACTGGATGGATTTAAGACAGAGTTAGATAGAGCTCTAGGGGCTAGTGGAGTCAAAGGATATGGGGAGAAGGCAGGCACGGGTTATTGATAGGGGATGATCAGCCATGATCACAATGAATGGCGGTGCTGGCTCGAAGGGCCGAATGGCCTCCTCCTGCATCTATTTTCCATGTTTCTATGTTTCCACAATAAAGGACGATATTTGGCACATCGAGTTATGCTTGCTCACCGAGCAATCCCATTCTCCTACTAATTTTCTCCCCTGCTCAATATCCTACAATTTATTACCTGGTTTCTATTCTCCTGCTTTTGTTGCACAGTATCCCACTTTATCATGTTGTTCTCACTTGTGTTCACTAGGATTGAAGGCAAAGATGTTCTTGCTTCGGTACTTCCTGGGCTTGGGATTTCTCCCCACAGAATGGGACTTTGGAGTCATCTCAACAATATTATTCTACAATAGACTTGATCGTCTTTGTATCTCAGGGAGTTCTTATTTCACTGTGAAAAGGTACTAAAAATCCAAGAACATTCAGTCCTATAATAAAATAAATCCAAATGCTGGAAAATGAGAGAGGAGAGAGACAGAAGGGAAAATAAATCACACTGTTCATAAAATGTGTAAACTAGTGAAGTCCCAGCACCGTGGCATGATGTAAGTCAATGAAGCAGCAGAATGAATCATAAATAAATTGGTATTTGCCCAACTAACTGATAAGTAGATCATCTTTTTATTGAGTAGGAGACTTGCACATCTGTCCCATATTACTTACAGGCAATCTCCACATTTTCAGACTCCCCTTTTTTATCTAATGTGAAATGAAATGGAGTCTCGCCTGTCTTTGATCTGCTGTTCAAATAAAGAATAGTAAAGAATAGCAGAGCTGCTCTTTAAATTAGTTGTTTAGTTTACTTTAGTTTAGTTTAGTTTATTTATTGTCAGGTGTACAGAGAAACAGTGAAATGCTTGTTCTGCAAGCTATCCAGTCAAATCATATTGTATATGAGTACAATACATCTTGTGGAGCAGCACAAGGAGAATTGCCATATTCCGGCATCATCTTGCACCTTCCAAGTAATTGATACAATTAACAATATTTTTCCTGATCGGTTCTTCTTAATATTTGTGTGGTTCAGGATATATGTACTAAATGTAACCACTCCATATCATCCACACAGTGCTGGGTGTGGAGGTGACACTCCAGTGAATCACCATGTGCAAGGCTAGAATCTGTTGCCCTCTACTCTATTTAAAAGGAGCTTCTTATCCCAGACATGTTGCATCACATGACATTAATTTTACTTTTAGTTTTAGAGATACACCGAGGAAACAAGCCCTTCGGCCCACCGAGTCCGCGTTGACCAGTGATCACCCGTACACTATTTCTACCCTACACACAAGGCACAATTGACCGAAGCCAATTAACCTACAAACATGCACATCTTTGAAATATCGAAGGAAACTGGAGCACCTGGAGAAAACCCACACGGTCACAGGGAGAACGTACAAACTCTGTTCAGACAGCACCACCCAGTCATGATCGAACCCGGGTGTCTGGCACTAAGGCAGCAACTCTACCGCTATACCCCTGTGCCACCCGATTTAGTGAAAATTGTTTTATTTCAACCATGTTCAGCCAATCCAATGCACCCCAGGAATAAATATTTGAAAATGAACATGTTGCGGGGTAACTCCTGTTTGGTGGTGAGTAGTCGTCCAAAGAGTCGTACCTTTTTCTGGTCGCCGCTGGATTTTTAACATGTTGAAAACTTTCGGCAACCTGTTACAACTATGACGGAAAAAAATCGAGTAAGTGGGGACAGGCCCTTTATGTTGCCAGCCAAAACTGGACATAGTTGAAGAACAGTGTTGAAGAATGCATGATCTGAGTGGAATTGCTGGAATTGCTTTTGGGAGAATAGATGGGAAGAAAGTTCATTATTAAGCTTGAACTTTTAAATGTCGCTTTTTATTTGAAGATATTTGTATTTGGGGAATATTACTTGGAGGTTGAACATGATGGGATAGTTTAACAAAGGACAACGCTCACATTCAAACACAGCTTTCCAATAATGTAAATGAGTGGGTATGAATGCTAAGAGACAATGCAAACTTTTTTAGGAATGGACATTTGCTACAAAGAACCAAGCAATGATACATTAATTTGTGGTTGTTACAATGAGGAAGCTCTGTTAGTCTGTACAGCTGACTGCAATCCCCCCACATCCCACAAATTGACGGGATTCAAGGGCCTGAGCTATCAGGAGAGGTTGAGCAGGCTAGAACTCTATTCCTTGGAGCGCAGAAGGATGAGGGGTGATATTACAGAGGTGTACTAATCCATGAGAGGATAGATTGGGTAAACATACAGATGCTGCAGCCCAGACTAGGGGAATCAAGAACCAGAAGTTTAAGGTGAGGGGGATGAAGATTTAATAGGAACCTGAGTGATAACTTTTTTACACAAAGTATGATGGGTGTATGGAACAAGCTGCCGGAGAAGGTAGTTGAGGCAGGTACTATTGTAACGTTTAAGAAACATTTAGACAAGTAAATGGATAGGATAGATTTAGAGAGATATGGGCCAAATGCAGGCAGGTGGGACCATTGTAGATGGGACATGATGGTTGGTGTGGGCTGAAGGGCCTGTTTCCACATTGTATGACTCTATTACTCTATCTGTAGATGTTCAGCGTAATGTGCAAATCCTCATGTTACTGCCAATGATGCCATTTTTTCTTCATAGGCCATGTGGTTGCTTTTCAAATGCAATCAATCCAAACTCACTGGCTTGGCATGAACCTCAGGTGCATGTTCACTATTCTTACTGATATGACCTTGAGAAGCTTCTTCTATTGACCAGCTTCTTCTGTTGCCCCAGTGGTGTTCTTTTTCTAGCAGCAAGCATCCAGCACCTATTCCCACTGGAAGTTTGGCTTGTAGATGATCAGAGGCCCAGCTCTAACCCGGGAGCAAAGAATGTCAACTCGTTGTTTAAAATATATGTTTTTTTAAGTTTATTTGACATTCACAAACATCCTAAACCACTCGGGCAATATAAACAAATATTAAAACATTTTAAGTTTCTTTTTTGTGAAAACAAAAAGAAACATTAGTTTTTCAAAGCAAATCCGAAGGGAATTCACGGCTCATTACTGTTCTGCAGACAGCTGTTTTCCCATTGATTTAAATGGGCTACAGAACGTGTACCAGGGCTAACCAAGCATGGGCACAGTGGGAAGGTTTCCCAGCCTAAGCTGGAGTTGGCTGGAGTTAAATGTTGGAATCCAGCCTGTGTCTTGGAACCATAGAAATAGACAGCACAGATACAAGTCCTTCAACTCATCACGCCAACCATCAACCACTCATTTACACCCTTTACATTCCCATTAACTCCCCCAAATTCTATCGCACACCTACACAGAAAGGGTTAACCAATTAACCAATCAAAACCCCATGTCTGAGATATGGGAGGAAACTGGTGAACCCAAGGCAAACCCACGCAGTCACAAGGAGAACATTCATTCTCCACACATTCAACATATGTCAGGATTGAGCCTGAGCCTCTGGCACTATGAGGCAGCAGCACTACCAGCTGCACCATTGTGCTGCTCTGTGCTCAGGACTCCTGAGCCTCTACTTAGATACATGGGTAAAAGCCACCTGATCCATGCCAATGTGTTGACTCCTAAGCAAATGGTAAGGACCATACAAAGATTTAGCCTTGTTAAGTGAGATGCAGTTACATTTTAACAGTAGACCGGTTCTGAAAACCTCTGGCTTGCCATTTCCACAGGGTCACATTTTTAAAAAACGTACGCATTTAACTTTTTGAGTGTAATTATGACATCTCTGTTTTAATTCCATGTATATGACACATTTTTTTGTTTTGCTTTCAGTTAAGTATTAAAACCCTGTGAGAATCCTCTAATCCGGCTGGCTGCACAGCCTGGATGATGACCTTGCTGAAGCTTGGAGCAGAGATTCCCTAAATAGCATATTTAATTAGAAAGGAGAACTTCCATATGAAAGAAATCACTTTTTCTTTTTGGCTGGCTTCCTTGGAGGTTGACAACAAATGCTGACTGGAAAACTTCAGGCTAATTCTGTTAAGCTGTTGTTGTACCTTCTTGTACATAAATGCCAAGCAATAACGGCCTGTGCTCAGCAGAATCGTCTGCAGAGTTTAATTAATATTGGAAACAGACATACAAAAAGTCACTAAACGGTAAAGGGCCTGTCCCACTTGGCAGTCATTTGCGCGTCATTTACGCGACATCATTTACATGTCACGACGCACGACGCGCGTGTCGTGAAGCGCACTTGATGCGCGCATGGTGCGCATTACGCGCGCTTGGTGATGCGCAAATGGCGTCCAAGTGCGACAGGCCCTTTAACATTCTTCCAGCATATATAGTTGTCAACCAACATGACCAAATAGATAATCAAATACTTGCAACCCATCCCTTGAGCAGTATCATGCACATTGTTTTATTTTCCAATGTAAATCAGTCAGATAGTTTAACAATGGATTTACTCTTATCTATTTGCGATATGAGGAATAGCCACATAATCCCTGAATTCAGTATATTTTTATCACTAGGGAGTTGAATTCATAGCAGTGAACATATTTGCCTCACATTCCTGTAACATTTTAAATTGGTTACAAAATGTTGAATATTCTTTCATCAGCAGGCTTCATGGACAGTGTCTGGCTGTGATTGACTAATAAGACATAGGTGTGTAATCAAATATGCATGGTAAACAATTATGAATGGCAGCTGCAATACATTGTGTACATTTGTGTAGAATTATTAGTTAAGATAAATAACACTTGGCTTTGCCAGTTATGGAGTCATACAGCATAGCAAACAGGCCCCTTGGCCTAACCTGTCCCTGCCAACCCTGCCGCATCTAAGCTAGTCCCATATGCCCGCGTTTCACCAAAATTCCTCTAAATATTTCCTATCCGTGAACCTGGGCAAGTGTCTTTGAAATGGTGTTATAGTACCTGCCTCAACTACCTCTTCTGGCCACTTGTTCCATATACCTACCATCATCTGAGTTAAAAATGTACCCCTCGGGTTTGTTATAAAATCATGCCATTCTCACCTTAAACATATGTCCTCTTTGGTTTTTGTTTTCCCTACCCTGGGTAAAAGACTATGTAGTCATGCGATCCATTCCCCTCATTGTTGTATGCACCTCCATGAGATCATCCCTCAGCCTCTTGCACTCCAAGGAATAAATTCCTAACATGCCCAACCTCTCCCTATAGCCCAGCCCTTCAATTACTGATGAGTTTAAGGGGAAAGCTCCAGAAAGTAATCATTTAAATGTTGATTAAGTAATTAACCTCGGTTTAGATGCTTCTGGGTGACATTTATTCATGACTATACTACACTATGAGGCTGGACCGGGACTCGTTGCTGTGATGTTTTGCATTGGTTACTTTGCCCTTTTCCAGCCCTCTCTTGGCACCTCTAAACTCTCTGCATGCAAAGATACATACAAGCTGTGTTATAACCTGTGCCCACACAACATACCAATACAGAGCACCATCTGTCCACAATATGCCAGTCCCCCTCAATTTCTGTTCAAATTGAACGTATGCCAGTCTTTTGGTGTAAACAGTGGCTTGGGTACCTGGTACTTGCTCAGTGAAGTTTGCTTGATAAAATGCAGCTAGACGAAGTAATTCTATCACTTAATGTTGAGATATTCACATCAGAAGACATTTGGCGCGGTGGTAGAATAAGCTGAAGGGAAGCGATCAGTTTGCCTGCTCTGTGCTAACCTACAGTATAAATCCTGTTGGCAGATGGTCCGCCAGCCTATGTGTGCATGGGATGGGATTTTCCTGATGGAGAGATATTATCAGTGAGGAGAAGTTGGCTCACATCAAAAGGTAGCAAAAGGTTAATTAAAACAAGTCTTCAGCTGAGATAATCGTATACTACTCCCACATTCACTTCCAAATTATGTTTGCGAAACACTTTAAAGGAAAATCAAAACAAAAGTCATTATTGTTATAAGAGCAATAATGATTTATTAGCTAATTCTAGATTATATAGTTAATTTTATGAACTATCAGAAGATGCTTTAAAAGCAGAGAAACAAGAGACTGTAAATGATGGAATCGAGCAAAATACAAAATACTGGAGGAACTCAGTAGGTCAGGCAGCATCTGTGGAGGGAAATGGGCAAGTAGAGTTTTGGGTCGGGACTCTTCTCCAGACTAAAGTGAGATGGAAGATGCTGGAGATTGAAGGCAGTGCATCTATTGCCTCAGTTTGCCCTTGGATTCACCACTGAGACACAAGTCACATAACATTCATTTCCTCCGTTTCCGCAAGTTGCTGGGTTGAGGAGCTGAATACGTTTCATCTTTAGCCCCTCAACTTGATGTTAATTGTCACTGGTGCATCATTGGAATGGAGCCACTGACACCAACCTGCATTAAAATTGTTAGGAAAGATAAATAATTTGTTCTCTTTTATATTATTTTAATTAATATTGATATTTACTTGAATTTATTTGTTGAATATGACTTTTAATTGATTTAATCAACCAAATTTTGTTGCACAATTTATTTGATCATCGATGACCCTTCAACTTCACATGCTGTGGAAGGGGCTTTAGATTTTGCCTCCTGTGGGTGAGATGCCTTGTACAGAGCTTTCTGCCTCAACAGTATGATCGGTAGGATGATAGGAGTAGCGCAGTCTTGAAGAGTAACCACGGTGGCACAGCGGTGGATCGGTAGAGTTACAGCGCTTACGTCGCCAGAGACCCGGGTTCGATCCCGACTATGGATGATTGTCTGTACGGAGTTTGTACGTTCTCTCCGTGACCCATGGGTTTTCTCCGTTTCCACCCCCACTCCATTGAGATTTGGGCAGGTTTATAGGTTAAATTTATACCACTGCCGCACTGGTGAGTAAGGCAAGGCAGCGCCTTTACCAACTCGGGCAGCTGAGGAAATTCAGAGTCTCTCTGAGGATCCTTCTACTCTGAGGCTGTAGAAAGCTTGGGTCAGGCAGCATGTCCAGCAACATCACAATCTGGTTTGGGTTCAGCTCTGCCCAGTACATGAAGGCTCTGCAGAGAGTAATGCGTTCGGCTGAACGCACTATGGGAACTTCACTCGCCCCCTTGCAGGGCCTATACACCAGGAGTGGCAGATCCAGAGCCAGCAACATTATGGGGGACCTCCTCCCACCCCAGCAATGGACAGTTCAAGCTGCTACGGTCAGGCAAACGCCTCTGCTGTTATGCTGTGAAAACAGAGAGGACGAGACGGAGTTTCTTCCCACATGCCATCAGGACTGTAAACTCTTATCTCACCAGGGACTAATTTACTGTACTAATTTATTGTTGTGTTGTGTCTTTTTAAAATTTGTCTCTCAAACATGTAAATACTGATTCTGTTCTATTCTGTCCTGTTGTTTTTGCACAATCCGTAGGCATTGTTACTTTCATTTCACTGCACATCTTGTATGTGTGTGTGTGTGACAAATAAAGTTGACTTGACGTGACTTGACTTGTTCTTAGTGTGTGTCAGTGTGCGGGATTGCTGGTCATGCGGACTCTGTGTTTCTGCACTGTATGTCTAAACTAAACTAAATGAGCCTATGACGTTATACAGTGTCATAGCATTATATGGCATCATAGACAACTACAGCATGGAAATAGGCCCTTTGGCACACTGTTCCACGCTGTCCATCTGGCAACCATTTACACGCATCCTATCCCAGCCCATTTTATCCCTCCCAATTTCCCATCAACTCCCTTCTAAATCCAACTACTCGTCCACACACAAAGGGCAAATTCCATTGCCAATTAACTCATCAACCTGCACACCCATGGGATGTGAGAGGTGACAGGAACAGCTGGAGACAACTTGGAAGAGTTCTCAACAGCTGTGTTACTGCCACGCCAATGCTATGAAGCGAAACAGCATTTATGGGGCTGTCTCTGTGGCAGCCAGAATTATAAGATAGAAAAGGTGGTCACGTAGGTGAGGGAAAATGTGGGAGGAAGGAGATGGCATTTCTCTGTGTATCTGCGCACCCACATACCATAATCTACCCAAGCCATCTCCCTTGCTGGGAATGCCCCCCAAACCCCCGCAACAAGGGGCTGAACAATGGAGAGTTGATTGCAACAAACAGCTCAGGTTTGACTTGGATTGTGGAGTCTCGTAGACTCAGGACTGCAAGGATCTCGAACATTGCATTGTCCTGATCATTGAACACTGAGGCTGGGAGATGGTGTTTCCAATATAGCCAGGCGATGGTGCAATCTCTTTGGTTATTGAGTGCTGCATTCGGAAACTCTGAGGTTTTATGAGTGTAGAGTGAAGATCTTAAGTTTGCCCTCAATGATTCCAGCTTCTCCCAGAGGTGTGGGTAACATTTGCTGTGTGTGTATGTTGGTGCACAACTGCTGACAGGACAACAAATGGTGAATTATACATGAGGTGTCAATGCCAATTACTTAATAGGTGGGCATTTTGTGCAAAGAAATATGTGCTGATGCATTCTATTAAAAATAGAAACAGAGAAAATAGGTGCAGGAGTAGGCCATTCGGCCCTTTGAGCCAGCACCGCCATTCAATATGATCACAGCTGATCATCCAAAATCAGTACCCCGTTCTGGCTTATTCCCCATATCCCTTGATTCCCTTAGCCCTAGGTGTTAAATCTAGCTCTCTCTTATTCCTAGTCATTTTGTGTTAGGTTTCCAGAAAGGGCTGCATGAGTGATCTATTGGGCATTTCTATTGACTGTAATGTAATTAGTTGTTTTTTCCATCCCTTATAAATGTTCAGTGCAAACTGGGAGAGTATCCCAAATTGCATTGATCCCTGACATGCATTTAAATATTAAAACTGGTAGCCAGGTGTAGGAAGGATGCCAGAATCAACTCGGTACAGTAGCAGATGTCTGCACTTCCCCTAGGGGGATATCGCCAAAGCATGCCTATGTAAACTATTATAAACTAAACAAATGGAAATCCACCCTTGTATGAAACAGGTGGACAGAATAACTGGCTTTGCCTAGAACATCATAATCAGTTTTCCCCAGTTGGTCCCTCTCTAGTTTCAGAGTCAACCAACTGCAGACTCAAGCTTCACCTGAGGATTTGGGTGCATAAATGAGGTTGATGTTCTGGTGTTGAGGGAATACACTGTACTGAATGCGCTAATGAAATTTTAAAATGGTCCCCTGCGTACGAAACAGGCGTCTTCCAGAGTCCCATTGTCCTCTGCAAAGATCGGGAAGCCCATTGCCCCAAGAACAAACATCCAAACCTGCATTCTTATTTCTGTTTGTGCAGGAAGGAACTGCAGATGCTGGTTTCGCCGAAAGTAGACGCAAAATGCTGGAGTAACTCAGCATCTCTGGAGATACCTGAGGAAGGGTACGACCCGAAACCTCACCCATTCTTTCTCTCCAGAGATGTTGCCTGTCTCACTGAGTTACTCCAGCATTTTGTGTCTATCGTCTTATTTCTGTTAGCTTTACACAAAATAACTATCGCATTTAGACCACTGACTGTTAGCCTACTGGCTTTGTTTCAGAATAATTGGTTGTACATGTTTGAGGCTTTCAGGGGAGAAGTGGCTAAGTTAGACCTACCTAAGATAGATATGCATGCTTCTTTAAAATCGTAAACAGTGCGTGTAAGTGACGTCACGTAATTACATTGCAATGGCAGTGGCACTAAGTCAGAGAGACGGGGGTTTTGGAAGATGGGAAACTGGATTGGCAAGGAAAAGAATTACCACTGTAACATTATTGAGACATGCGCCACACTCAGGAAATGCAGCCTCTTCTGTCAACATTGCAACAACTGATTTCAATCCTCGAGTTAAAAATGCTCAGCAAAAATCTGCAGCACCAGATGGAACGTGTATAGTCGCTTGTTGATGGAGAATCCCACATTCAGGCACAAGCCAGGAGGCAACAGGGGGAAAATATGCTCCTGTCTGCTCGAATTAGGATCAAACATTTGAGAGAGTTTCTCGGCCGTGCTCTTGCAGTGGTCCTTCAGACTGATTACAGTAGGGAGGGTGGGGAATAAAACAGGAAGCAAAGAAGCAAACAGATGAACTCAGGCAAGGAGGTTCCCTGATAGACTCTCTGTTGGCTAGAGACGGATGTGAGCCCAAGAGGAATACATAGTTGTGAACTGTAGAACTAGTTAACTACCTTTAGTGGAGGAAGGGAGTAGAAGAGGGAAGGAGGGAAGAAGGGAGAGGGAGGTATTTGTGCCTAAAATTGGAGAATTCAATGTTCATACTGCTGGATTTTAAACTACTCAAGCAAAATATAAGGTGCCATTCTTCCAGTTTGTAATCATATCCCCTCACTGCTCACCCTCCCCGCCATCTCCTCCTTCCTTCACTAAAAGTAGATTACTGGTTCCATACTTCGCTTCTACGTGTTCCTCTTGGGCTCACACCCGTCTATAGTCAACAGTCAGCCTATCAGGGAACCTCCTTGCCTGAGGTCATCTGTTGCTGGGCCCGATTTCTCCTGTTTTTCTCTTCGCTTCCAGTTTCTTCCCCCACCCCCTCTACTACAATCAGTCTGAAGAAGGGTTCCGTCCCAAAACGTCACCTATTCGTTTTCTCCAGAGATGCTGTCTGACCCTTTGAGTTACTCCAGCATTTTGTGTCTATCTTTAGCATTCCCTCTACCTGGTCTTGAGGTGTCAACATAACCTAGATTTTTGATCACGGGTTTGTGGAGCAGGACTTGAAGGTTTTGAATCTGAGGAAGGAACGTTTCCAAGACTTAAACATTATGCAGATTTGCATTATTGAGCAGGATTTGCAGGATTTGACATGAAAAGTTATATTGTTGCAAATCATTTGCATAACCATTACGTATCAACATGGAAAAAAGTTTAATCTTCAAGAACCCAGCTGTGTAAACATTGATACTTCATATTTCCACATGGACGCAGCTGTACTTAAGGGGCTGTCCCACTGCGGCGACCTAATTGGCGAGCTTAGAAGAGTTTGCCCTTGACTCATACTCGCAGCATGGTCGACACAAGGTCCTAGGAGGTCTTTGTAACTCTCCTTCATGCTCGGGAGTAGTCCCCACGTACTCGAGGCCTCAGCTAAGTCACGGCGTATTTTTCAACATGCTGAAAAATACCCGCGAGTAATAAAAAGGTTGCCATGGAAACAAATCGATATTTTTTTTACTCGTACGTTTAGTCGAAGTAGGTCGTAGTAGGTCGGCATGTTATTCATAGGTAATCGAGGGTAGTTGAAGGTAATCGAAGGTAGTCGAAGGTAGTCGTAGATAGTCTTCAACATAGTCGAAGGGAGGTCGAAGGAGATCGTCTTCACTCTCCACTATTCGGTGTCCAATTTTCACGAAGCTAGTCGAAGTTAGTCAAAGCAAGTCTTCAACATAGTTGAAGGAGGTCGAAGGAGGTCTTCAACATGACACTTTTTCAAACTCTCCTAAACTCTTCTAAACTCGTCAATTACGTCGCCGCAGTGGGACAGCCCCTGTAGTCATACAGCACAGAAACAGGCCTTTTGGCCCAACTTGCACGTGCCAACCAAGATGTCTCATTTAAGCTGGTCCTACCAAACCGTGTTTCGCCCTTCTTCCTCTAAAACTTTCTTACCCATGTGTCCCCCCTCAATCTTCTAAATTCCAGCAAGTACAAGCCGAGTCTATCCAGTCTTTCTTCATATGAAAGTCCTGCCATCCCGGGAATCAGTCTGGTGAACCTTCTCTGTACTTCCTCTATGGCAAGAATGTCTTTCCTCAGATTAGGAGACCAAAACTGTACACAATACTCCAGGTGTGGTCTCACCAAGGCCCGGTACAACTGCAGTAGAACCTCCCTGCTCCTATACTCCTACTTTTTTTTGAAGAGAAGGAACTTCCTCCCAATATCCTATCAATGTTGATTATTCAAGCAATTTGTACAAAAAAGGCAGGTTGAGGATTTGTCCTCATGCTACATACTGGGAGTATATATATAGTAAAATCACTGCCTTGTGTAACATTTGGTGCACATGACACAGGAACAAGTTTGTACCTCATTACCGCTCATTTCAAAAACTGATGGTGAAATCCTCTCTGTAAAAATTCACTGTTGCTATTGCCTGAGTAACATTTTTGATTAAACTTCAGAAATTAATTAACAGGGTGTGAAGTATTTTTTCAAATTCTGACATTGTGCATGTTACAGTTGGCAGTTTAAAAGATTGGATAATATTTAAAAATTGCAAGGAATGACTAAAGGATTGATAATTAAGGAGAAAATAATAGACTATGAGATAGAACTAGCCAGAAATATAAAAACAGTAAGTTTCTGCAGATATTTAAAAAAGAAAGGAATTAATAGAATGAATGCTATTTCCGACGAAAGTGAATCTGGGAAAATAATAATGGGAAACTAGAAGATGCCAGATCTATGAAATAAATATTTTTAATCATTATTTACTGGGTTCCAGTAATACCATGGAAATAGCTATAAATATGGAATTAGAACTGTAAGATTATGAGACATATGCGCAGAATTAGGTCATTCGACTCTTTGAGTCTACTCCTCCATTTAATTCAAGATTCAAGAGATTCCAGATTCAAGATGGGTTTATGGTATATGTACCATAAGGTACAGTGAAATTCGAGTTACCATACGGCACTCCAGGTGAAAAGCAGTAAGACACACAACCACATAAAATAAAATTGAACAAAAACATCCCCACATTGCTCACTGTGATGGAAGGCAAAAAAGTCCAATCTCTCCCTCTTCTCTGCGGTCGGGGCCATCAAAGCTCCCGCAGCCGGCGATCCGAGGCCCTCACATCAGGGTGATGGAACTCCCTCATCGGGACGGTTGAAACTCACCCCAGGTTAGATCCCCGACTTGGGCTGTAACCAGGGACAGCGATATTTAAACAGGGCTCCAAGATGTTAAAGTCCACGGGGCCGCGGTTGGAGCTGTCCACAGTCGATTCCCGGCAAGGGGATCGCAGCTCCACGATGGTAAATCCATGCCACGCCTTGAAGCGCCAGGTTGGTCTCCAGGAAAGGCCGTACCGTTCCACGATGTTAGGCCGCAATGGAGGCCGGAGATACGACATGGAAAAAATCCCTTCTCCGTCGAGGTTAAAGATTGAAAAAGTTTCCCCCAAACCCCCACCCCCCACACAAAACAAACCAAGAAACATTAAAACATACTTTTAACATATACTGTACTTAAAATAACAAAACAGAAAGAAAAGACAGACGTGATGGCTTATTCATTTTTCCTTCTCAATTCCATTCTCCTGCCTTCTCCCCAGAACTTTTGACACTCAAGAACCAATCAATCTGTGCCTTAAAAGTATCCAATTCCTTGGTCTCCATCTGTGGCAATGTATTCCTCAGATTCACCACTCTCTGGCTAAAGGAATTCTGCATCATCTCCATTTTGAAAGTACATCATTTTATTCGGAGGCTGTGCCATCTTGTCTCAGATTCTCCCATTACTGGAAACATCTTTTCCACGTCCACTCTATCTAGGCCTTTCATTATCTGGTAGCTTTCTATGAAATTCCCCCTCATCCTAAACCCCATTGAGTACAGTCACAGACCCTTCCAATGCTCCCCATACGTTAACCTATTCACTCCTGAGATCATTCTTGCAAACCTCCTCTGGACCCTCTCTAAAGCCAACACATTCTTCCCTAGATATGGGGCCCAATACTGCTCATAATATTCAAAGTATGGCTTCACCAGCGACTGATAAAGTCTCAGCATTACATCCTTACTTTTATATTCTAGTCCCCTCGAAGTGAATGCTAACATTGCATTTGCCTTCTTTACCGCAGACTCAACCTGCAAATTAATCTTTTGGGAATCCTGCACCAGCACCCCAAAATTCCATTGCACCTCCAAATTGGAAAGGACAAGGAAAATTACAACTACCATTACATTACAACGATAATGGGTGAATTGTTGGAGTTGCAGGCTGAAATATCTCGTGTCCTTATGGATTCCAACATCAGGTCTTAAAAGAAGCGGCTGGCTTGTAATTTTCCAAAATGTCCTAGCTTTGAGGAAAGTTCCATTAGATTGGAAAAATAAATAAAATGTTAGTCCTTTATTAAAAAGAGGAGGGAGACAAAAAGCAGAAAACTGTCGGTCAGCTATAACACCTGTCAAAGTGAAGATGGTAGAAGCTGACATTAAATATGTTACAGCACGGCACTTTGAATAATTCAGGGTATCCAGGCTAAGTCAACACGGTTTAGTAAAAGGGAAATCATGTTTAGGCAATTTATTGTTCTTTGAAGAAGTTACAGGTGCCGTTAGTAACGGAGTAACCAGTGAATGCACTACACTTTTTTCCCCCGAGGGGATTTGATAAGGTGCCACTTCAAATGTGCAGAATAAAAACACATGGTGTAGTAGTTAGACTATTGGCATGGATCGAAGATTGGCTGACTAACAGGAAAAAAAAGTGTGTAGTAATTGGTCTTTTTTCTGGTTGGAAAAATGTAATAATTGATGCGCCCCTTTTGGATTGGTGCAGGGGCTTGCTTCAACATTTATATTTTACATTAATGCGACTTTTGAGGTTAGAATTATATGGCAGAAATTTGCAGATTTACAGATTCTGGCCAAATACCAAGGTTTCTGGGCATCCAGAGCTTGGTTAATGGCATATGGTCATCTGGCCTTATTTTTTGCCCACCAGCATTGGCTTCTAATGTGTGAATTTTATTTAATGCAGTAACACCTGTCCAAGCTGTGTGCAGCTGTGTAGATGCTTGTGTATGTCAGTGAGATGAATGCAACAGAATGTGGGCCGTAACCCAGAAACATCACAGGCAGTAGCTTGCGATATATATCAAAGAGTCAGTGGTCTAGCTGTACCCCATGTGTACCATTGCAAACTTAGAGATGCAGCCTACAAAAAAACAGTAATACATGTGGCATTATTCCATCACTATATTTGTTGCTTCTCAGCATCAGCACCATGAGCTTAAACCACTTATTAAAAAAAACCTCCAACTGTAAATAATGTTGATCATAAAACTGCATTTCAAATTCTGTGAAATATAACATTTTCCTCATGGGTATCGTGACTGATAGATGGTACAAGTTTTTGCAATAACTTACAGCTGTTATCTCATGGGTTCTTGATGAATAGAAATGAGAATTGGAGTGATGTTCCAGTGGAAACATCGGAGGTTAATATTCCAGAAACCAGGAGCTCTGAAGAGACTGTGGCTCAGTGCCTGAGTTATAGTTAACAATGTTACAGTCCAACTCTGGTTATGTCTGAGCAATGGCTCCTGGATTGAATAGGCCATTCCGTTGTATTAAATATTTCTGCCAACCAATTAATTAATCTCATCAGGTACCGAGTAATGGCATAACTCTACTGATGTTCATGTACATTTGAACTTTAAACAGCACCCTGACCCGTCTGAGTGGCATTAAACTGCATAAATCCTAGTCCAGCTGTATGTGCTAGTATCTCTTCAATAATGCATGAACCTCCACTTCCACTATCCTTTTGGAATATATCTAAAATTGCTAACACTAAACACATCGTTTTTTTTACTGTGATGGTCACCCTCTGCTGTTGCTTTGCACCATTGCATAATTCATTTAACAAGGTAAAATGATCAAGGATTGATGGCTTCATGTTTGCATCAGTGTAGCATTGCGGCTAACCCTCCACAACCCTACATAGCATCCAGGAACTAAGGGAGAGCTGTCCTGTCAGAGGGCCAACCTTTTGAACAAAACATTGGATGTCTGTAATGGCAGATACATGTCAGGGTCCCCTTGTGACTTTGCATTGGATAAATAGTGTTTCTCTCATTTTCTGGCTAACTTTATAACACAACTAACAACGTCTGTCCATTCATATTGATCCTTTGTGTCAGAATTTCCTATGTACACGCTGTCCGCTATATTTCCTATATTCTAACAGTAACTGTGAGAACTACTTTGTGGCCATAATCAATCAGGCATTCTGAGATTACCCGAGGCATAACATACATAAAATTATATTTTGATGTGCTTCCTAAATCTTGGACAAGATCCAAATCTATGTTTAAAAATTAAATAATTTTATACAGATGATTGCCAAATATATTTTTTACCATGTATAAATCTGCAATTAAATAGTCCAAATGAAATCTTCTGGTCTCAAAGAAATATTGATTCTATGTCTAACAACAATAAATGGGCTGTATACTGCTATGGGTTGGTTGCTCAATTAGATGTCACAAACAAGACCATTTAATCTAACTCCGACAGCATGTTAATGCAGAGTTCCACTCCCGTCAATAATTGGCACTTTGTGTTGGAGCTCTAATGCACTAAAATGTCAAGCCACAGCAGATGCATTGAGGTAGAATTAAATGGGTGTGGCACAAATAGAATATAATGGGGGGGGGGGGGGGGGGGGTCTCGAAAGAGTAAACAAAAAACATTGACAAACTTATCTCTTTATGCTGCGAAAATATTTTGGTGCATCTCTTACCGTGGGCTGCACGGTATCATGTCACCGTGGGTGGCACAGGGGCATAGCGGTAGAGCTGCTGCCTTACAGCGCCATAAACCCAGGTTCGATCCTGACTACGGGCACTTGTCTGTACAGAGTTTGTACATTTTCCCCATGACCTGCGTGGGTTTTCTCCATATGATTCGGTTTCCTCTCACACTCCAAAGACGTACAAGTTTGTAGGTTAATTGGCTTGGTATCAATTTTTTCAAAAATTGGCCCTAGTGTGTGTAGGGTGTTAATGTGCTGGGATTACTGATCGATGCGGACCCGGTGGGCTGAAGCTGTATCGGAACTTATAGAATGGGAGAATGAAGAGAGAACGGACTTTTCAGATAATTCTGTCTACCAGTGCAGTCACATGTGACCAGGAACAAAGTGCCAAATTGCCATATTTGAATATCGATCGTGACTATACTAATTTTATTTCAAAATGCAGCACCTCACCCCTAAATGTTTACCCCTATCCTTATTCTCATGAGATGCTGGAGTTACTCCAGCATTTTGTGTCCTTTTCTGTAAACCAGCTGCTGCACTTCCTTGATTCTACCCTGAATGTTGTTGCCCACTTGAAATTGGAAAATTGTTTAACTGAACTGGGCTGCTACCTTGTAATATTTATTTAAAACTGAAACAGTGACTTTTCATCTTGTGAGTATTATGTGGTGTGCAGCAGTCTGCTCAATATTTCATGCACTCATGGTTAATAACACTTTACAATAGTCTGTTAAAAAAGAATTGTATCGTATTTCTCAGTGATTTCCTTTGCCTTTGTCTGAGTGAACTGGGCTAAATCTCATTGTTGCTATGATGATAGACACAAAATGCTGGAGTAACTCAGTGGGTCAGGCAACATCTCTGGAGATAAGGAATAGGTGACGTTTTGGGTCGAGACCCTTATTCAGACTGAAAGTCAGGGGAGGGGGAAGCTTGATGTATGGAAAGGTACAGAACAGATCAGAGCCAGCACCAATGGCCAAAGAGCCCACAATGGTCCATTGTTGGCTGTGGAAGAGGAGCAGCGAGAGAGGGTGTTGCAGAACTCCCGTCGGAGAGAGGACAACTTCTTCAAAGTAGGTGTATGTAGATGGTTTATGCATGCAACCTATAATGTAGCTACCTCATCACCACTAACCACGCCCCATCATATTAGTATAACTGTGGTATCCTCCCTTTGTTCCTCCCACTTGGTCCCAGTACGGCTGAAGGCTGGATGCAGTCAGTGCTGGGACGTGTGTGCCATGTGCTATAATAAACTCTTAGTAAAGGTTACAGTGTGTCAGCAATTTTGAACCTTTACATGGTGTCAGAAGTGGGATTGCTGACAGCTTCCAGCACTCCCATGTTAACCATATCCTTCAGCATAGCCTCCACCTTACCCTTCATGGCGAACGACACTCTGTGAGGTGGGCGGATCACAGGCACCACGGATGGGTCTGTTGCGATTTTATACACCAGCGGCAGCTTCCCCAACTTGTCGTTGAACAGGTCCGGGTACTCGGATCGTGGATCCATCACTGCTTGCACCTCGTGGACCGTACGGTCGAAGGACACCAGACCAAGATCCTGGCAGGCCTGGTTGCTCAGTAGAGTTACACAGTCGCAATCCAGAATAAAGAACGACATGTCACGGGATGATTTCTGTAGCACGCAATGGAAGGTCGCCCTCCCCACAGGTGTTAGCTCCTCTCCCCCATAGGCACGCAAAACAGAGCGATCTGAAGTCAACAGCTTATTATTTCTTATCTTGTGAAACAGTGACGTTGACATTACGTTCACTTTTGCCCCCGTATCCAGCTTCGCAGAGAAGGACTTATTGTTCACGGTAATGAGCACAGATGGATCGGGGAGGCGAGATCGGCTGTGGAGGAGAGTGTAAACACTTGCATCTCCCATGGAATAGCTGAGCTCAGAGCTGGGGGCAGTGCCGACAGAGGACTGAGAATCCATCTCACTATCAACTTGCTGAAGGTTGTTTAGGAATTGTCTAGGAGCTGAGGGCACATTCCCACGGGACCGGCAGGCAGCTGCAAAATGGTTCATTTTCTTGCAGAAATTGCAAGATTTTCCAAGAGCTGGGCACTGTGATTCCGTAGGATGCACATAATTACAGTTTGGACACTTCTGAGATCGCGGGACCCGGAATGTACGAACGGGCCGCGGTGGAGGGCGAAAGTTGCCCTGCATACGTCGTTGTCCAGCAACACCAGTCAGATTTATGGCTCGGCTGTCAGATCCCCTCTGCCCATGTGGAGGGGTAACTACTTCGGCGATGCGGCACGCATGCATTGCTTGAGTCAGGGTTAGGTCAGGCCGTTGCAGCAAGTCGGCACGTAGTTTCTGGTCGAGCATGCCAGTGACGAGAATGACCCTGGTGAGCTGGTCGCGCATGGTCTCAAAACGGCACCGCTGAGCAAGGTAGCGCAGGTCAGCGATGAAACACTCGACAGGTTCGCCCGGCTGCTGCTTCCGTGAGAAAAACCTGGCCCGCTCCAATATGCGGTTGGAGGGCAGGTCGCAAATCTCTGCAAACTTGCGCAAAAGACATACCGGGTCATCGGCACATTCAGCTGGCTCGACAGGCTGGCCGTTGTCATCCAGGACTGTTGGATCGTAGACGAAAGCCTGCGCTCTCTTCATTGCGTCGGGACCGGCCAGGTTGAGCAGGAGTGAGGCTTTGACCGCGGCTGAGTCATTCCGGTGCGCAATATTGACGAAGTGAGTGTAATCCATCACAAAAGTCGACCATCGCTCCGCAATGTCAGCGTCAAAGACAAGGGGAGATGGCTTTCGGCATGAGGATGCCATATCAAAGCAAACCCAACACTGGGCACTCAGGGGACAAATAAAAGAAAACCGGTAAACGGGAGGTGCGAGTTTAACTATCTGACACCATGTAAAGGTGATTTCCAGGGACAGTACAATGCGATCCCCTGCCCAACGCCTCATGTCCCGCTTTATTCGCCCTCCGATGCCGATCGCTCAGCAGTCCCTGATGCCCAAAGTCCTGCAGCCTGCTGCTGTCCAGCAACGAATTGCTCAGAAGCACGAAATCCAGTGCCCCTCGCACGACAAGTCCTGCCGCCCCCTATCCCCACTGCTGCCTGGCCAGGTCGTCCGTTTGCAGACGTCTACCGGCTTTTCCCGACTCGCCACCGTGGTCGGGTTCGACAGCTCGCCACGGTCCTACCTGGTGGATTTTGAGGGGACTATCTACCGGCGCAGCCGCCAGCACCTGTTGGCGGTCAACGAGCCCAAACCACCTCCTGCGATTCCGTATACCCCTCCATCGCGTGTCGAGCCTTCCTCCACTAACTTACCCTCTGCTCCCTGCATGCCCCGGTCGGTCCATTTGCCTCTGTCTCCTCCCCCTGCTCTTCCAGGGTTCGCTTCTCCGGCCCTGCCGTCCCCTGTCAGGTCTTCTCTCTCTCAGAATTCTGCTCATTCAACCCCTTCTGTTTCACCTGGTTCACCTGTGCCTCTCGGTTCCCCTTCCAAGCTTGGCTCTCCACCTACCTTCTCTCTCCCTCCTGTTCCTGTTCCTGTCCCTCCTCCTATTCTTTCGGGTGGGGAGGGTGAGGGTGCTGTGCGCACTCGCTCGGGTCGGATTGTCAAACCTCCGGCTCGATACGGAGAGTTCGTTTAGCTTTGCAGGTACTGTATAACCAACCTGCTATTGCCGTAACTTGTTTAATTTGTAAGGGGAAGGATGTAGATGGTTTATGCATGCAACCTATCTTCTTCTTCTTATCGAGTCCACACACAAGATTAGAAGTTGTTCAGCCAGAGCTGAACACACTTCTCGGCATCTGCGCAATGGTGTCTGTCTTGCACTTCTTGTGCGTCTTGTGCGTGGTGGTGGAAAGATTGGTTGAAACAGGGCCGCGACGTGAACGCTCTTTCCTTGACCCCATGCAACCTATAATGTAGCTACCTCATCACCACTAACCACGCCCCATCATATTAGTATAACTGTGGTATCCTCCCTTTTTTCCTCCCACTTGGTCCCAGTACGCCTGAAGGCTGGATGCAGTCAGTGCTGGGACGTGTGTGCCATGTGCTATAATAAACTCTTAGTAAAGGTTACAGTGTGTCAGCAATCACTCCTTTACAGTGTACCTTGAGAAGGTTTCGCTGAAGAGCATGTTTTGGTTCATACGTAAACCTTTGACATTGTTTGAGCCTCAGGCATTCTTTCTGCTGATATTTTGCAAGAATGCAGCCCTGATAGATTCACAATGAGCATAAGAGACATTTAGAAATAGTGGGAAATGTCTTCGACAGTCTGGTCAATCAGAAAGCCATCGCGATAGTCCAGGGCGATACCTTAATTTTCATTGCCTCTTACCCAGCTACCATTCAATGAATACGGCCATGAGACAAAATGGACATTGGGTGCACAGGTCTACAAAGGCTATGAGCTACGGTGGCGCAGCGGTAGAGTTGCTGCCTTACGGCGAATGCAGCGCCGGAGACCTGGGTTCGATCCCGACTAAGGGGGCCGTCTGCACGCAGTTTGTTTGTTCTCCCTGTGACCTGCGTGGGTTTTCTCCGATATCTTCGGTTTCCTCCTACACTCAAAAGACGTACAGTGAAAAGATTTTTTTTGCTTGCTGCCCAAACAGATCAGATATTCCATACATAGATACAATCAGTTCAATTTCAAGTACAATAGATAGAGCAAAGGGTGCAGAATATTGTTCTCAGCATGGGAGCGCTGTGAAAATAATTTTACCAGAGGACTTTCTCTGGAACGCCGGAGGATGCAGGGAGACCTGATAGAAGTATATAAAATGATGAGAAGTTTACTTTAGATTAGAGATACAGTGCGGAAATAGACCCTTTGCCCCACCGAACCAGCGATCCGTGTACACTAGCACTATCCTACACACTAGGGACAATTTACAATCTTTACCGATGCCAATTAACCCTCAAACCTGTATGTCTTTGGAGTGCGGGAGGAAACTGGAGCAACCAGGGGAAACCCACGCGATCATGTGAAGAATGTACAAATTCCGTTCAGACAGCACCCGTAGTCAGGATCGAACCCTGGTCTCTGGCGCTGTAAGAAAATAACTACCCCATGCACCACTGTGCCACCGGCATAGATAGGTAGAAAATCAGAATCAATTTCCCAAGATGGAAAATGTCAAATACTAGAGGGCATAGCATTATGGGGAGAAGGGCAACGTTTAGAGGAGAAGTGCAGGGCATGTTTTTTTACACAGAGGGTGGTGAGTTCCCGCAACAGACTGCCAGTGTTGGTGGTTGAAGCAGGTATGATAGCGGCATTTTAAAGACTTTTGTACAGACGTATGTCTTATGTTGACTCCAGTCATTTAAACGATCACCCACACAATCTTCTCAAAAAAAGTTAGGTATGAGTAATACATTTGATTCTATAAATGATCAAACAAATCTTGCTGAAAAAGATCCATGAGAACAGTTAAGCCTTTCAGATGAAGCTGAGCCTAATTGGATTGTGTTTGTTGCTGAGCTGTTTCCATTTAGAATTAGCCCGGGGCAAAAATGCTCAAGCAGTGAAAGCTTTTAAAGTGCCTCAGATAATTTTGCTTGGCTTTCTGTCCTAGATTTTTTTAAATATAAGCTATTTTTGTTTATTTATTTATTTATTTTACTTTTCCTATATAAGTGTACATGTATGTCAAACTCCTTTAAACTATAGATAGACACTAAGTGCTGGAATAACTCAGTGGATCAGGCAGCATATTCGGAGAAAAAGGACATGTGATGTTTCGGATCGGGACCTTTCTTCAGCCTTCACCATCCTTTCTACAAGTGATGCCACTTTCAATCAGAAGAAGGGTCCCAACCTAACCCGCCGGGGTGGGAGATTGCAATCTTCACGTGGTCCGCCCTGTTTCGGCGAATTCAATCAACCTGGCGTGCACAATCAAGTAAGATCAAATAGAACAAGTTGCCCTACAACTTTAGGCTGTGCACGCCATACGCAAGAAGAAGAAGAACCTAACCCGCCGACCAACATCCACCCGCACACTAGTTCTATGTTAGACCGGTTTCACATCCTACACACTTGGGGCAATTTGCAGAAGCCAATTAATCTACAAACCTGCACGTCTCGGGAATGTGGGAGGAAACCGGAGCATCTGGAGAAAACTGACGTGGTCACAGGGAGAACGTACACAGACCATACAGACAGCACTTGTAGTTGGAATCGAACCCGGGTCGCTGGCACTGAAGGCAGCAACTCTACTGCTGCTCCACTGTGCCGCCCTGATCTTTCCTTGTGGGAATAAGTTAAAGGAGCACAAGATGCAACTCTTTCCTTCGCAACTCTGCAGCTTATAATGAATGTGTAAAACTGACCCACAGATTTTGTTATCATGGACAAGTTGCTTTATTGCATTTGTGATGTAAAGATGGTAACCGATGGTACTTTTTTCCTTTCGTATTACTCAGTCATCTTGCTGTTTTCTGTTTACTCCCAAATGTGAAAAGCACCTGTTAGACATACTGTAAACTCCCTCTGAGATCCCTGGCATTCTCACATTTTGTGAAATTTTCACAACCATCCCCTGTTAACACCTACTCCATGTTACCCTGTGCCTGCCATTTTCTACACTCTCTGTGACAAATCGCACTTCAGAATGTCAATCTGTGCTTGCATATTCTGCACCAGTAACAGATTATCTAGGTCCAAGGTCTTGAGAAAAGTTGTGTGGTTCAGTTCAAAAAGCATGCTGCAGTAACTGCAACACCACCAACAAAGGACAGCTTAAGATGTCACTAAGTTCAAGTAGTTTTGTATTAGACCTTGTATGTCCACCTGAGATGAATCTACTCAGCCTCACAGCACCAGACATGGACAATCCTCAGAAAATCTCAGAACTGGCCTTCTGGTAAACAATGTAACTAGAAAACAACTTAGAACCAAGACCAGTGCTTTGCACCTTTATAATATCCTCAGATTTCTATTCCCTGGGAAGGAAATGGCAGGAAATAAAATAGGCTTGTTAAAGACCTAGTATTAAAAGTAAATATGTGAAACTGAAGGCCTCCTTGGGTCAGGAATTAGGTCCATTTAAAATGTAGGTCATGTCCATTGCAGTGGGTGGAGTGAGGCCGGTAGATAAGAGTATTGTGCCATTTGATCTACTACTTTGGCTGAAATTATGAATTTCAGTTTTGGACAGTGTTTACGGAGTAATTAAAAGCCATGGATCTTCTTCTTCTTATCGAGTCCACACACAAGATTAGAAGTTGTTCAGCAAGAGCTGAACACACTTCTCGGCATCTGCACAATGGTGTCTGTCTTGCGCTTCTTGTGCGTCTTGTGCGTGGTGGTGGAAAGACTGGTTGAAACAGGGCCGCGACGTGAACGCTCTTTCCTTGACCCCAGCCATGGATCATGCGGTGGGACTGGTTTAATAAATAAATACACATCCAAGAACTCAAGGCTGCAGCCCTAATACTTGGTGACTCGGTCACTCTGACTCTTATGCTTTTCACTAACATTGAGAGTTTCTTAATGCAGATGATAAATTCATTACCAGCAAGTTCAGTGCCAGTCTCTTCCCCACTTTCACATCTACAGATTCTCTTTCAAAAGCGACCTGCTCTGTTTGCAGCACACAATCACGCCAAGTTTAAAGTGCTTTCAAAAAATTTGATGGCAAAACAGTCCACAACATTCTAAATGTGATCCAATCTAATGTGAGCTAATGGAGTCTCTCTATCTATGACCAGCTCATTGTTGCACAGCTATTAGGCTGCAGTTAGTGCCAATTCTTTCCTTCAAGATTTTAAAATAAAGAACAACACTTTTGAAAATTTACCAATTGCATTCATTATTGTGATTTCCAAAATGCAATTGACACTATGCACACAGCAACATGAAAACGACCACCTCACCTATTATTGTGATCAGGAAAAGGACAAAGTGCTGGAGTAACTCAGCTGATCAGGCAGAACTCCTGGAGGACATGAACAGTTGGATTTTTGGGTCATCACTCTTGTGTTGTTGGTTGAAGAATACACTCGTCAGACAAGGGAAAACATCTTTTTGCTTTATTGGAATAGTGTCATGGGATCATTTAGTTTGGAGATACATCATGGAAACAGACTCTTCGGCCCACCTAGTCCATGCTGACCATTGATTACCCGTATACTACTTCTATGTTATCCCACTTTTGCATCCTACACACTTGGGGCAATTTAGAGAAACCACAAAACGTACAAATGTGGGAGGAAACCCGAGCACCCGAACACCATGGGGGTCACGGGGAGAATGGACAAACTCCGCACAGACACAACACCCATAGTCAGGATTGAACCCGTCTCCAGCGCTGTGAGGCAGCTGCTTTTTTACATCAATTTGAAGGAGCTAACGGAGTCTCATTGCGACTACATGCCTGAAAAATAGCATCTCCATTGGTATAGCACCTCCTAAATATTGCACTGAACTACTAGAAAGGATTTTTTATTCAAGAGATTTTAGTGGGAATTTAACCTGGAACCATTTTGTTGGCTTAGAGTGTGGAGGGGTGGGGTGGTGCAACTAATATAACAACCCATCATGGAAGATGGTAGTAAACTTTGGTCAACTGCGTAACATCATATAGTATGACATATATCTGTTCTTGAAGTGAGTACTTTTCTTATTCAGCAGCTCAGAGAGCGTGAAACTGGTGGCAGCTCGCACCCTACAAAATACAGACAGCATCCTGCTGTGTGTGTCAACTCAATGAATAATATGAAGTAATTAGCAGTCAAAGATGGCATGAGCAGCAGTAATTAAACAGAAATTAACTTTTCAACAAAATAATACCAACTTTTCCTCTCTACAGATGATTCATCTGCACCCTGTTTAGGGTAAACTGAACTGAGAGCTGTACTTTACCAACAAGCTGGTACTCGTGTCAATACATTTGCAATGTAAAGTTACAAAACAGTTTGGGCTCCCAGTTAGCAACTAACAGAGCTTAAAGCAGGACAAACGTCTTTGACCTAACTTCTAGAGTTTGTATCTGGAGGTTGTGACCTGTCCAGAAGACTGCTGTAGGTTGAGCAGGTTGCCTTCTGAAGGTGTGAGAGTTGGGAAGAGATGGACACAAACCAACTTTGTTAGGAAATGTTAGATTTGACTCCGAATTTCCTTGTAATAAAATTAACTGGAAATATCCTGAACCCATTTCACGGCTAGAGGGAACTGTGAAAATGCATTAATATTTTCCATTGCTGTTGCTTTCAGTGGCCTTTATGAGAATTTGATACAAGTTGCAGAACTGTGATGGGGCTAGAAAGAATTGCATATTTCTAAATCGTTATCATCCATTTTTATACCATAAACACCTATGTATTCCAAATCAGAAATAAAAAAGAAAACACATAAAAATAAAAATTGATGAAGGTAGGGTGGTGGATGTTGTATACAAGGATTCTAGAAGGACTTTGATAATTTCCCTCATGATCCAGAAGATTAAGAAGCATGAAATTCATGGTGACTAGGTCACAATTGGAGTAATGCATGCAATTCTAGTCTCCCCATGATAGGAAGGACGTGGAGGGTTTGGAGAGGGTGCAGAGGAGGTTTACCAGAATACTGTTTGGATTAGAGGGTTTCAGCTACAAAGAGAGGTTGAATAAATTTGGATTGTTTACTCTGGAACGTCAGTCATTGGGGAGTGACGATAGAAGTGTATAAAAATATGAGAGGCACAGATAGGGTAAACAATCAGAATATTTTTCCCAGGGTGGAAATGGCCCAGACCAGAGGGCATAACTATAAGGTGAGGGGGGGACGGGGGGAGGGGGGGGGGGGGGGGGGGGGGGGGACGTTTAATGGAGATGTGCGGGGAAGATTTTTTAACACAGAGAGTGATGGGTGCCCGGAACACATTGCGAGGGATAGTGGGGAAGCAGAGACATAGTGGCATGTAAGAGGCTTTGAGATTGGCAGATGCAGTGCAAGGAATAGAGAGATATGGATCATGTACAGGCAGATGAGAAGTTTAACCTGGCATCCTGTTCAGCGTAAGCATTGTGGTGTGAATGGCTCATCCCTGTGCTGTACTCTTATGTGTTCCATTTTCGAAGTATTTTCAAAAGTCTTTATTTTCTTTAAGAATCACAGAATGGTTACTTGTACAGAAAGAGGCAATTTTCCAGTTCATATAATTTAAATGGAAATACCCTTAACAGTCAGAAATCATAAGTTCATAAGTGATAGGAGCAGAATTAGGCCATTCGGCCCATCAAGTCTAGTCTACCATTTAAATCATGGCTGATGTACCACCAGTCGGCCAACAATCCAGCTCATCGCCTGACCCAATGTCTCCCCATCGATTTATTGATATCATTCGGGATAGGAAATCTGCTAGCCTTACCTGGTCTGCCCTTTATGAGGCTCCAATTGGGTGATAGTTTAATTGGCCAATGTGCATTTCTTCCAGTGTGTAGGTAGGTGATTGATCCTGGGGAGGGAATTATGTAGAGAATTAATGTGCAGATGCTGGTTTACACCGAATGTAGACCCAGAATTCTAGAGTAACTCAGCAGGACAGGCAGCATCTGTAGAGAATAAAGTTGGATTAGTGCAAGAATAGTGTTAATAGCTGCTTGATGACCAGCATAGATTAATTGGGTCGAAGAGCCCATTTCCATTTTCTTTGACTCTTCACCCACACCTAGGTGGTTGACTCTTAATTGCTTCCTTAATTTAAGAGCAATATGTGATAGACAATCAACGCTGCCATTGCCAGCAATGTCCACAGTCTGTGAATGAATAAATAGAATGGCAGCTGTATTATTTCCGGTGGATTAATGCCACACTGAGTATTGAACTTGGCCGACCCCATTGTATCCCTGGGGCTCACACTGATAATGTTGTAATAGCATTTGACGTAAGTCTGTTTAGTGGTGCTTTAAGTCACAGGCAAGAGATATTCATAGATCAGAAATCACGGAATGGGAACAGGCCATCTATTCTGTGCTAACACCACTTAAAAATAATTTAATTCATCCCATTCTCCAACACTCATCTACATCCCTGTGAATTGGTTCATTTCAGATACTTTTACATGTCCCGTACATCACTGCAATGGAATATGCAGGCACGGCCACCCACGGCAATGCAATCCAAACTCTGACCACTCACTTTTATTTCATGCCTTTTGGCTCTTTTGGCTCCCAATGAAATACCAACCTTTCCATTGGTAAAGGTTAAGGTTTCATAAAGGGCTGTCCCACTGCGGCGCCCTAATCTGCGAGTTAAGAAGAGTGTCTTCGACCTTCAAGCTCGAGGGCACTCGCTTGGAAAACCTCGAACTGGATCAACCGTCAGTGTTGAAACTGCGAGGTGGATCGACCGACCGCACACACACACAAACACATCGCAAAGGCGGGGGCCAGGGAAAGCGGGGGAGCGCTGTCTGAAATTCAGACCCGCTATGAAGAGGAAGGTAAAAGACGGCTGCACAGTGTTCGGTAAGTCCTTTAGAGAGCGCGGAGGGGGAGGGGGGGGGAGAGAGAGAAGGGGAGAGAAGGGGGGAGAATGGGGAGAAGGGGAGAAGGATTGGAGACACTTTTAAGAAGTTTAATAAAGTTTAGCGGGCATTTTACCTACGGTTTTCCTTGGTCTTGAAAACTCCAATGAGCCAATCAAAATGAAGGAGATTGCCTACGGCTGCCCTCGACTGCCTGTAACTAAATAGCGACCCCACTCCACTGCACTACGAGTTAAAAAGAACCATGCCGACCAAATTTTACTCGCGGAAACATTTTCATCATGCTGAAAACATTTCCGCCACTCCGCGGCCGCGAGTATTTGGGAACTTCCCTCGAGCATGAAGGAGAGTTCCAGTGACCTCATAGGACCTCCTACGACCACGTGTCGACCATGCTGCGAGTTTGAGTCGAGGGCAAACCTTTCTAAAGTTGCACATTAGGTCGCCGCAGTGGGACAGCCCCTTTAATCTTTACCAATGGAAACTACTTTTCCACGTATCTACATCTCCTCTTTTACACTGAGAGCAAACAGTTTTCCAGTCTATCCATTTAGCCAGAATTCCCTTTTGCTGGAGTCATTTGACAATACTCTCCAGAAACCTCTCCAAAGTCGTTACATCCTTCCCAAAGTATGATGTTCAGAATGAGAGACTATACTTAATTTTGGCCAGACCAGTCTTTCAAGATTCATTGTGACTTTCTTGCTTTTTAAAGCAGAGGACCAGTGTGTTATCTCAACCTATTCTGCTACATTTAATAAACCATGTACAGGTACCCCAAGTTTCTCGGCCTTTTACCCTTTTTTGTATTGTTTCCTGAAGTTTAAAACTTACAATTTTATTTAGTTTAGTTTCATTTAGAGAAACAGCGTGGAAACAGGCCCTTCGGCCCACTGAGCCCGTGCAGACCACCTGTACACTAGTTCTATTCTATGGCTGATGCATTGACCTCAATTTCCAATTTATTAGTCCTGTGACCCACATTATTAATCACACATTGCCTAACAATTCACTGCACCACAAAGAAACTATCAAAATATGCTAATGACCAAGTTGCAGCAGCTGAAAATATAATCAGCAATCATTGTTTCACAAGAAATATCTGTCAGTAATCAACTCTCGTTTGCCTTGGGTCTCATATATTCATTGTGTTGCATTTTATATAAAACAAAAAAAAACAGTGGCTTACAAGCTATTTATCACTAATTTATACTTGTATGTTGCAGTAAGACTAATGAGAACTATTTTTCTCTGCAGCAATCTTTGACAGAATAGCTGTAATATAAATTTCAGTCCGCTCTTTAGATACCATGAGTGACAAATTGCTTCTTTATGGCCACCAAAGCGTTTTTATGCATTAGAAAAGAAGATCCCAACCCATAACGTCATCAATCCATGTTCTCTGGAAATGCCATTGTTTGCATGTATATGTTGGAAAAGGGCTTGTGTGAATTTTGCTAACAATCTGTAGAAGTAATTAAAGTAGTTTGGCGGTCTGAAGAACGACAACTGGGGTTTCCAACTATTCAGAAGTTCGGTTTCCAGTATACTGGTTCTCTAGACACGTCTGGTCACAACGGTGGCCAGCGCTGAACTAACGCGCGCAAGCAAAAACCGTGCGAAACAAGCAGCCCCTCCCGAGTCACGTGACCGCGGCTTCCGAATGCCGGGTTCGATCTCTGCGTGCGCTAGCAGGCGCCGCTAGGTAGGCAATTTTTTATAGCAATCGGCGTGCCAGCACTGCTAAAGCAGAGCTCAAGATTTTAGCTCATTTAGATGAATGAATCTAGCCAAAGAACCTTACACCTACCATCAGTGGTAAGGATATGATTAGAACCATTTCTGAGGGAAAGAGTTAATCTGCATTTGGAGAGGCCGGAATTAATTGAGGATTATCAGTATGGTTTTGTCAAGGTGCAATCCAGTCTCCCATCCAATTGATCTGGATTGAATATTTTAAGTAGGTATCCATGTGTGTCGATGAGGACAGACAACATTTGTTGATGTCGGTGATAATTATAAAATTGCTTTTGAACCATGAGGTGGTGGGAAATTCCATGAGAAATGTATGTGAGAAACAATTAAACAGCCATTTGTGTGAAAACCATTTGCACGATGTTTTCTGGACTAGACCTTCCTCGATATCAAAATCATATTGCTTGTAGTGGCTAACTAATATAAACTGGCTGAATAGTTGAACCATTCATTACCAGAGGACACTGGGAGCATGCAATACAGATGTAAACAGAATGCAAGGCCTTATGACAAATGTCTAACTCAATTGGAGTATAGGCAGAAAGCAGTCAGTGTCTAGGGGTTGTAGATAAAGTATTTTTGCACTGGTCTCCCACGTGGGGTTTTACCAGTGCTGATTGAAGTCCACTTAGACTGCACAATCTGCAATGCCCGTCAAGAGATGTGCTTGCCTCGAACCTCTGTGATAGGGTGGTGTTGGACTCCTGTAATCTCTTTAACACTGAAGTTGAGCCATGCGACAGGTTGCCAATGCACCAAGTAATTATTAGCCTAGTATATAGGCTGTCTCATTGACATGCTCATTTGTGTGTGACCTTGCCTCCAGAGAACTCTCAACATACTGTCCTGTCTTCGGTATGGTCTGCTTGTGTCCATCTGGTGACTCGCCCCGTGAAAATCCTTCCTCCAAGCCATTTCTGCACATTATCAAATATGCTGCAAGAAAAGTGAGAAAGACTGAATTATTTGGTGGCTTGGAGTATCAAATCAAGTGACGGAGTTTATTCCTCACTATTTAAACTTTGCTGGCTCGGACATCTTAGCTGTCTGGAAGGAGAGAGGCAGAAGGGCAGTATTGTGGTGGGTGGAGAGTATAAAGCACACACTTACACCACCTGCAGCTTGCAGGTTATGATGGTGGATGGTATCATAAATAGCGAAGATGGTTATCCAAAGTGACAGCAGGATCTTGAGCAGCTGGGCAAGTGGGTGGGGAATGGTTAATGGAGTTTAATGCAGATAAGTGCAAGGTGTTGCATTTTGGGAAGTCCAACCAATGCAGGACCTTCACAATGAATGGCAGGGCACTCGGGTGTGTTGCAGAGAAGAGGGATCTAGGAGTGCAGATAGATATGGTGGTCAAAAAGGATTGTCACCTTGGTTGACAAGGTACATTGGGCAGGGGCTAATTTTAAAGGTGCATTTGGCAGTTTGTGAATTTGATAATAAATCACTGATCTCAATCACACATGCATTGCATCTAGGTACAGAGGCTGGACCTCCACAAACCTTCTACTGCCTCCTAGATTTGGCGGGCTTCCTGTCTTCCTGTAGTTTTCAGGCATTTGACCATTCGCTCTGCTGGGCTTTCTAGTGCAGTACTGAGAAATCAAGGAGCCCATTCAATCCTGCAAATTTTGGCTGTCACAATCACTGGCAAGTCAAAAGAAGCGTTTGGACAGGTACTGTACATGGATAGGACATGTTTAGAGGGATATGGGCCAAATGCAGGCAGGTTGGACTAGTGTAGATGGGGCATATTGGCTAGTGTGATCTAGTTGGGCCAAAGGACCTGTTTCCACACTCTATGACTTATGCTAAGACTCCTGGTGCACCTTCCTTTGAAGAACAATGTGTTAGGCTCAAGTATTGGAAGCTAACTTTAAATGGGATTAGTCAGTCCCCCCCCCCCCCACACCACCGAAGTCACCACCGCAATCAACAGCACATTCATGTTGACTGGCCTTGCAACCCTTGATTTAAAAAGTCAACATAAAATTGGAGACTTGTTTGCATCAGATTAGGCAGGCACCTTCCAAGCTAAGATTCCTTTTAAAGGTCTTTTCATTTTGCTCACAATTAGCTTTATTTTGAAATTAATAATATTTCAGAAGTACTTTGGTTGGTAGTTTCCAAACCTGCAACATGGATGAACCTGCTATTCCTGTTGAACTAGTAGTGATCACCCGCACACGCAACAAGGGCAGAGTCCCTCTGGTCCTCACCTTTCACCCCACCAGCCGGCAAATACAACACATAATCCTCCGCCATTTCCGCCACCTCCAACGTGACCCCACCACTCGCCACATCTTCCCATCTCCCCCCATGTCTGCCTTCCGCAAAGACCGCTCCCTCCGCAACTCCCTCGTCAATTCTTCACTTCCCTCCCGCACCACCCCCTCCCCGGGCACTTTCCGTTGCAACCGCAAGAAATGCAACACCTGTCCCTTCACCTCCCCCCTCGACTCCATTCAAGGTCCCAAGCAGTCGTTCCAGGTGCGACAAAGGTTCACCTGTATCTCCTCCAACCTCATCTACTGCATCCGCTGCTCTAGATGTCAGCTGATTTACATCGGTGAGACCAAGCGTAGGTTGGGCGACCGTTTCGCCGAACACCTCCGCTCAGTCCGCAATAACCTACCTGATCTCCCGGTGGCTCAGCACTTCAACTCCCCCTCCCATTCCCAATCCGACCTCTCTGTCCTGGGTCTCCTCCATTGCCAGAGTGAGCACCAGCGGAAATTGGAGGAACAGCACCTCATATTCCGTCTGGGGTCCTTGCGTCCCCTTGGCATCAACATTGAATTCTCCCAATTTGGCTAGCCCGTGCTGTCCCCTCCCCCCCTCCCCTCCCCTTCCTTCACCCTCTAGCTGTCTCCTCCCATCCGCCCGCCCTCGGGCTCCTCCTCCTCCTCCCTTTGTCCTTCTTTCTTTCCCCACCCCCTATCAGTCTGAAGAAGGGTTTCGGCCCGAAACGTCGCCTATTTCCTTCGCTCCATAGATGCTGCTGCACCCGCTGAGTTCCCCCAGCAATTTTGTGTACCTAGTGATCATTCAATGTTTGTTTGATACAAGGTGTTCGCTCACCTCAAATTATGGTGATAGTTAGGTTGAAAAGGAAGCTTGAGTAACAGCTGGTGAGAACTGGACCTAAAACAGTTAATGTATCGTTCAGTATCACACTTCCTCTCCTAAAGTTATAGAGGCCCTTCGGCCCAACTTGCCCACATTGGCCAACACGTCCCAGCTACACGAGTCCCGCCTGCCTGCATTTGGCCCATACCCCTCTAAACCTGTCCTATCCATGTACCTGTCTAATTGTTTCTTAAATGGTGGAATAGTCCCTGCCTTAACTACCTCCTCTGGCAATTCGTTCCAAACACCCACCATCCTTTGAGTGCAAAAAGTCACCCCTCAGATTCCTATTAAATCTCTTCCCCTTCACCTTAAACCTATGTCCTCTGGTCCTTGATTCCCCTACTCTGCGCAAGAGATTCTGTACGTTTCGCACTTAAGAAATGTAAGTCTGCTTTACTAAATCTGACATAATTTAACTTCTCAAGTGCTTATTTATTGATCCATCTCAAAGGCTCAGGGTATCTTCTGCAGCAAATGTTGGCAGTAGCACAATTTACAGCTTGAATACAGAATACAGTTGTCAGCTTCACAGTTCAAAAGTGAGATTATAATCATTGCTGAGATCATGGCATTTGTCTGCTGTGGCAGTGAATGGAACCAAATCTCACAAGCTGTTACCAGCAATTGTACAGGGAGATATATGCTCCCTAACACTGGATGGAACTTAATACTGTAATAGGTAGAGTTAATATTTACTTACAAATGACATCATTGCCGTAGAAAGGACACTGAATTGACACTATCACTTTCAAAATGTTTGAGAAGAAGCTGTTAGACTCAAGTTAAAGTGGACAATCTTGTGAGAATCAAAAATATTGACCTTCAGTAATATCATCTGTCCTTTTAGCTACTTTAATTGTTTTATAAGATTAAGACTGCTGGCTTGGTATTGTGAAGCAGTTTTGACATAATTCTTTGTTAAGATGTAGTTCCTGCATGACTGAATTTAAATGACCTTTTTCAATTAGCTCCATTGCTCCTCCTTTACAGTAATGACCGTAATAAAAATCTGTGTTGATATATCTTCACTAGAAATGAAAATTATTTTGAAGATTTAAAAATAACACAGTTGTCAAGAAGGAATTCTCACCCCTTGCACAAACATAACAATTTGAGTTGCAAAATCTCATGTCGTGCTGACACTTTTAGGTTTTTTTAGTTTAGAAATACCGCTCGGAAACAGGCACTTCGGCCCAGCGGGGCCACTCCGACCAGTGATCCCCGCACATTAACACTATCTTACACCCACTAGGGGCAATATTTTACATTTACCAAGCCAATTAACATACAAACCTGTACGTCTTTGGTGTGTGGGAGGAAACCGAAGATCGCGGAGAAAACGCATGCAAGTCACGGGGAGAACATAAAAACAGCGTCTGCAGTCGGGATCGAACCCAGATCTCCGGCGCTGCATTCGCTGTAAGGCAGCAACTCTACCGTTGTGCCACTGTGACCACCGTTAGGTTGAGTGGAGACTGGTTGAGTGGAACTTAGCAAGTTCCACTCAACCAGTCGTGTTGCACTTTTAACCTAGAAACAAGGAACATCAGATGCTAGTTTATTTTAAAAAGTCTTTATTGGCAAATAAAAAGTTAAAGTGTTTTTTGTGGCATGTGGGAGACTAGATGTAACTCAGCGGATCAGGCAGCATGTGTAGGAAGGAACTGCAGATGCTGGTTTCGAAGATAGACACAAAATGCTGGAGTAACCTAGCAGGACAGGCAGCATCTCTGGAGAGAAGGAATGGATGACGTTTCGGGTCGAGACCCTTCCTCAGACTGGTCAGCAGTCTGATCAGGCAGCATCTGCGGAGAACATGGATAGGTGATGTTTTGGTTCGGGACCATTCTTAAGACAAAGTACAAACGTCACCTATCCATGTCCTCCACTGATGCTACCTGTCAGGCTGAGTTACTCCAGCACTTTGTGTTTTGTGCTTTTAATCCGCACTGCAATTCGCAAGCTTAAAGAAAATGCCAGAATCCACATTCTGACCAGAAATGGAACAAATAAACTTTAGCATGAGGGAAAAAACTGGCCAGCTGGGACCACATTCAAAACATCACATAATCTGCCATCTTTAATTCACTTCTGGTTTCAGAATTGGTATCAGAAGGATTCTATTCATCTCCGATATAGCTTCTCCTTGCTCATTTGGTGTGTTTCTGAATCCTATTCCATATTTGTAAGATTTTCATTACCCCATGCTTTATTAAATATTTAATGGAGAGAAAAAGTTTAGAGGTACAAACACAAACAGGTGTGACTAGTGTAGATGGGGCATCTTGGTCAGCATGGGCAAATTGGGCCGAAGGGCCTATTTCTGTGTTGTATGACTCTCTGATCATTTTCTTAGCTTTTGGAACATTAGGAGAAAGAAAGTTTAATCTTATATCATTCATGGTAATCTAAGTCAATGGCAATGAATGAGAGCTAGCCTTTTGGTGTGTTTTACGGTAATCATTGCACTCAATCAGTGCACAAGTTGGATCTCTAAACACCAACTGAACTGGGTCAATAGATAGTAGTTGATCAATAGCTTTTGGCTAGATAATTTTTCTCCAAAGAAGGGATAGGGAATCTTTTCTGTTCATTTGAAGACTGGGATCTAGCCTTGATAACAGGTGACAGCATAATATGATTGATCGGGATCTGGTAGCTCATTTTATAATGCTCTCCATTCTTGTTTGCAGATTGCTTCTCTATCCTATTTTGAATGACAGGAGAGTTGCTTTAAATTTTCAAGTCTTTTGTGGAGGAAAGGTGTAATTGAGCCATTTAACATTATGGCTAGAGGGCCCTAAACAGCCTCTGCAAAAGGGAATGGCTTCCTACTCAGTTTACAATTTAATAGCACAATCTGTCATGAACAACAAACAATAATTGAGGTTGAGAAAACAGATTAGGTAACAATAATGGGTTACCTAATCTCTCCTGCAATTTTTCAACTGTCTTCCATAGAAAGCCAATTATAACACAATGCAATATATTAATTTTGAGCGATATTTAATAATAGCAAGTGCAGTGAAGGTCAATGATTAAAGTTAATGTTTGGACTTAACATGGTCTTTAGATTTTACGTTGGAGATACAGTGCGGAAACAGTCCCTTCGTCCAACTGAGTCCACACCGACTAATGATCACCCCGTTCACCAGCACTATCCTACACACTAGGGACGATTTACAATTTTACCGAAACTAATTAACCTACAAGCCTGTACATCTTTGGAGTGTGGGAGGATACTGGGGCACCCGAAGAGAACCCATGCGGTCAGGGGGGGACATAAAACCCTGTACAGTCAAGACACGCAGTCAGGATCGAATCCGGGTCTGTGGCGCTGTAAGGTAGCCACTCTACCATTGCATCACTCTGGCGTCTAATCTATAACAGAATGATTTTCAAAAAAAAAATTCTTTATTGGCAAATAAAAAGTTACCAAAGTGTTTTTTTGTGGCACGTGGGAGCCAATTTGTAAGATGTACTGGTAGGATATACCACGAGAGGTTTTCTGAGCATATTTAGCAATTATAGCAAATTAAGATGAAATCTGACGAGTAAATTTGAGTGCATGATGAACAGTCAGAAAATACATGTAGCGATGCTTGTTTCTGAAAAGGGATCGGGTACTTCCTATCAAGGTTTAGGTTTATTATTGTCATGTGCACCAACGTACAGTGAAATGCTTTGTTTGCATGCTATCCAATCAAATCATGTGATACTATACATAAATGCATCCAGGCCAAACTCAAGTGCAACAAGCAGAGTGAAGGGAAAGATACAGAATGCAGAACAATGGATAATCGAGGGCAAGTGATGCCAGATCTGCCCAGATGATTATGCAGTCTAAGAGATGCATGTATGATAAGAGAACATCTGGCTGAATGGAGGAAAAAAATATGAAAATGGAAATAAAAAGGGCAAAGGCACAGTGTAATAACTAAGATAAAGGGTCTCTAAGCCTTCAATAGTGGTTTGCCTGAGGACCGATGAGGATAATTAGGTTTCAAGCTGGCGGTTCTTTAGTGGAGATATGAAGCACAGCTGAGGCTTTAGATAAGGACCGTGTTTTAGGAAGAGGGTGAAGTGGGTATTAGGTGATTTGATAAGATAAACATTGGCTGGACATGGGTGTAACAGAAGATGGAGAAACAAAAACCATTATCACCAGATAATCAGTTTGGTGGGAAAGCGTTCGGGTACATCATTCAGGAAGAACATAAACAGTCAATTAAATATGCGCAGCCCAATAAAGAAGTTCTAATACAGATTTATTGAAGGGAAATTAGGCTTGGTTGAATTAATTGCTGTCAAGATAAATGAGAGTTTAAGAGATAATGTAATGGATGTGGACTTCCCAACGACTTTTGATAAAATAACGACCAAGAAAGCACACCAACTTCCTTAGAAGGCTTGGGAAGTATGACAAGTCCCCGACAATTCTCACCAGCTTCTGCAGATGCACCATATAAAGCATTTTTATCAGGATTCATCACAGCTTGGTTTGGGAACAGCTCCATCCAAGACCGCAAGAAATTGCAGCAAATTGTAGTTGCAGCACAGACCATCACTTAAACCAACCTTCCTTCCATTGACTCCATTTATACTTCACGCTGCCTCGGCAAGGCCAGCAACATAATCAAGGATACCCTGGCCACTCCCTCTTCTCCCCCCTCCCATCAGGCAAAATGTATAGAAGTGTGAAAACGCACGCTGTCCAGATTCGGGGACAGTTTCTTCCCAGCTGTTATCAGGCAACTGAATCATCCTACCACAACCAGAGAGCAGTGCTGACCAACTATCTACCTCAGTTGTGACCCTCGGACTATCCTTGATTGGACTTTGCTAGCTTTACCTTGTACTAAACGTTATTCATCTATCTATCTATCTATCTATCTATCTATCTATCTATCTATCTATCTATCTATCTATCTATCTATCTATCTATCTATCTATCTATCTATCTATCTATCTATCTATCTATCTATCTTTAAAACTCTGTGTGTGTGTGTGTGTGTGTGTGTGTGTGTGTGTGTGTGTGTGTGTGTGTGTGTGTGTGTGTGTGTGTGTGTGTGTGTGTGTGTGTGTGTGTGTGTGTGTGTGTGTGTGTGTTTCTGCTTGTCTTGTGGGTGCCAGCCTTTGATTCGTTGCTACGCCAACACCAGACGCAGAAACGCCGAGATTTTTCCATTTCGGTAGAGATTTCACTTTTCATTCCAAGTATCCACTCCTGATTAAATTTTGTCGTGTTTATGTACACGTTTTTAATAAAATCCTTCTCCCCCCCCCCCCCACTCACTCATTTTGTCGCCTCCTGCTGGCCAGCGACCATAATGGCTGCTGGCGCCTGCCTCTCGCCTCAAAGACGCCATTTAAAAACAGCCGCATTGCTGAGTGCTGGAATCTTATGTTCAGGAACGGCTTGAGTTGGAGGACCACGTCTCCCGTGGGGGCTACGGGTAGGGAACGGGTGCATTGGGGGAGCAGACCCAACGGGTCTGCACTTGGTCTAGTATTATTATAAAACTCTGATCATGGATGTTTATGTATTTATTTGTTTGCTTGTGTGTGATTCACATCTCCTCGAAAACCCGACGCGCTAACAGTGAAATGTTTACATATTACAGTAGAGATTGACCTCATGATCTTGAAAATCGCCTCATCTTAAAAATTTGATTCATTATTTCTTGAGTTCTTTCTTCAAATTGTTCACCAATCTGAGATCTTTTTTTAAGTTAACGAGCTGAAGCTAATGAGTTGATGACATCACAATGGCTCTGCTCCTCGCGGCCAGCTGCGCAGAGCTTTCAACGCGCAGCCTGCTGGCCACTGTTTTCCACGAGCTGTGAGTTATGTAACCCCCCCACGTAACTCGCACTCGGCCGGCTCCCTCCCCCCCACCCCCCCCACCCCACTCCCTTGGGCTCTGATTGAAGCCGCTGAACACGCACTAATTTGGTTGGGCTTCAGAGATCCCGCAAGGTCCAGAGAGGTCCAGAAAGGTCCCATCTGCGCTGCCCGCTCGCCAAGTTCAAGTCCGCCCTCTCCATCTCTCTCCCCCTCCCCCCTCCCCCCTCCTCTCTCCCGTCTCCCCTCCTCACCCCCTCCTCCCTCGTCTCCCTCCTCTCCCCACTCCTCCCCCCTCCTCCCCTTCCCCCTCCTCTCCGCTTCCACCTCCTCTCCCCCAACCCCCCTCCTCTCCCCCTTCCCCTCCTCTCCCCCCTCCTCCCCCTCCTCTCCCCTTCCGCCTCCTCTACCCAAACTCCCCTCCTCTCCCCCTTCCCCTCCTCTCGCTGCCCCCACTCCCCCTCTCCTCCTCCTCCCCGCTCCCCCTCTCCTCCCCCTCTCCTACCCCTCTCCTACCCCCTCTCCCCCCTCCCCCTCTTCCCCCCCCTCTCCTCTGCCCTCTCCACCTCCCCCTCTATCTCCCCCCTCTCCCCCTCTAAATCCACCCCTCTCCTCTTCCCCTCTCCTCCCCCCCCCCCCCTCCTCTACCCCCTCTCCCCACACCCCCCCCCCCCCCATTGGGACAGGACCCAACGGGTCCCCCTTGATCTAGTACACTATAAATGGCTCAATTTTAATTATGTATTGTCTTTGTGCTGTGTGGATTGTATGCAACAAAAACTTTTCGCTGTATCTTGGTAAACATGGCAATAAATTAAACTGAACTAACACATAATAAGCCTATCTAGTCCCCTTGTGATGTATACACCTCTATAAATCACCCGTCAGCCTTCTGCATTGCAAGGAATAAAGTCTTAGCCTGACCAACCTCTTCCTGTAGCTCAGGCTCTTGTCCTGAAAGAAACAGACTATTCACCACCGTTTTACATTTGAGAAATAAAACTATCATTTGGTTGAGATTCTTCATTACAATGATGTCCTTCACCAGTCCTCTACATATCAGCTGCATTTTGATGAGAATTATATACTGGCTGCAAATGAAATAGACTGAGATCATTTTATCCCAGCATGTACTTGCAATAACAGCTCTGATCTACGTTGATTATAATACTGTGGCTGGCTGAGTTCACGGCTATTATAAAATAAATATCAACCAAATTTCAACGGGCAACCTGTGCTTCAGGAGCCATCTCTTGACAAAAGAAGACATTAATGATGAAACTCACCATGGGTTCCAGTACACCAGTACATCCTTTGCCCAATTGAATAGTTTCTCCTGAATGTTCTGTCTCTGTTTTGAACAGTCATGATCTTACAGGCAGCAGTAATCCCATCCCTTCTGAATACTTCAGTGACATATATAACAATAGAATATCCTCGCTAGAAAGATACCGCTAGGAGAATGTGACAAATTTGTGGGCAGCATAAGCAAATCAACATCAGCTTCCTATCCTGGCAATGTCCCCAGCATCAAGCTTGTAGGCATTCGGAAAGCTCCAGTGGGCAGCCAACGCCATTCACATGCTCAGCAACAGACTGTCACGGCTTGCATTCTATTCTTAGAATCAAAAGGTTTCAAAGACACAGAATAAATGATGTGAAGGTGTTTTCAAAAATCTCCCTGTACAGTGTAGCTTTGAATGAATACGTTTATTGGCCAAGTATTCACATACAAGGAATTTGCCTTGGTGCTCCGCCCGCAAGTGACAACATGACATACAGTGACAGTTAAGAATGATAGATAAAACATTAAACATTAATAATAAAACATTATTGATTAAACATGTGAATTAAATAAAATACCAGAGCAAAAAGGGGCTACAGATTTTTGGTCAATGAGTTGAGCTATTAGCTGTTTTTATGTCTGGCTGTGGCAGCTTTGACAGTCTGGAGTCGCCTTCCAGAGGGAAGTGATTCAAAGAGTTTGTGGCCAGGGTGAGAGGGGTCAGAGATGATCTTACCCGCTGGCTTCCTGGCCCTTGCAGTGTACAGTTCGTCAATGGAGGGAAGGATGCAGCCAATAACCCTCTCAGCTGATCGGACGATCTGGCTTTCCTCTCTGGCTCCTGGAAACCTTTGCCCAGGACCATTCATGTAACGTTGCAAACCTTGAGTCCATTCATTGGTAGCCACAGAGGCTGCAGCAGTATTACAGCGCCTGACACTCGGGCTTGATCCTGACTACAGGTGCTGTCTGTATGGGGGTTGTACGTTCTCCCTGTGACCGCGTGGGTTTTCTCCGGGTGCTCCGATTTCGTCCCACACTTCAAAGATGTACAGATTTGTAGGTTAATTGGCCTCTGTAAAATTGTAAATTGTCCCTAGTGTATAGGATAGTGTTAGTGTATGGGGATCGCTGGTCGCTGCAGAATTGGTGGACCTAAGGGCCTGTTTCCGTGCTGAATCTCCAAAGTTTAAAGTAAATTCTAAAGGAGAACATTGTTTTCCAAACGGACCGACCACTCAGCCCGTCAGAGCCTCCTATCTGACTATGGCAGAGTATAGGTCCCAGATTGGCATCAGCAGCTGTCACAGATCTGGAACAGAAGGAAGTCATCCTTAACTCTGAGAGGAAAGCTACACTGTGTCAAGGGGCTGCTTAACAATGGCGGGAAAATAACTAGGAGAGGAAGCTCTGGTATTTCAAAGTACACATGTAAAAGTAACACCTGGGAAGGTAGAACTTGCTTGTTCCTTCAGAACCTTTGCTTCACAGTGAGATTTGGCACACAGTCACATCAGGGGCAAGAAGCAATAGAGCTTCCTCGTCAATACCACTTCATACACCAGGAAGGGTTACAGGTTGTCGACAATCTCAGTGAATTTTTAATCACCTGAAAATCCTTCTTACCATCAATCAATCTCTGGCCCTAAAATTGACTTTTACAGCAAGAATTCTTATCCCTTCAGATTTAATTATTATTGTTTAAAAATCATAATATCCAAAGTTTTCTTTCACTTTTGCTTTCGATCTCTCTGTATTATGTTCCATACACGATTTTACATTACAACAACTATTCTACCATATTCCTGGTTTAGACTGGTAAATTGGACTCTTTAATCTATTAGTTTGAAGAGAAGGGTGACTGCTCATCTTGTTTATGCATATGCGGATGAGCTGAATGTATCTTCCTGTTCTCTTCCCTTTCCTGAATGAGCAACCTATTTAATGGATTAAATATTCAATTTTCAAATGCTTTCATGCTCTGAAATACTCACAGCCGTGCAAGCATGCGACAAGGTGTTTTATTATAATGTATAACCTTAACTCTAATGTAGTGATATATTTTTGTATGTGTGGATCTTTAAGATCTGAGTATAATGGGGGGCAAGTCGTTGTTGTATCTGATGCTGCCATTAATTGAGGGTGTACTCCCTTCTGCAAGAGGGTCCTTGGCTTGTTTGTCCTGGAGCAGCAACTTAATAGAGAACAATGGGCTGCTCTCAGGGACACACACTGAGACTAATCTCACTTGCTGCTGAAGGATCATCACTGTGCCAAAGATGAACTACAGTCAGCCTGAAACTTAACATAGAAACATAGAAAATAGGTGCAGGAGTAGGCCATTCGGCCCTTCGAGCCTGCACCGCCATTCAATATGATCATGGCTGATCATCCAACTCAGTATCCTGTACCTGCCTTCTCTCCATACCCCCTGATCCCTTTAGCCACAAGGGCCACATCTAACTCCCTCTTAAATATAGCCAATGAACTGGCCTCAACTACATTCTGTGGCAGAGAATTCCAGAGATTCACCACTCTCTGTATGAAAAATGTTTTTCTCATCTCAGTCCTAAAAGATTTCCCCTTTATCCTTAAACTGTGACCCCTTGTTCTGGACTTCCCCAACTTGTTGGTCTTCCAGTGTAAGCACATGTCTGAAATCAAATACTGCCAATTAACATGTGTCAGGGTGTCAAGATCGCCAAGTGTTTCATTGTCATTTGTACCTGCAATAAAATTCTTACTCGCTGCAGCTTTACAGGCCCATTAACACAAAGCACACAAATAAATATCCAGTGATCAATAATACAGGGGCAGAAGGACATTCTGAGGGACACACTGAAAGTTGGTGCTGTCACCACAAAGGCTTTGTGAGGAAGGGGAAGAGCCTGGGGTCCTTCTGCCATTGGACATTAAGGGTGCAAGAGTCCCGTGTAATACTTCATGAGTGGGTTGTTTAAAGAGGAAACATGAATTACATTTAATCATTATAGGAGTATGTACTGATTTATTAGCACAAGGAATGAACAGAAAGACGTGTGCAGATTGTATTCCCTGCATATGTTTTTTTCATGAATAAGATATATTTTCAATGAATAAAGTTTATTACCTTGCACATAAATCAGTTTTTAGGTTGTTTCATTGAACCACATTTATCATTGATTGAGGTGCAGAAACCTGGCGTCATTTAGCATGGAAATAGAATCTTCAGCCCACCAGGTCCATGCCAATCACGAAGCATCCATTTGTACTAATCCCACTTTATTCTCCCTGCATTCCCATCAACTCCCCTCAGATTCAACCATCTACCTACATTAGGGACAATTTAAAGTGCTCGATTAACCTACCAATCCATTGCTATTTAGGAATTGGGTGGCATCTAGAGCACTCAGGGGAAACCCACACCATCACAGAGAGAACATCACCCTGGAAGTCAGGATTGAAGCTGGACCACTGGAACTGTGAGGCAGCAGCTCCAACAGCTTTTACCACATATCTGCCATATATTGGTGGTTGTCCTGGTGAGATGCTGGACAACTCCCTGGAAATGCTATTGTTCATTCCTATCAACTTAAATGAAATTAAGATGTTATTGCTCTTCAGTATTCTTAAGAGAACGTACAGACTCAGTACAGACAGCACCCATAGTCAGGATCGAACGCGGGACTCTGGCGCTGTAAGGCAGCAACTCTGCCACTGCGCCACCATGCCACCCCTACTGGTAGGAGAGGATAGTTTGGTAGGTAGGACAATCAGTAATAATGTTAAATGTGACACATAGCGAGAGTGAACAGCACTGGTAGGGTCGAGCAGCTTAACTAATATCAGAGCAGGACTTAACCTTGCAATTAAGACCAGCTTCACAGTTCTCTTGAGATTTTGATGGTGGGCAGAATGTTGCTCCAATTTTCCTTTGCCAATAAATAATAGTGGTGTCTACAGGATGAGTAATTAGCTGCTTAATTATTTTTATGCACTGTTAGTAATTACAGGTCCAGAGTTTTGGGAGGAAACTGACTCGATCTAAAAGACAATCCTTACTTCTTGCTCTTCGTAGTCCGACTGTTCACTCTGGCCAATAAAGAGCAGCTGCCAATTAGCAACCATTTTTAAAATTTGCACCAAAGACAAGATCATTGCAAATAATGACAGTACACCACTGTGCCGCTGTGCAAGATGCGCTTTCAGTGCCAGCCATGCCAAAGGCTCTTCGATGGCTCTTTCACTTATGCTAATTATATCTGGCAGCTGGACTGTGCACTTCAGTTTGATAAACTACACCCCTATGCCAACAATTTATACGTGTGCTGCCAACTTTGTCTACTTCTACCTCTGGAAGAAAATATAATAACGCCTTTGAACCAAGACCATTTATTACTGCTGATGGGATTCCCCAGTTCATCCGAAATGACGGCTTATAAATTCATTTCTAAATTAAGCCTCAGCTGCATTTTGGAAAAGTTAATGATGAAGTGGCCTCCACATGTGCTGGAAAAGAAAAATCAAGGGAACAAAATATTCTGATGGTCTTATGAGACCAGGAGTTGGCACTGCGGCAAATTGTCAAACATCATTTCACAAGTTAATTTCCCTGCAACCTCTCTAGCTGAGAAGAGATGGAAACGAAAAGCAATGTCATTAATTGTATTCCCTCGTCCTTCCTTCATCGTTGCTGGGCCAAAATTTGGGATCTCCTAAGGAAACACCATTGAGTGAACCGAAGAGTAATAACATCTTAATTTCATTTAAGCTGATAGGAATGTAGGAATGGCTGCGAAGGAGCCGTGTGCGGACGTGGCGTCGAAGGACGAGAAGCCGAAGCAAAGAAGTCGAAGCCAAATAGCTGAACGGAAATGAAGCCGAAACACCAACAAACCGAAAGGGCGGGATGCCTAAAAGCCAACGAACTGAAAGGCTGCATCGCCTAAAAGCAAACTCACCGAATCGCCGCTCTGCCGAAACGCCACCTAACCAAAAGGCTGCGTTGCCGACAAGCCAACTAACCGAATGTCGCTCTGCCGAAAAGTCAAATAATGGCTTGTGTGGGAAAATGACCCCCACCCTTCCGTCTCCACCGGCTAGTGATGTGATGGACGTGGGGGTCTGGCACAATCTCTGACATGACCTGCCCCCCCGGTGACGTCATGTCCGCTATTTGACTTTTCGGCAGAGCGGCATTCGCTGAGTTTGTTTTTAGGCGACGCAGCCTTTCGGTTAGTTGGCTTTTAGGCGTACCGCCCTTTCGGTTCGTTGACGCTTTGGCTTCGTTTCCATTCGGCTATTTGGCTTCGACTTCTTTGCTTCGGCTTCTCGACCTTCGACACCACGTCCGGGTACCAAATAGGCATCACACAATAGTCTGGTTGTATATTTTCCACTGATCTTAAGTGTTCTAAAAAATTTCAAAGCATTTTTAAGGTAGTTTTAATTTTTAATAAACTTTGCGAATCGTTCTTAATGGAAACAATCTTCTGTTTGGCCTAAAATCACTGCCTGTTTTCTGCCAAGCTGTTTATTCCAGGTTGGCCCCTCGTGTGGTCTTCTATTGAAGGTCTGTCACTAACACTACAGCACGGCTGTGTGTAACCTCGGAGCGAGCAGCCGCTGCTCATACAAAATAGATCCATGTCAATGTTACAATGCCGAGTTTGTTTTAGGTTTCTGCATCTCTGTCTTTGATTTCAGAATGTCCAACATTACCATTGAGATTGGTTTTGTGTCTGAGAATTAGAACTACTTCTGTGTGACTGTGCCAATTAGGACTGACTGGCATTAATTTCTGGAGTTTCTGAACTTCCACTGTTAATGTTTACCTTTTCTCATTTTGTTTGTGTAGGTCGGGCCAGTCTATATGACAAAGCATCGTTGCGAATCGACCAGCTTCACTCAGAGGACCAGGGATGGTATGAGTGTAAGGTGCTTATGTTGGACCAGCAATACGACACATTCCACAATGGCAGCTGGGTATACGTCACAGTGAATGGTGAGTACCACCATGTTATACCTGCCAGAATATGCCACAGATGACAAGTCCTGCAAGAGATCTCCATTACAATTTGCCAGTAAGGGAATAACATCCAGCAAGGCCAAAAAGGAACATATGTAAGTCACATTTGACATGGATTTGGTTCAATTTTACGTGTGTATTCGACACATCCAAACTTTGCAATGAAAACAGCAGTTGGGTTGATAAGCAGGAATCAATAATTGTCATTAAAAATATATATTTTTTAATTATCCTGGTTTATGCACCCAGTCAATCACAGTCAATTATATTACAATTTAAAAGATAACACTGGCTATTGGTATGGATTTTCTGTTCAGGAATTTCAGTCATCAGTATCAGTTTATTTGTCATGAAACCTGTTGTAGAAACATGATGTCACTGAATTAATGAATTGATAGATTATGAAGCGTAAGTAAATCTAAACGTGTTTCATTTCTAATGTCTTTCTTCTATCACATTCAAATTGTCTGGTTGATTTAGTGAACTTCCAGTAAATATGTAATGAGGAATTCAGTGGAGGAGGATTGGTTCATGGCACTTGTGCTTGATTACATTGTATCAACTAGCTGATCAGTGCTTGTTTTATCCAACCTGATTTTTGATCCAATTTGAATCAACAGCAGTCCATGAATGTCCAGAATGAATCAGTTCCCATGCAGTTGCTGTTATAACCCATGGAACCATGTGTTGAATGTGCGTGTAGGTGCCACTCATACTGAGGAATAATCTAAATATTAACCATGCTGGGTACCTTATGAGATATTTGGACCCTTGGATCAAATTGATATTCTTGCAAAAGTACAATTATGTTTCAAAATGCTGAATAATTACTCTGAGGTATCTCCCTTCTGGCATTGGGACTAGTTGTGAAGAATAACGCCAAAGTTGATATATTTCACGATAAACAAATGCAGACCTTTTTTTTGGGTGTTAAAAGATATTTAATAACAGCAAAATACTAGACAATTTTGAGGATGCTCATTGCATTGAGCATTTTCGGAACTGTCTCGTTTTTTTCAGTTCTTTATTATCTCACAAGTTAATGTTCTGCTTTTAAACTTATTCCACCTGCTAGAAACAAAAGTAGGGAGCAGAGGTCCCTGTGTATGATTAACCCTGTCCTTAGGCTACTGACACGCCCTTGCTCTCTTCAATAGTGAAGGCCATAGCCTTGCATCTATAGAAACATAGAGAAAAGCCTCTTGGATTAGTACCAGCACAATGTTGAATCTTCCTGAGTTTAATATTGACTTTACAATTGTATAAATACTTTTAAATTGTACTTTTCATAGCCTCAGGTCATTACAAAGCCAACAGAGTAATTCTGAAATATCATTGTTGTTTCAATATAAGAAACACAATAACCAATAACCGATAAGCAACAGGATTCCACAGATTCATTTTGTAGTGATTGGGACCGAATAAAAGGCTTTTCGTAATATTAATCAAGGGATAAACGCTGACCAAAGCACCCTGGATTCTCAGTGTTCAATTCTTCCACAAAGTTGTCGCAAGGATCTTTTGGGTAATGCATTAAAGCAAGGCCTGCCCTGCCCTCTCAGGTTGGTCAGAAAGGCACTTTAGCAAAGGAAAATAGGAGGATGTATTCCTGGTGTCCAGGCCAACATCTAATATTCAAATCACATGTGGCATCTCATAAATGGCTGCTGAGTCCACTGCATTACAACTGCGACTGCATTTCACCACTGCAAAAGGGCTTTGATAAGCTAAGATCGTAAGAGGCATTTCTGCATATAAATGCGAGTCTGTTATTTTGCAGTAAGTGTTATAATATAAATCGTTTGACATTTTATATAAATGGCTGGTATTCTCCCTATTCATTTAGGCACCTGCTGTGGCAAGTATAAGCCCTGGCCTATGGCCAGTAATCTTGGTGTAAGCATTTGTCACGTTGTTTCACAGTTTACTGTGTTCACTGTACAATTAAATTGACAAAATGACACCAGAATCTATCTGGACACAAAATGCTGGAGTAACTCAGTGGGACAGGCAGCATCTCTGGGGAGAAGGAATGGGATTCCGACCAGAATCTATCTTCCTCATTGAAATTCAGTCCAACCATTTAGAGAGAATATTGCCATTGTTTCAGATGAACCTGTCCAGGGGAAATATTGTTTGATATTGAAAATGCTAATCAGGTTATAAAATCTCATTTTAGAAGCAGCAAGCAGTGATGGTTCATGTAAAATTTAAATGGGTATTCTCGAGGTGCTGTGAGTCTTTCTTCATCACAACGCTTAGTAGCTTGACCTGTGTAGGGCAGATTTTTAGTAACACGTCCCTTCACTGCGCAGTCTTCCCTTCCAGATCAATGAGCAGAAAGCCTTTTCTTGCAAGTGGCAATTTCACTCGCTGAGTTCAGGAGAAGAAAAGAAACCGGCATGTCACGAGACGCAATTCTGAGCAGTTACAGCTAAACATTACACTGTGCATTGGGTTCGGACACACTGTGCTTTCATCAGGCACAGTATCACCACACTGCAATGAATGCCTCTGATCATGAAATTGATCAGATCTGTTCATCCACCAGATGAGCTTTGTGGAAAGGAATGCAGCTCCTTTTCAAAGCAAATTGAAACAGCCACTGATTCAGGCAAATAACCCATCTTAGCACCAACTAGAGAGACGCGACATGTATTGTCACATGCACCAATTGGTACAGTGAAACGTGTGGTCACCCTACAGCCATACGAATAAAAAAAGAGCACAGAACACGATAGTCTTTAACATAGACATCCCCACACAGCGGAATCAGAGTTTCCCACTGTGAGGGAAGGCACTAAAGTTCAGTCATCCTCCTCTGTGGTCCTCTGTTGTTCACCCGTGGTCGGGGGGCTCCCAAGCAGCCCTGACCTACCATCTACCTCACTGGAGACCCTCGGACTATCTTTAAACAGACTTTACTGGACTATATCTTGCACTGAATGTTATCTGTACACAGTGGATGGCTTGATTGTATCATGTTTAGTCTTTTTGCTGACTGAACAGCAAGCCACAAGAAAGCCTTTCACTACCTCGGTACAGGTGACGATAATATACAGATAAACTAACATGAATAATAAATCAAATACGGATGCTGCCTCACAGCGCCAGAGACACATGTTCAGACCTGACCCCGGATGCTATTAGTACAGAATTTGCACGTTCTTCCTGTGATCATGTGGGTTTACTGCGGGTGCTCTTCCCACGTTCCATGGGTGAGCTGTTTGGCGGGTTAATTGGCCCTTGTGTGAAAGTGAATAGTGGAACCTAAAGTGGTGAGGGGGGGTTTGGAAGGCAGTGGGAGGAACGGATTAGAATGTGGGGAGGATTAAAATTAAGGGATTAAAGCAGGATCAGCGTAAACGGGCGATGGATCTATTTCTTATTTTGATCTTATTTGATATCTTATTTTTACAATGATCCTTGGTTTGAGAATCTTTAGGCAGAGAAATTATTCTCTCTGTATTCGCCCTGTATTTAATTGGTTTGTTTCAGAAAGGTCACCTCTCATTTTTCTAAACTCTGATGAACAGAGGACCAACCTCTTTGTTAATAACATTCACGTAAACCCCAAACCAGTTTGATAATTTTTTATTGCGCTCCCTTTCTATGTATGTCCTTGTTTAGTTAAAAGGATCAAAATTGTACAAAATTGCCATGTGACTGTTCATTCATTCTTCAAGTGAAGGACTACTCCCTGGTAGCTGCTTGAACAGTCTGGCTCCTACTTTTGAATGCTGTTGTTGTACTATCATCTCTTTAATCATCTTAAACATCGCAATTAGATGGCTTGGCGATCGTTTCGCCGAACACCTCCGCTCGGTCCGCACTAACCAACCTGACCTCCCGGTGGCTCAGCACTTCAACTCCCCCTCCCATTCCGTATCCGAGCTCTCTGTCCTGGGTCTCCTCCACGGCCAGAGCGAGCAACACCGGAAATTGGAGGAACAGCCCCTCATATTCCGCTTGGGGAGTCTGCGTCCTGGTGGCATGAACATTGATTTCTCACAATTCTGTTAACCCTTGCTGTCTCCTCCCCTTCCTCAGCCCTCGGGCTCCTCCTCTTCCTTTTTCCTTTCTTCTCCCCGCCTCCCCCCACCCCCTATCTGTCTGAAGAAGGGTTTTGGCCCGAAACGTTGCCTATCTCCTTCGCTACATAGATGCTGTTGCACCCGCTGAGTTTCTCCAGCATTTTTGTGTACCTTCGCAATTAGATCACTCATTAATCTTCTTTACTCAAGTGAATGCAAATCTATTGTCCACTAAACTTTCTCATAGTTCTCCAGTATTGCACTCTCACACACTGGTGCTAAAACATAAGCAACATTTTAGGTGCAATTACATCGTGGAAGATAATACTTGTTTTAAAGATTGCTAAATAAAGATTTCAGCAGTTAGGTAATGATAACTCTATCAAGGATGAAGGATAAAAAAACTTAAGTTAAACACTATAAAAGAATAAGTTTTTTTGCCTATAACTAAAATGATTCATAGTCAGCCCTATATCGGTAAACAGACAGCAACAAGGTAAGAAACACTCAGCACCAGTACTGTTTGGTTTACTGTATTGACAAAATTGCTTTCTGCAACATCTGAATTGCCCCAATCCTATTAATATAAGCCATACTTTATAATCCTCAGACTTATATGATTTCCCAATTTTCTGTTGATTACATTGCAGTGGAATCCAGTTAGTTTAAGCTTCGCTCCGCAATCTTACCCATAGTCTCACGTGACCTCCTCAATGATGTGACTAATAAAGCAAAGTCAGATGGCATAATTCAGTATGAAAGGCAGCAATACAAACCGCTTCATGCTTAAATGAAAAAGGTTGGCATGGTTTGCGGTTGTGAAGGATTAAGGCGTTGAAATACCTTGACTGTGTGTACATCAGCTAAATATGAACAATTACCACAGAATAAGATGAAAATCACTGTACTGAAAGTTCTACCAAGTAGTTCACAAAGCATCTGCTTCATAATATAAGATGTGTCTATACCGAGGCTCATTAAAGTCTGCACAGTAAATAAAAATTGTGCTTGTTAATCTGGTGACAGAAACAAAACTCCAAGCCATCTGCTCTTTGCTGATTATCTCAGTATGTCTGCACAACACCATGGCGGGTCACCATGGCTTAAGATGTAGTAGTGTCTGCTCTCAGTTTGGAGTTTTAACATAGAATGTAGAGCAATACAGCATGGAAAAAGGCCCTTCGGCCCACAATGTTTGTGCTGGGTGTGATCCCTAGTTGAACTGATCTTGTCTTCCCGTACATGGTCCATATCCCCTATTCCCAGCACTTCCAGGTACCTATCTAAACGCCTCTTAAATGCCACTGTCATATCTGCCTCCATCACCACCACCCCTGGCAACGCGTACCAGGCTCCTACTACTCTCTGTGTAAAAAAACCTGCCCCGCACTTCTCCATTTATACTTTTCCCCTCTCACACTATCGTTATGCTCTCTGTGTGCAAAGTCGTTGATGACATAGCAGGAAAAGTAAGGTTTTCGAGATCTGAATGTGCATGGCAAAAACTATTTATATCCCAAAAATGGAGTTTGCGATATCAACGGGGGAATGCAAGTTGGTAAGTTCAATGTTCAATAAAGGCCAACATCAAAGCTGAAAGAAAATTGAAGAGAGAGAAAGGATGATTGTTTTAAAGGAAAGAAAACAAAAGGCACGCAGGCAGACCTTTATTGTAAATATTTAATTTGAACTTTTAAAAATTTCTGACAGCATTTAAAACTTGAAGGAGTACGTTAATTGGAAGTAACTGATGTAGATCATTTTGTTAAAAGAATAATACACATGAAATGATGGATGAGCCTGCTGCAGTGGGATTAGTTCAGATCAACACCTGCGGCTACTATTCAATGTTTAGTGGGTTTCAATGGTGAAGCCAAAGGTAAGGGACCACTTTCACAAAGCTAACTCGGGCAGCAATTGACTATTTAATGCAGCTGTCCCTCCCTCGAAGCTGGGTGTTATTGACATTGAAGTAACAGTGAGGGAAACTGGCAAGAGGCTAGGCCCATTCATTGGCAAGAGCATTTGCTGCATCACAGTAAATTAAGTCATTTAGCTGGATTGTGTTCACATTAACAATTCAGTTCCCTGCTTAAATTGAATACAAGTCTTGTGGTTCATTTTGGTACAGATTCAAAAACGGAATACTTATTCTATGCCTGGCTCTACTTGTTGGCTGTACTCAATAGTTACAGGACAATAGATTATAGAAATAAAGAACTGCAGTTGCTGTTTTACAAAAAAAAAACACCCAAAACTCAGAAGGTCAGCATCCTTTGAGAACTTGGATAGGTGACGTTTCAGTTGGGATCCTTCTTCAGTCTGAATGTTGGGGGGGTGGGGGGGGGGGGCTAGAAAGTTCGAAGAATAAGATAGGTTATTTTCATGGAACAATCAAAGGCTATACCAGAGTAAAGAGGTCACGGCCTTTTATCCTTGCTAGGTCAGTCAGTGCACATGCATGAGGGAGCAAGATGCGTCGTGCTTTTTCTGTGCTTTGATATTCAAGCAATAAAAAAATTGGATGGACAAACATATTAATAACCTTTTATGCTCATTCACATTTGGAACATTGTGAGCAATTTTGGGCACCATAGCTGAGGAAGGATGTGCAGGCTCTGGAGAGGGTCCAGAGGAAGTTTACAAGAATGATCCCAGGAATGAGTAGGTTAACCTATGATGAGCGTTTTTCGGCACTGGCCCTGTACTCGCTGGAGTTTAGAAGGATGAGGGGACACCTCATTGAAACATTCAGAATAGTGAAAGGCTTTGATAGAGTGGATGTGGATAGAATGTTTCCACTAGTGGGAGAGTCTAGGACTACAGGTCCTAAGCTCAGAATCAAAGGACATTCTTTTCTGAAGGAGATGAGGTGAAATGTCTTTAGTCAGAGTGTGGTGAATCCGTGGAATTATTTGCCACAGAAGGCTGTGGAGGCCAAGTCAGTGGATATTTTTAATAGACAATAGACTATATGTGTAGGAGTAGGCCATCCGAGCCAGCACCGCCATTCAATGTGATCATGGCTGATCATCCACAATCAGTACCCCGTTCCTGCCTTCTTTCCATATCCCTTAACTCCACTATCCCTAAGAGCTCTATCTAACTATCTCTTGAAAGCATCCAGAGAACCAGCCTCCACCCCCCTCTGAGGCAGAGAATTCCACACACTCACAACTCTTTGTGTGAAAATATTTTTCTTCATCTTCGTTCTAAATGGCTTATCACTTATTCTTAAACTATGGCCCCTGGTTCTGGACTCCCCCAACATTAGGAACATGTTTCCTGCCTCTGGCATGTTCTAACCTTTAATAATCTTATATGTTTCAATAAGATTCCCTCTCATCCTTCTAAATTCCAGAGTATACAAGCCCAGCCGCTCCAATCTATCAACATATGACAGTCCTGCCATCCCAGGAATTAACCTCGTGAACCTACGCTGCACTACCTCAATAGCAAGAATGTCCTTCCTCAAGTTTGGAGACCAAAACTGCACACAATATTCCAGGTGTGCTCTCATTAGGGCCCTGTACAAATGCAGGAGGACCTCTTTGCTCCTGTAGTCAACTCCTCGTGTTATGAAGGCCAATGTGCCATTCACTTTCTTGACTGCCTGCTGCACCTGCATGCTTACTTTCAGTGACTGATGAACAAGGACCACCAGATCCCGTTGTACTTCCTCTTTTCCCAACTTGACACCATTTAGATAATAATCTGGCAGAGTTAGATAGATTCTTGATAGTACTGGTGTCAGAAGTTATGGGGAGAGGGCAGGAGAATGGGGTTATGATTGAATGGCGGAGTAGACTTGATGGGCCGAATTCTACTCCTATTCCTCATGACCTCATGACCAATATTATATTGGTGGGGAGTTGGTACGCAGAGTGGGGTTTTGGACTTCTGGATATCTCAAATGTTTTTTAGGTTAATGCTGCAAAATTGAAGTTCAACTTCTTTTAGTGAATTAAATAAATGTCGCAATTAGCCCTGGTGCCTATTTAGAGGACCTGCAATAATCACCGAGTTGGTGAAATATTTTCGGAAGATTTGTACCCTTTTTCCTTTGCTAAAACACAATAGCAAGCTGCCATGGAAGGAAGGAAAGATAAGGAGAGGCAGAGGTGCTATAATTCATGAGTGTTTATTGACAGACCCACCTCCCAGCACCAGTTGAGTCTTGCAGCCCATACCGCAGTGAGACATGAGCATATAAACTGGAGAAATCGCAGCAGGTATATGGCTTTAGATTATATTCATTAAGCACCATGAGACCTTGGAATAATGATGGCAATGCTCAGAGCAGTAAAAACTCTGCAGAGAGCAAAACATCAGTGTCCCAGTCAGGCAATTTTAATTCCCATCTGCCTGATGACTTGCTGCTTGGTTTGCTCTCAATTTGACTGAGTTAAATTGAGGGGTGTAGGTTGTACATCATTTGTCCAATTTCTGTTGGTGAGGCAGAGATGAACGTCATACGCACTGATATCATCAAATACGCAAGTGATTCTGCAAAAATGACAGCTGTGGAGGGAGAAATCTTGCCCACAAGTGCTTTCTCCAATTCCCCAAATTAGGAATTCAACATGGGACAGTGCAAACCTGAGGTAAAAGTGCACAAAAGTTCCTTCATGCATGAGTCATGTAGCTGTACAGCACAGAAATGTGCCCTTCACCCATATGTCTTGCTGATCTTTTTGACCATCTATTCAAACCCCATTTGTTTACATTAAGGCCATATCCTTCTATGCCTTATCTATTTACTTGTCTGTGTAATGGACTCTTAATAAATAATTCCACCGCCTCTGGCAATATATTGCAGATAACAACCACACTGTGTAAGAAACTTGCCCTTCAGATCCCCAAATTAAGTCTATACCTTTGTGCTTTTGATACCACAGCACTCCAAGTTCTAAGGTGTTGTGTGCATGGATTTTAAACTATGGATTTTACATATTGTCTCATTCATTGATGTTTGACTCTCTGACATTGGAGCACCCTCCCTCAGTCTTGATATCAATCCTTGCAATGAAGAGCATGCAACCTCCTTCTTTCATTCCTCTTTCAAAATGTATCAATGCAATCTGTTTCTCAACTGCCCTTAGAAAGAAAGACTTTGGATTCTTGCTCTGGTTTTTATGCCTAAGGTACTCACGATACAATTCAGAAGAACAAGTGAAAGGGAAATAAACTTCTGCAGCTGCTCCACCAATCAATAAACATGGCTGACCTTTTTCCTTCATGCACTTAAGTAATTTGAATGTGTCATCGTTGCTGCAACCTGGGCCAATATTGAAGCCAATGTGGCCCCCGAATAAAGCTATTAATTTGTTTCATGGATCATTGCTGAGGAATAATTGCTGATTAATGAGCGAGATTACACAGGGCATAGAATACCCAAGAATACGCACAATATAACGCAAAGCTTTCATAGTGTTCCTGATGCGAGTCCGATGACTCCTGGCTTCTGTCCCATCCGATAGTCTGCCTTCCTGTGCCTAATTTTGCAGTAATGGATCTGCTAACTCTCTTATGTGTAGTAAGGAACTGCAGATGCTGGTATAAATCAAAGACAGTTGCAAAATGCTGGAGTAACTCAGCGGGACAGGCAACATCTCTGGAGATCCTTCTCTCTTATCCTGCTAACTCTCTTATCCTGAATCAGTGTAGCCACAGCATTCATGGAGAGCATTACAGGACCTCCGAAAACTGGCAGGAAATGCAGACCTATGTAAATCGAAAAGTGATGAAACAAAACAGATCCAATAATTCTGAAATACAAACAAAGCAGATCAGCAAAGATATCAGTCTTGAAATACAATTGGTCAGCTTATGTATACCATTGATTGAATCTAGAAGGTGAAATGATTGATGCCTGTAATTGGGGATTTGATGCATGCATGGATCGTGAAGTTGGTGATTTTGATACGCTGAGATGCCTCGAATAGCTCATTGATGGTCATATCAAGGCATCATTCCATTATTATATTCCAGACCCGATCGCTTAACATGTGAAAACAAAATCATATACTTCTGATTCTTTTGCCAGTCACCTTCATTCTATGTCTCCTTATTTTTGATCTCTCTGCCAATTGAAGCGGTGTCACTCAATCTTCTCTGCCGTGAACTTAAATGCTGTTATCAACTCTCTTGGCAATTTCCTCCATTCCAAGGGAAAAAACGAAGCCTCTTCAATCCCTGGAATCCTTGGTAAATCTCCACCGCATATTTTCTATAAGGCCAGTATATCTTTCTTCAAGTGAAGCACGCAAAGCTGGACTCAATACTCCGCTTGTGAACAAACGAGTGTTTTGTAAAATATCACAATGCCATTCTCACATTTGAGCTGTATGCCTCTAGGTTAGAAAACCCAAATACTTTTTTAACCACATGGGCAACTTGTCCTGCCACGTTTAACAAACTACGCATACAACCTCTGAGATCTCCCTGTTCTTGTACTTCTTTAGAATTGTCCCCTCTAGTATAAATTACCACTTCTCATTATTCCTACCAGAATGTAACTATTTCTCAGGATTAAATTTCATACAGTGCCTATCGCCTCATTTCACCGACCATTCTATCTCCCTTAATTGACCTTCTCACAATTCACTGTTCAGTGTCATTTGGAAATTGTGTCCTACAGCCTTACATTCAATCATGTTAAGAAAAACAGTGGCTCCAGTATTAACATCTGGGGAACTCTACCATGTACCTCTCCAGTCGGAAAAGAAACGTGTCACTAATATTTTTTTTTGATCTGACAAAACCAATTCAAAGCATCCGCATCCAATGTTTGCGTTTGCACTTGTAAAATAATCATACAAGCTGTGAAATTATTGTGAATGTTCCAGTATATAATTTATCTCAGAGGCATAGAAAGTAACCCAGGGCAACATAATATGAAACAGGCAAAGGGAAAACCATAAGGACTAACAATGAATTAAACTCAGTGCTTACGCTCAGTATCAGGAGTTTCCCTTTAGATTAAAACAGTTAAGGGGCTGTCCCACTGTGGCGACCTAATTTGCGAGTTTAGAAGAATTTGCGTTCGACTCAAACTCGCAGCATGGTCGACACGTGGTCCTAGGAGGTCACTGGAACTCTCCTTCATCCTTGAGGGAAGTTCCCGCATACTCGCACTCAGTTTGGTCGAGAATTGTTTTTTCCGCGAGTAAAAATTGGTCGGCATGGTTAATTTGAACTCGTAGTGCAGTGGAGTGGGGTAGCTAGGCAGTCGAGGTAGCCATAGGCAATCTCCTTTGCTGACCGGGCATTTTAATTGGCTCATTGGAGTTTTCAGAACCAAGGAAAACTGACCGGTAATGTTAAATGTCCGCTAAACTTTATTAAAAGTTCTTAAAATTGGCTCCACTCCTTCTCCTCCCCTTCGCCCCCCTTCTCACCCCCTCTATCCCCTTCTCTCTCCCCCCCCCCCCCCCCCCCCCCACGCTCTCTAAAGGACTTACCATACACTGTGCCAGCCATCTTTTACCTTCCTGTGCATCGCGGGTGTGAATTTCAGACAGCGCTCCCCCGCTTTCCCTGGCCCATGCCTTTGCGATGTGTTTGTGTGTGTGTGTTGACGGTCGATCCAGCTCGCTGTTTCGTCGCTAACGGTCGATCCAGCTCGAGGTATTTCAGGCGAGTGCCCTCGAGCTTGAAGGTTGAAGACAGTCGCTGAAAAGTCGCGTTAGTGGGACAGGCCCTTAATGAGGATAAACCTCTTCACTCTTGGTGGGAATCTTTGCTCCAGAGGCCTGTTGATACTCAACTGTTGAGATTCTTCAAGGTTGAGCCAAGTACACTTGAACTCTAAGAGGGCCAATGGATAAGAGACCAGAGAGTGGAATTAATGTAAAATTTATGCTGTCGTCTTATAAAATGGTGGAGCACACTCAAAGGCCTCCAATCATGACCGGCCCCTATTGTTCAAGTTCTAATGTGCTCATTACTTAATGTACCTGGAAAATCTTCTTCTATGAAGCAACAAGATTTTGATTAATTACAAGTTGCAGAATGTCACTGCAACTTCTTCTGCTGTAATGTTAATCATTCTGCGCATCTGGAGTACACACGCCATCTGTGGTTTTCCAGGATTATTTGAACCACAGTTATAATGATCATAGAAGATAAGCTCTCCCCATTAACATTATGGTGATACTATGGCAGACGAAAAAACGAGCCACGCATGGTGAAAATAAAGAGATCTTTATTGCTCAGGTAAAGAGATCAACACACACGCGGATGGGGGAGGACTAACCCAGGTCTCCATACTGATACTAGGGCAAACTCCTAAACCTCATGACAACTGCTTCCCGCCATTACCCAGTCACGTGACCCTACCCCCGACTGCCAAGGGTTCGAATACAGGTGGCCTAACCACCAGGTGGCGCCACAATACGTTATAACAGTAATTCAGCAGCAAAGGGGAAGAGAGAATTGACTACAAGAGTCAGATTCAAATGACTGAAAATAAAACACTCATTGTGTAGAGTAAATGGAATATAGAATATAGAGTATAGGACATTATAGCACAGGGACTGGCACTTTGGTCCACAATGTCCCTGCCGAACATGATGCTGCTGCACCCGCTGAGTTTCCCCAGCAATCTTGTGTACCTATGATGCTAAACTAAATCTCTGCCAGCACATGATCCATATCCCTCCATTCCCTGCATATCCGTGTGCTTATCCAAAAGCCTCTTAAATGTCATCATCGTATCAGTGGCACAGTGTAAAAGAAAGACTTGCTCCACACATTTTCTTTAAAATTCGGCCCTTTCATCTTAAAACTGTGCCCTCTAGTCATTGGCATTTACACCCTGGGGAATATGGCATGAATCTTAATATTATGTGAATGAATACTAAAGACATGAGTGTTCTTTCAATTTTGTGTCCTCTTAAATCAGGCAACATGAAAGACACAAGGGAGTCTGGTTGTTTGGTGATTGAGGAGGGCACTGGCTTTTTACCACTGGAATCCAGATCAAAATCAACTTCATTCTAATGTGTTGAATGTGCTGGACTCTATCAGAGAGGAATCCTTCTAGGATTAGACCCATTCCAATCACAAAGTGTTAGCCCATTTGTGGAAAGCTGTTGCTAACTGACAATGAATGTGCTATCTCATTCAAAGGCTCAAAAAGAGGTAGTGCATGAGATGGAGAATGTATTAAGTGATGTGTGGTGAGACTCATCTATATTCAATTATACTGAAGATGAACGCAAGAGTGCCTCCAACTAACACTGAGAGTGGGAAACTTTAATTGCGTCTTAATAACAATACACTGCCATTTGTTATCTTGAGGCTCCATTATATAATTATTCAAAGAACATTTGAGCTTTCTGATGCTATCATGGAAGCTGGGAAACCTGGATTTGTCTATATATTTAACAAACCTAGAATTAGAATATATAATGTGCCTGGATGACCTTTTGTAACATGAAGAACATCTTGATAAATGAGCCAGATGAGAAACTAATTCAGATACACATAATCAACTTGGTATCTCTGTGCAGAATGTCACTGTAATTACAAAGAGGGAACAAATGCAAATCAGAATCAAAGATCCTAAAAAGCTGCAAGTCATGAGGATTTTTAATTTTCACGAGAAAATTGTTTTCCTACTTTATATTCAATTCCTGTGGCTTGGAGGTGATGACTGATTCTCAATTTTTGATTGGTAATGGTGTCAGGGGTTATGGGGAGAAGGCAGGAGAATGGTGTTGAGAGGGAAAGATAGATCAGCCATGATTGAATGGCGGAGTAGATGTGATGGGCTGAATGGCCTAATTCTGCTCCCGTAACTGGTGAACTTATGAATTATTGGTCATTCTTTAGTGTGAAGCAGTCCCCTCAGTCATAGAAGTGAAATGGGATCTGTCCTGTGTTTATTTAATATCCGCATCTATATCAACCACTGGGGCTCCAGAATCTTTAGTTTTTCTTTAATCTCCAGTGCTGCAAAGGGCAAGCATCAAACCTGAGGTCTGTTTGATTTCTATGGCTCCGTCTTATGCCAGATGTCTCCTATCCATAAGATGATGATAATCACAACATCTCTGGAGTACCCTGGCATATCCTCTTCCCAGATGTGAGAGGCAAGATTGTGGATTTGTGACTGAAAATCCTCCCAACCAAGTTTCAGAATTTCCACGAAGATACCAGCTGCTCCAGAGAGTTTGTTGTTTCTCAATGAATATGTCTTTTTTAATCTCTTGTTGGTCTAAGATGGCATTGCGATTGGTACAGATAGCGTGCTGTAGAAAGCAGTTAGTGTTATAGAGTCATACAGCATGGAAACATTTGTTATGGAAACTTCGGCTAACTTGCCCATGACGACCAAGATGTCCCATCTATGCTAGTCCCACCTGCCTGCATTTGGCTTTTCCTTTCCTTTCCATGTACCTGTCTAAATGTCTTTCAAATGCTGTAATAGTACTTGCCGCAACTACCTCCTGTGGCAGCTCGTTCCTTATTCCCACCACCCTCTGTGTGAAAAAGTAACCCCTCAGGTTCCTATTAAATCTTTCCCCTCTCAGCGTAAACCAATGACCCCCGGTTCTTGATATCCCTACTTTAGGTAAAAGACTGTACATTTACCCTATCTATTCCTCTCATGATCTTATACACCTCTATAATATCACCTTGCATCCTCCTATGCACCAAAGAATAAAGTCCTAGCCTGCCCAACCTGTCTCTATAGCTCAGGTCCTCAAGTCCTAGCAACATCCTTGTTGATCTTCTCTGACCTGTTTCCAGCTTAACAATATCCTTCCAAGAGCAGGGCGACCAAAACTGAACACAATACTCCAACTGTGGCCTCACCAATGTCTTGTACAACTGTACCATCACATCCCAACCTCTATACTCAATACCCTGACTGATGAAGGCCAATATTCCAAAAGCCTCCTTATCACCCTATCTAGCTGAAGTTGAAAGTACTTGCATCAAGGGCAGTATCTCACCTGGGAAATTTATTGAGGCACTCCTTTCAGCTGACTGCCTCTCTGTCCTTGCCGACCATTCCTCTACCTTTGACTATCAGTGGGCAGTCATTGGAGTTTTGGCTTTAGAGGCTTGTAACAGTGCTGAAGAACCACAGATGTAATTATCAGCCGGTTGCTGGATCTCCTGCCTTCTTTTCACCGACCATCTGCCTTTTGGGCTTTTTTACAATTAATCTTCAGTGCCAGCACAACAGTTTCATCTCCCTTGAGACACGGTGGAGTTTCCACTGCAAGAACACCCTGCGTTTGGGGTTAATTAGCTCATGAGTCTTCCGATTGTTTTCACAAACTAATTCTGTTCATTTCTGGCAGAGAGGCAAAGAATATCTTCACAGCGACTACAATGGCGGACTATAGTGCAGTTTGAGTGTTGTTGACACTTCATGCTTGTTGTTGGATGGCAATTGTCAGCGATGCACCTTGAGACCAACAGCATTGATTTTCCTGTGGCAATGTTTTGTTGCTTTGGATGTTTAGGGACCTGACTGACGAAGGTAACAGTGCAGATGACAGTGGTCAGTTCAACAGTTATTGGTGCTTGTTGTGATATGGTTGATGCAGACATCCTTCTTGTTACTCACTCAGACAGTGATGTAACCTGACTGCTGACATTGTCTGATCAGTGATGTTGCTATGAGGTCTGATATTTATGGTGTTGGTGATAAATCAGCATTTCATCAAGAAGAGGGCTCCACTGGAGTAGGCTGTCCCTGTTTGTTGTATATTAATATTGTTTTGCAGTTCTTGGATTTTGCACAACTATCTTGCACTATTTTGCTGTTTTGCACTTGTTGTATCTAGTGTTGTATTTATCATTACTGTGTATGTACTTTTTACTCTCTGAGCTTCACATGGACAAGGAATTTCATTGGTGTAAACCTAATCTAATCAGTCAAATTTTGTTCCATTATGTTCTTTAAAATTCCTTGGGGTAGTTTATTTCATTAAGGTCAAAAATGCAGTGTAACAGGTAAGCTTAGTTCAACCTTGTTGGCGGCAATCATGTTGAGCTGCTACTTTCATTTTCTTTCCAGTGAGCAGGCTGGTGCTCTATAGGATGGCATCTAAATGGATTATTAATAATAGTAGTGGTATAGAGTTGCACTACTTTAGTGCCTTTCCCATTACAATCAGCCCACTTTCGTGAGAAGATGTTGCCAACCATTTGTCGTCACCATTTATTTATAGCTAAGCCACCTATTAAGATGTGTAGGAAGGAACTGCAGATGCTGATTTACACCGAAGATATGCTGGAGTAACTCAGCGGGACAGGCAGCATCACTGGAGAGAAGGAATGGGTGATATTTCGGGTCAAGGACCTGAAGAAGGGTCTCGACCCAAAATGTCACCCATTCCTTCTCTCCAGAAATGCTGCCTGAGTTACTCCACCAATGAAGATGTGTGGTTTCTGCAGGTCCGTAATAACCTGGTTGAAAAGTTCTACTGATTCCAGATGCAATCAGGTTCAAGCAGTTAACAAATAGATAGACAAATATGAGACAAATTCTTGATTAGAACGGGGGTCAAGGGTTATGGGGAGAAGGCAGGAAAATGGGATTAGGAGGCAGAGATCAGCCATGATTGAATGGTTGAGTGGACTCAATGGGCCGAATGGCCTAATTCTACTCCTGTAACTTGTGAACTTGTGAACAAACTGCATCAATTTACTTTATTAACAATGTACTGGACTATTTAGTTGCTGTGACCTTTTAAGGTTTAAGGGCACACTGGATGCAGTAGGCAAATCCGTTTTGCGCATGTGATGGGATGGGATGATGGGAACTGATAGGACTGTGTTAATTTTAGAAAGCTGATTACTGAAGAGCAAACCTGGGGCAGTGATTGCAGTGAGAACATCTGGTGCAGTATCCAGGAATGATTTTGTTTTGATAATTTGCCTCTGCTAATCTGATTCTTAGCGGAGAGGTTATTGGAATACAATTCGAGATGGCCGTAATTCCACTCTGCTCTGTTTCAAGTGGGTTTACAGATTAGCAAAGAGACGGACTCACAATATTAAATTTTAAGGGAGAAAGTTCACAGGATTCAAATAAGGAGATGAAAGCCATGGAAAAAAAAATTAAGTTTAATATTAACAACATGAGTGGGATTTATTGATAGTTTTTAATGCCATAACAAAAATATATGATAGCACAGTGAATAGAACGCCCCTTGCTATCTCAAATAGTTTAATCATTTTTATACTGTTAGACTACCACCAATTCAATTATTCATGTGTACCGAAGTACAGTGAAGAGCTTTTTTATTGTGTGCTAGCCAGTCAGCGGATACACTATATGTGATTACAATCAAGCCATCCACAGTGTACAGATATAGGATAAAGGGAATAACATAGCATCATTTTGCCCAGAAACTGGTCCACCTAGATTGGGTAATGCTGATGTTTAAATCGACCTTATGTGCTTGGACTCAGGTCAGTGAAGGCTAACATGTGAGTGAAAATTGTATATTAGCCTCTGTGAAGAGGGTTTTGTTTGATAAATCACTGGATTCAGATAACAGTTTTGATTCACTCAGTAATTTATTACACTACTAAATAACCGACATGCACTCATGTAACCCCGAATATCCCCGAACGCACTCGCAAACCCCGAGTTTACAGCAGAGCATGCCACAGGGTGTTTCTACATACACTCACATAAACCCGTATACACTCGCAAACTCATCAGAGCACGCCACAGGCTGTTTCTGTTCAAGACCACCTGGCACCGTTTGCAACACGGACCAAGGCTGAGGTTCTCTCACCGAAGGAGCACCCAACACCATCCTTTATGGCATTTCCTAGCAGAGCAGAACACGCCACTGCCCCCTCGTCGTGCCAATTATAAGGCCCCCTTGTCTGCAACATTTCTGGCAGGCGGCGTGGGTAGTCTACCCAACTATTGCTGTTGTGTTTTGTTCACCAACATAACCTTTTCCCCATAGAATAGCCAGGGAAAGGCTGCATTCCCAGACAATGCAAGGTCGTCTAGGAGATAACGTGTCTGAATCTTGTTTTCGAGAGGCTATGGAATGTAGGGCTGCTAACTTAGCTGATAACTCCATTTCATATTTTACCTGAAATTGTCAGTTTAACCCTTACAAACATGTTTAATTACACCAGTAAGAAAGTCTTATTGAAATTCAATAGAATCCCATTCAGACCACATCTGCATTATAGACACAAAATGCTGGAGTAACTCAGCGTGAAAGGCAACATCTCTGGAGAGAAGGAATGGGTCATTAATTCTCTCCAGTGATGCTGCCTGTCCCGCTGAGTTACTCCAGCATTTTGTGTGTATCTTTGGTTTAAACCAGCATCTGCAGTTCTTTCCTACACACCTGCATTATTGTGTACAGTTCTGATATTTTACTCCAGAGTGGGAAGCTGCAATAGAGGCGATTTTCACTCTTTTCACTCTTCCCATCTCTGGGGTCACTTGTTTGCCTCACAGAGGGCAATTGAATATTACCTAGCTGCATTATGCTTTAACTTAATGAGATGGCAAAAATAATTAAATTCCATTGCTACATAATCCTGGGAATCTTCAAATCCTGCCACACAATATGACTGAGTGAAAAAAACTTCTTGTGTAGTGCAATATGATTGTAATAACTAATGTTTGCCTCACCCGGGTATATGCCTGTGGAATGCACAATTGAAAAAAAAAGTAATGTAAGTACCTCAAAACTCACCAGGGGAATATGTCATTAAGTCGACTTGACGTTGTAAAGTAATGCAATACAACATCAGTGTGGGCCCAGCGTACAGCCGATCCTCATTACTGTCACTTAAGCAAATCAATTAAAAAATCTATGCTTTACAATTGATGGCAACTGATTATAACAAAGGGCAAAACCGCTAGCTTGATATAAACATGAAGATTATTGAATTAAGACTTAATAACTTGAGACTCAAAGATTTGTGAAAGAATACATCGGAAACCTTTTTAATCCAGAAAGATTATCTGCTTGGTTTGAGGAAAGTACAATCCATGGCAATGTAGAAGGCAATTTTGTTTCTACTACATGGATTTCTAAATATATGCATGGATGTACACAATGATGGGGCTTGCACTGAAGATCAATAGCCCCATCACAATGTGCTTAATCCTTTGTTCAAAAGCTACATATTTTAACAACAGCATTCCTACACATAAAGTAAGGGACAAATTGGTCAGTACCTCAGAATAGTTGTGCATTAAATTTATGGAGCTTTATTGAATAGCTAATTAAATTTCATTTGCTGAGAAATGCACAAAAAAAGGTTATGTTACCAATGCTGTAAAAAAATTCTCGTTAACTCTTTCCCATACATCACGATGACTTTTGATGGTTTGCCTGCTGCTGTTATGGTTATTACTCGCTTTATTGATGGCCAGTTCCATTAGTTTTACTGTCCCGCTGCACCTTGTGTTTTGTTGCTTGAGTCTCCAGTAAAGTGAATCATCTGCTAAGTGATAAGTCACCAGCATTTCGTTACATATGAAGAGGTGGACATACTGTAAGGTAACTGTGATGTGACAACAATTTTAAAGATAAATTTGTGCGAAATTTCTGCATGAGTATTGACTGCTAGTTCAAACCATCTCCAAGTGAGGTGGAGTAATGAGGTACCTTTCCACTTTGTGACAATGTCACTGACAGGAACACATTGTACGTAATAGGAGTTACAGGGTCAACACATATGCAGGTTAATGTGCTGTTTGTAAATAAGTCACCAACTCTGATTGTATTTGGACGTACAGTATATGTACTATTCACCTATGTATTTGTGAAAACATTGCATTCAGTCATGGAGATAAACAATACAGGAATTAATTTTAATCTCCATTATGTTTTTATTGTAGTAGTAATCACAGAGGAGTGATATTAAGCTGGCTTCAAATGGGATACATATATCTTAGGCAGAGTTTCCTTTAATCAGGACAGGGGTGTTAAGGTTAAATGTACTCTAACACTGACTAATAAAATCAGCATTAGACTAATTAAGTTAACACAAATGGGACCAATCCCCAATATCTTTACTGCAGAATATTCTTCAGAAAATTTCCGCTTTACAACTGTAAGCTGTTACCTTTAGCTTTACAATAGAGTCTCTGCAACTTTATACCTGGCCACTTAAAGTATTGTTATGTGAATGCTCCATTGGGACCTCAGTTACAGTATTATATTAAACCACATTTCAGTTTTGAGGCATAACTCTTTTCAAAGATCTTGTAAAAAAAAAGATGAGATTTCTCAGGATAGAGCATTGGGGGGGAAAAGGTAATTGATTTCCATGTTTTCCGTTCTTTTCAATTCTTTAGTTGATTTCCCTGGAGTATAAACATAAACGCAGCGCAGTTCATTTGATAAATCCTCCAGAATTAGATAATGAGCAAAGTCAAATTCCTGGTCTTTCCCACAGCAGAGAAAGGTCTTCCTTTACTTGACTAAATTAAAAGTAACTAAAAGGGCTGTCCAGACCACTAGAGTTAGTTTAAGGAATCTTTTAAGAGCAGTGATGGGGACAATCTCAAATATGGAAATAATTTGAAATTGCATAATTTTTCAACAGCTGCAATCCTGAATTAAACAAGCATTACATTTACAAAATCAAAGATCACCTTTGTATATCTCAGTATTTTTTACTCCTGTGCTATGTGAAAGTAATATCCACTCTTTCAGTTGATTTTTGTAAGTGTTCTTTATAAACACTGTGAGGTACTTTTGATGTTGGTCAATAGCATGAAATCCTAATATCAATGTAGTAGTCCGTTGTATGGGCTGTTGCTTTGGTAACAGTGGAAGCATTAATCTGAAGAGAATGTTCAACGACTTTCTAATGCAGTATCAGCCATTTTACATGAATGCTCAGTTTCAAACGGTCCACCATGTATCCACTTACTAACCTGAGTTATCAGAGATTTCATATTTTCTTCATTTCTAAGACCGGTTATCCTTTTCGTTTTGGTCCACTTCCTCCAAGTATAGAGGGGAAACACCATCAGAAGTGAGCCATTTGGATAAAAAGAGATAATGCATTGCTTTACCCACCAGTAAAGACACATGAATATTGTGAACTGGGCAATATTAGTTAAGGATCACATTCTGATATTACTTCCATTAAGTGAGACTATGATACGTATGAATGAATTCCCTTTCACTCAGCACTACTCTCACAAGAACACACAGTGGCGCAGTGATAGAGCTCTGCCTTACAGTTCCAGAGACCTAAGTTTGATCCTGACTACGGGTGCTGTCTGCATGGAGCTTGTATATTCTCCCTGTGACTGCTCGGGCTTTCTCCAAGTGCTCAGGTTTCTTCCCACATCCCAAAGACGTGCAGGTTTGTAGGTTAATTGGCTTCTGTAAATTGTCCTTAGTGTGTAGGAGAAAACTACTACACGGGTGATTGTGGTTGGCATGGATCAGTGTTTCCACGTTGTATCTCTAAAATAAACGAAACACAAGAAAAGAGTTGATCAATAGACCCCTCAAACCTGCCCTGTCTTTCAATATGATTGTGTCTGATTTAAACTGGCCTTAATTCCTCCTCTGTGACAGCTCCCTCTAGTTCTCAATTTCTCAATCCTTTGAATATTAATTTTAATCCAACTTAAATAGTTCTAATGATCCACCCTCCACCATTTGCTGGAGCAGAGCATACCAGAGATACACTACCCTCTGACAGAAGATATTTTTACCCATCTTAGTTTTAAATGATCGGCCCCTTATCTTGTCACAAAACTTTACTCATGCATTCTCGATCACACAATTTCCAATTCAGTCATGCTTTGTGTTATCTTTCATTGTGCTTTGGTTTCCCCATTTCTTTATTCTTCCTACCCATATATTTTCAGACAAAGCAGATCTTCATGGTTTTCTTAAGGGTCCAAAATGAATGCTTGAATAGTCTTGAACTGCATGCTACAAACACATCAAAACAGAAGGTTAGCTTTCAATATATTTATTGGAGTTCCAATTCCAAATTGTCAACCCATGCCTTGTGAATGATAAACCTATTTTAAACATTATTCGAAATATATTACTATTAGAGGGATATAGTTCAGATTTGTAAAGAAGAGTTTGTAATAACTGTTAACTATTCATCTTGTTTGCAGAATGAATAATGCTCATCCATTATGAAAACTCAGAAGTATTTTCTGTTCCTTATGCACCTGCATTCATTCATTCATCTCAAGATTATCTCTGCTCTGCCTGCTCTTAATGCCAAGATCAGCTCGTCTTCCATTAATAAAGTATTCAATCAATCTTCCATACATTCCTCATTGTTGATCTGCACAAAATCATTGTCACTACTCCTTAGAAAGCCTTTTCCTTGGAACTCTCGATTCTGCTTATTTCTAGCAATAGCCCTGTCCCACTGTATGAGTTCATTCAAGAGTTCTCCCGAGTTTGCCCTGATTCGAACTCGGAGATTTGCGGTAATGGCCGCTCGTCGGTACTCGGGGCTCTCGTGGACATTTTTCAACATGTTGAAAAATCTTCACGAGTCTTCCCGAGCTTACCGCGTTTCCCGAGTACCTGCCGTTAGTGTTACGAGCCACTAAGAGACGTCCCCGAGCTCCGACGTACCCGCTAAATACATTCTACGTGCTTCCACGAGTTTGATTTTTTTTTTTAACTTGGGAGAGCTCTTGAATGAACTCGTACAGTGGGACAGGGCTTTAAGTCCATTCTTTTTACATGGCAACAAGAAGGTGGATACCACTTTAGCATCATAAGTTACACCTCAGGTGATCAGGAGCAGAAAGAAAGTCTTATGACAAATGTTTATTTTTTATTTTGCACTTTAAGTCTATCTTGATTTGCCACATTTTGCTGTGAGGTTATTTTTAATTTGGAATTTTCCATGTTGTTCAGTTACATTTTTTTTCCAGGAACTGTTTCCCTATTACACCTGTTCCTTGTTTCAGTTTCTTGCTATGTCCATCACTGATGTTGCACGAGGTATCCATCTATGTCAGTGAGCACTGAGTGGCATGTATGAAGTTGAAGAAGAGACTACAAAAATGTTCTTGTAAAACTGACAAAGTTATCATCAAACAGCGTCCGTCAAAAGGACCAAAGGACATAAAGTGCTGGAGTTATTCAGCAGGTCAGGCAGCATCTTTGGAAAAGATGGATAGATGCACACCTATCCATACCTCTAGTTTCCCTCTCCCCTGATTCTCAGTCTGAAGAAGCGTCTCAACCCGAAACGTCACATATTCCTTTTCTCCAGAGATGTTGCCTGACCCGCTGAGTTACTCCAACACTTTGTGTCTATCCATGGACACATATCCATGTTCTCCAGAGTTGCTGCCTGACCTGCTGAGTTACTCCAGCACTTTGTGTCCTTTTGTGTATAAACCAGCATCTGTAGATGTTTATTTCTACACTCTCGGGTCAAAAGGACCATTTTATTTCACAGTAGGGACACTACAGTAGTGTTTGGAATGGACAATGGTGAGAAACGTGCAGTAGGAGAGTGCACGTTTACAGATTCACGCCAAACCAAACTCTGGGGGAAAGTAAGGATTGTGTGTCTACTCTATTCTAAGCACTATTTGTGGACCAGATGTTGCAGTCACTAGTCAGAATAATTGGTGAATTGACCTATTCCCAGTATCGATGTTTCCTTTCCCTTCCCTTCCTGAGAGGCACAATTATAACCCATAACAGCATGAGAAAGTCCCTTGGAAAGAAATGTCATATTTCTGCATGGATCAGCCATTAGTTTATTGCGGTTATTAGTGCCCAGATGATAACAACAAGTATCCAATCATAGCTGCTGAGGAAGCTAACTGACATTTTATTAACTAAGAGTCACTAGTCTGGTGTAAATTTCAGCCCCTGCTGTGGGGCTGTTAAGCTTCAATACCTTGTCTAATGAATACGAAGGCACCTGCCAAGGCAGTCAAAGACTTTGGACGCATTCATTATCTTAACACTCATTACTAGGGGGAGAAATCATAGCAAGGTTAAACTGCACTCGTTTTACTGTGTACTTGTGGTTCCATGTGCCGACACACAGATTTGCCTGTTCTATTTTCTGCTGCCTTTGCAGCTTGATACACTTGCTGAAGGTTAAACCAAGGAGAATTAGTCCCTCACACTGACTATACATATATAAAGCTTTTATTCCAGTGTTGAATGCTCAATAAAATTGATTTTCTGTAAACCTGGAAAATGCCTCCATCTGAAAGCACGGAGACACATCTGGTTTAAAAGCTGAACTGGTGACTTTTGCATTGCAGAGGTAAATGGTGTCTTGAAACTGGCTGCTTTTATGTGCAATACCTTTGGTCTTCCAATTAGCGGAGATGCTGAATGACTTTCATTTCAATGTCAAAATTACCTCCACTTCATTGAAAGAAAATCTTCTAAGGACTTAGTTTGTGAATGAAATTTGTTGGAATATTGAACCACATGTATTCAGAATGGTCCTGAGTGCAAACATTTTCTGAGCACATAAAGAAAAGCTATTAACGGCAGCACAGCCTTACAGTGCCAGAGATCCGGGTTCCATCGTGACTATAGGAGCTGTCGGTATAGAGTTTGTACGTTCTCCAGTTTCTTCACATTCTCCAAGGACGTACAGGTTTGTAGGTCAATTGGCTTCGGTAAAATTGTAAACTGTCCCTAGTGTGTAGGATAGTGCTAGTGTATGGAATGATCACTGGTGGGCCGAAGGGCCTGTTTCTGCACTGTATCTCTCAAGTTTAAAGAAAACTAATATCAGTCAAGATTACTGTATTCTCCAAATTTAAAAAGTGTGTTGGAAAAAAATGTACTGATTTTCTTCCCAAAGTGGTCTATGTGCTTCACCCAGAAGAAAATGGAACTGTCTGCCCAACAGGGCTGCAAAGGCTAAGTTGCTGAATATACAGTGCCCTCCATAATGTTTGGGACAAAAAATGGCCTTTATTAAAATCTGACAATATGCACTTTAACCACATGTGATTTTTTTTCTATTACAAATCTCAAATTGTGGAGAACAGAGGCAAATAAATAAATGATGAGTCTTTGCACCAAACATTATGGAGGGCACTGTATGTCTGACAAAGATCAATAGAAAAAGGAATGAGATATGGTATTAGTGGAAAGATAAAAGATTAACTGTGATGATATTGAAAGGTAAACCATCGCAAATGGTCATATAATTCTGCCTCTACTTTTCATGATCCTCTGTTCTTATAGATTAGGAGTATTGTTATGATGCACAAGATGATGGGCAGCATAGTGGCACAGCTGGAAAAGCTGCTGAATCACAGCGCTAGAGACCCGGATTCAGTCATGACCTGTATGGAGTTTACACATTCTCCTTATGACCTCATGGGTTTCCTCTGAGTGCTCCAGTTTCTTCCCACATCCCAAAGGTGTGCGGGTTTGTAGGTTAATTGTCAGTGGATGTGAAAGTGAGATGACATAGAACCAGCATTAACAGGCAATCAATGGTCAGCATAAACTGAAGGGCCTGTTTCCATGCTGTATCTCTGAAACCAGAAGTAAAAAAAGACAACACTAAAATGGGCATGGTTAAACTGCGGGCATTAACATAGAATTCTCCCAATTTGGCTAGCCCTTGCTGTCTCCTCCCCTTCCTTAACCCTCTAGCTGTCTCCTCCCACCCTCCCATCCGCCCGCCCTCGGGCTCCTCCTCCTCCTCCCCTTTTCCTTCTTTCTTTCCCCCACCCATCAGTCTGAAGAAGGGTTTCGGCCCGAAACGTCGCCTATTTCCTTCGCTCCATAGATGCTGCTGCACCCGCTGAGTTTCCCCAGCAATTTTGTGTACCTATGGTTAAACTGCGGGCATTTTTCTAACTGATTTGCATACACACCAATGGAAGAGAAGGCAAATGATGTAGAAGAATTGCTGTAGATCAGCAAGTAAGAAATGTTGCACAGAATGGTACATTTTAATCTAAATTTAAAAAGGAGAGTGTCTATTGATTGTAAGGATTTCGAAACTGTCTACTCTACGGAACAGCACAAATCAGAATTAAACTATGGTCTTACAAATTATGGCTATGAGGAAAATAAAATATCACAAACTCAATAGCCGTTACTTTACCAAGGCAGAGATATGACATTGGTCCCTCATTGATTTTCACACAACCTGAACTCGAGATAGGTGAGAAAAACAAGATACAAATCAAATTAAAAACTGGCTCCGTTATCAGCAATGTCGTAACCTCCCCAAATAAATATGAAAGTCAATCTAGAACTCCAAGAGAAACCTCAAGAAATGTTATCCAACCTTGGTCATTGGATTTTGGTTTTAAGCAGTCTGGAATGCTCTGGTAAGAAGAGATTTTTTTTGCTCTTAATTTTTCTTGCTAAATAGAGCCGAATGGCATTTGTCAAATTAAGCAGTTTATCATCTTTTAATAAGGTGACAAAATATTAAACTTCTAATTAAGTAGCTGACATGAGTGGCAGTTCAGCAGGTGTGTGATAGTGAGCGCTGCTGATTGTTGGGAAATAGGGGATGAATATTCATCGAGCGACTTAAAACCCTCTCAGCTGAAACGCTGGAATATAAATAACATTTTAACCTTATCACAGGATTCACATCCATGCCAACAGAGATGCTCCTTTGATCATTAAATCAAATTTGATGGCATTGCTTATGCAAGGCATAACATCATCTCGTCCTAGCTTATAAAGGCATTCTATGCTCCTGCAGAGAGGGGCTGTCTCTCACTCACTGACAGCACAGCTTCTAGGATTGTCAGCGCGATCCAGCCACGACACCCCTTTGTGTTCAGATGCCAGTTGCTTTGTAACTCAGCACTCCTGAAAGGCCAGAGGTTTCAGTACTCTTATACCAGCTCACCCTGTGTGGGCACCCTCTTCCTCCTTGGATGCCATCACAATTTAATCTAATTCTACCCCTGTCTAACATCCATATTTGGGAAACTCCCAGAAGGAAAGCAATCAACAGCTGGAATCTTTAGTTAACTTCACACACACATTGCCCCATTACCAATGAAATAAATTGTTGGAGTGAGCCTTCCTCATTGCCAGTCATGCCTTGTACGAAGATTGCTTCTTTCCAATAACAGGCAACAAAGTTTCCCAGAAGAGTCTGATTGTCTCCTTCTGGATGCAGTCAGGAAGTTATAATTTTGTTGTTACCTTATCTCAGCTAACCATGATCTTTTCTACATGTTCCTTGATCTCCATTCCCTTGATCATGTTTTCACACCTTACACTTCCTTATCTATACACTTCCTTATCTACCCACTCGCCTGACACCAGTCTGAAGAAGGGTCTTGACGCAAAATGTCACCCATTCCTTCTCTCCAGAGATGCTGCCTATCCCGCTGAGTTACTCCAGCATTTTGTGTCTATCTACGAAGTTATCATGATCAATGTAGAAGTCTTCCCAGAACTCATGTGTAGCTTCCAGGTTTGGGCCTGTGTCCTAATGATCTTAGTGTGATGGTCTCATGATTGAGTAAGCCATAGGGATGTGGGGCATCCACTAAATTAACAGGGGGTCACTGAGATATCAGACTAGATCATTCATGATGGCAAAAACAGTGTTCTCTTTCCAATTCATCCCGCCAAAGGAAAGTATCTCCATTGCCTTGCTCTTTAAACCAGCCATCAGGCTTTTGAATGTAGCATCTCAATGCATCAATGCACCAAAACAATGCAAAGGCTTAATTAAATTATATTAATAAATGAATAAAATATTATAATTCGCTGAGGCCAATGTGCCATATATTTGGCATTTATTGTTAGATGCTGGTTGTAATTATCAAGAAAAAATATGTATCAGGGTTATACATACATCTCTGGCAAAATTGACTTTTACACCACTCTTAGCTTGTTGGTAATACTTGGAATTTACCATCTTATGCTTTGTGGAGGACCAATAAGTTACCTTCTCACCTCCCAGCAAGATTGCCTCTGGCACCTTGGGCACAGAAGCTAATGAGATTGAGCTAAAATTAGGTTGTGCACCAAGTGAAGACTAATTAAAAAAGTTGTGAAAGTTTAGAGATTACTAAGCACAAGTGCAAGATCATCAAACTAAAGTGGCCAATCAAAGTTTTACTCCATCTCAAAATATAATTGGTTCCAGTAATGGCACACTGTTCATTTAGGAATTTGTAATGAAAAAAAATCTTTGACATTTCGATGTAAAAACCAACCCAGCCAGTGAATTTATCTTATATTCTGCATGCCTAGCAATTTAAGTGTAAACCAAACGGATAACTTTGCAAAGGGTTTCAGAGTTTAAGTCAAGCAAGGTTATCACATTGCCAATACCTTTCCTCTTGGCTGTTGTGCAGTGGGCATGTATGAAGTTTGAAGCAACAGACTATCAGCCCAGATGAAACCAAGGGAAAAGTTAAAGAATGGGTGTTGCAAAACAACAAATAGCATCATGGTTCTTCAACTGTTGATTTAGTTTGTGACAATTACATCTTATCGAGGCTGTAAGGATTTAGTTTAGTTTAGAGTTTAGTTTAGAGATACGGCATGGTAACAGGTCCTTCGGCCTACTGAGTCCACGGCAACCATCGATCACACATATAGTAGTTCTATGTCCTGCACACTCGGGGCAATTTACAGAAACCAATTAACCTACGAACCCGCATGTCTTTGGAATGTGGGAGGAAGCCGAAGCACCCGGAGAAAACCCATGCAGCCACAGGGAGAACGTGCAAACTCCGCACAGACAGCACCCGCAGTCAAGATCAAACCCGGATCTCTGGCATTGTGAGGCAGCAGCTCTACCGCTGCACCACTGTGCTGCCAGTTGTTCCATCAGAATTAACCAGTATATTCTGTCTGAGGTTAATATGTGCATTACGGTGTAAAATCATGTTGAGGGTTATGATTTTGCTATAATTTACATGCGTTTGATGTGCACTCTCAGACCAGTTGTGGCGTACACTGTAAGCATTAAAAGGTCATTGCAAATACACGCAGAGAAAGCCACTCACTATCAAACCGGATGTAACATAACTCCTCTGAATAAAGCTGTCAGTGGAAAACTATTTAATCTAACATTATATTACAGTGTAATGTCAGGATATGTGGGAGAGCAATGACTTAATGTCCTATCTCCCAGTGGCATTGACTCTGGTAATTAGGGCAGTCAATTAATGTAGGAGCTAATGAGATTGGGCTAGAATTAACTTGTGCATCATATGTGTATGTATAGATGTGTACATCTAATGATCACTTTCATACTGTAAACTCATCCCAGGCAGTGTTTATGTTGTGATAATCCAAAATGGATTAATTTTAATCTCTATTATTTGTTGTTACAATACACAAGGATCAACACTCCACGATTATGGTGATTGACTGTGAATTGATTATATCCATTCTGCCAATGAATCATTTTTTTCAAGTCCATTTTCCTGTCCCAGTAACTACCCAGAATACATAGTTATTTATTAGTGCTGGTGGATATTTATATAGTAACGTTGGGCTGAAGCATGGTCATTGATATGAGGAAGACTCATTTTGGGACCTAGTGTTACAGTTGTACAAGACCTTGGTGAGGCCATACTTGGAGGACTGTGTTCAGTTTTGATCACCCTGTTATAGGAAGGATCTCATTAAGCTGGAAAAAGTGCAGAGAAGATTTGCAAGGATGTTGCCAGGATTTAAGGGGCTAAGTTACAGGGAGACGTTTTAAAGGCAAGAGCTTTATTCCTTGGAGAGCAGGAGGCTGAGGGGTGATCTTGTAGAGATGTATAAAATCATGAGCAGAACAGATAGGGTGTATGCACAGAGACTTTTACCCAAGGTAGGGAAATCATAAACAAGAGGACAAGTGTTTGAGGTGTGAGGGACAAGATTTAGTATGAACCTGAGGGGCAACTATTTCACTCAGGTGGGTATATGGAATGCCATACTTGGTCAGCATGGATGAGTTGAGCTGAAGGGCTTGTTTCTGTGCCGTAAGACTATGACTGCAGCATGAATCGATTGAGATATATTTTCGTGATTAGTATGATTATATTTATGGAACATGATGGGCATTAATACATATTTCTCATCCTCTGCCCATTGGTAAGAGCCAGTTGAACCTGCAGCTGCAGTTTTAATTCTGATAGGAATTGGAACTTAAGCATGAAACTGGGGATCCACCAATCTCTTGGGCCTCATTACATGTTCTGATACTTCTCTCTGTCTGTTCCTGTAGAAATTAAGTCACTGATCGCTGGAGGGAATGGAAATATAGAACTCAGGAAGCCATGCTTAACCCATTAGGTTTGTTCCACAGCTTGGAAGAAGGGACAGGTTGTGTTTGAACCAAAGAACGAAGTTGGCTAGTGGAAGGAGAACTTTCTTGTGAAGATTACTTCTATTCCTTTAGCTTCACAATGAACCTATAAGACTATAAATAAAACGTGATTTATGTACATATCCTGTGGCCAATAAACTTGAGTTGTGGGTTTGAGACTGTGTCCCATGATTAAAGTGTTGTGAGAATTCCTACAGGCAACAGTTCTTAGTGAGACAACCACAAAGTGATCCCAATTTCAGATTTGCCCAGACAAAGGATGTACCCCTTGCTTTATTCTGCAGTAATAATTTCATCCCCACCTCCCGTGAATTTACTATTTGTCCATTGGACAACTACCAATTTTGCTAGTCCTTGCTGTCTCCTCCCCTTCCTCAACCCTCTAGCTGTCTCCTCCCACCCTCCCATCCGCCCGCCCTCGGGCTCCTCCTCCTCCCCTTTTCCTTCCTTCTCCCCCCCACCCCCCATCAGTCTGAAGAAGTGTTTCGGCCCGAAACGTCGCCTATTTCCTTCGCTCCATAGATGCTGCTGCACCCGCTGAGTTTCTCCAGCAATTTTGTGTACCTTCGATCTTCCAGCATCTGCAGTTCCTTCTTGAACACATTTATTATCTTTCCTGATTTGTAACCAACATACCTAAATGACATGGTACACAAAAATGCTGGAGAAACTCAGCGGGTGCAGCAGCATCTATGGAGCGAAGGAAATAGGCAATGTTTCGGCCCGAAACGTTGCCTATTTCCTTCGCTCCATAGATGCTGCTGCACCCGCTGAGTTTCTCCAGCATTTTTGTGTACCTTTGATTTTCCAGCATCTGCAGTTCCTTCTTAAATACCTAGATGACATCATTGTCTCTGATACACGGCAAGTTGGAAACAAAAGTGCTCCATTCTGTTAAAAATTGTATCTCCTTCTACTGAAGTTTCTTGTGCCACTTTCAAAGAATTCTTGTCATCATTCACAGTATATTTATTTCTCGCAACCGTCTGTACTGAGCAATTCTGTCAAACTGCCATAGGTTCAGCTGCAACTGTCTCACACATCAATGCTTCCAAATGCTGGGCTTAATCGTGGCAATATCTCCAGGCAGGGAAATGTGCTGATCTCCACCAGCACTGAGATCTGTCAGACTTCACCTTTAGCAGGGTATGGAGATGGTGAGATTCATGTGTGCTCTTGCTTTCCCCAGTGCAATTCATTTGTGGTAGAATATGTCTACCTGCTCATTGTAAGCGAACTGCCCATCCTTGCCGAAGGATTATATTTCTCCCTCCAATGTCGATTGATTCTGAAGCACAATTCTCAGGAGCTGGATCCAGTATTGGTTCCTACCACAGTGACCGATGGCAGATTATAGACCATGAGAACATATACTTAAAGTGAATTATATTTTCTCCTAACATTGGCACACACTAATACTTTCAATCGAAACTTCCTCCATACGGATTAGTCAAGCACATTTAACAAAGAGTCTTACCATGAGTTAAGGACTTACCCTGTGTTAAGGGCTCTCCATATCCTAAGAGACTTTAAGACCTTGAAACGGTAATAATGAATATTGTAGAATTTGGCAGCAGAGTAATCTCTTGACACATTACTTCATTTCATCCTATAAATATCTTTCTTTCTCGTCTTCGTATTCAGCTTCATAAAAGCATCAATGCAAATCATATTTATGTTATAATTGATAGTCAGCCCCATATTCTCACCATGGTCATATCTTGGGGCATCCATTAGTATCTCTTAAAAAAATAACTTTATACCTTGGTAACTATATGTATTTTGTCCTTCTCCGTGTATAAGAAGTACGGCCATTTCCAATACAAAAAGTCATTTCTTAATATTATAATTATATTTGGGAATATAAAATAATATGGTCATTCGGAAGATGGATCAATGTCCCAAGATAATGACTCTTCATTTCATGCCTTGATCTGAAATGGTGAGTAATCATCTCTGTTCAGAGACAGGGCAGACCCATGTTTAAATTGGGTGGAGAATATTCTCCTGTTTAACTTCCTTTTCTCCGATCTGAGAAGATGGACCCTTTAACATAGGCATGGATCGAGTGGATGTGGAAAGGATGTTCCTACTGGCGGGAGAGTCTAGGACCAGAGGTCAAAGCCTCAGAATTAAAGGGCGCTCTTTTAGAAAGGAGGTGAGGAGGAACTTCTTTAGTCAGAGGGTAGTTAATCTGTGGAACTCATTGCCACAGAGGGTTGCGTAGGCCAAATCAGTGGATATTTTTAAGGCAGAGATAGACAAATTCTTGATTAGAAGGGATGTCAAGGGTTATGGGGAGAAGGCAGGAAAATGGGATTATTGGGCAGAGATCAGCCATGATTGAATGGCGGAGTAGAATCGATGGGCCGAATGACCTAATTCTACTTCTATAACTAGTGAACTTGTGAACGTGAACATTACCATCAGAATTTCTCTGTCGAAAATAGGGACATTTGCATAATTTTCTATTATTTGCTTGATTGGAGCTCTACTGGATTGCATTATCCATATGCATGCAGAGGCAGGAGTTTACTGCAGGGTTTGTCCTGATTTCAGGTCTTCTTGAAGTCTTGTTCAATGCAATCTGTGCAGCCTCCACCATTCACAAACTCCAGGCTCCATTCTATCCCCATCTGGCTCAGTTCATCTTATTCAATCATTTGGCCAGCATTTACAGTGAAGCCTCGTGAAATGAATGGTTTATTGGCCTTTCATTGGGCAGTGATGATAGAATGACATCAGTGAACACAGAGTCACATTTAGGCCAAACTAATTAAGGTTGGCAGACTTCCTTCTTTAGTGATCTGCGTGGATTTTTACCTCAGTCCTGTAATCTTTTTGGCTACCTATACTTCGGCCAGCATTTCACTCCAGGTTTAAATTCTGCAGCGACCATGGTGGGATGCAAACATACTACTTATTTGTCAGTTTTTCACCTCTCGTCTCTGGAACCATGGCATAACACCACTTTGTCTTTCTATCTCTCCATAAATGGGAGGCATTTCATCCTTGTTTGCCAGCTTCATCGCATGCCAAAGTCAATAAAACCAAAGTGTGGAAACAAAGCACACTTCATACGTACAAGCACCCCTGTATTGCTCATTCTTTGCCACCCTCTGAGAACCGCATTGCTTGTTCAATTTGATCCAGTGTTTCCTGCTGGACATGACTATTTTTTTGCCCAGTCCCCGATATATTCGCTGCTCAATTTCCTTGTTTCTCCCATAAAGAGAGTGCTGCAATATTCTTCACACTGAGTTCCATGTGGATTATCTTGCTCAGTGCCAGAGTAAGTTGTAGGTAACTGCAATTTGTTAGGCTATGCTTTGGCAGAATTCCACAGACACTTCAGCTCATTTCATGTCTGATTTGCTGAAAAACAAGGATTTCAGAAAAAGGCGCTACTGAAACATGAAAAGTGAGAGTTTTTCTTTGTAGCATGGCTGGAAGTAACTTAGCATTAAGCTTTATGTCTGCTCTTGCAATCGCCAGTGCTGGAAACTTAGAGTGATCTTTTCCACATCAGGGAAACTCAATGAAGCTGTTCCACCCCATTCAGCAACCACTGTGCTGAACCACACTGGGAATTGCTAGCAGTTTGGCTGCAAATGCTTGATATTTTTCAAGTTCATGACTTGGCACATGCATTTTCCAACGCAAAAGTACTGAACTGCTGACAGATTCCAACCAACAAATTGCAATTAAATCTAGATCAGCCAAACAGAGCAAGAATATTATTTAGACACAAATGCTGGGGTAACTCAACGGGTCAAGCAGCATCTGGCGAAAAATGGATGGGTGACGTTTCGGGGTCAGAACCCTTCATCAGACCTTCTTTTCCTTCATACAAAAGAATAGTATTTGTTTGGCAAAATTGTGCCTCAAAATGCAACTGTGCTACATTTCTCTGTTGCCGTAAAACTGATTACCCTGGCCTCCTTTATCATCCAAACAACTCAGAGGTTGCGTGCTGAAAACCCGCAACTAGTGAAGAAACAACGTTCCAAATGATGTTTGACACTTGTCCTTCCCATGAATGCACTCAGAAAATCCATGCTTTCAAATCTGGGTGCTTAGTAAAATAAAGATATATTTAAAATTGAATAATTTAACATCCTTATTTAGTTTAGTTTAGTTTATTATTGTCACGTGTACCAAGTGCAAAGCTTTTGTTTGCATGCTATCTAGTTAAAAAAAAGACTATACTTAAATACAATCAAGCCGTCCACTGTGTGCAGATAAAAGATAAAGGGTTTAATGTTTAGTGCAAATTTATAACATTGAAGTTCGATGAATTCTGGTTAAAGCTTGTTCAAACGTTTCTAATGAGGTAGATGGGAGGTTAGGACCGAACTCTTGATGATGAGAGAACTATTCAGTTCATCAGTAACAGCTGGGAAGAGACTGTTCCTGAATCTGGAGCTATGTGTTTTCAAACTTCTGTACATCCTACCTGATGGGAGAGGGGAGAAGAGGGAGTTACCAGGGTGAGACTGGTCCTTGAAAATGCTGGTGGTCGTTCCGAGGTAGCGTGAAGTGTAGATGGAAGCAGTGGAAGGGAAGCTGGTCTGGGTTACGTCCACAACTCTCAGTGTTGAATTGGGATCAGGGAGCTGTGTGGCAGCAGTTCAATCTGCTGCACCTCTACAGTGCCCACTTGAGAATGAACTTAGTAAGTAGCATGGTGGCAGCCTTGGAGGCTTTCTTGTAGATGTAGAGTCTTCATTTCTCAGATTCATCACTCAACCTATTATGCTATTGAAGTGGAGCACAGGAGTCATGTTTTCCACGCTATTGGTTTCAGGAGGGCCTCTTGAACAGCGATCCAGTGGAAGTGGCCAATGAGGTCAGCTCAAGGAGGAATTGGCTCTATAGCTGGAGCCATTGTTGAACATAAGACATATGTGTAAAGCAGAGAAAGGTGGGCACTCAAATCATGCTTGTGTAATTAAATATGTCTGTGCATATCCTACACATAATATGTTTAAGAAGGAACTGCAGATGCTGGAAAATCGAAGGTACACAAAAAAGCTGGAGATACTCAGTGGGTGCAACAGCATCTATGGAGCGAAGGAAAAAGGCAACGTTTCGGGCAGAAACGTTACCTTTTTCCTTCGCTCCATAGATGCTGCTGCACCCGCTGAGTTTCTCCAGCTTTTTTGTGTACCTCCTACACATAATAATCTGGTGTGCACTTATGCATACTTCAGCAGGAAACATTGGATCAAATATAACAAGCATTGCCGTTCTCACAGGGTGGCAGCATTTTCATGAGTTGCGCATAAAATGTTCACAATTCAATGCTTGAGAGTATGGCCAGCTGATCCAGTTTGTGGGCATTGTGTTTGTTGATTTTTATGTTTGACCCTGGTTGTAACCGTTTCAGATACTGTCATTATCAGAAGCAACTCACAATTGTTCAAAATAAAGTTTTCAGTTACTTATATGACTATTTTGCACTGCATCATAGAAAAAGCATTCCTTCCCTACTGTGCACTGAAGAGTTCGCCTGGAGCCATTTGAGTCTGAACTTAATTATGATGTGTGCTTGCGGATATAAACATCAACACCCACTTCTGTTAATGTGGCATCTACAGCTTTGCAAAAATAAACCTTGGTGCTTCACAGGAACATTATCAAACAAATAAATTGGCACCAGACCATATATTAGAGCGCATGATTAAAGTATCAGGCAGAGAAATAGTTCTGGGAGGATTTTCCAGAATAAAGAGCCTTGCACTTTTGCCAATTGTGGCACAATTAAGCTTAGAGATATTCTGGAGTCCAGAAATGGAAGGTAAGAGTGGCATAGCGATAGAGTTGCTGCCTTACAGCGTCAGAGACCTAGGTTCAATGCTAACTGTGGGTGCTGTCTGTGCGGAGTGTGTACGTTCTCCCTGTGACCTGCATGGGTTTTCTTCGGGAGCTCCGGTTTCCTCCCACCACTCCAAAAGCCGTACGGTTTGTTGGTTAATTGGCTTGGTAAAAAAATTGTAAATTGTCCCTAATGTGTGTGTGGGGCAGTGCTAGTGTGCGGGATGATCGCTGGTCGGCGCGGACACGGTGGGCGGAAGGGCCTGTTTCCGCGCTGTATCACTAAACTGAACTAAACTAAACCTGGAGTTTATAGAGATACATCACTGCCTGACCTACTTCAAGAAGAGTGTTTCCATCTTAATACGATCAAATTCTCTACAATCGATGTGAAAGACAGAAGCATAAGGAAAGATTATTCTAATCCTCTATGAAGCTTCTCAGAGTTCATTGCCAACAATGACATCCCCCCTCCCCTCCCCGCCTGACACTTTAATTACTGAGTAAGAATCTGTGATTTTCTATTATTTGTATAGTGACAGGCCTCAAACAATTAGTTTTTAAGGAGGGCACTGAACTTACACTTACACCTCATTGATAAACTGAAGACAATTTGAGATGAAAATATTCCAATTATTGTGTACGGAAATTGGATTGGAAAAAAATAGAATCTTACTTTAATAGAAAAAATATTTCTTTTTATTCAAACATGGGACCAATGTTTTTTTTATTAACATGCATTTTCAATCGTTGGGGATTACAAAAATTTAACTGGAAGAACTCCCTTAACAGTCCTGACATAAAAGGTTTTGGAACTCATTTAAAGATAAGTAGAAAAGAGATAAGAATGTAAAGATAAAGAAGAATTGCAAACATCATTAAACACCAAAAATCCCCAAGGTAAATCTCCAGCTCTGGCTTATGACTATAAGCTTTAGACAGTGAAAATTAAAATATACACCAAAGCTTCGGAGGGTGTAGCAGCCATCAGCCATTACACTCTCAGTATCAGTGGCAGAAACCTATTTAAACTGGAAAAGAAGGGCACGAAGGGTCTTTTCTCCAACCGAGAGCAGTATGGTGTCAACTTAGAGTAACGGTACTGTTGCTGCCTTACAGTCTTGCAGCGCCAGAGACCCGGGTTTGATCCCGACTATGGGTGTTGTACGTACGGAGTTTGGGCGTTCTCCCCGTGACCACGAGGGTTTTCTCCGAGACCTTCGGTTTCCTCCCACACTCCAAAGACGTACAGGTTTGTAGGTTAATTGGCTTGGTATAAGTGTAAATTGTCCCTAGTGTGTGTAGGATCGTATTAATGTGCAGGGATCGCTGGTTGGCACGGGCTCGGTGGGCCGAAGGGCCTGTTTCCGTGCTGTATCTCTAAAATTAGAGAGCAGATTCATAATGTATTTGGGGAACCTACTTCAGCAAACAGCAATCAAACTGGGGACGCACTGCAACATCTTTGGACACTGCAACATCCTTCTATGCAGCCCTGAATAGTGGGAGAGCAGATTCAAGTCAGGAGGTAAATATGACTGAATGAAACTTTCACGATGGCTTGATCAGCAATGACTAACTTTGAAAGTCCAAAACTAAACTGCAGATATTGTAAATCTGAAATAAAAACAGAAGATGTGTTACCAGCATGTCCTACTTGTATTGCATAGTTGTTCTGAGATTAGTTCTTTTCTTTGCAACTGATAGCAAGATCTGCTGTAAACTATCACAATCATTTTAAATATTAGCTTTTTTAAACGCAAATATCTGTAAATTATCTTGATATATTTAAGAGTGGCAACATTAATTACTAACTTTTGTTCATGCAACTAAAAATAGGTTTTACCAAAAAAGAAATACTCAAAAATCCTAGTGAAGGTGCTGGAGTTAGATGGTTTGCTGCAAACCAACAATTGAATTGTTCATGGATACAAAAAGCTGGAGTAACTCAACGGGACAGGCAGCATCTCTGGAGAGAAGGAATGGGTGATGTTTCGGGTCGAGACCATTCTTCAGGGCTGAAACGTCACCCATTCCTTCTCTCCAGAGATGCTGCCTGCCCTGCTGAGTTACTCCAGATTTTTTGTCTCTATCTCCAGTTTAAACCAGCATCTACAGTTCCTTCCTAGTTGTTCATGTTGGGACTTTGAACAGTGTGCAAAGCCCTATGTATCGTGTGTTTATCAGCATGGTAAAATGAGAGTATTTTCTGTCACACGCTGGTTAATGCAGAGCACGTCAAGTATCAGGTATCCCCAGGGTTGGTGCTGAAACAGTCTGCTCGAGGTAGATGGAGTGGAAAAGGTCAATCGAGGGTGTGGTGGTTGGGGAGAGGGTCATTTGTCAGAGATCATTGGGCGGGGAGAAATGTTAAGATTGATCGTTACGTTCACTTGCTTGGGTGGGCTTGTTTTAGTAAACAAGGGTTGCAACCAGTGGTGTGGGTTGAAGGAGTAGTTGGTAATCCCACGACAGAAGGATTATTGGGTAAACCGGTTGCTGGACAGGTGTTGGTCAGAGCATAGGACATGATCCTAAATGGGAATGTAGTAGCAGGCACCCCAGATCAGTAAGCCAACCAACTATCTTTCACAGCCTGACCACACTAAATCGAATTCCTAGCACTGGTCTGAAACCTTCATTTTGGGTTACACAGACAAAGAATAGGTTTGTGAAGCAAAGGAGGAGATATGTTTAAGGAGAAGGGAGAAATATTTAATAGGAATCTGAAAAATAACTTTTTTACAATATGAGTAGTAGGAGCGACCTGATAGAGGAGGTAGTTGAGGCAGGGTCTATTGCAACGTTTAAGAAACAATTAGACAGGTACATGGATAGGACAGGTTCAGAGGGATATGGACAAAATGCAGGCAGGTGGGACTAGTGTAGATGGAAAACATGTTGGTCGGTGTGGGCAAGTTGGGCTGAAGGGCCTATTTCCACCTTGTACGACTCTATGACTATGACTTTATAGGCACAGTGAAAGCCTGCTGCTGCAGGGAAGCTCAAGAACAGCTGGCCCATAGAGAAATCATAGGCTTCATGCAACTTGCAATACTTTTATATTTTATTGAAATGGAATTGTGCAAAATCCAAAAATGTACAATCTGATTGTAGGTTAGGGTATCTTAATCACAGCACCTGTCAGTCAGCTGTAAGTAATCAACACCTGTCAATTTTTAAATACCTTCCCCCCCCATCAAAATTTATATTGGTGAGAAATTCATCCTTGGAACATGGATAACTTTGTGGACAAGGGTGCCTCCCAGTGCAATCGTTTTTAAACAAGTGCAAAACATTGTGAAAATTCGAATTGTTTTCATTGAAATATTAGCTTAAAAATTCCACAATCGTTTGGACAGGGTGCGCTGATTTCTGATTTAGTATCAGGGAAAAACTATCAACACAATGACTTCCTACATCTTTGAAGAATAAATAATGCTACCAGGGATCAGGTAGAAAAAAATGCCACAGCTGGTAGAGCTGCTACCTCACAGCTCCAGCTACTCGGGTTTAATCTTCAATTCCAGGGCAGTCTGGTGGAATGTCCATTCTCTCCCTGGTGTTCCTCCAGATGCTCAGTTTCAGTTCAGTTTATTGTTTATTGTCATGTGTACCGAGGTACAGTGAAAAGCTTTTGTTGCGCGCTATCCAGTCAGCAGAAAGTCAATACATGATTACAATTAAGCCATTTATAGCATATAGATACATGATAATGGAATAACGTTTTGTGCAAGGTAAAGCCAGCAAAGTCCGATCAAGGATAGTCCAAGGGTCACCAAAGAGTTAGATAGTAGTCCAGCACTGCTCTCTGGTTGTGGTAGTATGATTCAGTTGCCTCATAACAGCTGGGAAGAAACTGTGCCTGAATCTGGAGGTGTGAGTTTTCATACTTCGATACCTTTTGCCCGATGGGAAAGGGGAGAAGAGGGAGTGGCCAGGGTGCGACTCATCTTTGATTATGCTGCTGGCCTTGCCAAGGCAGCGTGAGGTATAAATGGAGTCCATAGAAGGGAGGTTGGTTTGTGTGATGGTCTGGGCTGCGTCCACAATACGCTGTAATTTCTTGCGGTCTTGGATGGAGCTGTTCCCAGTTTCCTCTTCAAAACATGAGTGTAGATAGGTTAATTGGCCACTAGATAGCCCAGAGTGCATGAGTAAATAGTGGAATATAGGGAATTGAGAATGTGGGGCGAATAGAGTGCGTGGACAGTTGGATCATTCTGTGATCTCTTTCTGTTGTAAGAGGTTAGAAAAGTGTGGAAATCACGGTACATTGGATTGGGTGTAAATATCAGAATTATTACAATAACAATTCTTAGTAAAATAATGTAAAATAATGTGAAGTTTGCTAGAAAATGTACAGTGAGAGCATTTTATCTGAATACATTCTTTGACAGGGCAGCTTACACCTCAGAGCACTGTTGTTGATCATTGTCTTGTTCCCCTCTAAAGAATTGAAGAGGGAGGAAAGTATTTAAAATTTGGCAGGTGTAGATTTACTACAGGAATACCATATTCAAGTCAGAATGACACCAACTCCAATACAGAGCTACGAACCCTGGTTGAGATAATAGTTTGTGCAATTTTATTCTCTGCTGTACAATCTAACCATTATATCTTATCTGAGACTTAAAATTGCATTCACGCTATTATGGGTTATTTCAGCAAAATTGCATGTTTGTTGCCCGACCTGAAGAGCAAATTACTTATAAAGTTTATTTTTATTCATCTTCAAAAATATAAATGTCGCCGGCAAGGTCAGCATATATTGTCCATCCATTGGTGATGAGCTGCCGTCTTGAATGAAATCCGGCCTGTAGTATTGTGTTTGCCATGTCAGCGTCATTCAGAAAAAGCTGCTATATGATATGCAAAGTATCAGAACCCCATGCCTACAACCCGTTATAAATCAATATCTCGTCAGAATAAATCCTTTGGTGAGTGATGTTCTGTCAGATCTGCTTTGCCCATGTGAAAACAATCATCCCCAATATAAAGGCAGCACATTTGTAACTCAAAGCGCAGTAATAAATCAGGCTGTTTTAACCTTTTTAAACATGGCAGTTTTGCACCAAATTACTAGAAATTATATTTTGCTATTCCCTACCCACTTTGGAGAGATGGTATAGATTACATTGGATTCGAGGCCTTTCGAAACATTGCGATAATTTAGTTGGAAAGCTCACAAGAACAGTAAAAATACACAAAAGTAAACTCAGCACGTGGCTAGTGGGGTCGTCAGCAGCCCCCAGGCCCCAGGAGTAGAGTTGCACATTGATGATGATGATGATACTTTATTGTCACTTGTACCAAGGAACAGTGAGATTGTCTGTCGTTGCACGTAAAGTACACAAAAGAGTCACCACAAAGCCGCTGACAGTTACAAAAAGTACTCATCACCCTCGCCCCTCCATGGTTCCCCCTTTCATTCCACTTTCATTCAAACACTGCTGTTTAAAGAGATATTGCTAAACTCTCATAAGAGTTTCCTTGGTCATTCAAAATAATCAACCATGGTATCACTTCCTTGTTGTCAGTGGAAGTGTTAGTTTGGAATGGTGTAAAGCACTTTAAAGACAAAATCAATTGCTGGGCATCAGGGATATACCTGACACCCACACAACCATGTTACTGATGCAGCAAGGCTACCTGTGTAACCTGATGCTTCACGTCCCTTCTCATAAATTAGTTTTGCTGCTATCTGATATGTGTCTATTAAACATAACAAATCAACATCAGTCTGCTTCCACACCATCTGCACAATATGATGTTTAACAAAGGTTGAGACTGCAATTGTTAAATACCAGATATAAAAGAACTGTGGCATTGCTTTAGAGTTAGATTGCGGACTGAAGCATTACTCAGGTGGCCAGTCTCTTTAAGGTTACTTCTCACCGAGTAGGAATGCAGGTGATTAAAATTGCACAGCTGAGGAAGCTCACTCCTTTCTTTGCACTTCAGTTACTTTTATATTTTTCGCAATGTGCAACATAGGTAAAGTGGCAACAGCAAAAGAAATATGAAAAAAATTTGAAATGTGAATGTTAAAAGTAAGCACTGACTGATAATGAAAGAGCAAAAAGAGCGGCAAGCCCACATGTCTTTGGGATGTGGGGAAAAAGTGGAGCACCCACTACATACGGTCAGAGGGAGAACGTGCAAACTCTACTCAGACAGTTCCCAAGGTCAAGATCGAACCTGGATCTCTGGTACTGTGAGTTCTCATCACTACCAACTGTATCTCTGTACTTTTAGCCCAGGTATTTCTAGTTATCTGTACTGCTGCATAATCTAGGCCAGAATACCCTTAACATCAGGGAAATGGAAATGTATCCTATATTGCTTGCACCGAATGCGCTAGATAGCAGCGGGTACCAAAATCTTCACTTTAGCCTTTAGACTTTAGAGATACAGTACGATAACAGGCCATTTGGCCCAACAAGTCAGAGCAGTGTTCACCCCATACACTAACATTGTCCTACAAAGTAGGGACAATTTACAATTTTACCGAAGCCAATTAACATACAAACCTGTATGACTTTTGAGATGGGTGGAAACCGAGGCACCCAGAGAAGACCCACGTGGTCACAGGGTGAACATACAAACTCCATACAGAGAGCGCCCATAGTCAGGATCAAGCCCGGGTCTCTGGTGCTGTAAAGCAGCAACTGTACTGCTGTGCCACCATGTTGCCCAATGGGGCTTTATTGCTTTGTGGTGTCTGAAACGGACTCAGAGCCTGGAATGAAATTGAAATTGGCCTACATAACCATAGCATGATTTCCACTCTTCTGTAATCTATCCCCTTGAGATAAATATCATTTATCTGTTCTCATCTTTTAACCCTTTTACTTTGATTATTTCTTGTGCATGTTGTGTTTGTACATTTCAGCTGGGTCTCAGTTGAGTTCTTAAAATTAGATGTGAGAATGAAGTCTTGGCTCCAATAGGCGTGCTTCTATCTGAAAACTAACATGCCCTAAGGCAGTTGCTGTTTAATATCAGTTGCAATATTAACCTTCCAGTTGGTGGGAAAGGCTTAATGACAGCTGAAAGGATTTGGAGCAATCTTCTTCCCCCTGTCCTGGAGTCACAGAGTACAAAACAGGCCCTTGAGTCCTCTGAGCCTATGCCAACCAGCAATAGACTAATCCTTCACAAATCCAATTTTGATATACCCCACATTCTTATCAGATCCCTCTAGATTCTACCACTCACCATGCACTAAGGACAATACTACATAGAAACATAGAAACATAGAAATTAGGTGCAGGAGTAGGCCATTCGGCCCTTCGAGCCTGCACCGCCATTCAATATGATCATGGCTGATCATCCAACTCAGTATCCTGTACCTGCCTTCTCTCCATACCCCCTGATCCCTTTAGCCACAAGGGCCACATCTAACTCCCTCTTAAATATAGCCAATGAACTGGCCTCAACTACCTTCTGTGGCAGAGAATTCCAGAGATTCACCACTCTCTGTGTGCAAAATGTTTTTCTCATCTCGGTCCTAAAAGATTTCCCCCTTACCCTTAAACTGTGACCCCTAGTTCTACACTTCCCCAACATCGGGAACAATCTTCCTGCATCCACAAGGTTGTAGCGTGCACCAAATTCATTGGGGTTTTAATGCTTTGTGCTGTCTGTAACTGACCCAGAGCTCGAAATGTAATTTTGTAATCTAGTCCCTTGAGATGAACATCATTTACCTGTTCTCAGAATTTAGGGTGGCACAATGGCTCAACGATAGAGCTACTGCCTTACAGAGCCAGACCCGGGTTTGATCCTGACTACGGGTGCTGCCTGTACAGAGATTGTACGTTTCCTTGTGACCGCGTGGGTTTTCTCCAGGTCCTCTGTTTTCCTCCCACATTCCAAAGATGTGCAGGTTTGTGGGTTAACTGGTCACTGTAAATTGCCTCTAGTGTGTAGGATAGATGTAGTGTGCGGATGAATAGTGTGGACTCGGAGGACTGAAGGGCCTATTTCCACGCTGTATCTCTAAACTAAACTAAACAAAACTAATCTCCTTGGCCAGTTTATCTACCAACCTTTGCAACTTTGAAATATGGGGGAAGCCAGAGCACTAGGAAAAACCTATGTACCCAAAGGGAGAACGTGCAAATTCCACGCAAAGAGCACTGGAGGTCAGGGTCAAAATCAGTTCACTGAACCTACGAAACAGCGGGACTATTAGCTGCACCAGTGTACCACCAGTCTCCATTTTATAATCGCTAACTATTGCTTTACTTTTCATTAAATTAATTTTATGATTCACTGCAGCGGAAACATGAAGGTTGTGTTTCAATTTTCACCTATTAAGATGTTTGCGCGTGTGATGTTCAGAGGGTAACTTTCTCACTATTTACTTGATCACCTTGCCTGAGAATTATTTTCGCAAAAGGCAGCTAGAAGTGTAACAGCTGGATGCCTCTGCAGCCCTTTAGTGACAAATAAATGCAGGTTTCCCACATCGCTTCATCATTTACGTGTGATATCTGCACACGTTATATCAGGCCATCATTTTCCATCATGCCAATATTTATTAGAGTCATTGGCAATGTCCCAAAATACATTTCCCCAATGGAAGTGTGATGGGTTTTCAATTATGAAACTTTCCAAATGTGAGGTTAAGGTTGTTAAACACAACACTAAGCAAGGCGATACTCCTAGGAACATATGTTTTTTATCTGTGGTACTGTGCGCCTTTGGCTGTACTCAGCTCACTTGGAGAAGGAAACGTCGCCTTCTGTGAAGTATTAGTTTAGTTTGGTTTAGAGATACAGCATGGAAACAGGCCCTTTAGCCCACAGAGTCCGCACCGACCAGCGATCACCCCGTACACTGACACTATTCTACACACTAGGGATAATTTACAATTTTTATCGAAGCCAATTAACCTATAAACCTGTATAGCATTGGACTGTCGGAGGAAACCTAAGCACCTGGAGAAAACCCACGCGGTCATGGGGAGAACGTACAAACTCCGTACAGATAGTATCGGTATTCAGGATTAAACCCAGACCTCTAGAACTGTAGGGCAGTAACTCTATTGCTGCACCACCATGCCTTTCAATCCCACCCACTGTGAATTAAAAATGTTTACCAATCTAAATTCAACTCCCTGTGGCACAGCCATTTTCCGAATCTCAATCCCATTTCCAGTAATTCAATGATCCTGAGAACCCTTCAGGAAACCATCATAGATGATGCCTTTGTTCAGACATCCATTGAAGTTTATGGAACTGGTGCACTACAATGCTGAGAACTATATTCTGCATTCTCTTTCTTCTCCTTTGCTCTACCTATTGGAGTTGAGTTTGACTTGCAAACAAAACGTTTCACTGTACCTCGGTACAGGCGACAATAATAAAACCTAAACCTAAACCAGAGAAAAAGAGAAAGTTAAAAACAGTGAGTAACAGAAACATAGAAAATAGGTGCAGGAGGAGGCCATTTGGCCCTTTGAGGCCATTTATTGTGATCATGGCTGGTCATCCACAATCAGTAACCCGTGCCTGCCTTCTCTCCATATACTTTGATTCCGTAAGAGCACAAAGTAAAATAATATATAAAATGACATTATAGAACGAGTAGGGAAGTAGTGAAAAAGGCATTATAGAACAAGTAGTCGACATGGATAAGTTGGGCTGAAGGGCCTGTTTCCCTACTGTATGACTCCATGAAGCCTGAGAGAGATATGTTGGGAGAGATAAAGATAGCAAAACTGAAATCAAAACAGAGTGAGTAGTGAACATCGATAAGGAAGGATTCAGGAGGAAGAGAGAACAATTAAGATCAATAAGTGGAACACATGGGCAGTCTTCACATATTAATAATCTCAGGTTGAGATGTTTCCTATTCACGGCCCACAAGACACTACCCACGCTGTACTCCACAAGACACTACCCACGCTGTGCTCCACAAGGTTGGATCTGTTATTTTACACCATGTCCCAAGCTATAGGAGCAAGATTATTCCTCATATGAGGAAAGATTGAAAAGACTAGGCTTGTATTCACTGGAGATTAGAAGGATGAGGGGGCTTCTTATAGAAACTTATAAAATTATAAAAGGACTGGACAAGCTAGATGCAGGAAAAATGTTCCCAATGTTGGGCGAGTCCAGAACCAGGGGGCCACAGTCTTTGAATAAAGCGGAGGTCATTTAAGACTGAGGTGAGAAAAAAAAATTTCACTCAGAGAGTTGTGAATTTATGGAATTCCCTGCCACAGAGGGCAGTGGAGGCCAAGTCACTGGATGGATTTAAGAGAGAGTTAGATAGAGCTCTAGGGGATAGTGGAGTTAATGGATATGGGGAGAAGGCAGGCAGGGGTTATTGATAGGGGAGGATCAGCCATGATCACAATGAATGGCGGTGCTGGCTCAAAGGGCCGAATGGCCTCTTCCTGCACCTATTTTCTATGTTTCTATGTTTCTATGATTATAACCAATGACAACATGTTGTCTGCCTGTTCCAGACTTCAACATTATCGAAGAAGATGTGACTAAAGTTGTCGATTCAGCAGAAGGGAGTTGTGTTCATTAGATTGTGTTCCATTGAACACACTCCAGTGATCGCAATTGGGGGAGAGTTTGACTCCGGTTCCCAGAGGAGGCTGCTTCAGGAATTTCTGCTGCCTGAAAACTAACGACCCTTGAAACTCTCACAGAATTGTATAATATGCCGTTCCCAGTAGACTCTTGGTTTCCCAACTATATTAAACTGTTCAGTCAGTATCAATAGCAGCCTCAAGCTAAACTGAGCTAAGCTGTCACCATTAAGACTTATGACCCATTTGGTCCAGCCAAGGGCTTGTCATGGTACCCTTGAGCTATTACAATGCAATCTGCATTGCAACTGCAGTTAAAATGTGATGGTACCATCTACAGATTTAATTAAAACATTAAGTTCTAGTTAATTGAGTATTTTCCTCAAGTGCATTACATTTTGGGATGAGTCTCGAGTCACTTCCATAGGTCCATTGATCAGGACATTATCCTATCTAGTTCCGCCTCAGTTACTGTGATGCCACTGAGGATTGCACAGATTGTTCATATTTGGCATTTTGCTGCTTGTTGGCTCTTGATGGTGGCACAGTGGCAGCACAATGGCACAGCTAGTAGAGCTGCTGCCTCACAGCACAAGAAACCCAGGTTCAATCCCGAACTCAGCTGCTGTCTGTGTGGAGTTTGTATGTTCTCCCTGTGACTGAGTGGGTTCCCTCCGAGTGCTCTGGTTTCCCAAGGATGTGCTGGTGTGTAGGTGAATAGGGCCAATGTAAATTGCTCCAAGCATGTTGGGAGTGCATGCAAAAGTGGGACAATAAACTAAAGTGAAAAGATGGCCAGCATGGACTTGATGGGCTGAACGTCCCATTTCCATGCTGTATCTCTATACTAAATATGTTCCTCCTCAGAGAGACACAAAATGTTGGAGTAACTCAGCGGGACAGGCTGCATCTCTGGAGAGAAGGAATGGGTGACGATTCAGGTCGAGACCCTTCTTCAGACCCGAAACGTCTCGATCCGAAACGTCACCCATTCCTTCTCTCCAGAGATGCTGCCTGTCCCATTGAGTTACTCCAGCTTTTTGTATCGATCTTCGGTTTAAACCAACATCTGCAATTCCTTCCTACAGTGTTTTTCCTCAGCATCAGCTATGGTAAAATAAATAACTCACTGCATAATGGTTTAGTCTACAAAACGCCAAGGATATTTATTAAACGGCAAGTACACAAAGCAACAGATGTAATGGCACGCTGTAGATTTAAAATGGTTACAGGCTTGAATAAACACTACAGTTACAGTGGAAAAGTATTAAACAGAAGCATTTACAGGACTAAACTACAGTGTTAGCATAAACGTTAACTGCAGTGATGGTGGCTTATTTGTAGCAGTGTTCGAGGTGGCTGGGAAATGACTGGCTCAAAGGAAATTTAAATTATGGGATCTAGTGTTGTAAAAGAAATGACAATCAAACATAATCAAACTCCAACGACTAAAATACCATGTTCACTGCAGGCTCCACTGAAAACAGATAAGAAACAATTTGCTTTTATCATTGAAATGTATTTGAAAGTTGCCAATTATTGTGACTGTTTCAAAGAGCTGCATTTAGTTTGCTCATGAACAAGTGAAGTGCTTGTGGAAATTTGCAACACAATTTAATGTATTAATTTTACAACTGTCAGGGAAATATAGAAAGAGTTATGGTAGATGTAAAGTACAGTAAAACTCTTAATCCTCATCCGATTATTTGGAAATCCCAAAGGTTTGGCGTCATGCATTGCTGGGAATGTTTCCTGCACTCCTTTGCACTCACGGGGCACTATTTCCCGCACTGACCATTAAGTTTACTTGACTCATTCAAATTTTAATTATATACCAGATAAGTGGGACCCGTTGGGTCCCATGTTCACACGGGTGGGCTGATCCCCCAATATTCCACCTCTCCACCAATTCCAATATTGGTGGCCAGTGGGGGGGGGGCTTTCTAGAGCGCTAGTATGGGTGTTGTGGGCCGAACGGATTGGTTTCCAGAGGGGCTAGTATGGACATTGTGGGTCAAATATATTCTTGGGCTGAAGCTCAGTCACTCAGGCCTGGTGGGCTGGCAGCTCAGTCACTCAGGGCAGGTGGGCTGGCAGCTCAGAAAATGCCAGAAATTCTGCCCAAAACAGGTGAGAGACAATAGACAATAGGTGCAGGAGTAAGCCATTTGGCCCTTCGAGCCAGCACCGCCATTCAATGTGATCATGGCTGATCATCCCCAAACAGTACCCCGTTCCTGCCTTCTCCCCATATCCCCTGACTCCGCTATTTTTAAGAGCCCTATCTAGCTCTCTCTTGAAAGCATCCAGAGAACCTGCCTCCACCGTCCTTTGAGGCAGAGAATTCCACAGACTCTCCACTCTCTGTGAGAAAAAGTGTTTCCTCGTCTCTGTTCTAAATGGCTTACTTCTTATTCTTAAACTGTGGCCCCTGGTTCTGGACTCCCCCAACATCAGGGACATGTTTCCTGCCTCTAGTGTGTCCAAGCCCTTAACAATCTTGTTAAGACTGTGAGAGAGATGGGGGAGAGGGTGGAGAATCAATAGTAGACATTTTTCCTTTTTTTCTGTATTTTCATTTCATTTCCATTTCCATTTCAGTTTCAAGCACAGGGCAGGCCAAACAGTTCATTGCATTTTCATTTCATTTCATTTCCATTTCCATTGCAGTTTCAAGCACAGTGCAGGCCAAACAGCTCATTGCATTTTCATTTCATTTCCATTTCCATTGCAGTTCCAAGCACAGGCCAGGCCAAACAACTCATTTCATTTTCATTAAGGACTAACAAATAATTTATTGCAAGTACATTGTAGAATCACAGTTCAGTTGATTCACAGCTTAGAATCACAGTTGTGGCCTCTCCCTCGCAATCTTCCAGAGTGACTGACTCACGTTCAGGCATCTGGGGTTTGATAATCCTGCCCCCCCCCCCGGAAGTGGCGTTACCTTCATCATGGTGATTGACAGGCGAGAGGACCAATCAGCTGATCTCAAGATTTTTTAAACACTCATAACTTTTTTATTTTGCATTGATTTGAAAAATCCTCAGGGCTGCCTCAGCGGAGGTGGACTGTCAGTAAGATGGCTGAAAATCATAGCGATATAGGGTAGCGTTTTTTCTAAAATCAATATACAGTGCAGACAGGAAGTGGTCAAGATGAGACTTTCAGTTATATAGATTTGGTACATTTTAAGAATGAAAGTGCGCTGGGGGTATTAAAAGGAATATCATTAAATAGTGTGGGTAATCTGCCAAACTGGCACCACCAAAATACTGATCATGTTGGAGTTTTACTGTACACCCTTTATGATAATGCTGGAAAATTAAATCTAAGACATCTAACCTATCAACTCCTAATCTGACACCATGCTTCTTGATGGTATTGTACAGTTTCGAATCTTCCTGGTGGCCTTTCCTGTTGCAACGGAACTAGAGCTGCTTGGCTAGATATGGAGTTAGTTAGTTCTGGAGTGCAGGTCTTCAATACTGCATAATGAGTACTTCTATAACATTCTTAAACAGTTGAGCAGTTATGTACTGTAGTTACAATGTTCTTAAAATTAACCATGTTTAATTAGATTTGAAGTCTGGATGATTCTTGCCAATCTCCAGTAGTTTTTAAACCTTGTGGCGCCTGTATTGAAATATAATTTGACTACGTTTTTCTGAGATGACCAGAGTCATGGAACATTGTTGGGTCCTATAATCGTTGCTGCACCCAGTCACCTCCAATGGTGAATCTGGGAGTGAAATCATAGAGTCATACAGTGCCAAGAATCAGGCCCTTAGGCCCAAGTTGCCCACACTGGTCAACATGTCCCATCTACACTAGTCCCACCCGCCTGCGTAAGCCCATATCATCTAAACCTGTCCTATCCATGTACCAACCTAAATGCCTCTTAAACGTTGCAATAGTACCTGGCTCAACTGCCTCCTCTGGCAGCTTGTTCCATAAACCTACCACCCTTTGTGTGAATAAGTTACCCCTCAGATTCCTATTAAATCTTTCCCCTTCACCTTAAACCTATGTTCTCTGGTTCTCGATTCCCCTGCTCTGGGCAAGAGACTCTGTGCATCTATCCGATCTATTCCTCTCATGAGTTTGTACAGTCCAGGTAGATTGTCTGTTCTGGCTGCACATGGTCAACACTCACATGCTGTGCTCCACCATTTCTGGGTTCATTGGAGTCTCCTTGTCTCATGAGCTGTTTAATTGTCCACCATCATTCTCAACCAGGTAAGTTAGATCCGCAGAGCTTTGGCCTGATCCATTCAATGTGCGATCACATCACTATTTATGAGTGATTTATTTTTGTCAAGTGAGTTGTGATTTGGCCATTGAGCATGGACCTGGAGTACAGGTGGCATCTCATCACTTTTGTGTGAGCCTGTTTCTTCTCCTGCTACACATATAAATCTTCAGATGTCCAGCGAGCTGGTTCTTTCCCCTTGAGGAGTGGTGGAGTTTCCAATCCAGAAACACAATCCATTTGCAGTTAATTAACTCCACAAGCTTCTGATCATCATTATCTATCTAATCGTGTTTATTTCTTGGTAGGTTTACTTGATATCAAGTGTTTCTTCACATGTTCCAATTATGATGGACTTTATGGCCAACTCTGTGCTGTGAACTCTTTCAAGGCTCCTGTTAACAGGTAGTTGACAGGTTATCTATGTGCCACTGTTTGAGAAGAGCTACTGTAATGGGACCCGTGAGAGCTTTGACGTCAATTGGCTTAAGAGGTCTTAATGCACCTGTCAAAAAACAAACCGTGAACATATAAATAGCTTGAGGCCAGTGTGGAGGATGCTCTCATTATTAAAGAATTTGCATTCTGAGCTTTGTAGCCCAATGATGGATATCCCAAGTGAAATGATTGCTTCTCAAGAATTGCTTTGTATCATTGAATAAACAGATAGTACTTGCAACCGATACAGATCAGAATTCTTGATGTAATGATCCCATCAATCCCCTGGTAAAACATAAGCAATGATCTAGATTAGTCAGAAAGTATTTTGAGTGATTGTCGTGCAGTTGAACTGTAGTTATTATGCAGCATGATCAAAGTAACTTTTGCTTTACGTTTGATATCAAATGGCTTTTTATGTGGTTAACCTTTTGATTTTTTCAATCAATCAACCTTTATTGTCATCTTGCAAAGCAACAGTTGTACAGTGCAAAATGAGAAGACGTTTCCCAGGGAATACCAGAGCATCGCACATGAAACTTAAAACATTTCACACATAATAACAGTAAAAACAATCCAGTCCCTGATGAAACAGTATAAATCAAAGATCTTTGGTATAAATAGTTAAAAGCAGGTAAAACAGCAACATTAAAATACAGTAAAAACAATCATTAAAATGTCCAGGGCAGCTGATTTGAGTGGCCAGTGCCATAGTTATTAAAATGTCAGTGCAAAGCCGCAGAATCAGATGACTGTGAGTACAGAGTGACTGTTTAGCAGCCTCACAGCCTGTGGCAGGAAGCTGTTTAGCAGTCTGGTAGTCCGGGCTTTGATGCTACGGCATCTCTTGCCTGATGGCAGGAGATCCAGGTGTGTGTGGAGGGGGTGCAGTTTGTCCTTAGCTATTCTCAGAGCTTTTTTCAGACAGCGGCTCTGGAACAGTTCTTGTACCGAGGATAGGGAGACGCCAATGATCTTTTTAAGCGTCTGTTGGAAATGAGCATCATCTTTCATCTTAGACTAATAAGGACGCAACAACCAAATTTAACACAGACCTACTGTCACATATCCATAACATACTTGAAAAGTTGAGTAGTTATTTAGTTATGCCATTCTTAAACTTAACAGTTTAATTAGATTTTGAAGTTTGCATTATTTTGGTAATCTCTGGTGTTCTTTCAACCTTGTGCACCTGCATTGAAATATAACTTGACTATATATTTCTGATATGACCACAATCATTCCCTCTGCTGCCATGTGATACTTCACTTGATGGCCTGAAAAAGATCGTCATTGTAGTGAGTGGGGTGACCAGCAGGGAACTGAATATTCAGTTTGGTAGGATAGGCAGGAAGTGATAAGGTAGGAACTACAGTTGTTGATTTAAACCAAAGATAGATGCAAAATGCTGGAGTAACTCAGCGGGACAGGCAGCATCTATGGAGAGAAGGAATGGGTGATGTTTCGGGTCGAGACCCTTCTTCAGATTGAGATAAGTTGGTTAGGTCTCTTAATAGTCTTGAGGAATGATTGAAATTGGCTCGGAGACTTCAAGATGTAGAATTAGTTTGTGGAGATGAAAAATAAGGTTGGAAAAGAGAACCCCTAGCAGTGATTAAATAGTAAAACAGATTATAAATCATGAAGTAGGAAGGACTTGTAAGGTACTTCAATAATAATAGCAGGTTATTTTAATTATCATATAGATTGAACAAACCAAATAAGCAAAGATATCCTTGAGGATGAACGTTCAGTATTCAGATTAATTTCTGAGAGTAACTCACTGCAGACACTAACTAGGGAGCAGGCTATTTTAGAAGGATACAGGATTAATTAATGATCTCATAGTAACAGGTCTCCTGGAAAGAGTGAGTGTAGTATGGTGACATTTCCTATTCAGTTTGGGTTGGAGGTGAGAATCTTGTATCTGCAGCTGGTGTCTAAAATAAAATTAAGACAATTAGAGTGGAGTGGGCGAACTTGGCTATAGTGGACTGGGATAATAAATTACAGAGTGACGCTGTAGATTATCTCACGGGTGACACGGTGGCACAGCGGTAGAGTTGCTGACTTACAGTGCCAGAGACCCGGGTTCGATCCTGACTAAGGGTGCTGTTTGTACAGAGTTTGTATGTTTCCCTGTGATCGCATTGGGTTTTCCACGGGCGCTCCAGTTTCCTCTCATACTCCAAAGATGTACAGGTTAGTAGGTTAATTGGCTTTGGTAAAGACTGTAAATTGTCCCTAGTGCGTAGGATAGTGCTAGCGTACGAGGATCGCTGATCAGTGTGGACTCGGTGGGCCAAAGGGCCTGATTCCATGCTTTATCCCTAAACTAAATTAAACTGGCAGTGGCAGAGATTGAGAGATATTTCATAAATCTAACCAAATGTATATTACATGAGATGAAAAGGCTCTACAAGAAAGACCCATCATCTGTGGCTAATTCTGGAAGTTAAGGATGGTATCAAATTGGGGGGGAAAAAGGCAGACAGTGGTGTGAAAATCGGTAGGCCAGAAAATGACCAGCATATTGTAAAATATTACAGAGGAAGAAAATAAAATTTGAGACAAACTCACAAATAATATAAAAGCAGACAGGAAAAGCTTCCACAAAGAACAAGAGTAGCTAATCTAAGTAATTGATCCTCAAAAGGTGAAACTTAATTGTTGTAATAATAGAAAATAGAGAAATCGCAGAAATTTTAAATAATTATTTTGGGTGCATGGTTGCAGATAGAAATAACACTACAATAATAAAAGGCAATTATTGGGGCTATAGGGAGAGACAAACTTAAAACTATTTCCATCATGAGAGCAAACTCATGAGGATAAAAATCCACATTCCCAGATATGGTGGCTCAAATCCCAATAAGAGTCTGCAGAGATACTGCATGCCATGGTTGAAATCCAGTTAAAATTCTGTCGATTCTGGAATTCTGGAGAGGTGCCAAAGGAATGGAAAAGTGCAAATGTAAACCATTGTTAGTACTGGCAGTCCCCCTAACCTCTATTTACATAGACTAGTTATGTGGGTACCATCTGATGAGCTGCAGACTTGACTAGGCATTTTAAGAGATGACAACAAAGGAGGAATCCTTGCATGTTGGGAGTTTCCTGTACTTGAGGTTGTGAGTTTATAGCAATTTTAATGTAGCAGTTTGCCCTGGGATCCCCTCCCTTTCTGACTCATTGCTCCTCCTTGCTCTGAGCTAAACCACATATTATATTAATGACTATTCCAAGACCAATCCAGTAATGATCCCATAAGAAAGGACTTTCTGTGAATGACCTGAGCACCTCCCTGATTATCAGGCCCTAGAAACAGGCCCTTTGTCCCACCGAGTTCACACCGGCCATCGATCACCCGCTCACACTATCCCTAAGTTATCCAACCTGTGCATCCATTCCCTGTACATTTGGGCCAATTTTACAGAGGCCAATTTAAACTACAAACTCGCACATCTTTGGGATGTGGGAGAAAACCAGAGCGCCCAAAGGAAATCCATCTTCACACAGAGAGCACCTGGGGTCAGAATAGATCCCGGGTCTCTGGCGCTGTGAGGTCTCCAAAGTTTCCATATTTAAGGAAGGGTGTACATGCATTATAGGCAGTACTGAGAAGATTCACTGGATTGATCCCTCCAGGGAAAGGGTTGACTAATGAAGATAGATTGAGTCTACACATTGATGTATAGAAGAATGATGAGTGTTTTTCTTTAAACAAGTGAGATTCTGAGGGTGACTGACAGTTGAAAAGATGTTTCCCCATTAGAGAATTAAAGAGAACATTTTCAGAAAAGACTAGTCACTCAGTTAAGACAATAGACAATAGACAATAGGTGCAGGAGTAGGCCATTCGACCCTTTGAGCCAGCACCGCCATTCAATGTGATCATGGCTGATCATCCCCAATCAGTACCCCATTCCTGTCTTCTCCCCATATCCACTGACTCCGCTAATCTCTCTCTTGAAAGCATCCAGTGAACCCGCCTCCACCGCCTTCTGAGGCAGAGAATTCCACAGACTCACCACTCTCTGTAAGAAAAAGTGTTTCCTCGTCTCTGTTCTAAATGGCTTACCCCTTATTCTTAAACGGTTCCGGATGATGATTAGAAGGGATTTCTGCTGAGAGAGTCATGAATCCTTAGAATGATTGTCCTAGAGAGCTGTGGGGGAAGAGATTCAATATATTCAAGGCAGAAAATGAAGGAAATTGGATACGTGAGAGAACAGAAAGATGGTGTGGAGCCAAACGTGGATCAGCAATGATGCTAATTAATCGCGGACAATGCTCAAAGAGCCGGTGGGGTCACGTCTGCGACTGTTCCATACATTTATGTCAAATTATTTCATTCCCAGTCAAAAAAGTTAATGCTTGGTGTTTATGGAGTACTTATGATTACAGCTCTCCAAGAATAATCCTAATATGATATCCCTACTTGGAACCATTGACTTCCCCTTTGCCTTCTATCCTAGTGTCAAACTGCGGTAGATACCCTTCACCTCCAACACATTTCTTACCTTCCCCACCAGGCCCAATCTCCTGGCTCCTCAAACTCATGACTTCCTCTAAGGACCATCTGCAACCCCCACCCCAAAATCCCACCTTCAGTCTCGATCAGGACTAATAACCTTTCCCTGACCTGGCCCAACACATCAAGGTTCCTCTGTGCATTCCGCAGTCCAGACAGGAAAATATGCATTTCTGCTTCAATGGTGCAAGCTACTGTATCTTGGTTAATAGATGCGATTGAAAGTTGCAGCACATTTCCACATCCAAAAAGTTTGTTGGAATGTGTACAATTACCCTACAGCATTCCTTCTAGGTGTACATTAACTTCCAAACCATTGTTTCTGAAGGAATAAAATGGGTTTTTCAATGCCAACTCAATTATATTCAAGAGTATATTCCAACTCAATTGTATTCCGTTTTATTTTCAGCTGTTAAATGATGTTATTTCACCCTGCAACCTGAAATGCTGGAATAAAGTTGCATAATTGATTGCAATTGCGTGAAACTAAATAGGTAATAATGAATTTTTAGTAACATCACATTCTTCCAGTAGAAGTACAATTTACTACACAATTAAGGTTGAAAATTCCCCAGGAATATATATATTTTTAACACTGACCTTCGCATTCTGATTAGCTGCCTCTGAGACTGGCTCGCATCTGGAAATCATGGAGGTTTTTCCATGTTGAAGCAAATGGGTGCTTTCTTAGTACTCTACAATTGTAACAATTTTCTGGGTCATTTGCAACACTTTTCAGAATTCACTACAAATCAGGGCATCAATTCAATTAGCTGATCATTAGCTTACGTTAAACATTGAAAATATATCATCCTGTAGTTTAACCAATAATTGCAGGATTTGGCATGGAGTTGATGCATGCAATGGTGCCCTATTTTTGCTATCCAAGTGCATGTTGAGCTCTTTTTAAAAGTAATACTGAAGGAGCTATAATTATCCCCAGTGCTCCTGGTTTAAATAGTGACAACATCAGCCTCCATGGTCCTAACTTGTCAATTCATATGGTCATTGGTTAGAAACAAGACTGTCTACTTTGTGAGGAGCACAAGGATGGGGAGAGATGAGAACACCAGTTAAATGATGTCAATGAAAAACGATGTCAATGCAAAAAGAAAATCCAGGAAAAAGACTCATCAGGTCAAGCAGCATCTGTGGATAGAGAAACACTCAGCATTTCCGACCTATAACCGTTATCAGAACTGGGAAATTGAGCGTTAGTTTCAGTGGCAGGAAAGGTAGGGGTGGGCTTTGTAGAACAAAGGAGATGTCTGTGTTAGGATGTGTTGTAATGGTTTAGCAGTAGTAGTTACCAACACATGGAGCCTCTTGGTCTGGGTAATGAGCTGTCAGATTGTTCAAACAAAAGAATGTTCAAATATATTTTAAAAAATATATAATTATAAATCCTGAGAGCTAGTTTCAGACCTGCCCTTGGTCCTGTTGTCTTCTAAAAAAAGGTCCTAATTGGTCATAATTGTCTTCTAAAAAAAAGTGTTCATGTATTGGGTGGCACGGTAGCGCAGTGGTAGAGTTGCTGCCTTACAGCGCTTGCAGCGCTAGAGACCCGGGTTCGATTCTGACTACAGGACAGTACAAAGTTTGTTTGAGTCTGTGCAGAGATTGTACGTTCTTCCCATGACCACGTAGGTTTTCTCCGAGATCCTCGGATTCCTCCCACACTCCAAGGACGTACAGGTATGTAGGCTAAATGGCTTGGTGTATGTGTAATTTGTCACTAGTGTGTGTAGGATAGTATTAATGTGCGGGGATCGCTGGTTGGTGTAGACTCGGTGGGCAGAAGTGCCTGTTTTTCGCGCTGTATCTCTAAACTAAGCTAAAGTTATTGGAGTTTGTGCAGGAAAGAATAGGGTAGTTACTACCATGTCTAGGAATGAGGCAGATGAAGAAATGACATCTGAGAAAATACTGACCTCCCTGGCACTAAGGGATGTGATAAATATGCTTTATATTATTAGAAATGGAGGCAATTGAAAATGACCCATAGAATATTTTACAATGTGAATTGTTCAAAATACAAGTGACTACATTCCAAATTAATGGGCAACAGAAATAGCCAATGAGAGGGTGCTTTCTTTTACTAGAGGGTGAACAGGTGTTGGAACAGTTGGTGAGGTGATCTACTAGAATGGGTTTCAAGTTGGATCGATTGGCTTTTCTCCTCAGCCCTTCCAAAAGAGGACAACGTTTGGAGATATTTGAGACTGAAACATTGCCTTGTGAAGTCAGTGATTAGAAATGGTACTCATATCCCTGCCGTAGCATGCGGTTTTTACTTCAGTAAGCGATTATGTTTCTAACATGTAATATTTTGGACCAATGGACATGCATTCTTGAAGCATATTTAGTACTCTTGAATACTGAAAGTCCCGATACATTGTTAATGATCTGTGACAATGATGAAGAGATATTAACTTTATCAATTTGCCATGAGGCAGTTGATTGAAATGTATCATTTTGATTTTATGGAGTAACAGATGGCTCAGCTTTTGTGTTTTGATTGGTTTATGATAACATTAGTGTCACAAGTATGCAAGCATATCAGTGCCTAATTGTTGATTAGCACCTAAGTATTTCAAGTTAAACTCCCTGTATATTTTGTGAGGTCATTAACAAAACATCTCTGGATGATTGTGCAGTTATCAAATTGAATCCATTGTGGTAACTTACAGCCCATCCATTATGCCTTTGGAGTTTTCCACTGAGACAAAACAATGATCATTAATCTGTTTCATAATAACCAAAAATCCCTTTTGCAGAATAGTTCTCAATGTTCTTTATCTGTCTGTTGTGTGACAGTTTGGGGAACTAATGCTACTGGTTAATGATGCACACCAGTTAATGATCAAGTCAATAATACTGTCTTGTTCCTTTTAGAAACTAATTTGTTGCCAGTCCTGTGAAAGAATGAAAGCTTTGATATGTGACATGATATTTAAGCAGCTCAGATGTTAACTTTGTACCAATAGAGGCAAATAGAAGTGATGGTAGTGCTTAATTAAATTCCTAACTTAACCAATGTGCCAACATTGAAATGAAGAAATATTCTTCTTCAAGTTCGACCTCAAAAACTACTATGTTAAATGTGCCAAATTTTGCTTGCCAATAGAAGACTGAGATTAGATCTGTATTTTTGAACCATGTGAAACAGTTTCTTGCTGATTAGCTTCAAAATGACTCTATTAACCAATAGTTTCTACATGAAGGATCAGTTTTGTGGAGTGGTCTTTGGAGCTTGAAATATCATGAAAAAGAAAAACTTGTAATAAGAACGGATTTTATAATTTAATTTTGGCCATTTAAATTGAACTAATGTTAAGATATGTGAAGTAGGAGGCACAGTACTATAGTGGTTACGTTGGTGGGTGGGCTATAGCATGGATAGCGGAGGTATTTGTTCCTTAATTGAATACATTTTGATTAAAATTTCATATCATTATCAGAGATGGTGACCATGAAACTGTTGGGTTGGGTCTCCTCAAGCTCATACTGCGAGTAGCATGTACAACAAGTGGTCAGGAAAACAAAGAGAATTTATGACTAAATGTAAAGAAATGTTCTGCCTTATGTTTCAGTGCCAATGCTGAGATCTTATCTGTTGCATTGGCTGCTCAGAACCGTAAACTCACACAGCATGGAAACAGGCCTTTTACCACAACATGTCTATGCCAATCTGAGCTAATTGCTTGAGTTTGATCCATATTCATCTTAACATTTTCTATCCAAATGTCTTCTAAATGTTGTAATTGTACCCATCTCTGCAGCTTCCTTTGTCAACACATTCCATATAGTTTGTGTGGAAATGATTCCCTTCAGATATCTTTTAAATATTTCACTTTCTCTCCTTAAAGCTGGGGCCTCTAATTTTACATCACCCTATCCAGAGAAAAAGACAGTTACCACCCACCTTACCTGTGCCCCTTATGATTGTATGCACCTCTATAAAGTCACCCCTGAATCGCATAAACTCCAGGCCCATCAGGCCTCTCCTTCTAACTCAAGCCCTTCTGTCCCCATAACACCCTCGTTAGACTTTTCTGTGCCCTTTCTACCTTCATGATATGCTTCCTAATATTCTACAGGGCCCCACCATTTACTGTTTAAATCCTGTCCTGGTTTTATTGATCAAAATACATCACCTCACACTTTACCGAGTTAAAATTCATCTACCACACCTCTGTCCACTTACAATACAATACAATTCAATTTATTGTCATTTGGACCCCTTGGGGTCCAAACGAAATGTCGTTTCTGCAGCCATACATTACAAACAAATAGACCCAAGACACAACATAATTTACATAAACATCCATCACATTGCTGTGATGGAAGGCCAAAAAAACTTGCCCAATTCATCATTATTCTCTGATCATCTTAGATAATCTTCCTCACTGTCCACCTACACCAGCAGTTTTGATGTTATTCGCAAACTTACGAACCATGTCAAAATTGTCTGCAACATTTTTTAAATATAAATGCTCATAATATAGCAGTTCATAGATCTTTGGAAAAGTGAAACCACTTTTTTAATATTTCTAAGGAAAAGTTGCTAGGTTCATGATAAGTAAGCGGGTGAATGTGTACAGTGAGTAGGCTGGAATGTCCAATTGTGGTCACAATAAGATAAACCATTTTCTTATTAAAGGGCAGAACAATCTTAAGGGGCTGAATGGCCTATCCTGCTCTTAATTTGTATGTTATAGAAACCTATCTGTTTGATTAATGCATTTTAGGGAAGAATATTTCACACTCTTATCAGGTCTGGACTTTTATTTGACTCCAGGCTCTAAGGAACAAGGTTGACCCTTATGTATCCTATAACATGGCACAGCATGGAGATAAATTTATGGAAGGGAAATAAATGCTGACCTTCCTGTTGGGGCCCACATTCCACAAATGAAGTTTTTTTTTTTCAGAAAAGCCGATGGCTCCACCAATTTTAAATATGATTTATTTGCGTCAGAAATTGCCACAGCTTAAATTAAAATGAATGATTTAACATTACATTATAGGAATAATTTTTTGTGTCGGAAATTGCCAGGTTAGCTGAAGGGGTGAGCTCCCTCCCACCCCTGAGTGAGAAACATTTTTGCTCAAAGTCACATTGTGATGCATGGAAAGACAATCTAGGTTGGTACTTCAGAGCAGCGCTTGGCTGGGCAGTTTAGTTGCTGAAAGTTTGCACTGTAGCACTAAAACTGCTACTACTCACTTTCTCAAGCCTCAATTCTCTTCTCTTCCTCTCCCCATGCATGACAAAAAGGGCAGTAAAGTGCTTACTCTTTCATCACAACCAACCTCCCAATGCTACCAGATTAAATAGGGACAACATCAGCCTCCATGGTCCCAACCAGTCAATTCATATGGTTATTGGTTCGAAATAATACTGTCTACTTAGTGAGGAGCTGGAGGCTGTGGAGAGAACTTGCTACCTAATACAGATCTTTCAAAACCTCTCGGGCAGAGGTGAATTGATTCTTTGATAAGCAAGGAATGAATAGCTACAACAGATAAATGAGAATGTACAGTATAATTTAAATTACATTGACATCAGCCATATTGTTACAGAAGAGTCAAGTAACCGACCTACTCATACTCTTAATTTGTATATGTGTTTGTATAATCATTCCTATAATGTAGTGCTGAATGATTCAACTAGATTTAAGCTGTGGTATTCTGGTATACCCACTTTCCACAAATATTACTTGAAAGTAGCATTCAGAACATTTCCCACTATTAACATCTTAGATTATAATGACTGATTATCTATATTGGTAAATTGGAACGTGATAGAAAAGGTGATGAGGCACTCACTATTTGGTAGACGAGTACATTTTTTGAAACCTCTGCAATTTCATGCAAGGTCAGACCTTCAACTGTTCTAATCAATGTGATAGCAGAAACTATGGGGAAATGAAGACTTAATTCAAATGACTTGAGCACCCATTGAATTTATTGAGTAAATTACTTTAGCAACATTGTACTCTCTGTAACATGATGGGGACTCTTTTTTAATTGCTCTTCTCTCCCTCGTTTGCCCTTGTTCCCTTCTTCAATACATTCCTTATTCTCTACATTTGCATTGCGTTTGCTATTACCAGCCCCTGCCACTTCTCATGGTTCTGTTCCTTACATTTGCCACATCTTATTTTCTCTCTCCTATTCCTTCACACCTTTAGTTCGAGTTGCTCTGTTCCTCATTTTCCTCTCTTGCTTCCTTCTCCTTTTCTCTCTGCCTTCATAAATCTTCTTTTATTCTGCCTTCCTTGAAGCATTCTCTTGAAGTCACCTGGAATTCAGGTTGTCCAAGTCAGCATGCCAAAGCTAGATAATGTACACAGGTGACAAATGTATCCTAATAGCAATCCTTGATGTACCTCCTTCTGTAAAGCACACTGGTTCTTTGCTTTACACTTGAAAGAGTTTTTGATGAATTCACACAGAAGTTAATGACTGAAATGTTGTTGTTGAGTATTTAATCAGCTCCAAATAACGGCATCATCACAATTAAAGCCCATAGAATAATAGATGGTCTAGTAGCCAGAAAGAAGCAGGAAACCAAAGATTTGAGTATTTTTATGACTGGACGGAAGTGTTTTATAGAGATGCCCAAGAGTTAGTGCTTGGACCACTAGCTTAATTAATATGGAATTGGAATAAAAGGTACAATTTCAAAATCTGCAGATGCCACAATACTTAGTGGTGTAGTGAGGCCGAGAAACAATAGTTTAGCTACAACTGTGCAGGCGCCATATTTTTGGAAAGATTTGACATCTTTGGAGAACATGCGAAAGAGCTTACCAAATGAATTAATCCCAGGACAAGTACCTTAACTATTTGGATGGACTTGAGGAGCAAGGTTTTTCACTTTACAGGAGATCGTTAAAACCTTGGACACTGTCGACAAGTATATGTCTATACTCGTGGAAGTTAATAGATCCAATGGTGGAAATGGTGACTTGCCTTCAGCTCTGAGTACCATGAAGAAAAATCAGCAGTTTGGATCTGGGTTGTAGAGCTCAGGACAGCTGCTAAGACAGATTGACATGGAGTCTTTAGTAGGGAGATGGACAAGTAGCTGAATGTAAATAATTTGCAAGGATACGTGGTAAGGGAGCAGCATGACCAACTGGATTGCTTATGCTTAGATCCAGTCTGTACACAGTTGGCATAATGGCCTCCATCCGTGCTGTAATCATTTTGTGATTCTGTGATTCTATTGCTTTAACTCCCTTGACGCAAGCTATTACCATCAGCATTATTGTTCTATAAAGCTTTTTAAGTGGGTCTCTGATGAAGAGGGAGTTGAAAATGTATTGTGTTGAAGGAAGTGCAAACAAGACTGTAATGAAGAAATCATCTCAGATGCAATTTCAAGCTTTCTTCAGTAAATATTGTGAGAACTAAACAATATATAACCAAATTATTCTCAATGCATTACAAAGCAACAATCCAGTTGCTAGTTACTCCTTCCTAATGATTAATTTTAACTCCTTTCACAATCCATCAGTTTGTTTTAATGAGGAATTTGTTAGCAAGGCCATCATTTTACAGCTGATCTCTAATTAGATTGGATAAGGTGATGATGAGCTGCCTTATTGAATTGCTGCAGAGGGTGTAGTGAGCCTGTTCCCACAAGACTTTGGGCAAGGGGTTATCGTGGGTTAGCTCAGGATGGAAGTGGAAGTAACCATGGTATTGTGGATCCAAGAGTGAGAACAACAGATTTTATTCCCTAATGATGAATTCATGAACCAGATTGTTCTCTTGCATCTATTGGTTGGCTTAAGGCCTGGTCCTCTGAAGACAGCCCTCAGGATTGAGAATAACTAACTCTACTCCAATCCTGTGGCTTCTGCCATGCATGATACATCCTGTATGGATCCGCAGACTGCCACATTTGAAGCATAAGGTGCCAGATGGGAAAAGTGGTAGAAAATATGCGAGGTGCTATGTTCAGAATTGTACAGATTCTGTCATTTCCCCCCCCTTTACCCTTCCGTATCTCTAGTCTCCCTCTCCCCCAACTCTCAGTCTGAAGAAGGATCTCGACCCGATAGGTCACCCATTCCTTCTCTCCAGAGACGTTGCCTGTCCCGCTGAATTACTCCAGCATTTTGTGTCTATCTTCGGTGTAAACCAGCACCTGCGGTTCCTTCCAACATATAGAGTGGATAATACTGTCAGGCATGAAAGCCAAAGCTAAGAGGGCGGGGATGAATCCCCAGTTTTAACAGCGGTATGGTGCAGTGGGCAGAAATCAAGAGGAGGAAAGCAGTCCCCAGGCAAGAGATTGGGACAAACAGATGGATGAGGTGGTTCAGAGAGAGAGAATGAGGAATTCAGAAATATGAACAAGGACCATGAAATCGATATGTTGGGTTTTGAATTTTCTTTGCAATTATGTTTTTCAGTGTAGTGCTGCAATGCTTCCATTACTGCTTGAAAATTCTTGTGACACATGACCTAAAGTTATATTGATTTAATGACAAAAGAACTGCAGTAATATTGGATTTGTAATGTAATGCAATAACATTATCCAGTTATTTTTGGAAGGAATTACAGGAAAATTCGCCACTCTATCCTTAAGATGACTTTCCCATGTAGCTTGTAATGTTACTCAATATAACGACTTTCTTTTCACTTCAAAGTAATACATTGTGTGTTAAGCACTTTGAGACCCCTTGGAGCAGCGTGATAAGATGTTCTCTAAATGTTGGCCTTTACTTTCCTTTCGATAGATAGTGAGGTTTGACCATAATGCAAGATCAGCGACTTTACGAGAAAAGATGAGCTCGAATTTTCATTACTTTTCTTTTCCAAATGAACCCTGTAAAATGTGCAAAAGATGTCAGGATAATTAATGGATCTGACTGGTAGAAAAAAAAAAAAGATTTTAATATAGAATGTAATGTATAATTATCAATTTCTGACTGGAGTGAGTTTGGTATTTCTTACTGAGTCGCCATCCTATTTTAAATATCTGCTGTGTTTAAGAAGGAACTGCAGATGCTGGAAAATCGAAGGTACACAAAAATGCTGGAGAAACTCAGCGGGTGCAGCAGCATCTATGGAGCGAAGGAAATAGGCAACGTTTCGTTCCGAAACGTTGCCTATTTCCTTCGCTCCGTAGATGCTGCTGCACCCGCTGAGTTTCTCCAGCATTTTTGTGTACCTTAAATATCTGCTGACATTTATGGCAATGAAAATAAATATACGTAGAAATAGAAAAGTGAATGCCAACTACCTGTCCATCCACGTTATATATAATCCAGATTTGCTCCGCTGAATCGAAATCCAAGATTGTACACCTCTTAATGCTGTGGTTCAGTATCACATAAGGTGCATTGTCCTGATACATCGATTAAAGATCATCGTGCTACACATAGTATTTTTTGCTATACGTTTGCTGCCCTTGGTTGTACGTATGTAACACTTCGTATTGTCTCTACATGTGTAGGGTTGAATTATCAACTTTCGTTAGAGGAGCAACAGGATAGTGAGTGGAGATTAATGTTGTTAATAATCTCCATCACAGCCCAATGCAAATAAGGATTTAATTCCATACATGAGCCCAAGTTCCTGATGACCAACTGGTGAGATTTGGCTTTTTAAAAGTCAACAAATATGTCCACCTTATGTTTTCTCTCTGAACTTGATTCCGCAAGTCAGACCTACCAATCTATTTTGGACGGGGCAGTAATTGCCAAGTTGCCACAAGTAGATTGTCCCAAATGGTCATTCCAGACCTCCCTCAGATACCTCTCCTGCTTCTGCCTCGTTTTCCATCAGCTCCTGCTGCAATCAATCGCTCCTGATTGTGTTCTGAGAGCAGTGGCAATGTAAGAACTGTCCTAACATCCTCAATGCGAAAGGAATGTAGGGAACTTTTCCCCCACTTTAGAGATGCTCACAGAATAATCGGTTCTCTTTGTGCCAAAGGGAAATAGCCTAGAAAGTCAGTGGAAAATTGTGGTTCAGCATCAGTGCTTTGGAATTGAAGGTTAATTTTATTTCTCTCCAAAGTGAAAAGTGATCATGGGTCATTTTGCATCACTTCAAATGGTTGGCTATTCATTTCCAAGAGAAAGAAACAAGTGCATAAGTTCATAAGTACTCGGACCAGAATTAGGCCATTCGGCCCATAAAGCCCACTCCGCCATTCGATCATGACCAATCTATCTTACCTTCTCGCCCCATTCTCCTGCTTTCTGCCTTGTGGGTTTTTCCCCAGGTTCTCCGGTTACTCCTCCCACACTCCAGAGACATACAGGTTTGGAGGTTAACTGGCTTTGGTAAAAATTGTAAATGGTCTCTAGTGCGGGATCACTGGTTGATGCAGTCTCGATAGGCTGAAGGGCCTATTTCCAGGCTGTATCTCTAAACTAAACTAACCTGAGTACAGAGAGGAGATGGAGCTTTTAGTGTTATGATGTCAGGGCAACACCCTTTACCTCATGGTTAGAAAGACAAAGGAGCTGGATATGTGACCTCAGGAAGCAGGGTGGAGGACACATTCCTACCTGTACCTATTGATGCTGAGGTGGAGAAGGTCAACTGCTTCAATAATACTCTGGGAAAGTGGCGTTTCCCTTCAAGAGTCATTTCCATCTTTGTTTGTGCTCGGTTTAATATAGGAGAAATGTCACTTTTATTCTCATTAAGGGCAATTTTAGAGGGGCTGCTTGATATTACATTTGATAAATACTCCCTCAATGTCAAATCCTTCTGACACCACTTTCAGTTTTCACCTTTTAGAAAAAGATAAGCAAAGAAAACAATTTAGTGCTTGTTGAGGATTACGTTTTGTAGTGATTACATTTTTTTAAATTCATAAGTATTGCCCCTTTGGTTTCTTTTTGTCAAATTTGTAATGTTCGATTTAATAATTTAAATGTCACCCTATTTAAGTCACTATTCTGAATGGGTGAAAAGGACGTGTTTTTCTGTTGCAAAAAGAAATTAGTTATTATTTTAAGGCTGATTGTAGTACTTTCAGAATATTCACCTTTAGCGGTAGGGCAGGTGGCACAGATAATTGATTTTTACATTTTCCTGTACAATGACAAAAATAGCAATGATTTTCAGCAGAAGTTTCTTTTAAGCGTTGGAGATAAGATATAAATTTCCACCTACATATTTAATTTTCAAACACCTTTTCTTGCAGCAAGATAGGCGGATTTAAGAAGAACATGTTTTTCAGGTTGACTCTTGTTCATGATTAAGTCATTTGCAAAGTACATTGTTATATTAAAATTCTAATACATAGAAGGATTCACTCATCTCAAAAGTGCACAATAAAATCAATATTTGAAATCCCATTGTGTGGATATTAACGTACAAAGAAATGCCTTTGCCATTATTAACAGAAGGATTAGTCCGTAATGTTCCCGCTTTCTTACGCCATCAGTCCAATGTAAGGTCCTGACCCAAAAAGTCATCTGTCCATTCCCTCCACTGATGTTGTGATTTTTAAACCCCTAATTAGCTGCTGCTAGGGTAGGCAGCTAGTGAACGATTAATTAGAATGTAAAAAGATTAATCTAATTTGAAAGAAAAATCTGGCATTTTATATGTAAGTTGAATAGCAATTTATGTAAGTTTAATTCTCAACAGCAACGTTGGACAAACTGAGGAGATTGGGGGATAGTGTGGAATTTTGGGTTCTTAAGCTGAAATATTATAAAAGGATACAAAGTGCTGGAGTAAATCAGCAGGTCAGGTGGCAACTCTGGAGAACATGATCAGATGATGTGTCCGATCAAGGCCCTTCTTTAAAGGTCTCGGCCCAAAACGTCTTCTGGAGATCCTGCTTGACCTGTTGAGTTACTCTAGCACTTTGTGTACTTTTGCATATTAACCTGCCTCTGCCGTTCTTTGTTTTTGTATACAAGTAAGACTATATTCCGTCTATATTAAGATTATATAACACTATGCATGATTACACATGTTTCCACAGTGTACAGATAAAGGGTACAAAATGTAGTGCAAGATAAAGTCTGATTAAAGATAGTTCAAAGGTTTCCAATGAGGTAGATGGGAGGTCAGGACCGTTCTCTAGCTGATGAGAGGATTGCCTGATTACAGCTGGGAAGAAACTGTTCCTGAATTTAATCAACTTTAATTCAGATTGAATCACTCCACTGTTGATGCAATAACTTCAGCTGCAACAGACCTACACCCTGTAACCGTGTATCAGCTGCGCTTTGGTTGGTGTCATTTCACATTTAAATAGAAAAGGCACCATGGCTCTCTGATGGAGCACATTGGCCAATGCACTGGTGTAAAATGCTCTACATTGTCACAGGTGCTGTCTTGCAGCTGAGACATCAAACCATGACACATCTTCTCTCCCACATCATTGTAAAAAGCCCCATGCTACTATTTTGAGGAGGGTAAGGAGAGGTTATTTCAATGCTTGGTCATATCCCACTATGAGCATCACTGATAAGTGAGTTTATCTGGTCAAGGCCACTATACAATTATATTGGGGCAGACCACAGTGTCACAGCAAGAAGCACTGCTACCTTATACCTTCAGTGACCTAAGTTCTGCCATGATGTCCAGTGACACCCATATGGAGTTTTTGCACATTCGCCTGCTGGCTTCCTCCAAAGTGAGTGCGAGTAGAATAAAACGAGATTTGTGTAGATGGCTACTATACACTAGTCAGTGTGGACCCAAAATCATGTTGAATGAATCTGAAGAAGCATCTCGACTCGAAACGTCATCCATCCATGTTCTTTAGGGATGTTGCTGACCTACTGAGTTACTCCAGCACTTTGTGTCCTTTTGAATGACTTGGACTAGTTTTTGAGGGCTTTCTTGCATCACAATTAAATGTATGCAAAACAAATATTGCATCGGCTGCAGCTTAAAATAGTTCAGCAGTTGTAAAATCACTGTAATAGTTTCTTTTGAACACTCCTTGCCCTCCATTCTCTTTATATTTAAGAAATGGTTCCTAGAATCCACATCATTATCATCTGCTGTTTCTCCATTTGTAACTAAATGTTAATATGTATTTAAGCTCAATGCTTTTAAGACAGTGGAATTGATAGTAGACTTTAGGAGAGCTCCCCCCTCCCCTCCTCCCACTCACCATCAACAACATCACAGTCACATCTGTGGAGTAATTTAAGTTCCTTGGAACCATCATCTCCAGGGACCTTAAATGGGAAGCCACCATCGACTCCACAGTCAAAAAGCCCCAACAGAGGATTTACTTCCTGCGGCAGCTGAGGACACATAATCTGCCACAGGCAATGATGGTCCAGTTTTATACTGCCATCATATTGTCTGTCCTCACCTTCTCTTTCATGGTCTGGTTTGGCTCAGCCACCAAGCAAGACATCCGGAGGCTTTAGCACATTGATCGATCAGCCGAGAAGGTTGGTGGCTTCAACCTTCCCCCCCCCCCCCCCCACTCATTGACAAACTGTACACTGCAAGGGCCAGGAAGCGAGCGGGTAAGATCATCTCTGATCCATCTCACCCTGGCCACAAACACTTTGAAGCACTTACCTCTGCAAGGTGACTCTGGACTGTCAAAGCTTCCACAGCCAGACATAAAAACAGCTTTTTTTTCCACGAGCAGAAGCTCTACTCAACAACCAAAAGCCTGTAGCTTCCTTTTCTCTGGTATTTTATTTCATTCTTCACATGCTTCAATTATAATGTATTTTTCTTAATTGTTTATAGTATATCGTGTTGTTAGTTTCGAGCAAAGTACCAACGCGAATTATTTGTATGTACGGTTTACATACTTGGCTAATAAAATGTATTCAATTTAATTCAATTCAATTAATATTCTTATAGAATGCTTTAATTCCATTAAAGATGTGATATATATGCAAATTGTTCTGGGGATGTTATTATATCCAAAATAGCAGGTTCCATTGTTTACAGTAATAATAATAAATACTTTATTGATCCCCTCAGGGAAATTCAGATGTCCAGAAGCCCCCAACCAACAAACCCACAGATTCAAAATGAACGCAGACAGAAAATACATAGAATACAATGTGGACACTACCTGAGAGCAATAAATACTTAAAAAGACCAATAATCAACAGTTAAAAATTAAAAATTGCAAAATGCATCCCCCTACAGCCTAGCGGTCCGAATTATAAAATCTAATGGCTGCAGGGGTGAAGGATCTCCTGAACCGCTCCGTTCTACAGGGCAGGGAGAGGAGCCGGTTGTTGTTCCGAGTGCTCTTTTGACTCTCCAGAATTACATGGAGGGGATGCCTGGGGTTTTTCAGGATGACCTGCACCTTGTGCCTCATACGCCTCTCAAGCACATCCATCCCAGAGTCTACTCTCCCCTCCAGCACTGAGCTAGCTCGTTTAACCAGTTTGACCAGCTTCTTGTTGTTTTTTGCACTAATGCTGTTGCGCCAGTAGACAACAGCGTAGAAAATAACACTTGCAACCACAGTGTTGTAAAATATGTGCAGCATATCATTACACACATTGAAGGATTTGAGCCTTCTGAGGAAAAAGAGTCTGCTCTGGCCTTTTTTGTAGAGGGAGTCAGAGTTGACAGACCAGTCCAGTTTGTTATCAAGGTGCACTCCAAGGTATTTATATGTCTGCACCACCTCAATGTCAGCCCCTGCAGCGTTGACCGGCTGAAGGGGGAGCTTGGACCTGCCAAAGTTAACCACCATCTCTTTAGTCTTAGTTGTGTTCAGGATGAGACTGTTCTCTTCACTCCAGGCACAAAAGGAACTGGTCAAGTTCCTGTATTCCTCCTCCTGCCCGTTCCTTACACATGCCACAATCGCTGTATCATCTGAATATTTCTGTACGTGGCATGTGTCAGACTTATAGTTAAAGTCTGCTGTATACAGGGTGAAGAGGAACGGGGCCAGAACCGTTCCCTGTGGGGCTCCAACATTGCACACCACTGTGCCAGAGACACTGTCCCCCAGCTTGACAAACTGTGGTCGACCCGTCAGGTAGTCGTATATCCAGGAGATAAATGTGGAATCCACCCCCATCTTCTTAAGCTTGTCATTCAGAATCAGGGGTTGGATGGTGTTGAACGCACTTGAGAAGTCGAAGAACATAATCCTCACATAGCCACCGGGTTTGTCCAAAAAGGAGTAGATCCGGTGCAGCATGTAGAGGACTGCGTCATCCACCCCAATGTTCTCCTGGTATGCAAACTGTAGTGGGTCGAGTGCGTGCTGGACTTGTGATCTCAGGAGACGAATGAGTAGCCGCTCCATTGTTTTCATGATATGGGATGTAAGGGCCACCGGTCTGTAGTCGTTAATCTTGGTCGGCCGCCCTGCTTTGGGAACCGGCACGAGACATGATGTTTTCCACAGACCTGGTACCCTCCCTAACTGGAGGCTCAGGTTGAAAATGGTCTGGAGCGGTTCCGCCAGCTGAGCCGCACAGTCTTTTAGTAGCCTGGGACATACACCATCAGGGCCAGCTGCTTTACCAGGGTGTAACCTCCTCAGCTCAGCTCTCACCTCGTCCTCCGTGAAGAACTGTTGAGGAGATGCCGGCATAGGAGGTGCTGCAGCTGTGGTGTTGGGGGGGCTGCCTCGTGGAGGTGATGGTGGGGGAGAGGCTGCACCTGTAGAGGTGGGAGGGGATACCAGATCAAACCTGTTATAGAACAGGTTAAACTCATTGGCCTTGTCCACGTCTCCTGGGCTGGCTTCTCTTCTCCTTGAAGCCAGTGATGGCCTTCATTCCTCTCCACACCTCTTTGATGTTGTTGTACTGCAGTTTCTTCTCCAGCTTCCTTTTATAGTCCCCTTTTGCCTGCTTCATACTCCTTTTCAAGTGGTGCTGTACCCTCTTGATTTTTTCCCGATCACCAACCTTGAAAGCCTCCTTTTTCTTGTTTAGGAGGCTCTTGATGTTGCTTGTAATCCAAGGTTTGTTATTGGGAAAGCAACAAACAGTTCTTACTGGCACAACAACATCCCTACAGAAGTTGATGTAGTCCGTTATGCATCCAGCCATCCTGTCGATGTCCATACAGCTGTTGAATTCCTGTGGCTCCATCAGTATGTCCCAGTCTGTGCATTGAAAGCAGTCCCTCAGTGATTCACTGGCCTCTGGTGTCCACTTTCTGAAAGACCGGGTGGTTGTAGGCTGTCTCAGTACACAGGGTTTGTAAGAAGGCCTTAGATAAACCAGGTTGTGATCTGATTTGCCAAGCGGTGGAAAGGCTAAGACACTATAGGCCTCCTTGACATTGACATAGCACAAGTCCAGTGTCTTATTGTGCCTTGTGGGACAGTCAACATACTGTGAGAAGCCTGACAAGTGGGGGCTGATGTTCACATGATTGAAGTCCCCTGATAAGGCAATGAGTACGCCCGGGTGTCGGGTCTGTAATCTCGCGACAGTCTCTTGGATGACGTCACATGCGACTACAGGCTCCGCTCGAGGAAGAATGTAAACAATAATGGCGACGATGTGGGAGAACTCCCTCGGTACATAATAAGGTCTCAGTCCAACCGCCAGGAGCTCAATATCCCGACAACAGATCTTATCTTTCACAGTTATGTGACCTGGATTACACCATCTATTGTTCACAAGCAGAGCAAGTCCCCCACCTTTGATCTTCCCACTCGCCTTCGGGTCTCTATCTGCTCGTACCGTAGTGAAGCCGGGGAGATCCACACAGGAATCCGGGATGATGTCCGTCAGCCACGTCTCGGTAAAACACATGAGACTGCACTCACGGTAGACCCGTTGGTTCTTCATAAGGGCCTCCAACTCCTCACACTTGTTAGGGAATGAGTTGACGTTCCCCATAAGGATCGATGGCAGAAACGGCTTGTATCTCCACCTCCAGGCCCTTAGCCTGGCCCTTAGCCTGGCACCTGCACGGCAACCACGGAACGGCTTCTTCAGCTCAGACGGAATATGGTGTTTTATTCCGTAAGCTGTCCGTCGCCACATAAGGAGTTCATCCCTCCTACATGCGACTCTACACATGCTGTGTAAACATTACTGCACAGCAGCAGCGGCAGCAGCCAACGCACAAAACACACTAAAGCACTAAAGCACTAAACAAAACTCTGAGCTACAAGGACTTGTATCCAAGTCCTTGTCCTTGTCCTTCACAAAAACTAAACAAAACTAAATAAAACACTAAACAAAACACACTAAAACGCTAAAACACTAAAACAAAACTCGGAGCTACAAGGGCTTGCTGCCTCTCAGTTCGGCGCATGCGTATTATATATATAATACTCTTTACAATTGAAAAATAATTTTGATGTGGGAAAGGTTTTAAAATAAACCAGAAGAGTATAAATAGGGAAAGTAATTATTTGAGGTAACATATCTGCATTAGTCCATACTAATAAAAATAATGGGGATAAAACTTTAGTGACTATTATATTTGTGGAAGTGCTAAACATTTTAATCTTTCTCACAATTTTAGTTTTTGAGTAGATTACAGTTTAGGATTTTAAAGCAGTAAGTATTTACGTAACAAAGGATCATGTCACTGTATCAAACTGAAATACAGTTTGTGAAATACAGTAAAGCCCCTGTCCCACTTTCACGACCTAATTGGCGACCTCTGCCAAGTTTGCCCTTGACTCATACTCGCAGCATGGTCACCACGAAGTCTTAGGAGGCCATAGGAGGTCTTCGTAACTCTTCCTCATGCTGGTGAGTGGTCTCCGCATACACATGGCCTCAAGTAGGTCGCGGCCTTTTATCCAGCCTGATAAAAAATGTCCACGAGTAAAAAAAGGTCGGCATGGAAAAAAATGATGCCTTTTACTAGTAGGAAGGTCGTAGTAGGTCATGATGGTAGTCGTGGGTCGGTAACTGGCCCAAGAAAAAAAAATGCAAACATTACATCATTTTATCATGTGATCATTTTCCACTCGTAGCTGGTCGTAGCTGGACTTAGGTGTGGAAGACTGAGGTGGAGGGGGGGTCATAGGAGGTTGTAGACATTGTCGTAGGAGGTCGTAGACGAGGTCGTAGGAGGTCTTTTACTTCGGCGAGTCAACACGACCTTGACATTTTTTTCAACTCATCTAGGGTCTTCTAAACTCATGGATTAGGTCGTCCAAGTGGGACAGGCCCTTAAGTCTTCCAGATAACATGCTGCCTTGCACAGTTCAGTACAGACCGACAGTGTAGAATTTGATATATTGTATTGTAGTTTAAAATATTAGGCTCAAATGCTATCTCCTCATCGTCAGAGGCAAGGTATGAGGTGAAAAGCTCCCAGAAGAGGGGCAGTATGGTGGTGCAGCGGTAGTGTTGCTGCCTTACTGCACTTACAGCGCTGGAGACCCGGGTTCGATCCCGACTACGGTGTATGTAACCCCCTGACCACACGCGTTTGCTCCAAGATCTTCGATTGCCTCCCACAGTCCAAAGACATATAGGTTTATAGGTTAATTGGCTTGGTATAAAATGTAAATTGTCCCTTCTGTGTGTAGGACAGTGTTAATGTGCAGGAATCGCTGGTCGGTGCCAACTTGGAGGGCATGAGAAGGCAGGAACGGGGTACTGATTGTGGATGATCAGCCATGAACACAGTGAATGGCGGTGCTGGCTCGAAGGGTCGAATGGCCTAGTCCTGCACCTATTGTTTATTGTTTCCACGCAGTATCTCTAAACTAAACTAAAGAGACTTCCGAGCATGTTTATGAGTGTGAAGCAGCAACGACATCATTTTTTTAAACAGTATGAGAAGTTTTTCTAGTGGTCAGCAGGAAAATGTAGAGTGCATGCCACATGAGCTAAAGTGGGAATACAGAAGACAGCTGAAGACAGAAGGTACTGACAACACACTGCCTGCATGTTTTAGAGGTCACCCCTGGACATCTCCATTGAATGCAGCATTGTCAACCCCACAGCAGGCCAGTACAGGAGCATGTCTATTATTTTCTACTCAGAGCAGCTGGAGTGATGCACTGAATCAAGATTTTGTACTCAAACTCACTGGGACTAAAATTTTAGTCACTAAATGTTCCAGTCTGGAAAAGCCCAGCTGCACTGAGATATTACGAAGCCACAACTGAGTTATTGTTGCACTTATGATGAATTATGCCCTGTCCAGTTCCATTAAGAATCAACCTACCTTTACTGTAATCAACTTAATTTTACTTAACCTTTCGTGGCATTGACCGTATCCTTGCAATTCCAGTTTAATAAAGTAGTGTTGGTAATACATCTCTGTCCACTGCAGACTGTAATCCTTTGGGAAGAATGAAGTTGCATTTCACTCACTGGAGCACTATGACCCTAATGTCGATTGATATGCATGGCTAACAATCAATATCATGTGGTGGGATGTGTGTGGGCCATTCCCAAGGTGAAGCAATTAAGGCACAGTAAATCTTAGGTTAGAACTTCATGCAGTTTACCTGCGACTTGTTATTAATAAAAATGGAAAGATTCACTTGCTGCTCTTAGTTATGGATCACATTCAACAATTTCCCATTTAAGGGCCTGTCCCACTTACGAGACTTTTTCGACGACTGCCGGCACCCGTCATAAGTCGTTACAGTTCGCCGAAAATTTTCAACATGTCGAAAATCCAGCGGCGACCAGAACAAGGTACGACTCTTTGGGCGACTACTCACGACCATACAGGCTTCGCTCCGCGATATGTCGCCAGGGTGTCGCCTGTATGGTCGCGAGTAGTCTCCTAGTCACCCAAAGAGTCGTAGCGTCTTTCTGGTCGCCGCTGAATTTTCAATATGGGTGACGGCAGTCGCCGAAAAGTCGCGTAAGTGGGACTGGCCCTTTAATGTGCTTTACACAGTTTTGTGGGACTGAGCATTTATTGAAAACAATATATAAATTGCAATAATAAAGTCTTTAATGAACACCCGTACTAATCAAGAATCTATCTATCTACATATGCCTTAAAAAATATCCATTGAATTAGCATCCACAGCCTTCTGTGGCAATGAATTCCACAGATTCACCACCCTCTGACCAAAGAAATTCGACCTCATCTCCTTCCTAAAGGAATGATCTTTAATTCTGTGGCTATGACCTCTGGCCCTAGACTCTCCCAGTAGTGGAAACATCCTCTCCACATCCACTTTATCCGGGCCTTTCACTATTCTCAAGGTTAAATCTTTGAAATTGCTGCACAGGAGAAGGTATTTTGGAACTCTTCTTTCTATTTGGTACAGTACTTTTTGCAAGATGAAAGACAGTACAACACACTTTTAATGGAGTGACTCAGATCACAGAAACATGTCCAATAGTAAAGATTCTCGAGAGGTTTATTTCCTGAAGGACATCCCCTTAGTGTGCCTGCCCCACACTTCTGTAGCTGAAATGATTTGCTCCAATCAGCCCTGAAACTAGAAATATTTGTAAGACATTTTAATTACATAAATTAAGATAAACCTCTAGTTTTACTGTCCCTTCCATTTCCTTCCCTTTCTCTATGTGGCCATTCCTTTGTTATTCCCATACTATTTGATTATCGCATGTTCTTTCCCCCTTCTCTGTTTATCTAAATAATGTTTGATTTTAGCTTTATGGAAACGTTTGGCCTGAACTCATGCCTCCCATTAACGCCATGTGGTACTAAGTGACAGCAATATTAGCAAAATACCCCTATCATTAGGGCGGTACAGTGGCATAGCTGGTAGAGCTGCTGCCTCACAACGTCAGAGACCCGTGTTCATTCCTGACCTCAGGTGCTGTCTGTACGAAGTTTGCACCTTCTCCCTGTGACCGCATGGTCATCCTCCAGGTGCTTATTTTAATTGACCTCTATAATTTTCTCCCAGCGCGTAGGGAATGGATGGGAAAGTGGGATAATATATAACTAGTCTGAATGAGTGATCGATGGTCGGAGTGGGCTCAGTGGGCTGAGACCCTTTTTCCATACAGTATCTCTAAACTAAACTAGACTAGACTGAATTAAAGCGGTGGTCTCTTTACAAATTGACAACGTGTATGCTTGTGTTTTACAATGAAGAAATTGCTAGCTGGTATTTGGAAATGTTCAGAATTGCTTATATTAGTAATTTAAAGAGATTGCTTTGTTTGACTCTTCAGCTCCCCCTACATTCACGGAAACTCCTCCCGTCTATGTGAGAGCCAAGGAAGGAAGCAGCATCACCCTCACATGCACAGCATTCGGGAACCCCAAACCTGTTGTGAGCTGGCTGCGAGACAATGTGTTGCTTGAGACCACTCGGAAATACACGGTAAGACTTCAAAAGGAACATGGCTCCATGCCTCTATTTTTTTTTGTTCCAAGCAAAAAGGCTCCATAAATAATGACTGTTTGGAAATGTACTGCCTTCTTGGTCTCTAATAATCTTTCCTTGTTGTATTAGCATTCTGGGTTCTTGTGTCATACAGTTGAGGTTTGCAGTAACTTTACACATTCTGCTTCTTCGTGGATGGGCATTTCTTCAGATTGAGGATGACTTGTTTATACTCTGGCCTCCTGTATACTGATGTGGGTTGATGGAGCCAATATGGAAACTGCTGACAGGAGAGAGGAAATATCTGTCGGGGTGGGAAGATTGTGTGATGGTGCACTCTGAGCAGGACTTCTTTGGGTTCCTGATTCATGGTCATGAGGTTCTCAAGACCATCCCAAATGGTTCTTCTCCATTTTGAGTGGTCATGGGCTAGAGATTCCCAACAATCAGCGGGATTATTGCATTTCTTTAAGGTAGATTTGAATGAATCCTTGAATCTTCTCTGTCTGGTAATCCCTTTCCATGACCAAGGTCAGAATAAAGTATATGTTTCGAGAGTTTGGTGTCCTGTATGGGAATTATGTGGCCTGGCTAACACAAATGACGGAGAGTTGCTATGATCACAGTGCTGGAAATGTTGGCCTGAGAGGTGAGTCTGACAGTGGTTTGCTTATACTTCTAGTGAATTGAGGGTTTTGCAAAGGTGGTATTTTTTTAGTACTTTAAGATGTTTGCTGTAGATAGTCCAAATCTCAGAATTACATCGGCTGCCAGGAATCATTGATAGACCACGAGTTTTATGCCAGGTCTAAGATCTTAACTTTCCAAGGTACACAAAAATGCTGCAGAAACTTAACTTTCCAATACCCTTTCCTTCAATCGATTAAAGGCTGGCTTGATGTATTAAAAGTGATGGTGAACTTCAATATCAATGTCTGTCATTGACTAGATGCCCCGTTTGACATGAGAAGGTGACCACATGATCCAAAGGGTCACCTTCAACCTTTACTTTTGGCAGCACGGTGAAGGAGTATTACATTTCTTCAAGGAAGCTTTGAACACATTCTTGAATTTTCAAGTCTGAAGAATGGTCCCCACCCAAAATGTCATCTATCCATGTATCCTAGAGATGCTGCCCGATCTGCTGAGTCACTCCAGCACTTTGTATCCCCCTCTATCAATATTTCAAAAAGCTTCTCCGAACATAACTCGGACATGGAGAGCCTCTGGTATAGGACAATGTTGTGAAATTCAGCTCTGTGAATAATTAAAAACTGCAGGAGGTCAGAAACCCATATCTCCCACACTTTGGCTACCCCACACCTGTTCTCTACTCCAGCCTTGTTCCTCTAAAGAATTTAAGTACTCCGAGTCCTGGTATGAAGTGGAACTACAGTAAAACTCCAGTACCCAGCACACTCGAGACTTCAGTGTAGGCAGACTGGCATATTTGCTGCACCATTGATGTTACACCTGTTAATATCCAAACACACTTTTATTTAACTCTTTGCACTTTTTTTTTACACCCCACGCAATGCATTTTACAGTGAGCCTGATGTTTTTGTGGGCAGCGAGAAGTTTCTCCCGGTGGCTCAGCTCTTCAGCTCCCCCTCCCATTCCGATTCTGACCTTTCTGTCCTGGGCCTCCTCCATTGCCAGAGTGAGGCCCAGCGCAAATTGGAGGAACAGCGCCTCATATTTTTCTTAGGTAATTTACACCCCAGCGGTAAGACCATTGACTTATCTAATTTCAGATAGTCCTTACTTTCTCCCTCCTTCCCCTCCTCCTTCCCAGCTCTCCCACAAGCCTATTGTCTTCGCCTCTTCCTTTCTTTTTCCCGCCCCCCCTCAACATCAGTCTGAAGAAGTGTCTCGACTCAAAATGTCGCCTATTCCTTCTCTCCATAGATGCTGCCTCACCCGCTGTATTTAACTAGGTGTATTTACGGTTCATTTGTACAAAAGTATGATGATTTTGTTGGTTTTATTGCTTTTTGCTTCAGTGTTTTATGCTTTATGCTTCGGAGCATATAACTGTTATACCAGTGTCATAAACTAACTGCTATGTTCAGTAGACATAATATTGCTTTGAGACATTGCATTGCAGTTAGTTTGAGACACTGATATAACAGTTATCTGCTCATTGCAGTTATTGGTGTGCCTGGTAAGAATTTCGGCAAACAAACTTTTACAGTTTTCAGTGATATATATTGGATTTGTTCACTCCTTGCAGTACAGTAATGTAACTTTATCAATGGCAGTATGTAGGACATCGGCAGTAAGTGTGGCGATCATTCAGGTCGCTTTGTGTTTTATTTTTTTAACTCGACTGAAAATAAACAAACTGTTGAAACAGACTCTCGCTACTGCCATTGCGATGTCAACCATGTGTGTCCATCATTTACATGCCGCTGGAAATTAAATCTCGCCTCACACTCCTCCACTCTCTCTCTCACACTCCTCATGAACAGCCACCCGCTACAATAGGTGGAATGGTCCTATCTTTCGTTAATCCTGCCACTGTCTCTGATGGGGTCGGTTTCACAGACTTAACTGTGACCGGCCACGTTTAACCAAGGCTCTGGGAACTCGGCATCTAATGGGGACGAGGAGAGTTATAGAGGGAAGGCAAGGACAGCTTAGAATCTGGCAGTAGAGTGGCTCTGTTAATGGATTCATTCCACAGTGAGTTTAGTTTGGTAAGAACACACGCCGGTAGATCCACAGCCACTGGTTCAGGAGATCGATCCAATTATTGACCAACAGGCGGAGGAATCCGTTTGTGACAGACTCCACAATGAGATGTGTCCACAGGAGCGGGTGTTCACTCTGATCAATAATTCGGGCACAGTGAATGTAAAATCATCACAGTCAAAACCGCCCTGGAGAGCTCCCTTGCCAGAGCACTGGAGCAACTCTGGGCAAGGTCTCACTGAAGGCAAGAACAACATTCTGGCCACTAAAAAAATATGCCTGCAGGCCGGATGGTTACGGCCTGGCCCCTGCCTTAACAGTACATTCACACCGCACATAGGGAAAGCTTCAGCCCACATCACAGTGATACAGTCGCTGCCTGCCTCAGATTAAATATACTTTTACACATAAATTATGAATAAAGATAAGAAAATGTTTCAAACATAAGTAATATTTTCTTATTCCAGTAGCAAACACATTAAGGATTAAATGAAAATAACAAATTATTTAACATTTTGAATATCTCATAATTGCAGATTAATGAACTGAACTAGAACTGGGACTGTGTACGTTGTGTGTGAACTGCAGAACAAGAAAGGAGGTATTGAGTTGACAGAATTCTAGACTAATTCATTGGTAGAATAGTTAACAATTTATACAGTGTATACAGCGCTGCGTTCGCTTTTTTTTCCCCAAATGACCTTTGACAAATCCCATGATTCCTTGCTTCTATCGGAATACCGAACTCGCTTATTACTCTGTGACTTTATAACACTGCACAGCTGTTACAAAAGGCCACAGGTGTGCATCATGTAGAGATGCAGCTAGTAAAGTGTCAGGACAGTGCAGCCAGCCAAGACAATATGCACACCAAATTTCATTCAGAACTGCTTGAAATTCAATGCAGTCAAAATGATCATTTACCTGACAATGCTACATTAAAATGGCAGTTGGAATTACTTAAGAATTGAGATGCACATATCATCTATCTTAACTTCATAGTCATCCTAATCACCGAAAGCAGTTCTTAAATTAGACACTGAAAGAAGAACGGGCTCTCTGAAATCCCTCTTGTGGAGCAGCACTAAAGCCCATTAGCAATCATCATCAGTCTGTCTGTGCCTTTGTGTTGTATATCATTTTTGGAACTAAGGTGATAATTTGCATGAACAAGCGGCAAAATTCATCTTTTTATTAAAGATTGAAAAGTGCTAGCTTTTCCGATAATTAATGATCATCCAGCAGAATTGCATTCCAAAAATTACATATTTCATCACAAGATGTCTTCACTGCTCTCATCCCAGACCCTCTGTATTGAGCAAACTCATCATCAGTGAGTTCAGCTTCTTCATCATGCTCGCTCCCCTATCTTACTTAATCTCTCCTCGTAAGCTGTCCTCTTCAAATTCATACCCACACTTCTCAAGTGTGCCTGCTATTCTTATTGTCTCAGTAAGAAGTCTCTTATTTCCCTCTCTTTCTTCCTTTGAGACACCCCTCAAAAAATACTCCTTTATCCAAGATTTTGGTATTTTCTCTAGGCAACGTGTTGTGTTTGATTTAGTTTAGAGATACAGAATGGAAACATATCCTTCGGCCCACTGAGTCCACGCCAACCAGCTAATCTTGCACACTAACCCTATCATACACACGAGAGACAATTTACAATTATACCAAGCCAATTAACCTACGAACCTGTACGTCTTTAGAATGTGGGAGGTAACCGGAGATCCCGGAGAAAACCCACGCACAGGTAGAATGCATAAACTCCGTACAGACAGCACCCGTAGTCAGGATCGAACCCAGGTCTCTGGCTCTGTAAGGCAGCAACTCGACCACTGCTCCATCATGCTGCCCTAATGGAAAAAATCATGTTTTGGGATATTATTTAGGAGGCCCACATAAATACAATTTGGGGTAAACTTATCATTTTGTTTTAGGTCCTTTAATTATGGGAGGGAAAATTTGTCCCTCCTAAGGCAAAGCACTAATGAATATCACACCATTAATCATTAAATGTTGTAATGGATGTCTAGTAGTAAATCAGAAGCATGCTAAAATGATGCCTCCCTTTGTGGTTGTGATTAATTTTGCCAGAGATTCATTATGAAGTAAACTTTCTAGTCTGTAGGCATGAATTCTATTTTTGTCCAGATTCAAGAACAGAAACTACTATGAAACATGCTTTAAGTGAATCCTTCGCAGAAAATTGCCTGTTTATCATTTATCAAGATAAAGTATAATCCCTAGGCCCTGAATTATGGGCACATTAACTGACAATTAGTGAAAACAAAACAAAGGGGCTTGAGTTTTCCACATATTAAAAGATGAAAAATTAACAAGGTAAATTGCGTAAAGTGTCGAGTGCAATTTTACAGTGGTGTTCCAATTGATGCAATATAATTAGCTGGAACAATATGAAATTAATACAGAGAATGTTGAAAATACTGAGCAGATCAGGCAGAATGGAATTTACGATTAAAGTTGATAACCTTACATGGAAACTTGTAAATATTAGAGCTGTAACAGGTTTCATTTAAGTGCATAGATGGGAAAGACAAACATTAAAGGGAAAGGTTTTGTGACAGGAAGGCAGGAAGAGCAATTAATTAAGAAAAGAGTTAGTGAGTCATAGAGTTATACAGCATGGAAACAGGCCCTTCAGCCCAACTTCCCCATGCCGACCAGGGTATCCCATCTACACTAGTGCCAACTGCCTGCGTTGGCTCCGTATCCCTCGATTCCTGCGCTTTCTAAAGGACTGTGTGTGTGTGTGTGTGTGTGTGTGTGTGTGTGTGTGTGTGTGTGTGTGTGTGTGTGTGTGTGTGTGTGTGTGTGTGTGTGTGTGTGTGTGTGTGTGTGTGTGTGTGTGTGTGTGAGAAATAAGATCTTATATCTTATTTCTTATTTAGGTAATATCTTATTTAGGTTCACAGATTAGCTGGGTTTTTTTGCATTCATTTATTTGATTTCATCAATTCAGTTCATACTCATACTCAATTTCCATTCATACAACATTCATGTGTAGCAAATTTGCTAAAGGTTCTTTTGATCCTGTTCTTGTTTTATATGTCAACCTTAACACAAATTGCTTGGAAAAGCCACATTTATCTGTTGCTGGCTGTCTCGTGATGATTGCTTCTGGGATCACAACAGCGGTTAAAGCACGATTCAGGTCGGGGATGGCAGGTTTGCTTGAATATGTCATTGAGCTAATCTCCCCATACTATTGCGAAAAGATAGTCATCCATAAGATAACCAAGACTGTTTTCATTCTCCTGGCCTCTGGGGCTTAATCAGAATCCAACTTTATGCTGTGTGCTACAAAGGTCAGGCGTGGTTCTGGTAATATTTTATAAATATTTTAAAAGTAATCTGACAGCGTAATGTATAGCGTATGTTTCCCTTGCTGGATAATCTGAAACTGAGGGAATGATCTCAGGGTAAGTGTCTACTGTTTTATGAATAAGACTAAGAGGAATTTCTAAGCACTAAAAGCTGTGAATTGTTGGAACTCTTCACACCAGAGAGTTGGGAGCACTCAGTCACAGATTATATTCCAAACCAAGTAAGAAAGACTTTTTAATAAGAGAAACAAAGAGTTTGAACAAGGGCAAAGGTGAAAGTATCTTGGGTCTAATCCAGAACAGCCGTGTGGCTAAATTGACTGGTTTAACCCAATCACACCGATTCCATCAGCCACCATCCAAACAATACCAGATGGCACCAACTTACTTTCATTGTAGATAGGGGGGAAAGTTGAGGTAAAATTAGATGGAGTTTTTTTTTGCCATTTGCTTGTATTTTATGCCAAGCAGTAGGATCCCTGGTGACCAAATGCAGTTTACGGGAACCAGCCACAGATCAACCATGATCTTATTGATTAGCAGAGTCAGCAAACTACTCCGAATGGCCCATTCCTTCTGCTTATGTCTGTTTAAAGCAAGAGGCAAAAAACGTGACCTGTAAGTAAAAATAGTGGTGCCTTAGTCGAGAAAGAAACAAGGTACAGGAGAAAATGTTTGCTTTAATAAGGCGTATAATTATACTTTTGATCGCATTTCTGATTTTTGGAGGCATTTAATTTAATATATGAGGAGTTTATGTGAACTGATGTAAAATAATGATGTTTGGACTGAAGAGCACAGAATTCTAAGGAGCTTCAGGGTTGCAAGGCATAATGGTTTCTGGCAGCAGCAGAATCATCTTTGCCATGATACCTTTTAAACAATTATTGCACCAGTCATCAATATGCTGTTGTGACATGTTGCTTCCTATGTAATTCGTTAATATTACACATCAGTGAAATCTGCTGCCTCTGGCTGTTATGCCTGGGGATATATTTGTGCCTCATAGTCAGCATCTGCAGGTGCAGAAATGTCTTACTCGCGCCTGTCTGTAAGCTTTGTTTTGCTTTTGACCTGTGTTTATATCTACACGTACTAATGAGGGGATGTCCCACAGAGGGATATAGATCATGTGCGGGCAGAGGAGATCAGTTAAACTTTGCATAGTGTCCGGTACACATATTGTGGGCCGAAGGGCCATGGGCTGAATTGTTCAATGGTAGTTCACAAGTCTGATGGTCAAGTTACTTTGTACCTCACTCTGGTGCCATAAAAACCCATTTATAAAGATTTACAATTGCTTATACCAGGTCTATGCCAAATGTGTTGACCATTCGGCATATAGCTCGTCTGATAAGTAGTTAATTCAGTCATTATGTGCCCATTCAGCAGATCCTGTGCCCTGTGCAGAAAGCACTATCGCATGGCAGTGATGGATAAAGTGAATAAACCAAGCATTTCATGAATTACATTTCTATAAAGCCAGAAACAAGCATTTGAAGTTATCTATGGTGTAATGTGGGAAAATATAGCAGGCAATCAGTGACCAATAACATTACATTGAGCAGATAATACATGTTATTCAAGATAAGGGATGAATGGTTATTCTTTGAAATTGTACGATGGAATCTTCTCCTTCCACCTGAAATAAGAAAAGATTTAAAGTCGGACACAAAATGCTGGAGTAACTCAGCGGGTCAGGCAGCATCTCTGGAGAAAAGGAATAGGTGGCATTTTGGGTCAAGACCCTTCTTCTGACTGATGACTCTCAGCCACTTTAGAGAGGGGTTTCGACCCACAATGTCACCTATTCCTTTTCTCCGGAGATGCTGCCTGACCTGCTGTGTTACCCTACATGTTGTGTCTATCTTCGGTATAAACCAACATCTGCAGTTCTTTCCTGCACGTTATTTAAAGTCATATTGGAATAACTCTATTTACAACACTACTTCATTTCATTACTTAGCTTAAATGTTGCACTGAAGTCTTTGGAATTAACTTGAACCCATAGCCTATCAATGAGAAGACAGAAGGATCCATTTGCTCAATGTGATGTGTAAAATGTGGTAACTGCACAGCTTATCAGAAATCACAAAAAAGAGAGGAATTTGCCATTTACATTTTGGGATTATATGTTTCCATCAGTAAAACTGATTGTCAGCTGCCTTTTCTGGAGAATACAATTGATTTTATACTTGGAGACAATGTATTTGGACAATGACCTGTTAGAAACAGGCTGTGTTACAAACAGTCAGAAGAAGCTCATTCAGCCGTACTGCTAGGTTGTTCAATGTACGTACAGTCTTATAAGGCAAGCACGGAGAAGGCATGATTCTTGACCCTGTAATGTGACCTCAGAAGTAATGTAGCCTTTTTTCAATAAATGTGGTTAGTTGTACAGGAAGCCACATAATGGACTCACTTCCGCAGTTGCAGAGAAGAAACATGACCACACACTCTCTCTCTCTCTCTCTCTCATCTTGCTCTCTCTCTCTTTCTCCTTTCTCTCTCTCTCTCACCGCATTAAACTAGTTGGATTGTTTGCTCCATGGAAACATAAATTTGTTTGTATTGATCGTTACAGAGTGAGCCTTTCTTTGCAAGATCAGTCTTAGAATTGATTTGAATTTTGAATACCTGTAGGTCAGCAATAATGAAATGTACTTTGTACTCAGTTGGGCTTGACAGTAAAGAGGCAAGCAGTAGGTCCTGTAAAAGGGAATACCAGACCTTCTGTGTGATTTAACCATATGATAATCTTTGCTATACCTTTCATCAGGAAAAGACCTCAGCAGTTACAGTACATCCATCACAGGTCAGGTCAGGGAGAGTTCCCCCCGCCACGGGTACCATGTAATCTTCCGTGCTACCTGCTCCATGGTCGGATGGTCGGCTCCCCCCACCTGGTTTGCCAGGTGAGGAGGGGGCTGTGGACCCCCAGCAGGACCAAAAACAAGACCTATCAAAGGGCGGATGAGCTTCTAGCGAGCCAACGGCCATCCACACTTCAGTAGAAGTTGCGATCACTGTGGTACATAGCATTGTAAGGAATGATGATGAAGCACACACACCAAAATCCTATACTTCCAACGGCGGAAGTCCGCAGGAACTGGAGGACAGAGATGTGTGGTGCGTCCGTCACCGTTCCCATCGTAAACCAGCGCCACTGTGTTGCTAATGTTTTCAACGATGATGAATGAATGAACATCACTTAGCAACCTATGGGTTGTCAGTAAACACAGCCAGAGGTTCTGTCTGTATCCTGCTTATACTTTACCATGGGTAGAACAAAATTCCTATTCACTTCCAAGTCTTAATGCAGTTAAAATCCTAAAAGTGTGTGTTGTGTAAAATATCTTAGCAATGTTGCATGCCCACAACATTAAAAAATAAGCAATTAAGAATATTTTTCTTTTTGTAAGCCTCTTGCATTGGGTAACACGGGTATGTTCTGGAGCCTGTGAGCTGCTGTGCCATTAATTACAGTCACAGATCTGAAACAAGGTCTTGCATATAAATTAGCTCCAAGTAATTTAATTCCACTGGACTGCCTCAACCTTTTCAGCCAACTATGTACACAGAAACTGGTGAAATTAATCATTCCTGCTTTGTAAAGGTTAGCCGTGAACCAAGTTGGCAGCAAAGGAAGACCACAGCACTGCGTAAATTTAGTGGAATAAAATACATCTTCTTCATTAGTTTGGGTGGTAACCCAGCATTTCCTGGTCAGAGGCATCCAGTTACCTAATGCGACACAAATTGTCGTTCATATGTTCTAGGAGCAGAATTGGGCAGTTGTGCCCATTCAGTCATGGCTGATCTAACTTTCCCTCTCAACCCCATTCTCCTGCCATCACCCCATTACCCATGACACCTTTCCTAATCAAGAATCTGTCAATCTCCTTAAAAGTACCCATTGACTTGGCCTCAACAGTCTTCTGTGGCAATAATTCAACAGATTCACCACCCTCTGACTAAATAAATTCCTTCTCATCTCCTTTCTAAAGGTATGCCCTTTTATTCTGAGGCTATGGTCTCTGGTCGTAGACTCTCCCACTTGTTGAATCCTCCCAAAAAACAATCTTACTAATATCTGCAACATAGCACTCAAAAATAACCACATTAGAAATGCTTAAGAAAGAACTGCAGATGCTGGAAAAATCAAAGGTAGACAAAAATGCTAGAGGAACTCAGCGGGTGAGGCAGCATCAATGGAGCGAAGGAATAGGCGACGTTTCGGGTCGAGACCCTTCAGTCTCGACCCGAAACGTCGCCTATTCCTTCGCTCCACAGATGCTGCTTCACCCACTGAGTTTCTCCAGCAGTTTTGTCTACATAAGAAATGCTGAACTTTTTAAATGTAATGTACTTAAATGCTTTTTGGAAGACAACTTCATAAATAACCAACAGAGGAATTTGAGAGTTCTGGTGTGTGAAGTTGACATTTGGCATTGATGTATAGCAGGTACTCAACCAAAAAACTAGAAATACCTAACGCAAAATACCGAAACACTAAAATAATGAACACTTCGTCATTGATCATCTTCAGGGTAATTTACCCTTTGAGCAGGGATAAATTTTCCAAATGTGGCGAATATTCAATTGACTTTTTTTTCAACTGGTTATCTGAGCCTGCACATTAAACCCTATTCAGCAAAATAATTCAACATGGTATTATTTAAACTGGGAGAAATGGATACGCAGGAATAATGACAGCGATACGATTATGTCGAGAGAATCATAAGAGAGGAGGTTGAATCGCTTTTAGCAGTACAGACTGGGAGTATTGATCACATTGGTTTCCATTCATCTTTCTAATTTAGGCTGTAGGAATTTCAGGGAGGAAATATTATTTTATATTTGTGGCATGGTTTTCTTTGGCAAGCTAGGCATGAAATATCCATTACATGTTACATTAAGAGTAAGTTCCCTCTTTTTTAAACTATTCCATGAGGCGTGACTTGCTGGGCACATCAAAGCGTTGTTAAAAGTCACCCTTATGATATCCAAGGTATAATCCATGCCAGCAAAGGAAGGCAGGTTTCTGTACTGAGTAAAAACACCACTTAAGCTGAAAAATAACTCTCACCATGAATAAATACCATAGATTTGGCATGAAAGTGTTAAAACCTGTGGATGCTGGAAATCTGAAGCAAAAAGCGAAAATGCAGGAAACACTCAGCAGGTCAGGCAGCATCCATGGAAATAGAGAAACAAGGAACTGCACGTGTGGGAGGGATGGTTAGAGCAGAGGGACCATAGCTGAGTGGGTTACTCGGAGCAGTTACAAGCAGATTTTGTTTCCGTCTCATTTCTACCTTGTTTACAGATGTATTTTTATTCCAATTAAAAAAATTTCTAGCACTATATAAAGTAAAAAATGGGGAAAAATCAATTCATAACATTTCTTCTGGTGTTCCAGCCCTTCAATAATAACTGTGCTACAGACTGTAAAGGGACTAAAACCAGCGTAGGTATGTTGGGCAGAATGACCTTCTTTTACCCTGTCTGCTTTTAAGGTCCCGAAATGACATCCATCCTCCAATGGAACGATAATAGTGCTCTTGGGTTTTGTATTTGGTCTGGTAAACATCAAAGGCACTAATCACACTAACTAAAGTATTTTTATTAATATGTTTCAGACCTATTTATAACAAACAGATCATTTTGCAATAATTTGATGCGTAAATAGAATAGTCTATGCTGTTTGCAGTTGAAACTCTAATTTCATTGTTTTCTTTAATGGAATAAAACTGAGTTCATACACTTTCCCAGGGTGTTACACAAAACCTGTCAGCAGAAATAAATCATTTTAGTATTTTGATCAATATTACCTACCTGCTTGTGGTATGACAGTGGCTCCGAGTATGATGCATGGTGGTATGCACGTCCACTAAAGATTGTAGTTCATTATGTGTCACAGAAACAGCAATCAACAGGCAATATCATTGTTGTTGCATGGAAGATTAGTTTTCAATTATCATAACGAGAGGCAACAAAGATCCCAACTTTATTTTTCCCAAGAGGAACAGAATTCGGAATATCACATGATAGTAAACAAGGAGTTGCAAAAGACAGACACAAAATGCTGGAGTAACTCAGCGGGTCAGGCAGCATCTCTGGAGAAAATGGATAGGTGAAGTTTTGGGTCGAAGAAGACAAATGTGTGAAGATTGATCCCAACCCGAAACATCACCTATCCATTTTCTCCAGAGATGTTGCCTGACTCTCTGAGTTACTCTAGCATTTTTGTATCTACTGTTGGTATAAACCAGCATCTGCAGTTCCGTGTTATTAAATCAATTGCAAAAGTTCATCTTCAACAATGATGACCTATTATGATGATGGTAATATTTTTAATTCATCATTATGATAGTGAATTATAGATTACGGTTAGTTGAGAAGATAAATACTAGATCTGTTATAGCTGGAAGCGATCTGGATTTGCAGACAAGAGTTTCATTATTAATTGAAATAATATAATAGGCAACTAATGATCAATTATTTATCCTAAAACTCCCTACAGTACATGGTTTTCATAAGATTAACAGGGATTTGGGAATCACCTACTAAGCATGTTACTAATGTTTCCCGTATGCCCTTACAACCAAAAATCTTTCATTTTCCTTTGTCGTTAAAAATTATATACAGACCTAAAAATTCAAAAACCCATAAAAATGCTCTAAGATGACACTGAGTGGAAGACCCCACCTCTATATTTCAATGAAATTATGTGACTATGATGTACATGCAAGGACTTAGGAAGTTTGAGTCATGACATTTTCCACATCGATGCACATTAAGTACAAGTAATTTCAGAAATATCAGACTTCTGTTATGACCCTGTGCTATTCATATCATGCCTACACATTTTTAAAGACAGCTGAATAGTGCAGCTTGGGAGGTAAAGCCATGGAGGGTGGCAGAACAGAAAATAGGTGCAGGAGTAGGCCATTCGGCCCTTCAAGTCAGCACCGTCATTCAATGTGATCATGGCTGATCATCCAAAATCAGTACCCCGTTCCTGCTTTCTTCCCATATCCCTTGATTCCGTTAGTCCTAAGAGCTATATCTAATTCTTGAATACATCTATTGAGTGCGGAAGCAGACATAACAGAGAAAAGTTATTTCAAAGTGACATTGTTATGTGATTATGTGATTCCAGCTTGCGGCAGTTGGCTTGCCCAAGCAACAGTTGTGTGCATGTCTTCCTAGGCATACTGGGTTAAGCTATTGTTTCTGATTGAGAAGATGCTTTGATAAGTTGCTGCTATCCATTCATACCTGGCAAACTCTGATAGCTCAGCATGGCTCCTAATGGGCCTGTCCCACTTAGGCGACTTTTTAGGCGACTGCAGGAGACTATGCAGTCGCCACATGGTCGCCACATGTTCGCGGGTAGTTGCCGGGGATTCGCCTTCGTGGTCGCGAGGAGTTCCTGCATTCTGGGAGCTAGTCGCGGCCTCCTTATAGTCGCCTTCCTGTTCATCGCGATGTGTGCCTGTATCACCTTGGCTTTGCACAATGTGAATTTTTTAGACAGCGCTCCCCCCATTTGCCCTGTCCCCCACCTGCATAACGGGCTGGTGAAGGAAGCGATGTGTTTGTGTGTTCCACTCTGACAGTCGCCGTTCCAGTTGCCGGTTTTTCAGGCGACTGCCGGCAACTTGACAGTCGCCGACAATCCGCTGAAAAATCGCCCGTGTGGGACAAGCCCATAAGGGCAGCAGTGCAGCAGATTTGTGCTAAATAGCTGGAATATGTTTGACTGAGCTTGCAGTGTTAAAAAAAGTAAAGAGTATTGTTCAGTGCCAATAGCTCCTCAGTTCACCTTCTCCTCAAATCCAAGTTTGCCTCTTGGAGATGGCAGAACTGCTTATAAACATTAGGGACGAGATCTTCACTGCAGCTTTAATGTGCTCTAGCAGTGGCAGCAATTACTGTAAGTGAATGGTCTCGTTGTGTGTGGACAATGGTAATGTCTTTATTCTCAATGGAAGTGGGAAGTCTTTATCAATGCAAGTGGTCATTAGGTATGTTTATGGTATAGGGTAATTAACCATCTGCCATTCCAAGTGCAATTGGTGATTTTTGCATTGCTGCATTTTTGTACAGATGCTTCATGAACGTGCTTCAAACAGAGGAGAATGGTCCTATCAAGAAATTTGGGGTCATAATGTTCTCATCAAATATGTGGCTGGGGAAGTTGTTTTTGTATAACTGCCGCCAGCATTCTTCATTTTGCATGCTGACAACTCAATGGTATCAACGTTGACTTCAATCTTAAGCAACCTCTAACCACTCTCTGCTTCCCCTTTCTCTTCCACATCCACTTTCATCTATACCCCCTCCTCTGTGCCCCATCTAGACGAGAACCTTTTTCTCCTCTCCCCCTCCCCCTCCATTCTTCCTCTGGCTTCACAATTCCTACTCTTCAATCCTTTTGTCTCACACTTTTCTCCATCTATGTCCTTTCTCCAACCGTCTGCCCATCAAAAAAATTCCCATGCCTGTGCACACTTGTTACCTTCCATATATCATAGTCCATTTATCCATGTCCTCCAGGGATGCTGCCTGACCCGCTGAGTTACTCCAGCACTTTGTGTCTTTTTGTTTTTGTAAACCAGCAACTGCAGTTCCATGTTTCTATATTTATCATCCTGTTTTGCTTCTTTCTCTTGCTGCAGCCATGCAAGAGGCAGGGGCAGTGACATTGTGTGGAAGGTTCTGCCGGGTATTCCTGATAACAGGAATGCACAATGGCTTGAAGAACTAAGAATGTAGGGGTAGCCTTTCTCACGATCGAGAATATATGGCAAACACCACAGTTACGCTCAAATGATGGTGCCATATCTATATTCCTGGATGTATGTGGTTTACTATAGAGATATTTCCCTGTTCGTTGGATAGTACTTTGTTCGAAGGCTGAGTGCCTTCCACATTGACATTCTTTACTCATATGGGGGGCCCAAGGTATCACTTGTACCCAGCCTAACCATACCTGAGCTTTCAGGACGTACACAAAATAGGCAAAACGGAATACTTTCCTCTCAAAAGTGACATGAATTTGGTTCACCTTGAGTCATCTGTAATATATCGTGTAGCGAACTACAGCAAGCTGGGACAATGGAACAAGTGATCAATGCTGTCAGACCTGCTCAATATTTCTGTTTATATAGCTGCACCTGCTATTGACTCAATTGCACTGTGCACTAAATTTGCCCTAATGTCTGTCCAACTTCAACAGAGTGGCATATGGACATTGTAGTTTGTGCTGCTACCTCACAGTGTCCGTGATCTTAATTCAATCCTGACCTCATGTGCTGGATCTATGGAGTTTTCACAATCTTGCTGTGACCTGCATGCCCCCCCCCCCCCCCTCCCACCCCCCCAGGTGCTCCAGTTTTGTTCCACACCCCGGACATACTGATTTGTAATTATGTTAATTTTCTACTGTAAATATTTCCCTCCAGTGTAGACGGGTGGTAATAAAACTCAGAGTTTAGTTCAATGATGTGAGAGAGGGGATAATTTGCAGAGAAATAGAAGGCAAATGGAATTAATGAGATTGTTCTGTCAGCCAGCACAAAGCTGAATGGGCTGAATGGCCTCCTTCACTGTGACGGGCTATCTGTCTGTGATAACCTGCTACATTAAGTGTTTTGACTCACCGTTGCAAATTCTTTGGCAGTGTCAATTTGTGTATCCAATGAACTGGTTATTAATCAATGGCTTTACTTGAAGCTCATTTGTCTGCTGCCACTTCTGGCTTGCAACATAAATTACGTACAAACCTAGTTCCTCATTGTTTGTCCTTTTCTTTACTATCCACAATTACCATTGAGATTGCTTTTTTTTGCTTGTGCTAGAATTGCATCTACAGGCTGTCAAAATATGGCCTTTCTCTTAGAAACTTTAACATTTGGCTGTTGTAAACTGAAAAGATGAAGATAAATAACACTCCTGACAATGATACCACTGACTAAATTGGCGCTTTGGATGCCATTTCCAAGATTTGGACTGTCATGGGTCTTTGACTGTTGACTGCAACAATAACTAGTCCTATAATACAGTAGAAAATTGTTGTGTCAATGCATGTGGCATCCAAAGTAAAGAATTGAATCTTAACTTGCGATGTATTTAATTCTCAAGTTTTTTATGCCATTTGCATGGACCTAGCAATTTTACATCCTAGCTGTTATCATAGAAACATCAATATAAAAACATCGAAAATACCATTTCCTGACGAATATGGAGTTCCTTCAGTTCCTCCCTCTTACTAGATCCTCGGTCCCTTAGTATTTCTGGGAGATTGTTTGTGTCTTCCTTCGTGAAGACAGAACCAAAGTACTCGTTTAACTGGTCCAATCCCCAGTGTATTGTTAAATTTCTTTTTATAAATCTCAAAGTAAAGCTATAATTTCTGTTGCCAATTTTTGTGATACCCTCACAAATAGCAGTGGGAAAGCAGCTGTTGTTAAATCTAACCATTCAAGCTTTCAAGCTACTGTCACTTCTTCCAGAAGGTAGGAATAGTCAGGGTGACAGACTTCCGTGATGATACTTACAGCCTTCCTGATGCAATGCACCATGAAGATAGAGTCGGTGGAAGGAAGTGATTGATGGACTGGGCTCATTACTCTGTTAGAGTCAAGTGGTCCAGAGCAATGAGGTTGCTCTTGCAGGCTGAGATGCATTCTTTAAGAACGTTTTATTTAGTGCATCTTTAGAAGTTTGAGCAAATTCTCATCGACATGCCAAATTTTCTCAGATGCCTAAGAAAGAAAATATCCTGATGGACTTTCTTGATCATGGCATAAGTGTGGAGGGACCAGATTAGGTTGCGGAGATATGGATGCTTAGGATCTTGAATTTGTCAATCATCTGTCCATCTGCTTTGTTCTGGAGAACAGGGTTGTATTCTCTTCCTCGCTTCTTTAGGCCAACAACCAACTCTTTTGTCTTGCTGACATTGTTCTTATCTGGTACCATGACACCAGGTTCTCAATCTCCTTCCTATGCTTCTTTTCATCATTGTTATAGATGTGGCTGACAAGGGTAGTATCATTGGTGAACTCAAAGATGGAGTTTGCATTGTACTTGACCACATGGTCGTGGTTCTGGATGATTAGTGCGCAAACACCTCATCACCGCACAGGTGTACAGGGAATAGAGCAATGGGCCAAGCACACAACCCCGAGGAGCACCAGTGTTGAGGGTCATGGTGGAGGAAATGTTATGACTAATTCTAACCAAATGAAGTCTGCCCATGAAGAAGTCCAGAAACGGGTTCCCAAGGTTCAGAATTTTAGGAATGATGGTGAAGAAGGCTGAGCTGTGGTCAATGAATAGCATCCTTATATAGGTGTTCTTATTGTCAAGGTGATCTAGATTTGAAAGTAATGCAAGAGAGATGGTATCCTCTTGTATATCGATTTTTTCCTATAACTGAATTGCAGGGGGTCTAAATTGTCTGGAAGACTGGTGCAAAATGTGGGCCATTACTAACCTTTGAAAACACTTCATTGTGGACAATGGGAGAGCTTCAAGGCAGGAGTGATTGAGGCATGTCACTTTATTTTTGGAATACTGGAGAGCGAAAAGAAAGAGGTGATATGCAACACAGAAAATTGCAGGAGTGTTTGTATTTATCAAAAATGAAAGGCCGCTCACTTGTCCGTGGAGCTCTTGTTGACATTTACAATGCAACGGTGAGCAACAAAATTGTACTGGTACACATCAGCAGAGACACCCCGCCAGGACCTTGATGCAGGAGTTTTGAGATTGAAGATGACCCTGACTTTGACATTGAGACCAGTGCAGCAATTGGTTGCTAGACAGAATTCAAATAGCAAACCAACATAAGTGCTGGTGATTTATTTGCTCGGCAGAACACATAAACTATGCGCATGTTGAAAATGTATTGTTGCAGACGGAATGGATGTATTATTGTTCCATTGCTGCCACATCACGTGACCCTCTTACCCAATTATGTCACAGAATAAATTCACACATAAATGCACAAAAACCAGCCTGCCAATGCTCGAAGACGCATGAATAAAAGAAATGCAATGTTCTCAGCCACAATATGTCGTTAATATATTTTTAAACCTGAACTCACAGCCAGAATTTCCTTTTCTAAATGCATGCGATTCAGTTTGTAATTACAGCTTGCTGCAGATGGTTGTTACAGGGGAACCACGGGGAAGAGGCCTTCATAACTTTGTGGCACCCTCACACGGGAAATTGCCAACACAACGTGGGATATTGTTACATAAGCTCCCAAATAAGGGCTCAATATCTGATTTCAAAGTGGAAAAAGAATGAGTCTCGAAATGAGTGGGTCTCAACCCGAAACGTCACCTATTCCTTTTCTTCAGTGACGCTGCCTGACCCGCTGAGTTACTACAGCATTTTGTGTCTATCTTTGGAAAATGAATGATATCTGTTGTTGCTGGACTAATATTCACCTGCTTTCTCTCAACATTTCCCAGAAAGAATGGTTTGGTTTGACTTTGTCTGCACAGCAACTGTGATCAACTTGGATTTAAAAAAATAAACAATGCCCAAATTTTACTTTGAACATTAAATATGTAATTTTTGCTCATAAATGGCCTTTGGAATGTAATAGCTGCTAATGACATCCTGCGAATTACCTCAATAAAATTTCCACGGCCATGCCTAATAATGTTTTGATGTTTTTAATCTGAGTAAGAAAACTAATTACTTCCACTGCTTATAATAATGACATTACTGGAAGGAATTATCTGCAGCAACTTTTCCATCATTTTCATCAGGGCCTCCTGCACCTATTGTCTGTTGTCTATTATCACCAGGAAAGGAAGCTTGGCTTTGGGAAGTATGAATCCTGATGCACTGAGAACTGAGGTCTTGATGACCATAAAATATTAGCAACTTAAACATACACTGGGGATTGGACCTGGGATGTGTTGGCTCTGAGTTACCCTGTTCTTAATTAAACAGGGAATTTACCAGCTAAGCGATCAGAGAACCATTTTAGCTGTGATATTATTCATATAATCAAGGCTTGCCTTCAGCCAGTTAAATCATAATCCAATCATGGAATGGTTTGCAATTTATTTTATCTTAATCCATAATGCCGTTTAACGTTCGGCAATAATTTTTAGATATATGAAAAACATAGATTACATTAATATAATTCAGAACACAATCCTTACATTTTTCTTCTCTTGCCTGGTTTGTCTGTTTTAAAAAAGGAAAATTAATCTAAGGATGTGTTTGAATAAACAATTATGTAATGTTATATCCATTTTCAATTGAAATTCTAACACAAGTAGAAAACAGGGGATGTGTTAGATTTCAAAACCAGAAAGTGTTCTTCAGATTTCCCACCACACTCTCCTCCACACCTATTATTTGATTCATTTAGCATTTTCCATTCACAAGTGGCAATCAATTACCACTGTATCGTATATCCTCCATAGCATCTTCAATGTAGTGCTGGAAGCATCAAAAAGGCCTTTATGGCCAGGCTTCATGCTTTCCAATCAGCATTAATCAAACAGCATCATCACTGGATCAGATAATCACTCCATGGTTATCGATCAAATGTCCCGCAGGATATTTACCTCAACTTTTCAGCTGCTTCATCAATGACCTTTCTTTCATGGTCAGGTCAGATGAGGATATATATATATATTTGCTGATGATTGCACAATGTTCCTGTTTAATTCTGTTCACAACTCCCCGGCAAATGAAGTAGCCTCACTGCATGTAGCAAGACCCAGACAACAAACCAAGATTCAGACAATGAGTATCTCCACAAAGAGAGAGGGTCTAATTACCAACCTTTAACTTTCAATGGTGTTACCATCATCATATCATCCACAATCAACAGCCTGGTTATTGCTTATTGACCAGAAACTCAGTTGGAGCATCTGGCAAATGGTGAGGCTGATGAGCAGGTCAGTGACAAAAAAAACCCAAGGGAGAGAATACATAACTGAGCAAAAGGAGAATAAGATGGATTTGTTCTGCTGGGAGCATACATAGACTTGATGGGCTGACTGGCCTCCTTACTTATTGATTAGGAAAAAAAAGGGTAAAAACTACATTATGACAACAGGGAATTGGCAGATACTTTGAGCCTTCGAAGGGAATTGCAATGTCAAAATGATCAATATGTTACAACGGGTGAAGAGAATGCATTCAGGAATGCTTGGGAGAGACATACCTCCATGTCTCAGGAAGATTTTACTCCAGGAGATATAACCATTCAGCAAAATGATTGACTAATTCTACACCAAACAGTTAATATTTGACTTTTTTTACTATTATAAAAAATATGACTCCTGTCTTTATCCCATAATTAAAATATTATTTTCACCTTTACGATCCTTTCAGTAATCAACCCTAACTTTAAAAAACTCTCTCCGGTTTTAAATTATGTTGTACTATAAAGAAATACTGGCTTAGAGCAAAGCACCACTGCATTTGTAACATTTGGAATAGAAATGAGCCACTTCAAAGTGGCAACAGAGACTCGGGGTATTTAATGAAGTGTTGAATTAAAGACATGTGGAATCTCAACCAGAGTCATCTGTACTCTGACGATATAATAGATTTCTCGGAATAACCTCGATATGTTTTCCCTTTTCCGGTTGTAATTCATCAATCACGTTGCTGCGACTTCCTCTTCCAATGCCTGTAGACTGCCCATTTTGTAAGCATCTAAACTGAAGTCAGCAAGCTGTCTCCATCCATAGTATATTGATTTGGCATTTTGTGTCACACTTCGGCAATATTCATTTCAGCTTTTGTAATGAAGTTAATCCCTGAAAGATGATACATTATTTTTATCATGAGTAGTTAACATCTCCCTTCCGCCTACTGTGTCCTCCCATTCTTAAATGCATGTGAACAAGGATTTATCTTGCTGACAATAACATGGCAGCTTTTTTGCCAGACCAGTGCATTTGCAAGACAACATTTTATCTCAATTTGACACACACATTTCTATTTTGACTTGACTTGCTTTGGAGAACTGGTGCTCAAAGGGAAGAAAGTAAGTTAATTGATATCATTAGAGCAGTTTTTCCTTATTATTTGGGTTGATTTTAAATTTTAATCCAACACTGAAAGGTTCCCATTACATTTACCGCAACGTAATGTTTCAGCCTATCCAAGGTTAATTCTGCCTAGATTAAGTTTAACCTTGTCCCTTTTGATCTCTTTGACTGAGCTGCAGTGACTTTATGTCCTTTATACATTAAGCATACATTCATTCTTTTGGCATGTTCAGAGAGACTCCCTGGTCAAACCTGCAGTCGATGACAGTAAACCACGGTGTAGACATCTCATGCACTGTGACTCAATGATAGCAAGGTTGGAGAGCTTCAGTTCATTCTAATTGCCCTTCTGTGCTTTGCTTTATTTGTGCTTTTCAGGAATCAGTGAATGACCGCTATTTGTGAACTAGTTTTGGCTCATAGAATTATTTTAGTCAGGCTTATTCAGTTGCTAAGAAACTAGTGTAGAAAAGAACTGCAGATGCTGGTTTAAGTCGAAGGTAGACACTAAATGCTGGAGTAACTCAGCGGGACAGGCAACATCTCTGGAGAGAAGGAATGGGAGACATTTCGGGTCGAGAAGTCTGATGTCGGGGAGGGGGCTGGACAAAGATAGAATGTAGTCGGAGACAGTAAGACTAGTGGTAGAACTGGGAAGGGGGAGGGCATGGAGAGAGAAAGCAAGGGCTATCTAAAGTTAGATAAGTCAATGTTCATACCGCTGGGGTGTAATCTACCCAAGCGAAATATGAGGTGCTGAACCTCCAATTTGCACTGGGCCTCACTCTGACAATGGAGGATCTAGAAACGGTAGGGAGATCATTACAGGAAACAGGGTGGGAAGAAGTGTAGTCAAGATAGCTATGGGAGTCAGTAGGTTTGTAGTAGATGTTGGTCAATATCTTCACAGGAAGCATTTTCTAGATCTCTCCAAAATGCAGACAACTTCCTTTGCATTTATATAGACTTATACGCACATCTGCAGACATGCACAAACAGAAGTTGATTCATTCTCTACCAGATTCTGCACATAGGGCCACAAAGTGCCGACATGCACAGAGATATTAGACAACAACTGATATCAGAGGCTAGTTTGTATTAACAGCCCCACTGTGATCAACACTGCAACCCAATTAACATTGACTACCAAGAACACCGATAGAATTGAGCTCCCAGCCCTTAATGGATAGATGTGGACTGTGAAGAGGCAAAATCATTCAAAGTGTTTGGTTTGCATCCTACTTTGTCATCTTAGAACAGATACTGGTGTATTGTCAATACTGAGCTATAAGTAATTGCTGATGTTATATATCATTTGTGTGTGTGTGTGTGTGTGTGTGTGTGTGTGTGTGTGTGTGTGTGTGTGTGTGTGTGTGTGTGTGTGTGTGTGTGTGTGTGTGTGTGTGTGTGTGTGTGTGTGTGTGTGTGTGTGTGTGTGTGTGTGTGTGTGTGTGTGTGTGTGTGTGTGTGTGTGTGTGTGTGTGTGTGTGTGTGTGTGTGTCAGAGAGAGATATGCTGTTTTCAGGGGATGTTCAGACTTTTCAAATTGACAGTTTTTAACAGTCCTTTAAAATGTATTCCTAATTTTCAACTGTAACTTTCTTGATTTCATTAGTTGTCTCTCAGTTATAAGTTCTTACAAGAGAAAAATAACAGTTCAAATGAAAAGACGCGGTCATGAAATCATAGAGCAGTACAGCACTGAAACAGGTCATTCCAAGTATCTCCAGAGATGCTGCCTGACCTGCTAAGTTACTCCAGCATTTTGTGTCTACCTTCGATTTAAACCAGCATCTGCAGTTCTTTCCTACCCCTTCAAGGCACCTAATCCACACCAGCAATCCAACACGGATCTTTAATCTTACCTGACCCATTGAACATATGTTGTTGTCATTTAAGCTGAGAAGGAATGCAATATAAAATTGAAATGAGTGGTGTGTGGTAGTACTGCTTGAACAGAGAAGTGTGATGGAGAGAGGCTTTGAGAATGGGAAAAAGAACTATGAATTGTGTGGTGTTCCTCATGTTCCGAACATCAGTTGAGTATTTTTATTTTTGAAATACAGCCATTGTCATGCCACAGGCAAACAAGGTAGTCAGTTGTACACAGCAAGATCCCACATGCACCATTAATGTTAATGTAATGATTTTTATGCCCTGTCTCAGTTACAAGCTATGGCCGACAAGTCTCTCCAGATTTTGAGGCAATAAACTTTTACTTCATAGAAAGTTGAAACATGCTATCAAAAGTCAAAATGGAAAATAAAACAGCCTCCTTTAGGAAAAGAGTTTATAACATTTTGTTTGTAATTAAAATTAAATTGGGGATCCAGCATGAAAGGCACCTAAGATTGTGTCAGGAATGAAGAAGCCATTCATATGAAAAAGGAGGTAAATGATAGAGAAGACATTGCCTCCTGAATTAAAGCATGATTAATACATAACCTACAACATATTACAACTTCTTAACATCTTCTCTAATAAGGATGCAGCAATGAAATAGTTTTCAAGGATTGTACAACTACAATGTGACAAATAAATATATATTTTGTAGTCAATCAAACAGCAACTAGATTAAGGACCAGTTAATTTCCTTTCCTGATTTTGATTAAAGGTTAGATCTAGACACCAGGAAAGCATCCCTTCTGTTATTGATTAGTTCTATGCAATCTTTTTTCCGTTTAGTTTTGTTTATTGTCAAGTGTATCAAGGTACAGTGAAAAGCTTCTGTTGCATGCTATCCTGTCAGCAGAAAGGCAATACATGGTTACAATCGAGCCATTTACAGTGCATAGATACATGATACATGTTTAGTGCAAGGTAAAGCCAGCAGAGTCCGATCAAGGATAGTCTGTGGGTGCCCAAAGAGGTAGATAGTTGTTCAGCACTGCTCTCTGTTTGTCTTTTACAGAATATGCAAACTGTTTGGTTTTAAATCTCTACAGAAAGATAGCGTCTCTGACAATCCTGCATTTTACACTACGTGCTCAGTTCCTAGAAGTGAGGCTAAAGGGCCTGTCCCACTTACATGACCTTGGCTCGCACATTACGCGACCTCGTGGTCGCTTGAGGCGTACGGGCACCGTATGGCCGCGCGGGGCCGGTCCCATTTAGAAGCGCGGAGGGGTATGGAGTTGTGCGGGGCTGGTCCCGACATCGCACGGGGCTCCGAAATTCCTGCAGTGACCAAAATCTTCGTGCGCCAACGGCCTGTCGGCCCGCTTACTCACGCAGGCACATTGCGGTCGTACGCAGCGTCTTGATATCATACGCAGCATCTTGATGGTGTACGCAGCATCTTGACGGCGTACGCCTAGCACGTGGCGTTGCGTGATGATGTCACCGCCCGACGTCGTGCGACGCCCAAATTCAGTCGGCCCGCCTCCTGCCCAGCTGATTTTTTAAGCATGACGTAAATGACGTCACGCGCAAACTTAGTGCGAACTTCGCGTGACCTCCGCTTCCGGTTGGTCGCGACAAACCCACGCAATCGCATGCAAGTGGGACAGGCCCTTTACTCTCTATAGCATTTACCTCAAGGTGGGAGTGACATCAGTCTCTTTCTGTTTAAATCCGTTTCTGACAAATGGGATGAAAGTTTCAACTCCGTGACTGTAATTAATTCGAACAGTCCCTGTAGTCACAATGATGAACGAGCCACTAATTTGATGGTACTTGGTTTTGATTCACCCCTCAAGCTGCATAAAATGATAAAGATTTAGATTTTATTCAGCAAATATGCAATGAGCAAAGTAACAAAGTAATATTCTAAGTTGGAAGGTACTGTACATCTCTATCTCCATGTATAATCACTGTTGACTAGTAGGCTCATTACCCTAGCCACCACTTAATCCTTGCTGCTTTGTGGAACACACTCCCTGAGAAACCACCATTACTGAAATCTGCCATCATTACTATCCCATAACTATTTTGAAAGTTACTGTGCCGCCCAAGAATATCAAACCATTCTTTTCAGTTTGAGAAACCAGGAGCTCCATTTTTCCCTACATTTTTAACGTTCCTTTAGCTAGGTTTACTTCTCCTCACAACATTAATACACTTTTTATTTTGCATTATTGGATTGGCAAATCTTTCTTCCAAATTTTCCCCTGCAACTAAGTTTTCCTCCCACTCCCACTTTCTGCAGGTGCTCATTCAAATTTATGAAATTGCTTTCCCTCTTCCATTTCAGTAACAATTTTATTTAATTTAAAATTTAAACGCACCTTTATCATCCTATTGCTCCAGAGGCTTGTCAGAATTTCCTTCCTCACTGACATTTCTGTAGCAACAGGAATAAGACTCCCACCTTCTACAATTTATTGCACTCAATCAGATCATAATCTTGAGGAAGTTCCATATATTGCACTTTGTATTTCATTCATTTATATTAATGGGTCCAGTTGCACTACATTATGTAAAACAAGTCATCCTTCATTCAGAGAAACCAGTTTGTATCGTTGTAAACTCATGTTATTCTTTTCAAGATCATGTAAGAGAACATCCACTATTCAATCTAAATCTCTGTGTCACAATTAGATTATGACATATGTAGAATAAAAGTCAAATTTTGGAATCTGCTTGCAAAGTCCTCGGAAGTGCATCATGCTAGAGCCAATATATGACGTGTCTCGTGTCATCCTCCAAGATTAATTGGAATCTCCGGAAGTGGCGGCGCTGTGAAACGGCTGCGGCTCGCCTGCAGTCTGTCTGTTTTTACTTTTTTTGTGTTGGGTTTTTTTTGTCTTGTTCAGTTAAACTTTTGGTTATTAGGTTGTGTTATGTGTGTGTGTGTGGGGGGGGGGTGGGTGAAACAGGGCTTTCTGTTTCTGCCTTCGGGGGAATGCAACTTTCTTGTCGTATCCCCCTTCTCTTCCCCCGTCTGAGCTGAGGCCTAATGGCGGAGCTGGCGGCCTCCAACCTGCGACCGACCTCGAGGCTCCGGAGGTAGAGCCAGCCAGGACTTACCAACGCGAGGCTGGCCGTCTTCGAGCTGCGGCGACGTTCGGGCAGCGGCACGACTCGGCGCTCCGGTGAGGGTGGACGGCGCGGGGCTGATACACTCCTGTGTGGGCGGCCCGGCTCCCGGCTGGAAGGCGCTCCCGTGTGGGCGGCCCGGCTCCCGGCTGGAAGGCGCTCCCGTGGGGGCGGCCCGGCTCCCGGCTGGAAGGCGCTCCCGTGGGGGCGGCCCGGTGCGGGTCCGAGACGCTTCCGTGTGGGCGGCCCGGTGCAGAGCGGAGACGGTGTTCCGGTGGCTGAGGCGGCGTTCTGGCGGCGGCGACCTGAATCCGGGGCTCAGCCACAGGCCAGTGGACGACATCCTCGGGAGCTCGCAGGTCACAGGCTGGTGCCTGTTTTCCGGAGCTCCCGTGGCAACAACTACGTCCGCTGGACTGGAGGGCGGCAGCTTCGACCACCCCGGGCCGCGGAGCTTGAACCGCGGGATTGACTTACCATCGCCCGGTGGGGTATCGCCTCAACGCAGAGGGAGAAGAGGAGGGAAGAGACAGTAACCCTAAGACTTTTGCCTCCATCACAGTGAGGAGGTGCTTGGTGAACTCACTGTGGTGGATGTTAATTTGTGTTTATTGTGTGTTGTTTATTATTACATGTATGGCTGCAGGCAACGACATTTCGTTCAGACCGAAAGGTCTGAATGACAAATAAAGGATTCAATTCAATTCAATTCAATTCAATTCAATTCAGATCCGAGAGTAAAGATTAACTCAAAATACCAATAATAACTTTATGAAATGAAAGAAAAGTTTAGTTTAAAAACAACTTAGTTAAGATTAGAAAAGCTAGATAACATTTCTCACTATATTTTTTACCACAGACTGATTCTGCAATATTCCACAATGAACATTGTTACAACAGTCTGTCACGTGATATAATCTCTAAAGTAGTACAGTCTTAAAACATTTATAGTTGTACCCATTTAATCTTACATTAAAAAGTGTCATGTATTTCCATAGTTATAAACTAGTTGCAAAGTAAGATATTAGCCTGCATGTCAATTATTTTTTTAATTAACTGACACCACTGCTTCTCTTGATATCATTTATACTCTAGACTCTGACACACACAGTCAAATTAATATCAAACACTGTTGCTATAAGTCTTGTGAAGTCTTATGTAGCACTTCGGGCTAAAGGAATCAAGGGATATGGGGAAAAAGCAGGAGCGGGGTACTGATTTTAAATGATCAGCCATGATCATATTCAATGGCGTTGCTGGCTCGAAGGGCCGAATGGCCTACTCCTTCATCTATTTTTCTATGTTTTTCATGTTTCTATGTTTGCAAAATCCCCAGAGAAAATGGGCAAATAATTAATCACAGTATAATGCAATGGGTGCAAGTTTTAGATATGGAAATTGAGAAACACCAGAAATCTCAAGCCCATTGTGTTTTGGAAGGAAGTAATTAAAGTGAAAAGGTTTTTAAAAGATGTACAAGGATGTTACCAGATTTACAAGAATATAGGGTTTGAGCTACACAGAGAGGCTGGATAGGCTGGGTCTCTTTTCCTTGGAGGGACAGAGGTTGAGGGGTGACCTTATTGAGGTATACAAAATCAGGAAGGATACAGATAAGGTGAATGCCACAATCTTTTCCCTAGCGTACCAGAGTTAAAAACTAGAGCACATAGAGTTAAGATGAGAGGAGAAAGTTTTAAAAGGGTTCTGTGAGAATGTGCTGCAACAGCGAGTAGGACAGTTGAGGTTGATACAATTACAATGTTTAAAAAAACATTAAATACTTGTGTAGGAAAGGCTTGGAGAATATGGGTCAGGAGTAGGCATATCGGACTAACTCGGTTAAGCAACCTGGTCAACAAGGAAAAGTTAGGTCAAAGGGCCTATTTCCCTGCTGTGTTGCCCTCATCGAGGATTCATCACGAAACAGAATATGGCTGGTAAAATTATAGTTCATATAAAATTTCGGACTGCAGTGTCACAAAAATAATTAAAATGCGGGACACGCATGGAGTTAAAAATATATTATTTCAGGTGAATTACGGTTAGAGGACAAAGGAATATTCAAGCAAAACGTGAAGGTATTACAGCAGTAATTGGGTTTCTTTTCTCTAAAGATTTGTTCCTGCCTTAATAAAACTGAATGCCCTTCAGTTCATCACAAGCAAAGCCACAGGGCATTTGCTATTTCTCACTAAGGTAACCCAAGAGAACATACAACCTATCAAGTAGCAAAATGTCCTGTTTGTCATTTCTGTTGACCCTCATGTTCAGAAGCACGTGGTATAAAACTGTTAATTTTAAAAGAAGAAATGCAGCTGTTAAAGAACATGGGATGAGAACAGGACTATCAAGTTCTTAAGTTTACAGCAGAGCGCTCCAGAGACGTGCGGTCAGGGGAGGCAGAGCCTCACCTGTCATACTCCCAATGAAAATAGCTGTTAAGAAAAGTAAAGAAAAATAATAATAAAATAAAATAAATATAAAGATTTTTCCACTGATCTGTGTTATTAATGTCATTTCTATATGAATCCAATAATGTTTTATAGTCAAAATCGCCAAATTTTCACAGCTCCGCTGCAAATACAGGGACCAATGAGAGCTGAGCCTCCCCTCTGATTGTGCAACCCCTCAGAAACTAAATGGAGCGCGGGCAATAAGCGTGTGCCTGTACTATCTCTATGTATGTCACCAATGTAATGTGTGTAAACCCCTTCATTACATGTCCTCACCTTCCATAGTCCAGGTAAGCCCATCATGACATCTAACTCAGTCGAACGATGATAGGAATAAAAATGCTTTCCATGATTCACAAAGTTAATCAGGTAAAAATGCTAGATTAATTGCTTTCTTAGTAGATTATAAAACATAGAACAGTACAACACTGCAACAGGCCCTTCAGCTCATGACATTTGTGCTGACCATGATGTCAATGTAAAGTGCATATCTACCTGCACATGGTCTATACTCCTCCATTTTCTAACCTGTTCATGTGTCTGCCTAAATGCTTCTTAAATATTGCTGTCACATCTGCTTCCAACACCTCCCCCGGCAGCCCCTTCTAGGCACCTCCAACTCTCTGTTTAAAAACCTTGCCTCCTATTTGTACCTTAAACATTTCACCTCTCACCTTAAAAGCTAAGCCCTCTAGCGTTTGGCATTTCAACCCTGTGAAAAAGATTCTGTGCCTCTCGTAGTTTTATCTTTCAGCTGTCGATGTTCCAGAGTAAACAATCTAAGGTTGTCCACCTCTACTTATACTTACTCATCCAGTTAATATTTTGGTGAATCACTTCTGCACCCTCTCTACAGCCTTCACATCCTTCCTGTGATGCTGTGACCAGAACTACACACAATGCTCCAAATGTGGCCTAATCAAAGAATGCAGCTACAATATAATATCCCAACATCAGCTCCATGACTGATGAAGTATGCATATATATATATATATATATATATATATATATATATATATATATATATATATATATATATATATATATATATATATATATATATATATATATATATATACATATATATGCCTTTCCAGCTTGGTTGGCTGTCCACCAAAAGACAAACTCGCAGTTTCCTGGATTATTTAATTATCCTTTTTTAATGTTCACCTTGTAGCCTGTAATTCTTTCCAGATGTCCAACCAGCTGTTGTATTAATCAATAAAAATAACCTTAATAACCTGAATCTATTGCGGCATCTTGATGATGAAGTGAAAAAGGCTTCAGTCTTTCCAGAAGCTCATTCCTTTAAAATAATTGCCAATGGAGTGAAATTCTGAATAGTAACAGGTGGCACAGTGCCGCAGCCATAGATTTACTGCCTTATAGCGCTAGAGTCCTGGGTTCGATCCAGACTACGGGTGCTGTCTGTACGGAGTTTGTACTTTCTCCCTGAGACTGTGTGGGTTTTCCCCAGGTGCTCCAGTTTCCTCCCACATTCCAAAGACGTACAGGTTTGTAGGTTAACTGGCTTTGGTAAAGATTGTAAATTGTCCGTAATGTGATAGTGCTTGTGTTCAGGGATCGCTGATCAGCGTGGACTCGATGGGTTGAAGGGCCTGTTTCCGTGCCGTACATCTCTAAACTAAACTAAACTAAAGTAAAATCTACTTTCCTCTATCAGATCATTCTAGATTTAAATGAAGTTGCAGTTTGATGCCTGTTACAGCCATTCAGGAATCATTCAGGAATTGTCTTTGGCACTCGTACAAATTATGTTTATTGGTGAACTGAGAATCAAAATCTGTATTTGAACAATGCATGTGATGATAAAGATGCCAAAAGCAATGAAGTCGAACAGGATGTTATTTATCGATCTCAGTAGGCACGCAATCTGAGGTCATTAGCCTTTGTGAAGAGAATGGATACCTCTCTGAGGTTTACCCCATTAACTTTGTGAATGAAGGCAAGCATGTTCCTTCATAACATGAACAATGACCGGATATCAACATGTCCTTCCATGCAAAGCTGGCAAACGATCAGGAAGGTGCAATCCAAGGTTGGAAATTTTGCATTTTTATTGTCTTCTATTTTGAGCAAATTATCGATTCTTTTTGGCTGGTATCTTAAGAAATCTAAATTCCTAAAGAAAGCGTGAGAGCAGATCTAAATCTATTCATTATTTTTGCAATCAGATCGCTTATTGCCTCGATGACATTGCTGCATGCTGACATGGAAATGCTGTTTCAGCGTTTTGTTTGTTCTGTGGGTCTAGCAGATTCGTATCACCGCTCTGATACCTGTGAATTATTCAATTCTGTTTGTGCTTCCTCACTTTGTCAGCCAGTCATTCCTGTTCTATCAATTGCTTTGTCTGTTTTGGCTTGATATTGGGGGAAAAAACAAAACTCCCTAATTCTTGGGTCTTTAATATTTATTGCACTAAATATAGAAGATAATGAAAATTCAAAATTCCAAACCTTGGATTTTACCTTCCTTATTTTTTTTAAGTTTGCTGATGTTGAATGAAGTGTTCATTCTCTTCACATATTCTAACTGCCCCAGATTGTGTGCCCAGGGGGATTGGCAAGTAGCAACATCATGTTCAATGTCATGCTCTTTTTCACAGCATTCATAGTGAGGGAGAAATCCTTCGATTAAGTCTCAAGGCCATTACATCACACAAGGCGCTTTGCTACTGACTGGGGAATATCCTAACTGTGTAGTGTCTTCCTTTACTCTTGACCAAAGCAGAAAGAGACTAAATAGCACTACCATATCAGCACATAATAGGTTCTGGTTTTGAGGTAAGAGATTGCAATCTTCAATAGGTAGTACAGTGGCGCATCTGGTAGAGGCGCTGCCTCACAAAGTCGGAGATCCGGGTTCGATCCCGACCTCGGGTGCTGTCTGTGGAATTTGCACGTTCTACCCATGATTGTGTGGGTTTCCTTTGGGTGCTCCGGTTTCCTTCCACTTCCCAAAGATTTGCAGACTTGTAGGTTAATTGACCTCTATAAAGTTGCCCCTAATGTATAGGCTGTAGAACGACTATGTTAACTGCAGATGCTGGTTTAAATCAAAGATAGACACAAAATACTGGAGTAACTCAGCGGGACGGCAGTATCTCTGGAGAGAAGGAATGGGTCCAAACATCATGGGTGATGTTTCAGCCAGTCTGAAGAAGGGTATCGACCTGAAACGTCATCCATTCCTTCTCTCCAGAGAAGCTGCTGTCCCACTGAGTTACTCCAGCATTTTGTGTCTACCTTTGATAGAACTAGTGTTGATGGATGATCGAAGATCGGCGTAGGCTCGATGGGCTGTAGGGCCTGTTTCCATGCTGTAGCTCTATAATATTAAAGTAAACAAAACTAAATAGCACTTCTGCCAAGTGAAGGGGAGTTGACAACCCTGAGTGAATGAATGTCGCTTCAATTGACTTGCATAGATATTGAGTTTTGATTGGCTGCACTTTAAACAAACTGTATTTCTCTTGTCTATTTCCATACTCAATTTATTTGTGACGTAATTGCCTCGTTATTGAGAATCATTTGCAACTGCGGCATTAATCAATTTCTGTTGCACAATGCAAGCACTTTGTGTTGCTTTTAAAGGAATGAACCATGACGGATTATACAGTATGAACTAAATAAGGTTCTGGAGTGGGTCGGGCAGCATCTCTGGAGAACACCTTTCCATGGCGTAGTAGTGGAACACTGGCCAGGCTTAGTGGATCACTTGCTGGGATTTGGACTGCCCCAATCTCTCTTCCAGATTTCTCCCCCTGCTATAATCAGTCTGAGGAAGGGTGCAGCAGAAAGAGATTTGGGGATCTGTACATAATTCATTAAATGTGGAAGGACAAATTGATGACGAATTCTCCCACAAGGAATTCTGAGCTTTTTAGTAACTTCACTTCCTTAAGTAACCATCAGGAATCTTGGGGCTGCTGTGTGCACAGAGAAACTCCAAACTTGCTAATGGTGTTCACCGGTGACTTCCTGGTAGTGCTTTGGTCTTCTTTTACGATTTATCCTGAGGATGGATAGCAAGATGTCAATTAGCAAATGAGTTTCAGTTTCAGTTTAGTTTATTGTCATATGTATCGAGGTACAGCGATAAGCTTTTTTGTTACATGCTAACCAGCCAGCAGAAAGACAACACATGATTACAATCGATCCATTTACAGTGTGTACTGTAGATACATGATAAGGGAATAACATTTAGTATAAGGAAAACCCAGCAAGTCTCATCAAGGGAGTCATCAAAGAGGTAGAAAGTAACAGCTGAGAAGAAACTGTCCCCGAATCTGGAGGTGTGCATTTTCACACTTCTATACCTTTTGCCTGATGGATGAGGGAAGAAGAGGGAGTGGCCAGGGTGTGACCTATCCTTGATTATTTTGCTGGCCTTGCCAAGGCAGCGTGAGGTAAAAATGGAGTCAATAGAAGGGAGATTGGTTTGTGTGATGGTCTTTGCTGTGTCCACAATTTGCTGCAATGTCTAGCTGTCTTGGATGGAGCTGTTCCTAAACCAAGCTGTGATGCATCCTGATAAAATGCTTTCCAGGGTGCATCTGTAGAAGTTGATGAGAGTTGTAGGGGACATGCCAAACTTCCTAAGCCTTCTAAGGAAGGAGAGAGTAGAATGAACTGAGGAATGAAGAAAACCATTCTGTTTGAAGCTGGGTACGGTGACTGAATACATATGATGGTTTGTACACAAAATTGCTGGGGAAACTCAGCGGGTGCAGCAGCATCTATGGAGCGAAGGAAATAGACGACGTTTCGGGCCGAAACCCTTCTTCAGACCATGGCGTCAGACTTGAGTCTGAAGAAGGGTTTCGGCCCGAAACGTCGCCTATTTCCTTCGCTCCATAGATGCTGCTGCACCCGCTGAGTTTCCCCAGCAATTTTGTGTACCTTCGATATTCCAGCATCTGCAGTTCCCTTTTGAACACATATGATGGTTTGATTGCTGTACATGAATGAGCAGTGAATGCAGATTCAATGATAAGTCAAGTCAAGTTTATTCGTCACATACACATACGAGATGTGCAGTGAAATGAAAAGTGGCAATGCTCGCGGACTTTGTGCAAAAAGACAAACAAACAAACAACCAAACAAACTATAAACACAATCATAAACACACACATATTCTTTTACATATTAAATATTGTAAGGAAAAAGTTCAGTAAAGTTAGTCCCTGGAGAAATAGGAGTTCACAGTCCGAATGGCCTCTGGGAAGAAACTCCTTCTCAACCTCTCCGTTCTCACAGCATGGCAACGGAGGCGTTTGCCTGACCGTAGCAGCTGGAACAGTCCGTTGCATGGGTGGAAGGGGTCTCCCATGATTTTATTGGCTCTGGAGTTGCACCTCCTGATGTATAGTTCCTGCAGGGGGGTGAGTGAAGTTCCCATAGTGCGTTCGGCTGAATGCACTACTCTCTGCAGAGCCTTCTTGTCCTGGGCAGAGCAATTCCCAAACCAGATGGTAATATTTCCGGACAAGATGCTTTCCTCAACCGCTGCGTAGAAGCACTGGAGGATCCTCGGAGACACTCTGAATTTCCTCAATTGCCTGAGGTGGTAAAGGCGCCCCCTTGCCTTACTCACGAGTGCTGTGGCGTGTGATGTCCATGTCATATCCTCAGAGATGTGGACTCCCAGATATTTAAAACAGCTCACCCTATCCACAGGATCCCCATTTATCCTCAATGGTGTGAACATCCTCGGATGATGTGCCCTCCTAAAGTCCACGATCAGCTCCTTCGTTTTTTTGATGTTCAAGAGGAGGCTGTTTTCCTGGCACCAGAGTGCTAGATCAGCCACCTCCTCCCAGTAGGCCTTCTCATCGTTGTCTGATAACTTCCAAAAATAATTTTTTAAATGGTTTCAAAGAAAAAAGTAAATCAGTTCTACAGTAAAACAGAATGGAAAAGGGGAAGAAATGTTTTAAAGGACAATGCAAGCATATGGACCAAATATCTTCCTTTTGTACTGTAAGGTTCTAAGATTATGATTCCACTGTATCTGAGTATCATAACCTCCTGCCTTTTTTTTGCACATATTTCCTGCTGTGTTCTTGTATAAGTTTTAAATTGCTAAATGTGCTTTAACAGTGATAGCAGGAAACATATCAAAAAACATATTGTCTCTTTACGATCAGCAGCCTAAAATGCAAAACTGTTTATCTTCCTCAGGTGAGTGATGGAAGTCTTACCGTTTCCTCAGTGGGCCGAAGTGACCGTGGTCCTTACACCTGCCGAGCTTACAGTATTCAGGGAGAGGCCGTCCACACATCTCGCTTGGTCGTTCAAGGTAACTTTCACTTTAATTCTGAGTTGCGTTCATGGTGGCATTTTTAAACTAGCGTTGAATTTCATACCGTAGTGGCACATTTTCAACACAGTCTCACTGCCTTGAATAATTAGCTCTCCAGTTTTGTAATCAGGTCCTGTTAAATTCCATTTTATAGGGATCCAAATATTGTGGAACAGGGGTCCACATATTCCAGGAGGTACTGTAACATGCCAGTTGATAAGGTGAGCTTTATTGGCTGAGGCATGGAATATAAGAGAAGGGATTTCAACGTGGATGTGGTCACTGGGTTATAGGGTGGCTATGGGAGCAGCAGAAACGATAGAGGAGATTGGTTGATCAGGACTTCAGAAGTATCATCATGAAGAACTGGTGGGCAGGCCAAGGTTGTTTTTGTTGGAGCAAAATATGATTTAGTATTTGAAGAGTATTTAATTGTGATGTATGAAATGACTATGTAGGTTTTTAGTGTCGTTTTTGGTTTAGTTTAAAGATACAGCAGGGAAACAGGCCCTTCGGCCCACTGAGTCCACACCGACCAGCGAACCCTGCTCATTAGGACTATCCTACACACACACGAGGGACAATTTTACATATATACCAACCCCATTAACCTACAAACCTTTGGAGTGTGGAAGGAAACCAAAGATCTTGGAGAAAACCAGCGGGGTCACGGGAAAAACTTATAAACTCCACATAGACAGCACCCGTAGTGGGGATCAAAACCCACTCGTATCTCTGCTCTGCAAGCGCTGTAAGGCAGCAACTCTACCACTGCTCCACTGTGCCACCTAATTAATATATTTTTCTTAGCACAGAAGTCAATGTCCGGAGATGCAGAGTTCTGGTAATTGGTGGAAGGACTGGAAATTATTTAAGCCAAAGGGAATCATTCAATTTTGATGTGGTCAGGAACTCTCTGCTTGGGAGGGTAGAAACCTTCATCCCATTTACAAAAATAAAAGTTGAGAATCTAAAGTGCTGAAATCTACAAAAAATACGAGATAAGAGAGGGACTACCCATTCAGAAAAGGAACTACAGATGCTGGTTTACAAAAAAACCCCACCATGTGTAGGAGTAACTCAGTGTTCAGGCAGCATCTCTGGAGTACATGGATACGTGATGTTTCGGGTCAGGACTCATCTTCAGTGTCTGAAGAATGTTCAGACCTGAAACGTCACCTATTCATGTTCTCCAGAAATGGGGCCTGACCCACCGAGTTACTCCAGCACTTTGTGTCCTTTTTTTTGCCCATACAGAAGCTTAAAACCACACACCATCAGAATCAGCAACAGCTTCTTCCCTCTGTCATCAGGCTTCTGAATGATCCTTCCATAGACCAGGGTTCTGTCCAATTCACCTCTACCCCATTGTGAGCATTGGACGTTGTCGCTGGGATTGGTGCGCTATAATGCTGAGAGTTGTATCGTTTCCTTTGCCATATCTATTGTACTTGAGTTTGACTTGAATATATTTATGTCTAGTATTAAATGATTGATTGGGGAGCAAGAAAAAAAGTTTTTCAGTGCAACTCAGTACGCGACAATAACAAAAATATTGTGCTAAATGGCCGCTACCACAGTTGTAGATTTTTATGATTCAATACTATTTAACTATCTTTTTTTAAATATTTTTATTTATTAGAAGTACAGTAGATTACAGTAGTACAAGCCACGTATATCTTATTACATTGTACCCCTTCATTTTTTAAGCTTTAAAGAAAGATAGAAATAAAGAAAGTAAAGAAAGTGAGAGAGAGTCGTGATAGTGTGAAAGAGTGATCGAAAAGAAAAACCCACTAAACAAAGAGTTATGGAAAAAAGTTAAGAAATAGGCCATAGAAAAGAAAGAAAGAAAAAGAAACAAAAGTTCTATTATGAAAACTGCGCAAAAAGGGATATACCAACTTCGTATTTTTCATCCCCCCTTACCAGATCCTGACACCATTTCTTTTTAAAAGTATTGTTGCACCTTATACAATACAATAAAATACAATACAATTCAATTTATTGTCATTTGGACCCCTTGAGGTCCAAACGAAATGTCGTTTCTGCAGCCATACATTACAAAACAAAAAGACCCGAGACACAACACAGTTTACACAAACATCCATCACATCGTTGTGATGGAAGGCAAAAAAAAACTTATCTCTCCACTGCACTCTCCCCCCCATGTCAGAGTCAGAGTCAAAGTCAAAGCCCCCGGCTGGCGATGGCGATTGTCCCGCGGCCATTAAAGCCACGCCGGGTGATGCAAGGTCGCGCACCGGGTCTTGGTGTTAGAGCCCCCGGCATGCGCTCGCAAAGTCCCGCGGCCATTCCAAGCCGCGCGGGGCGGTGCTGTAAGGCCCCGCTCAGGTGCTCTTCAACCCCGCAACTCGGGCGGGAGAAGTCGCCGTTGCGGAAGCCCCGAAAAGCGGTCACCCAGCAGGGACCCGCGGGCTCCCAGTGCCGCCGTCCGCCAAACCCGCAGTTGCAGCCTCCAAATCTCCGGGGGTCGGGTGGCAGCAGTGCTCGAAACCACAGCTCCACCCGCTCCGGACTCGGCCAGCCCCGTGACGGTGAGTAGTCGGCAGCTTCGCAGCTGGAACCCCGGGTCGTTCCTGTTGGAGGCCGCTCCACATTGCAGCCCCAACGACAACGGAGACCCGACAAAGAAAAGGTCGGGTCTCCCGTGCAGGGGAAAGATTTTAAAGTTACCCCCTCCCCCCCCACCCCCCCACACACATACCCCAACAAAAAAAATAACAAAACTACATAAAAACGAGACAAAAAATAATAAAACACAGACGGACTGCAGAGGCCGCTGCTGACGAGAGTCGCGCCGCCCACTTTCTTATACTTTTAGTTTATTTAACTATTTCAATTGGACCTTTTAGAGTCATAGACTGGTACAGCGTGGAATCAGGCCCTTCAGCCCAACTTGCCCACACCGGCCAACATGTTCCAGCTACACCAATTCCACCTGCCTGTGTTTGGTCCTTATCCCTCCAAACCTGTCCTATCCATGTACCTGTCTAACCGTTTCTTAAATGTTGGGATAGTCCCTACCTCAACTAGCTCCTCTGGCAGCTTGTTCCATACACCCGCCACCCTTTGTGTGAAAAGGTTACCCCTCAGATTCCTATTAAACCTTTTCCCCTTTCTCCTTAAACCTATGTCCTCTGGTCCTTGATATGCCTTCTCTGGGCAAGAAACTCTGTGCATTTACCCAATCTATTCCTCTCATGATTTTATACACCTCTATAAATCTAGAGCTCTAAGCAACAAGATATGTTGCATTTTTTCAGTTCCATTTTATTATTCTTTGTTGGATCTACCATGATATTCTGTTGTGGAAAGTAGCATTCAATAAAATCTAACCCCAAAAGCTGTGAGATCAAAGATTTCAAGAAGTAAGAATTTTACTGAAAACTACCAGAGTATTTTGCCATTATATGAAATTTGTTGGCATTGACACCCCTGTGCTGAAAAAAATATTTGTATGAAGTGCTGTCTCTGTAATATACACATCAGAGAAAATTGGAGATTCTACCCATTATGTTGTCATGTTGATTCAAAACCTGAAGAACTCCAGACTGCCTCATTGTATTTGTATGATTACCACCTAACAGCAGCCTGATGGCAAAGTGCTGTTAATGGCTCAAAGCTGGTCTTTACAATTCTAAGGTACAAGTAAAGGCACTCAAACACAGGAGGCATTCCAGAATTGTTTGATTCATTTTCTCTGCTCGATCAAGGCGACAATTTTACATGGGATTTTGACTCGAATAAACCTTGCTTTAAAATGTTTAAGAAGGAACTGCAGAGGCTGGAAAATTGAAGGTAGACAAAAAATGCTGGAGAAACTCAGTGGGTGAGGCAGCATCTATGGAGCCAAGGAAATAGGCAAAGTTTCGGGCCGAAACGTTGCCTATTTCCTTCGCTCCCCAATCAATCATTTAATACTAGACAGAAGTCTGAAGAAGGGTTTCGGCCCGAAACATTGCCTATTTCCTTTGCTCCATAGATGCTGCCTCACCCGCTGAGTTTCTCCAGCATTTTTGTCTAATCTTGTATCAGCATTGGAAAACATTGGCATTTAAAAGTGAAAATATGTCTATTTAAGATAGTTAAGATGCTAAATATATATTGCATTATTTGCTTTCACTCAGCTTTATTGTTTACCACTCTTTATGACAAGATGGTTGTGGATTTAAGTGTTACTCTATCTTTTACCAAATATAAATCTTATTTGTTCATCTATCACATTCTATTGAACAAAGCATGTCACTAATTTGCTTATAGTATCTGTACCATGGTAACATGCCATCTGTTTTCCCAGAAGCAATAAGTTTGAAAGGTTTGTAGACAGGCTCCAGCACCTGAAGCTTCAGTGACAGAAGGCTCTAAAGTTTCTAAACTGTGGGGTTTCTCCATTGAGCAAAACACAAAGTTCTGGAGGAATTCATTGGGTCAGGTACCATCTGTAAGGGAATGGACAGGTGACATGTCAGGTCACGACTTCTTCAGACGTCTGAAGATGGGCCCCATCCAAAAACGTCACCTGTTTGTTCCTTCCACAGATGTTGTCTGACCTGCTCAGTTCTTCCAGCACTTTGTATTTTGCTCAAGAACCCAGCATCTGCAGTTCCTTGTGTCTCCTTTCCATTTTGAACTTTTAACAATGTCTAAACTAAATCTCTGCAATAAGCTCTTGGAATGTTCCACTCCGCAGCAGTCAATTGTGGACAGGTTCTTGCACCAGAGCACCAAAAGTTTTCAAGCAGACCACAGTACGCCACTCACTGAGCTGATGACCCTTCAACAACATATTGATGGCATCAAAATATATAATGGTATCAGTCTTATGCTTCGACAAACCCATTATGTTTTTACACCCTCATTTATTCAAACTATGCCTTCAATCATTTATTTAAGAATTATGTGTTAATAGATCTGTTAGCACAGCATTTTGCCAGCAAATAACAAGTTTTTTAGTTTAGTTTAGTTTAGTGATACAGCACGGAATCAGACACTTCGGCCCACTGGGTCTGCGCCACACAACGATCAACGCACATTAACACCATCCTACACCCACTAGGGACAATTTTTACATTTTCCAAGCCAATTAACCTACAAACCTGTACATCTTTGGAGTGTGGGAGGAAACCAAAGATCTCAGAGAAAATCCACACAGGTCACGGGGAGAACGTACAAACTCTGTACAGACAGAACCCATAGTCGGGATCGAACCCAAGTCTCCGGCACTGCATTCACTGTAAGACAGCAACTCTACCGCTACACCAAGGTGACCGGGAGAGATCTCACTCATTGGCTTAGTAATAACCTAAATAGGAGATTATTTAAGTGAAATTTTGCTCACGTTTCTGAAGATGACATTGGAAATTATGATAGATTCTCCATCCATACTAATAATACTCATGATAATCTCATCCTCCTTCTTTCACTAATCTTTGGTTAGAATTCAAGTCTGTCGTTACCTCTAGTGCCTCTAATTTAGTTTAGTTTTTACTCTCTGGCATTTGATACATAAAATAGACTTTCATTCATACACTGTAATGTATTTCTGTTTTTCCACATAGCCCCATCCTTATTTTCTAGACAGCTGCAGCAAGGACTGTTTTCATGTTTGAAGTTCAGCTTTGTGATAACCTACAATACTACTATCAACTAATTTAGGTTTTTTTAATTAACATTGGATTGCACTGGTGAACTTTGGCTCAGACTGTCAGCCTCGTGACATATCTCCAAGCTGATCAATAGTACACACTCGCCATAAAATATAAATGCTGTACACATTCATAATCTCATTTTTCATATCTTTTACTACTGACCTTTATCCTGTGCAAACCTGAACCTGAACCAAACTGGAGTTTGAAGTGTGGAGGGTAGATGCAAATGATATCTGGAAAGCCTTTGAAGAGAATATTTGAATCTCACTTTGCTTATTGCCGATTGTTAGTATGTCTATTTCTATGGCATATGTGTGAATTGGAGCTGGAGACACCTCAAGGATTTGCAGGTGTGGTGTTAGTGAGGGCTGAGTATGTAGATTTGTGCTCCTTCCATGAAGCCTGTTTATTTACACTGTATCTTAATATTGATTGAATTCAACTTTGGGTAAAAAGACCTTAGTGTAAGACAGTTAAATAAATTGGTCCAGAGTCCCTCCGGTCAGTGTTAAACGTATTAATCTGAGTACCACACAGCAGACTTAGTGAATCATTAATATATTTCAGTGTTCTGTATGTTTTACCAATGACCTCCCCAAAATCTGAACTGACTGTGATTGAAGCATAGTGGAGTACCATTCTTAAGTAGACCATTGTAGCGCAATGCTTTAGACGTTATCCAGTGCTCCACTAACCAATGCCAATGTAGAAATTAAGCTGCGTATCTTTTCTAAATAATAATTTGCAGATTGAACCTTCTGTGGTGCCTCCAATTTAGTTTAGTTTAGTGATACAGCACAGAAGCAGGCCCTTCGACCCACAGAATCCATGCCGACCAGCGATCCCCGCACACTAACACTATCCTACAAACATTAAGGACAATTTACAAATATACTCCTCTGATGTCTTTCTATTGTGCATTGTTAGTTAAAAAGGAAATGCCACACCAGACAATATAAAGATATTAAGTCTGAAGAAGGGTCTCGACCCGAAACGTCACCCATTCCTTCTCTCCAGAGATGCGGCCTGTCCCGCTGAGTTACTCCAGCATTTTGTGTCTACCTTCGATTGAAACCAACACCTGCAGTTCTTTCCTACACAATATAAAGATTACCTTGTTTATTTGAAGAACTTGTAGGCAGAAATTCACCAACAGTGCCATGCCCTAAAGGTATAGGTTGACTGTATTTGTATGTTGTCTTCTTGTTCCAAAATTCTGTTTGCATTAATGGAGCCAAATGTTAGTAATTATCTCTGTACATCATAGTCTATATCTCTCATTTCCCTTTTCCCTAACTGGTCTGAAGAAGGGTCTCGACCCGAAAAGTCACCCATTCCTTCTCTTCACAGATGCTGCCAGTCTCGCTGAGTTACTCCAGCTTTTTGTGTCTATCTTCTTTTTAGACATTAGAGTTCTGTACATATATCCTTCAGTACCTTATATTCAACACCTGTGATGAAAAAAGAAATCCAATCCCAAATCATTGTCGGATCCAGGATCAGGATTAGGCTTGATGTCAGGCCCTGTGGTAAAGCTGTGAATAGAATTGAACCTAAGGCTAGGAATCCGAGCGGTAACTTTACGTTCTAGTGGAAGGACATTGGCCTGAAATGTTATCTCTGATTCTATCCCCACATTTGTTGGTTGACGGCATCAAATGGGAAAATACCTTTTCCCAACATTCTTCCTTGCTATTTTTGATTACCAGAATTGGAAGGAGTTGCTTTTGTTGAAAGTGAGCTTAAATTTGCAGCTGGTGATAATCAATGTTGTTGTATTGTTACTGGTTTCCACCAGCATGCATGGTGATGTTTCTGATGCAAACTGCAGCTGGCATCCGGCCAGTGAATAGGTAAGTGTTTGGAAGTGAAATAGAGTGAAGCATTGCAACATGTATGGAAAACGGTATTTCAGGCACAAGTTGTCTTTTCTGTTTATTTAGAAACAACAGAATTTAATTTGTTGCTGTGTGCAACCTGTCATTCTTTCACAGAGCTGTGGTTAAATACTTTGACGGATTGAAAGGAGGGAATGTAGTGTGCCCATAGGGAGAGGCGCAGATGTACTGGCAGACGATAAGCACTGAGGGAGATCCCCACAAATCAGACTGAATAGATACCAGTGATCGAGCCACAGAAAAATAAGGAAGAGTTTGAGAGATGGGAAGGAAAAACAATCCCTGCTCAATTCCAGCCATTTAGCTACTGCTGCATCATGTTACCATGTGGACGGCAAATTTCAAAACACATGAGCAATCCACATGCTGCTGTTAATCACGGACCAATTATTTTCCACTGACTAGATCCACAGCATCAGTATTGATCATTCCCAAGTCAAATCAAGTTCCTCCGCACAACCACTATCTCGCAACCAATTATTTTCCAGATCAGGCATTCTATCTTTACCTTTCCACGAGACTTTGTGTCAAATTATAGGTGTCCTATAACCTTGGTCACAAATATCTAATCACAGCTCACTCATTTAATTTTGCTCACTGATATACATTTGGTTCCATTGTTTGAGGCTGATGAAAGATTTGCATGCAACCTTGCTGTACCTCCTGGGCTCACACATAATTCTGAAACTTTAAGCTAAATTGTCTTGGAGTGGGACAGTAACTGTTGTAGAAGTTGGTCAGTCCCACTAGTGATCTCACTGATATTACCATTCTGACCCGCATTTGCCTTGCTTAAACCCTCCCCTTCCCCTAGTTGAGCTTGCTCTTGTCTTTCAATGTATTACCATGGCTCTTACCTTAACGAAATACTGGGTTAAAAAACTAAAGACACAGGGACACAGGATTAAGGTCTCTCTGCCATTTGCTTACCCGCTCCATATCAGTGGCTTCTTTCTAGTTATTCTTTAGGTGGTGATCCCCTTCCCGCTGACCAACAATCAAACAAACCTATGGGAAACTTCAATGGTTTAATAGTGCTTTAAATGTGAATGGGGAAAGATTTAATAGGAACCCGAGGGGTGACATTTTTACACAAAGGTGGTGGATGTATAGAACATGGTGTTAAATGGGGACAAGTATGAATCTATGACTCTATTTCATAGTTCCAGCATCTGCAGATTTTTGATAATCAGTGTTCCAGAATTTTAAACTGCAGGTTGTGGTTTGAAAGTGGACACAAAATGCTGGAGTAACAGCGGGACAGGCATCATCTCTGGAGAGAAGGAACGGATGACGTTTCGGGTCGAGATCCTTCTTCAGACTGCTCTCGACCGAAAACGCCACCCTTTCCTTCTCTCCAGAGATGCTGCCTGTCCCGCTGAGTTACTCCAGCATTTTGTGACTACCTTTGATTTAAACCGGCATCTGCAGTTCTTCTTTACACGGTTATGGTTTGAATCTGTATTGCCAAAAAATACAGTGCAGAACACTGTGAAAGAGCTGTCAGGGTATATGAGTGTGGCACTTTGGCAGGTGAAAAATCTGGAGCAATTTAGTGTAATATTTATTGCATGCATCTTCAGGCATTTATATTATGTTGCCCACAAGGAGATAAATAATCAGGGGAAACCTGTGTGTCATGATTCATATTTATTACAAATATGGAAAGCTAGATATTGTTGTCCAGTCTGATAAAATAAACTTTATTAGGTCAGAATTGGTACATTGTTTAAGGTATGAAAATGAATCAGTGGTAATTATAACCCAGAGGTTAATTAAAGTTCAATGAATGTCATCTGCCAGAAAATTACTCACCATGACAACAGCTACTAGAGCTAATAGGCTTAAATGTTAGGGCAGCTTTAATAAGTGCTGTCATTTTACTGACCGGTTGATGTAGTCGATATTTACCTCCAGATAAGACAATGGCAATGCATCTGTGTCAATGTTAAATTTAACATGATTACAATGGTTTGAGTCATAGCCATAATACCAGCAGAATCTACTTGGATCATGCAGTCTATTTTATTAGGCATGTCTTTCTAGAAAATCAGTCACGTTTTTATTTGAAGGCGCAAAATATTTTATTGCAGTGCATTTGACATTAAATACTGAATTCTTTTATGCAGTGTCTTGTAAATCCAGTCCCCAAGAGAACCTTACTGTAGCCGTCGCTGGAATGTGAACCGCACTGTAATCAATCAATGATGCTGAGGCTCCTGCAGCGTGATGGATTTTCCCAACAGCTAAGATACGGAATATAGTAACAAAGCAAACATTAGTGGCAATATATTTCTGGGTGGTCAGCATCGAGAGGAGATATGCATTTATGTTTCAAGATAACTATATCAGTTTCCACACGTACGCGGGTGATGTTCAGCTCCATCGCGGTAACATCCCTCTTAAACTTTTCACTTTCAAAGGTTCAAAGGTTCAAAGGTTGATTTATTGTCACATACACCTAGATGTAGTGAAATTATTTTTGCCAATGCAGCACATAAAAAAAGGAATACAAACATAACAATAATAAATAGCTTTAACATAAAAAAACATCCCCCCACAATGGTTCCCATTATGGGGGAAGGCACAAAGTCCAGTCCCATCCCCAATGTCCACCCATAGTCGGGCCTATTGAGGCCTCCACAGTTGCCTCTACGGAGGCCCGATGTTCCAGGCCGTCCTCGCCGGGTGATGATGTTCCAGCGTCGTGAGAGTCCTCCCAGCGGCCTGGGAACCCTGGAACGGCCGCCTCCCTGCTCGAGACCGTGGCTTCAGGAGCCGACAAGGCCGCGCCGAATGGAGCTCAACTGGCGATCTCGTCGCGAGATCCCAGGCTCCCGATGGAAAATTTCAGCGCCGCCGCTCGCAGCTCCGCGATGTTTTTAACGCCGGTCCCAGCTCACCGGAGTTCCAGCGCGGCGTCCCAGGCAAGGCACCGCCCGCCCCGCAATGGCGCTCCAGCGCTGCACCGCTGTCCTCAGACCCGCAGCTCCGCCGCCGCCGATGCCGATACCGGTGCCGCCGCCACTGGTGCCGCCGCCGATGCCGAGGCTCCGAGCGGTCCCCTCGCTCCTCGGACCCGCAGCTCCGCAGCCGCCGCCGCCGATGCCGATGTCGAGGCTCCGGGCGGTCCCCTCAGGAAATGCCACTCCAGGCCTGCTGGTAGGCCGCGAGGACGGGTCGAAAGTGCAGCCCGGAGAAAAGCTGCATCTCCGACCAGGTAGGGACCCTGAAAATTAGTTTCCCCCTTCCCCCCCCCCCCTCCCCACACATAAAAAAGCTCAAGGTCCAATGTTTATCCAACATTCAGTACAGGATGAGCAGAAATTTCCATCACACAAATATTTAGGTTTATGTTTATTATTGCCATGTGCGCCAAGGTGCAGCGAAAAGCTTTGTTTTGCATGCGATCAGATCAGATCAGATCATACCGTACATAAACATAATCAAGTCAAGCTCAAGTACAATTGGTAGAGCAATGGGGAAGACACAGAGTACAGTATATAGTTTTCAACATTGTAGAGATTTACAAGTAGAAATGAGATTTAAAAGGGCGATGGTATTGAATGATTGTAGATCCTCCTCTGGGAAGAGCTCACAGAGAGTGTCTGCATTCCGGCCACATCTTGCACATGATATGCAGGGAAGTTGGAAGACATGCTGCTCAGTACTTGCCACTAACTCACTTCCCTAGTAGTGGAGGAAGGAACTGCAGATGCTAGTTTACACTGAAAATAGACACAAAATGCTGGAGTAACTCAACGGGACAGGCACCATCTCTGGAGAGAAGGAATGGGTGACATTTCAGGTTGGGTCCAGTCTGAAGTAGGTCTCAATTCAAAACGTCACCCATTTCTTCTCTCCCGAGATGTTGCCCGTCCCGCTGAGTTACTCCAGCATTTTGTGTCATTCCTTAGTAGTGGATATGATTCCTCAACTAACTAGATTGCATTCTTTTCCCCAACTATAACATCACCCAAAGCCAACCTTGCCTGAGCTCGTCTGCTGCTGCAGAAAAACTCACCCATTAGGGCCTCATATTGGGTTGACTATATCAAACACATCTGGCCAGCCTCACCTGCTTGAAACTCCATAATTGGCAATGCTTTTGTGGCAATGTAACACTCTGCTGGTCCACACTCCATCCTGATCACCAATCACTCTTTTACAAGCTAGGTTGTTGGTGCTGCAAATCTTCACATTAATAATAATAATAATAATAAATTTTATATTTAATGGGCGCCTTTCATACAAAATCTCAAGGACACCTTACATAGTAATCGGAATAAAAACATATAATCGGAGTAAAACAAGTAATTAAAGACATCACAATGACACAAATTAAAAACAGAATTCAATCCAAAAACAGAAAATCAAAAACACAGTGTGAAGAGAGAGCAGCGGCAACCAATTCGTGCCAGCGTCCACTCTCCCTTCACGGCAGCCATCTTGGACACAGACCTACAAGACTACAGTTAGACAAAAAACAAAAAAAAAAACAAAAAACCATTAGTATAGACATGTTTCTGAAATTCTGCATGACCATTATTTGTCCCTTCATTATAATCTCCTTCGGAAGATAATCCTAAAGCAATCTATATCCAGTTCTAGTTCATCACTCATCTCACTCGGGCAGCACAGTGGGACAGCAGGGTGGTACAGTGGCGCAGCTGTTAGAGCCACTGCCTCACAGTGCCAGACACCTGGGTTTGATCCTGACCTCAAGTGCTGTCTGTGTGTAGTTTGCATGTTCTCCCTGTGACCGCATGGGTTTCCTCCGGGTGCTCCGGTTTCCACCCACATCCGGAAGTGGTGGCACTGCCCAAGCAGCTGTGGCTCACCTCCAGTCCCTCTGTCTTTCCTTTTTTTGTTTTCATTTTGGCCTGTTAGATGTATGTTTTAGTCTATTTTTAGTTGTGTATATGTGGGGCGTGGGGGAAACTTTTTTTAAAATCTCTTCCTTCAACGGGGATGCGACCTTTTCCTTGCCGTATCTTCGTCTCCGTCTGCGCTGAGGCCTAATATCGTGGAGCTGGCGGCCTCCAACTGGAATCGACCTTGGGGACTCCGGTGGCAGAGCCTGTGGACTTACCATCGCTGGTTGTGGTGGCACTGTGGATGCGATCCGAATTTGGAGCTTCGGAGGCTTCGGAGGCTTCGGCAGCGAGCCCTGTGGACGGTAACATCGGGAGCTCGCAGTCCCGAGTTGGTGACCGATTTTCAGGAGCTCCCGCAACAGCATCTTCGTCCGCCCCGAATAGCGGAGTTTGAATCGGCCCGTTCGCGGAGTTTAAAATCAGCCACGGGATTTACCATCACCCGGCGGGGGCTTCAACATCGAGAGCCTCGATCGCCTCGACGCATTGGGAGAACAAGCAAGGAAGAGATAAGACTTTTGCCTTTCATCACAGTGAGGAAGTGCCTGGAGATTCACTGTGATGGATGTTTGTGTTAAATTATGTTCATTGTGTTTTTTGTTGCTTTTTTCTGTCATGACTGCATGGTTCGAAATCTCGTTCAAACTTGTTAGAATGACAATAAAGGAAATTCAATTCAATTCAATTCAACATCCCAAGGACATGCAGGTTTCTAGGTTACTTGGCCTCGGTAGAATTAGCTCGAATGTGTGTGGAGTGGATGCGAAAGTGTGATAACTTGTGAACAGGTGATCGATGGTCAGTGTGGACTCAGTGAGCCTGTTACCACGCTGTATCCTTCAATCAATCTGTCAGACATTATTTGCTCCACTCTTGTTTGTCAGACCTTCCTTTGCCTGAGCTCTGAAATTCTCTGTCTTAACCTTTCTGCCTCTGCCTCTTTCCTCCAGAAAATTCCTTTATAACCTGCTTCTGTCTTAATATCCCTTCCACTGTGTCAACATTGATTTTGGTTTGGCTACCTTCCTGTGAAATGACTTAGGGTATTTTATTAGTACATGCCGGTGGTGTTGCTATGCTACCACTACTATAATAAGAACCAGTCTCGACAAACATTTTTAGTTTTCACAAGATTTTTTGGAGTAACAGTGACCTGCTTTCAGTACTGCTGTTGTCTGCGTACAATTTGCTGGTTCACTCTGTGACTGTGTGGCTTTCTCCTCTGTACCTCTGGTTTCCTCCTACATCTCGAAGATGCACTGGTTGTCAGGTTAATTGACTATAATAACCTACTCCTAACAGAGGGGAGGGCAGGGTTAGGCATGGTGGTGGTAGTGGTGGGAGACATCGATGGGAGGAGTGTTAGAGTCATAGAGTCACACAGCATGGAAACAGGCCCTTTAGCCCAACTTGCCCACACTGACCAAGATGCCCCATCTACACTAGTCAATCCTGCCTGCATTTGACCCATATCCCACTAAAAGTTTTCCCATACATGCACCTGTCAAAAATGTATTTTAATTGTTGTTATACTACCTGCTTCAACTACCTCTACTGGCAGCTCATTCCATATACCATCAGGTTTCTATTAATCTTTCGCCTCTCACCTTAAACTTATGTCCCGTGGTTCTTGATTCCCTACTCTGGGTAAAAGACTGTGCATCTACCCTATCTCTCTTGATGATCTTATATGCCTCTATAAGTTCACCCTCATCCTCCTGCACACTAAGGAATAAAGTCCTAGCTTAACAACATCTTTCCTATAGCAGGGTGACCAAAATTGAACATGGTACTCAAAATGTGGCGTCACCAATGTCTTGTACAACTGTAACATAACATCCCAACCTCTACACTCACTACCCTGACTGATGAAGGCCAATGTGCCGAAAGCCTTCTTTACCACTCTGTCTACCTGCAATGCTACTTTCAAGTAACTATGCACCTGCACTCCTACATCCTTCTGCTCCACAACACTCCCCAGGGCTTTACTAGTCACTGTGAAGGCCCTGCCCTGATTTGACTTCCCAAAAGGCAACAGCTGACATTTATCTGTGTTAAACTCCCTTACCCATTCCTCAGCCCACTTGCCCAATCGATCAAGATCCTGCTGTAATCTTTAATAACCATCTTCGCTACCTACGATACAACTTAATTAATGGACATATGTGAGTGAATAGGATACATGGGAATTGCTCTGAAAGCTAGCAAAGACATGATGGGTCAAATGGCCATCTCCCATATCATGATGAATAATATAGGAATCTGAGAAATAATTTGATATTTCCATTTAATTTCCATTTGGCATTATTTATTTAAAGTTTTAGGAATGTCAGAATTAGTTTTGCTACCTGCAATCTGAGGTTTAAAAATATATTTCACATTTTAACTCTGAGCCATTGCATTCCATTGTAAGAATCTTTCTACTTCCTCTCAATTTCATAACTATCATTGACATCTTCTCAGAACAAAACACATCAAAGTTTCCTCCTCTCCAACTATCACCTCAGCGTCGGCCTCCTTTCCCCTCAATGGCCTTTGGGGTACCATTGTCAATACAATCTGCATAAATGTATTCAATTGAGCTTCCTACCTGCTAGCAGCAATAAATCATGGAGACATCCTGATGACTGGCTGTAGCCACAGAGGTCTGTATTTTCTGCTCCCCTTCACAGCATTCAATAAAGCCAATTACATCTTTCCCATTGCCTGACTGTGAGAGAACTCCCTGTTCATTCTTCATTCATTTTTCCAATATTCAATCAGTGTCTAACCAAAATTTACACTGAATGCGAATGGGAAAGAAAAATGACTGGATGCCGGTATTACTTTGATCTGAATAGGAGAGGTTAACCCCCCCCCCCCCACCCTCTCCCATATGTTCCCGCAACCAGACTAACCTGTTGATAGACACAAAAAGCTGGAGTAACTCAGCGGATCAGACAGCATCTCTGGAGAAAAGAAATAGGTGACGTTTCGGGTCGAGACCCTTCATCAGACAGTATGCTCTTCCATATTATTAGCTCAGAATCATTTAAATTCTTACAATTGGGATTTAATCTGAAGAAGGGGCTGGACCTGAAACGTCACCTATTCCTTTTTTCCAGAGATGCTGTCTGACCTGCTGAGTTACTCCAAATTTTGTATCTATCTTCAGTTTAAACCAGCATCTGCTGTTCCTTCCTCTACAGACTATCCTGTTGCTGCCCTACAAGTCTCTCCCAACTCCAGGCCTTGCTGTCACAGTTTGTTCTATGGAGTAATCTGTTATGAGCATTGTCTTAACATGACAGTCCCTTGGGATCAGGGATGACTTGTTTCCACTCTAGTTTTGTGGATTCTGAGCCAATGAGGCCAATGTGGGGCTGGAACACTCTGCCTTGAGAAGAATTGGTGCTTGAGGGGATGGGTTGTTTGGAATGGTGTCCTCAGTGTCTTTGGGGATAGAGGTGCTCGGCAACTTTCCAGAGGTTCTTCCTGCATTTTCAACAATATCAGGCCTGGGATTCCCACTCATCATGGAAAATGTTCCCCTTTTTCAAGGAATCTTGGCGAACATATGTGAAGCATTCTCTTCTCCTCCCGAGTGTTCTTGCCACAATGGCTCTCTGCGTATGGTACTTGTTTTAGGGGAGTACACAAAATGCTGGAGTAACTCCAATCAGACAGCATCTCTGGAGGTCATGGATAGGGTCTGAAGAAGGTTCCCAATCCAAAACGTCACTTATCCATTTCCTCCTGAGATATATGCCTGACCTACTGGGTTGCTCCATCACTGTGTACCACAATATTCCAGCATCTGCAGACCCTTGTGTCTAAGAAGGAACTGCAGATGCTGGAATATCGAAGGTACACAAAAATGCTGGAGAAACACAGCGGGTGCAGCAGCATCTATGGAGCGAAGCAAGAAGTCCCTTGTGTTTACTTCTTTTCGGGGTCTAGCCTCAGACAGGCAGACATTGTGACACGCTCACCAGGACTGGTTGAACATGATCCCTATCATACTGACTTTGGAATTAAAATTATAATTAAAATTAAATCAGAATTGGAATAATTTAAATCATTCTGAACTAATAATATGGAAGAGCACACTGACTATTTATCAAGACATTAAGATTACTTATTATGTAGAGTTTGTATTTCAGTTAAAAACAATAAATATATTTAAAACACATCACTAATTAAGATATTAATTTGTGCAAAATTATGAAAATGATACATACTCTCGGCAGTGGTAAACGTTTCCACGTAGCAAAGAGTTCTATAACCAGAGAGCATAGATTTAACGTAAAATATATAAGATTTGGAGGGGATAACAGGTTGTTTTCTTTCACCCAGAGGATGATTGGAAATTGGAATATACTGCCTGATGGAGGGGCTGATGAAGGCAGAGACTCCCACAACAGTTAATAAATATTGAGTGAGGCACTTGAATGGCCAAGGCATTGAGCACTGCGGACCGTAATGGTAAATGGGATTAGTATGTCCTTGATTGTTACATGGACAGGGTGGAGAGAAGGGTCTGTTTCTGTGCTGTGTGAATCGGTATGATCCTATCTATGACACCAGTATACAATAAATCTCAAAAATACACTTAAGTTCACAAATCTTTTCCATGTAGTTTGAGAACCCCCGTACAACTGAACATGACTGAAGGCTGGTGTAAAGCCATGGGACCAAACAGTAAGTGCAACCAGCCCTTGCTCTTAGTACCTCTGAGATCCATTCACAGACTCACAGTTGAGATCCATTCAAGGCTTCAGAGTTGAGATCAGTCTGCTCTGAACCATTGTACTGCACTCAGTCGGTGTGGAAGCTCATAAAACACTGAACAGCGAAGGATGAATGAATGAATGATACTTTACTTTGTTGTCACATGTGACAAGTCACAGTGATATTCTTTGTTTTGCATACCCAAGGTATGCAAAGAGTCGCTACATAAAGGGCGCCATCAAAGTTACAAAGTATCCCACACCAGGTCCTCCTTTCTTCAGTGTCCCCCCACCCCCCACCCCATGGCAGTCCCCCCACGTTGGGTCCTCTTTGGATAGGCAGCAGCACACTACAGACCCTACCACCAACACGAGAGCACATCTGGCTCTATAACTGCAGGTTAATGTGCTGGCCACAATATGGTACATACAAGAGCACAATAACCAGTCTAGCCTACTTGAACATTGGGTCTGTGTTACTGCTTGGAAATAATTTCTGGTCACTGTGCTCAATCAGGAAAAGAAAAGAGAAAGTGCCTTTATTAACTTTTCATGCTGTCACCACAGAACCTTGCGGCAGACGGAAACCTCACATAATCTAATCATTTGACTTGCCTGGCGACAGCGCAGTCAGTGATTCTCCTGGATAGCACAGGCATTGTCATTCTGTCATTTTTTAAAATTAGTTCTATCCTTGCTGCGTTCAATAAACATTGATTTTTCAAGCCCAGGATTTTTCACCAGTCATCGACATACACTTGAGTATAATTTTACTGAGATAGAAATAAACATGACCATGCTGAAAGGAATAGTGTACATTATAAGTTGGTGAATTGGGACTTTATTTTACTTATCCAGTGAAATTTATATTCCTGATATTAAATAAAAATTCTTCGAAAGTATCGATTTAGCAAAAAAGGGAAAAAGCTGGTGGTACAAACTTAGAAAAACTATTTTGTATGAATTATTTTCTTCTCCTGATTGTTAAAATTGGATATGTTATTTAGCATAATTAAATTGGATAAATGATTTTGCACAATTTGTAATTTTTTTACACAAAGGATTGTGGGTGCATGGAACAAGCTGCTGGACAACGTTTAAGAAACGTTTAAACAGGTACATGGATAGGATAGGTTTAGAGTGATATGGGCCAAATGCAGGCAGGTGGGACTAGTGTAGATGGAACATGTTGGTCAGTGTGGGCAAGTTGGGCTGAAGGGCCTGTTTCCACACTGTATGACCGACTCTATGGCTTAATGACTCTCTATGAGATATTGAAATGCTTCTATAGATTGCGCTGTGATGTTTTGGAGTATAATTTAGTCATTCCTACAATTCCATTAAGTTAAAGTCATCATATAATGTTGGTTCAGCCCAGCTATTTCTTGACATGTTAAAACTTGAAGTACAATAGGCACAGACTTCACTGATGGATATTGATGCTGAACTTTATTGGGCACATATATTTTCAAGTCATAAACATAGACATGAGCTCATGCAATACATTGTATAACAATCATGGGAAGAAAATTCTGCTTTTACAGAACCCCAGTATTAAAGATGGCGAGCTAGATTCATACAACATTTTGGTCATACGTACCTGCCAAGAGTAGGTACACATGGATATGAAGTTGGCAGCAAAATCGAGCCATTTTCTTGGCTGATTTAGGAGCTAACTAATTCCTGCTGGCAAATAAATTGAGTGAGATGAAGCATATCTTCCTACAAGTGGCCAGAATTGAAATTCCATTGCTTCATTGCGGAGTTGGGGAGAGGTTGACTGCTGGTGCAGTGGGAGGAAGTCCTGATCAGACTTGTAGTCAACAGAACAGAGCGTTTTAGTTGCCTATCCATTGTCTTTGACACTGTCAGCCACATGAGTTTTGAGAACAGTTAACCCAAAGGGACTGGGCACCATTGATGGGTGCTGGATGTGTGTACATACACAGTGGGACTATATACACTGGTGACACAACCACAATGACTTCCTTTGGGCCCTTCAAACTCCAATGTCAGCAGATTTAGACTCGATCATGCAATAATAATCTGGGATCATTGAAGACATATTTGTCACAGAAGAGTGAACAAAATCAAGAGAGAAATAAATCAGGTAAGACGCACAGAGTCTTTTGCCCAGAGTAGGGGAATCGAGCACCAGAGGACATTGGTTTAAGGTGAAAGGGGAAAGATTGAATAGGAACATGAGGGGTAACATTTCACACAAATGGTGGTGGGTTTATAGTACAAACTGCCGGAGGAGGTAGTCGAGGCAGGTACTATTGCAGCATTTAAGAAACATTTAGACAGGTAATAATAATAATGGATGGGATTTATATAGCGCCTTTCTAATACTCAAGGCGCTTTACATCGCATTATTCATTCACTCCTCAGTCACACTCGGTGGTGGTAAGCTACTTCTGTAGCCACAGCTGCCCTGGGGCAGACTGACGGAAGCGCGGCTGCCAATCTGCGCCTACGGCCCCTCCGACCACCACCAGTCACTCACACACATTCACACACATTCACACACAGGCAAATGTGGGTGAAGTGTCTTGCCCAAGGACACAACGACAGTATGCACTCCAAGCGGGATTCGAACCGGCTACCTTCCGGTTGCCAGCCGAACACTTAGCCCATTGTGCCATCTGTTGTCCCGACATGGTGCATGGATAGGACACGTTTAGAGGGACATGTGCCAAATGCGGGCTGGTGGGTCTCGTGTAGATGGGACATGTTGGTCGGTGTGGGCAAGATAGAAACAGAAACATAGAAAATAGGTGCACGAGGAGGCCATTCGGCCCTTCCAGCCAGCACCGTCATTCATTGTGATCATGACTGATCGTCCCCAATCAATAACCCGTACCTGCCTTCTCCCCATATCCCTTGACTCCATTAGCCCCTAGAGCTCTATCTAACTCTCTCTTAAATCCATCCAGTGATTTGGCCTCCACTGCCCTCTGTGGCGGGGAATTCCATAAATTCACAACTCTCTGGGAGAAAAAGTTTTTCCTCACCTCAGTCTTAAATGACCTCCCCTTTATTCTATGACTGTGGCCCCTGGTTCTGGACTCGCCCAACATTGGGAACATTTTTCCTGCATCTAGCTTGTCCAGTCCTTTTATAATTTTATATGTTTCTATAAGATTCCCCCTCATCCTTCTAAACTCCAGTGAATACAAGCCTAGTCTTTTCAATCTTTCCTCATAAGATGGGCCGTAAGGCCTGTTTCCACGCTGTTTGATTCTATGACTCTAAGAATAAATTGAATCGGTAAATTACAGCAAAGAGCACCATGAATGCTACCACTCTCAGAATTTATATTCAGTATGCTAAGCCATAGCTTAAAGGATTGTTATACCTTCTCTATGACGCCTTTTCTGTCATACAGTAACAAATCAGTTGTGTGTGTAAAGGTCTGTTGGTCCCATCCATGGTGTTCTTTGTGAAGCCTTGAGGAAGATGAGCGTGATAGAGAAACACTGTAGAAGAGCTGACAGAAAGAAATCATTGCATAGCCTGCTGCTTTTAATAAGCCAATTCAAAAGGAGAATTAGAGGACATAGCTTTAAGGTGAGAGAGACAAAGTTTAAAGGAGATATGGAGGGCATTTTATGTTACAGGGAAGGTGATGGCTACCTGGAACACACTGCCTGTGGTGGTGGCGGAGGTAGATATGATAATGCCATTTAAGAGGCTTTTAGATGCATGAATATTCAGAGAATTGAGGTTATGAATAATGTGCAGGTAGATAAGATTAGTTTACCTTGGCATCATGTTTAGCAGAGACGTTGTGGGCCAAAGGGCCTGTTCCTGTGCTATACTGGTGTAATTCTATGTAACAGTTCATAGGAAAGGTCATGTTTCCACATTCATTGCTTTGCTTTAAAAAGAGAATAATTCTTGGTGAGAGTGAATGCTAATGCAAGAGAATAATTTACAAGTCGAGAAAAACCCACTAACCTTCCTGGATGAAAAATACAGCATAGCAGTCGTTTGAAAGCTGAGGCATTTCCTGGCCGTACATGCCTTAGCCATAATGAGTGAAGGTTGGACTGAGAGATACTGACATATTTGTGCCACATGTCACACCCATGCATTTCATTTCTGTTGGAACTTGCAGTTCAAGTCCAGGTCAGCAGCAAATTTGCTTGGGTGAAGGTTTGACATATGGATGACTGCAAGGGACAAACTTCATCATGTTGCCATTAATTATTCAAGTTCGACAAACTGATAAAATGGTTTAAGATAAAAATTGTAAAAGCTGTTGTGTTTGAGGAGCCTTACGCAATGTAGTAACACCCATGATAAAATTATTATTGCGGCTGGATTTTGCCTGGATGTGCCTCTGTCGTCTGCATAGATCTTTACAAATGTTCATGTGTATCTACAGCAACATCAGTGCAAATGAGTGCAGTCATCCTCTTCATAAATGCTTCCACGGAACCGCGAGGAGACAAAAATAAATATGAACCTGGATATTAGCAAAAACGGGTTATGGAATGAGTGGGAAAAGACTTTAGTCTATAGTCTAAAGATGGCTGGGGAGGCAAACTCATCGGGTATTTTTAAAACAGACGTTGATAGATTTGTGATTAATACGGTGTTTAAGGTTACGGGGAGTAGGCAAGAGAATGGAGTTGGGAGGGAATATTAATCGGCCATGATCAAATGGCAGAACACACTTAATGGGCCGAATGGCCTAATTCTGCACCTTATGATCTTATAATGTTATGATCCCTCCTCTTATCTGCCTTATGGTGCTAGTTCATGTGTTGCAGGTTAAGTATCTCTCCTGACACCAATCCATCCATTTTGGGTGTTAAAATTCATCCATATGGTTTGTAATAACATCACTATGGAGAGATCAAGTTCAAGTGAGTTTATTGTCATGTGTCCCTGTATAGGACAATGAAATTCTTGCTTTGCTTCAGCACACAGAACATAGTAGGCATTTACTACAAAACAGATAAATGTGTCCATATACCATGATATAAATATATACACACATGAATAAATAAGCTGATAAAGTGCAAATAACAGAAAATGGTTATTAATAATCAGAGTTTTGTCCGAGCCAGGTTTAATAGCCTGATGGCTGTGGGGAAGTCTGAACCTGGTTGTTGCAGTCTTCAGGCTCCTGTACCTTCTACCTGAAGGTAGCAGGGAGATGAGTGTGTGGCCAGGATGGTGTGGGTCTTTGATGATACTGCCAGCCTTTTTGAGGCAGCGACTGCGATAAATCCCCTCGATGGATGGAAGGTCAGAGCCGATGATGGACTGGGCAGTGTTTACTACTTTTTGTGGTATTTTCCTCTCCAGGGTGCTCAAATTGCCAAACCAAGCCACGATGCAACCGGTCAGCATGCTCTCTACTGTGCACCTGTAGAAGTTAGAGAGAGTCTTCCTTGACAAACCGACTCTCCGTAATCTTCTCAGGAAGTAGAGGCGCTGATGAGCTTTCTTGATAATTGCATTAGTGTTCTCGGACCAGGAAAGATCTTCAGAGATGTGCACGCCCAGGAATTTGAAGCTCTTGACCCTTTCAACCATATAAATGGGGCTGTGGGTCCCCCTCCTACTCCTTCCAAAGTCCACAATCAGTTCCTTGGTTTTGCTGGTGTTGAGGGCCAGGTTATTGCGCTGGCACCATATGGACGATCTCTTCTCTATACACTGACTCATCCCCATCAGTGATACGTCCCACAACAGTGGTGTCGTCAGCGAACTTGATGATGGAGTTCGCACTGTGATTGGCTGCGCAGTCATGGGTATAGAGTGAGTACAGCAGGGGGCTGAGCACGCAGCTGTATGTTTGAAATATGTAACATAGTGTATGCGGAAGATATGGTAAACCAAAATAATTGCCTGGATTTTGTAGACGGCACAAATCCATACAAACCTGCAACTGAAACTGAAACATTAACTTCAACCTGAAACGTTAACAGGATCTCTCTCTCCATGGATGCTGTGTGAGCTGTCAAATATCTGCAGCATTTTCTGTTTTTATTTAAGAATTATTCCAACTCTCCATGACGTCATTTTCTCATAAGCAATCCCAGAATCGATGGAAACCCAGCAACAATGTTTGTCTATTGCTTTCATTGCTAACCCCACCTCACACCAGAAGGTGTGGCCAGAAACTAATAGAACCTCCGTGTATTTTAGATCCATTACAGGAACACAGTACTGTATATACTGTATATACACAACTTCACAAAAATGATATTGGAAATAGCACGTCTGCTGTCACATTTCAACATTGTTAGTGAGTTATAAATATAATATTGGATGAGATGCCACCTGCCCCATGTGGGGTTTTTTGCAAGCAATTAAGGATTTAATAAAAAAACATAATTACAGGACTGGCCAGTGTAATCCATTTTATTATTTCTCGGGAAAGAGAACCTGAATATTTGCTCATGCCTGCATCGCAGGAAATTGTCCCATATTTCAAAATCAAGGCACAGAATATATTTAATGTTAATTCCCTATTATCCAGAAATCAAGGCCAAAATCAGGCTCATGAAATGATTCATTTTCGTTCTTAAACCTTGTCACAGTTCTCACCCTCAAATTTGCAGAGCATATAAGAAAGGCACACACTGTATACAGGAGGGGTAAAATATTTGGACAGGTAATTAAAGTTATAGTTACAGATACAGTGCAGCAACAGGCCCTTCGGCCCATTGGGTCCATACCGACTAGTGATTCCTGTACACTACCACTATCCTACATACTAGCGACAATTTAGAGTTCTTACCGAAGCCAATTAACCTACAAACCTGTACATCTTTGGAATGTGGGAGGAAACCAGAGCACCTGGATAAAACCTATGCGGTCACGGGGGAAATGAACAAACTCTGTAAAGACAGCACCCGTAGTCGGGATCGAACTCACGTCTCTGGTGGTGCAAGGCAGCAACTCTACCGCTGCACCAATGTGCAGCACAATCAGTCACCCAGCTGCCCCCCTCAATCACAGGGATCTTTAGTGTTTACCATACTATCAATCATTTAAAGTTAGCCGTATATTGAGTTTTGCATTTGGGTTTATTCGTTCCAAAGTTGTTGGTGTACAATGACGATGAAGGAGAGATTGTCATTTCCTCTGGCCCTTAAGAATCACCATTGGCCTGGTGCTACAAGGCAAGAAAAAAATAGATAGAGAACTCCAATGTAATGTTAGCCATACCATCTCACCACCCCCCCACTTCCCCAGCATTCCAAAGGAATTTCTGTGACATCCCCATAGGCAGCAGAGTGGCACAGTTTGTCGATGCACTAGCTCACAGCTCCATCAATCTGGATTCAATCCAGACCTCCCGTCCTGTCCGGAGGTTGTATCACTCCCAGTGCCACACGGGTGCTCCAGTTTCCTCCGACATCCCAAAGACAAGCGGGTTGGTTGGTCCATAATTTACTGCAAATTGCTCCCATTGTATAGATGAGTGGCAGGAACTGGAGGTGTTGGTGGGAATGTGATAAGAATCAAAAATGGGATTAATGGTTCAATGGTACTTTACTGCCACGTGTACCAAGGTACTGTGAAATTCCTTTTTTTGCATTAAATTCAGTGACATTCCTACTATACATTAGCCACAATCATACTATGTAAACAAGTGTAAAACAGTAGACCTTTCTGAATCACCACATAAGAGTCACCATGTTTCAGACACCATTTTGTATCCTTCAAGTCCAAACTTTAAAAAAAATGCTAGAGTCTTAACTTGCCTATAAAGGTCCGTTGACATGCGGGCAGCATTTAGTTGGTGTTGCAGTGGTCATCTTGGCCAAATGAGGTGTTGCTGTCTTCTACCGCTGGTCCGCGACACGGCAGCCTGTGTCCGTTCCGCCCGCTTGGAGCGGCGCCCAATCTAATGGAGCTCCAGGCTGTTTCAGGGCCTCCAGCGGCCTGCTCCGCCAACTCCACTGTTGTGTGTTGTCTGTGGAAATTGGAACCCATCTGTCTGGAGAATACTGACATTGATGCTTTCATCTCTCAAGAGAAAAGACCATCTACCACTATTGACCTGGAACGCGTGCTGCAGAAAATTGAAGCCTGCAGTCGACAGGGTTAACTGTGATAATAATTCCTCCGCAGAATGCTGAGTCAGCTAAAGCCAATTAGCCTACCTCATAATTCTCTTTGCACTAAAATGGCAAAGGTTTCTCTTGAAATACTGCTGGGCTAATCATTGCTGCAGATAAACCCTTCAATTCAGAGTCCATGATTCCCGTTATATGAGGCACAACTACCGTTGGCTTGATGGTGGAATTATGTACCTCTCACCTCTAGAATTCCACGTCAGATGAATTGACATTTTCCTTTCACCAGCAGAAAGACCTCAGGTAGAATCTAGGATGTAAATTGGTTCCAGATGCTTGCTGGTCAACAACACATAAAATCACCCACATTATGGCACAAATTTGATTTAAACTAGCTTAAGAAATGCTGGGATAAATGCCTGGTTGCACGTTCTACAGCTGCTTTAATTACTGCCTGGGCCAAAGTAGATTTGATAAGCTGCTCAAAATAGCAAGCAGCAGATGTGGAAAAATCTGAATTAAAATACAGAAAACATTGGAAACACTCAGCAGGTCATGCAGCGTCTGTGGAGAGCAAAGAGTTAACTTTTCCAGGTTAAAGATCCTTCATCACCAAGCTAGGAAAGGGAGAACACAGCTGTTGCTGAACCCCCTGGGTCAGGGAGAGGCTTAGAGCTTCTTAACACTGGCATTTCTGGAGAAGTGCCAGTGAATACAATAGACATTTAAAAAAATCAGCAAACTGAGATGTGGAAACCTGAAATGAGGTCTCAGCAACAGGTCTGGCCAACTTCATGAGTCCCTTTGCCTGTTTTCTTTCTTTCTCTCTCTCTCTCTATCTCTCTCTCTCTCTCTCTCTCTCTCTCTCTCTCTCTCTCTCTCTCTCTCTCTCTAACTTCCCACTTTAATTTATTAACCAGACAACTCCATAACATTGGATCACCAGGGCAACACTGTCCCTATGAGTGATATTTCCCGTCCTCCCCATCACTTCTCTTTCTGTCTGCAATTTTAACTGACATTCTTTCTCACTTTCCTTGTTCTAACAAAGGATCTTCAACATGAAACGTGACTCTGTTTCACTGTCCACAGATTCTGTCTAGCCCGCAGAGTATTTCTAGCGTTATCTGTTGTTCTAAAAAAAAAATTGCAACTGACAGAATCAAATGGACTTATTAAAAAGCATTAACTTTTAAAGGTCATTCGGAATGTCAACAATGGTGTTGTGTCGGTGGCTTCTCTTGGGAAACAGGTGCTGCATCTACACTGTCAAGTTAAATAAGAACTTTAGCCATTTCATCTCAGCATTTGAATTAGGAAGAGGATTAGGTCATTCAGCCCCTCAAGCTTTAAAAAAGATCATGGCTGATCTGATTATAAGCTCAGCATCTATCCCCAGGAACCTTTCACATTTTTCTTAGCGAGCATCGATCTGCCTTGCAAATATTCCTAGGATCTGTGTCCACCACCCTTTGATAAAGAGAGCATAACCACAACTGTGAGAACATAATTTCACCTCATTATTTCCTAATATTTCACCTCATTATTGTTTTAATAGTGGCTCCTTGATTTAAATTGTTCCATAACAGAAATGTTCCACTTCACAGTTTACCTGTCATAACCCCTCATATATTTCAATCAAGCTCTATTTTACTTCTCTGATGGAAACAAGTGTAGTCGCACTCATCTTTCCTTATGACAAACGTGTCCATTCCAGATATTATTCTAGCAAGACCTCTCTGAACTGCTTCCAGTGCATTCCAGTGAAATCATCTCGCATTGTATCAAACTCAAGAAGACACAGTTTATGTGGTCTAATGTTCTTTTATAACCTTTTGTCAGGATCTTTCTCAAGGGCCAAATAGACCACATTCACTTACTATTCTGCTAGTTACAACCTTAAAAAACTCAAACAAATTCATTTAACATTATTTTCTTTCATAAATACATATTGATTCTGCCCGTACTTACAATTATTATTATGATTATTTTCTAAATGCCATGCCCTGACTTTGTTAACAACAGACTCCAGCATTTCCCTGATTATTGATCTCAGGCTAACTGGCCTGTTGTTCAGATGGTAAATGCGATATATTTGTGCACATTTAGCAATCTGTGACTATTTAATCCACATAGCAACAGTCTACAGTAAGTGCATTACAAATACTTCATCTGTGACCTTGCTCTGTTTCTCAACAGGTTGCAAGTCTTAATTTGAACAATTTAAATTGCAGTCCATTGATTCCAGGATGCAGAGGTATTGGTAGATATTATGAAAAGCATATCTGAAGTACGATCATGCGGTGCTTTCTTTTTCATGGTACGGGAATTAAGTGGATATTTTCTGGAGTAGAGTGCGATTATGATGATTTACAAGTGGAAATGAGCTGGCATTCATTGACGTGAAAGGCATTTGCACAGATCAGCCATTTTCTACATCAATCCCTATGCAACTGTTACCGGGATAGAAACATAGAAATTAGGTGCAGGAGTAGGCCATTCGGCCCTTCGAGCCTGCACCGCCATTCAATATGATCATGGCTGATCATCCAACTCAGTATCCCGTACCTGCCTTCTCTCCATACCCTCTGATCCCCTTAGCCACAAGGGCCACATCTAACTCCCTCTTAAATATAGCCAATGAACTGGCCTCGACTACCCTCTGTGGCAGAGAGTTCCAGAGATTCACCACTCTCTGTGTGAAAAAAGTTCTTCTCATCTCGGTTTTAAAGGATTTCCCCCTTATCCTTAAGCTGTGACCCCTTGTCCTGGACTTCCCCAACATCCGGAGCAATCTTCCTGCATCTAGCCTGTCCAACCCCTTAAGAATTTTATAAGTTTCTATAAGATCCCCTCTCAATCTCCTAAATTCTAGAGAGTATAAACCAAGTCTATCCAGTCTTTCTTCATAAGACAGTCCTGACATCCCAGGAATCAGTCTGGTGAACCTTCTCTGCACTCCCTCTATGGCAATAATGTCCTTCCTCAGATTTGGAGACCAAAACTGTACGCAATACTCCAGGTGTGGTCTCACCAAGACCCTGTACAACTGCAGTAGAACCTCCCTGCTCCTATACTCAAATAAGTTCATCCATGTGATTCCATGAGTTTTCAACAGCAGCTGTGTGATGTAAGGTGTTTCTGTCTGAGGATCCCAATCAGGTGCTGGCCATCCCAAATTTGCTAGGTCCCGCTAAGCCATCTGTTCTCAATCAGGCTGTTCACAATACCAACCCCAACCCTTGCCCTTGGTTAGATTGCCATCTTCTCAACATTGTCTTTTCCTGACGCCTATCCCTCTGTTGAGTGATCTCCAGGCCTCAGACTTCAATTGTGTGAACCCGACTTTTCACATCCCTCCACCAACACCCAACACCCCAAAACTACCAGCCTAGGCACCAATTCACTGACCACTAACAGTGAAGAAGGGGCGTTCATCGAGAATCTCAAGACCATGTACTAGGAGCAAACAGAAACCCTGTGTAAATGATGGAAGGGGTGCATCAACTCTTTCACCCATCCCATCAGCCTCCTGCTCCCGCTCCTGCTCCATCTGCAAAATAATCTATTGTTCCCATCTAGGCCACAAAACTTGAGTGGAAGCAAGTCAACCTTGATAGACTTCCTTAGAATGGAAGAAGAAACAGATTGATATGCACAACAATCATTGGTGGTGAGCTACACTAAGACTGAGGTGCTTCTCTGAGTATCAGTGCATTTCTAGGCCAATTGAAGGTGCCACATGATGGATGAATGCTATATATTTTCTTCACACATTTTTGGATGTTGATCATCTTTGCAGTTTCTTTAGCATGTTAAGCTAGAAGAAATCATTAGCACTGTGTTGCAATCAAGTAGGAATGATCAGGAGTAGTACTAGTATCTACCCCCTTTGTATGTTATTTAATCATAATCATAATAGTCATTTATTAGCCAAGTATGTTTTGCAACATATGACAAATTTGATTTGCCATACAGTCGTACCAATAAAGAGCAGCAAGGCACCCAAATATATTTTTAACATGAACATCCACCACAGCGACTCCACATTCCTCACTGTGATGGAAGGCAAAAAAAGTTCAATCTTCTTCCCTTCTTTGTTTTCCCGCGGTCGAGGCACTGGCACCTTCCGTTGTTGGGGCGATCTTGGCTCCTGCAGCCGGCGGTTAAGCCCTCCGCATCGGAGCGATCAAACTCCTGCATCGTGGGGATCTCAGCTCCTCGCACCGGGTGATTGGATCCCGGGTCGGGGCTGGTCAAACCTTTTGTGGCTTGGATCTTCCTGACATCCGTCTCTACCCGAGACTGCGAGTTCCTCCATGTTGAAATCCGCAGGCTTGGATTGGAGCGTCGATCCCAGGCAAGGGATCGTAAGCTCCGATGGTAAGTCCACGGCCCCACATTGGGGCTCAAAGTCAGTCTTGAGCAAGGCTGCCAGCTCCATGATGTTTGGCCGCAGAGCGACTGGAGATACAATCCAGAAAACAATTGCACCTCCGGCAAGGTAAGAGATTGAAAAAAGTTCCTCCTGACTCCCTCCCCCACCCCCCACATAAAACAAACCAGAGAACATTAACACATACTTTTTAAAACACACTAAAAATAACAAAATTTACAAAAAGGCAGACAGACTGTTTGCGAGGTGTTGATTAATTGATTAATTATAAGGATGTGGATGTCACTGGTAAGTCTTCGTAGTCTCCAGGAGGAGGACTTGAACCCATGAACCTCTGATGCAAAGATGAGCTAAATCAGAAAAAGCCAGACAAACATCCTGTAAAAATCAAAGGCCTGTGAATCACCTGCAGTTCTTGCATCGCACCAAGGGACAATCATCTGGACCTGGCTGCCCAAGAACACCAATAGCAAATGCATATTATAGCTGACATCTGCAAGTGTTACTGTCATGGAAAACCCATAGACTTAAGCAGCCTTTCTAGAGTATTTCGTAAAGTGGTTCAGTTCCTGCTGAAACGTTATCAACTCATTGTATTCTCTAATGGAGCTGTCTGATTCTTATCCTATGGACAACATGTCAACAAATAGAACATGTTGTTGTGGAAGACCTGGCAGTGAAAGAAACTTGCCATGTGCCAGGAGATCGTGTTATCTTCATTGAATACACCGAGATGGTTGCAAAATGCACTTGCGAATGCTGTTGCTAGAAACTCCAATTATGACAAGTCATAAACCTCTGCGCTACCTAATGAAGAACAGATTCATTGTGAATAGCGAGAGTGGGTGGATGAATTAGTTGGTGCTTATGCTTTTGAGATATCAGTGGGAATAAATTTATTGCGGTTTGTGAAGCTTGCTATTATAAAGCTTTAGCAAGTTTGGACATCAGAAAACAGATTTAATACATTTCACACATTTACAAAAATGTGGACAAAATACCAGGTAAATATTAATTGCCCAGATGGTTTTTTTTTAGCACAAGCAAGGTCAATACTATCCACAATATGTACAGAGTGGTTGATCTTAATATTATCTGTGAGAAATGATGGGCTAGAAATCAATCGTATTGTCAAAGCTTTAAAAATCTAAAATCCATGTCAAGGACGATATTTTTTTGTGCGTTTGTATCCTTGGAGTTTTACAGAGAAAAGACAATGAGTTGGCAGCGAACGGAGTCTCAGAACGAAGGTCGACAATTTGAATGTCTTAATTGAAGCTTCCAGCCTCGGGTTCAATAAGTTTTGCGGATTTTTAACCACAGTATCTGCTGTTCCAGGTGTGGACTCCTATATATCAGCGAGACCAAGCACAGGCTCGGCAATCGATTTGCTGAACGTCTCTCAGTCCGCCTAAACCTACCTGATCTCCTGGTTTCTAAACACTTTAACTCCCCCTTCCATTCCCATACTGACCTTTCTGTCCTGGGCCTCCTCCTCTGTCAGAGTGAGGCTTAGCGCAAATTGGAGGAACAGCACCTCATATTTCTCTTGGGCAGCTTACACCCCAGAGGTATGAACATTGACTTCTCTAACTTCAAATAACCCTTGCGTTCCCTCTCTCTCCATCCCTTCCCCTTCCTAGATCTCTGACCAGTCTGACTGGCCCCTGATGAAATGTTCTCTCTATATGCTTCGTTGTCACCTTCTCCTAGTTAACAATGATCTAATCCACATTTTCCTTGAACTGCAACACCCTTTGATGTCTCATTTTCACACTTTACGCTTTCTTATCTCTGTATCTACCTCTCCCTTGACTCAATCTGAAGAGCATTGTCACTTTTCATATCACTGCACATCTCGTATGTGACGAATAAACTTGACTTGACTTGACTTGACTTGGATCTCGAACCGAAACATCACCCATTCCTTCTATCCAGAGATGCTGCCTGTCCCACTGAGTTACTCCAGCATTTTGTGTCTATTTTTAACAGTAATCTCATTGTTCATTGTTTTTTCCCACAATTAATATCAAGCCCAGCAGGTCCCAAATAAAACCCATACTTCAAAGTTATAGATACAAGGGACTGAAGAGCTGGTTTATCAAAAAGACAAAAGGTGCCGGAGTAACTCAGCGGGTCAGTTGGCATCTCTGCAGAACATGGATAGGCAACATTTCGGGTTTAGTTTTGGGATATAGGTTGGAAAAAGGCCACTCTGCCCATCGAGTCCATGCCGACCATCGATAATCTGTACACTAGTTCTATATTATCCCACTTTCCCATCCTAGACATTAGGGTGAATTTACAGAAGCCGATTAACCTACAAACCTTGACATCTTTGGAATGTTGGAGGAAACCGGAGCACCCAGAGAAAACCATGCGGTCACAGAGAGAACGTGCAACCTCCACACAGACAGCATCCATAGTCAGGATCGAACCAAGGTCTCTGGCACTGTGATGCAGCAGCTATACCAGTGTTGGGACACTTCTTCATACTTCGGAGCTTCCTGGCTATTCCTTGCTCCCCTGATAAATTACATGGTCAGGGTGAAAATGATTCTTAGTTTCTCCACCGATGGGCGATTGAAATTCCCTGTCCAAAATGGTGACAGCCTGCCTTTAAGAATGAGTCTGCTTTAATAAAGTGGGCCCCTAATTCAGATTCACTGACAGACAAATCATTCTCTGCTGTGATAATGAGGTATATGCAGCCGTCCGAAGGAGATGTTAAACTACCTCACCGTCTCATAGATTTTGCTGTATATTTTGAAGAGTTGCTATCTTGTAATTTGTGAGCTGCTCCAGTGAAAAACATGTAATGAATTGCACCTATCAGTTCTGAGATCAAACCCTAATCATTAAAAGGGCACGGTAAGGACACAATTTTCTTTTAGTAAATTGAACTTGCTCTCACAAGGACAGTCTATTACTCTGATGCAAAGTTGCAAAAGTATTGCTGCAGTCTGCAAATATAGAACGTAACAATTATCAACTAAACATTTAAATCCTGTCACTTACGGCTTTGTTGTGTGCTAACATTGAAGGGTTCCGACCCGAAATGTCACCTACAATGGCATTGAAGGTTCTGCACTCAGCTGGCTCCGTTCCTACCTTTCCAACAGATCCCACTTCATCTCTCTCCATAACCACACCTCTGCTACAGCCACAGTCACTCAAGGCGTTCCCCAAGGCTCCGTACTCGGCCCCCTCCTCTTCATCATCTACATCCTCCCCCTTGGTCAGATACTCCGCAACTTCAACCTGGACTTCCACTGTTACGCCGATGACACCCAGATCTACCTCGGCACCAAATCCCCCCCACAACCCCCCCCCCCCCCCCCCCCCCCCCCCCCCCCCCTCTCCCATATCAACTCCTGTTTGTCAGCTATAAAAACCTGGATGCAACATAACTTCCTCAAACTCAACAGCGATAAAACAGAATTCCTCCTCATAGGCTCCAAATCCACACCCAGCAAAATCAATAACCCCACTCTCACCATCGACGGCACCACTGTCTCCCCATCTCCCCAGGCCCGCAACCTTGGCATGATCTTTGATTCCACCCTCTCCCTTGAGCCTCACATCCGCCATGTCATTAAAACCTCCATCTTTCACCTCCGCAACATCGCCAAAATTAGACCTTCTCTCACACCTCCCGCTGCTGAAAGACTCATCCATGCCTTCATCTCCTCCCGACTGGACTACTGCAACTTACTTCTCCTTGGCATCAGCTCCACCTACATCAACCGACTCCAACTGGTCCAGAACGCAGCCGCCCGACTCATCACCCACACCAAATCCTGGCATCACATCATTCCAGTCCTCAAACAACTTCACTGGCTTCCCATCTCCCACCGGATCACCTACAAAATCCTGGTCCTCACCTACAAAGCCCTCCACCATCTGGCCCCCCCATATCTCACTGACCTCCTCTCCCCCTACCAACCCTCACGGTCCCTCAGATCCACATCAGCCCGTCTCCTCTCCATCCACAAATCCAACCTCCGCAGTTTTGGGGACAGAGCCTTCTCCAGGGCAGCTCCCAGGCTCTGGAACTCCCTCCCCCAACTGATCCGCAATTCCGTGTCCCTCACCATCTTCCAGTCCCGCCTCAAGACCCATCTCTTCACCTCTGCCTATCCTTAGCCCCACGTCCCCCTCCCTTTTCATCTGTGCTTGAATTGCCTCATATTGTGTTTTGAATTGAATTCTGTCTTTAATTTGTGTACTAGTCATGTCTCTACTATTTATTTCATTCCGCTTACATGTTTTTCCTCTACTTGCTAAATTTTTGTAAGGTGTCCTTGAGACTCTTGAAAGGCGCCCATAAATAAAATTTATTATTATTATTATTCCTTTTCTCCAGAGATGTTGCTTAGCCTGCTGAGTTACTCCAGCATTTTGTATCTACCTTCGGTATAAACCAGGATTTGCTATTCCTTGTTTCAACGTGTTGTTACAATAGTTGGCCGATCTGTTGCAACTGTGTGATTATGTATGTATGAAGTGATTAACTGGCCAATTCTCTCTCTTGTCTTCTAGGTCCACCTTTTATCATCTCTCCTCCAGAAAATATAACAGTGAACATATCCCAAGATGCCTTCTTCACCTGCCAGGCAGAAGCATGTCCCGAAAACTTAACTTACACCTGGCTCTGGGAGGATGAAAATGTCTTCTTCAAGAGGTAAACTCATGTCTTAATTTAATATGTCACTTGACACTGGTGGTCCAATCTGGGTGACTTTCTAAAGCAGTTTCTTAGTTGTACAGTGATAATAATATCCTCGGAATCTCTCTGGATTTGCCCAGTATCCCGTCATTCTAACCAGTGAGATGAAACAGGCATCAGTAACAAGCCTGGTCAGTCTGAAGAAGGGTCCCGATCTGAAATGTCACCTATTCATGTTCTCCAGCGATGCTGCCTGACCCGATGAGTTACCCCACCACTTAGCAATCCTTATGTATAAACCACAATCTGCAGCTCCTTGTTTCCACAATACCAAGCCCTCAATTAGTCATTCCAATTTAAATTAATAATTTAGATAAATTGATTGAGCGTAACTTATCCAGATTAGTTGATTATATAAGATTTGGTGAGAAAGTGATATGCAGAGAGTAAACATACAGGTTTAGACTGCTTAGACCATAAAAGCAATTTAGACTACAAATGATGCTAAGGGACCAAGAATATAAAACAAGGGAGGTCTTGCTGAGATGATCACATGGTTTTGTAGGACCACGTTTGAAGTGACTGATGAAATTTTGATCTTCATACCTAATAAAAGATTACTTAGTAGGAAACACGAGCAGTGTGGATTCACTGGAATGAATCCTGGGATGAGGGGTTTGTTCTATGGAGAAAGATTAGCTGTGAGAAACACTTGAAGTGCAGAAAAGGTCTAACTGCTTGAATGCGATGTTAAGAGAAAAGTACAAACCTCACCTCACAAAACGTAGTCATATATACACCTCACAAAAAGATGATTAACTGCACTCAGGAAGGAGCATAGCTCAAAATAATTGGATATGGATGCAGAGAGCATTTTGTTGGCTCATGTTGTTATGGCAACATCAAGCTATGTACAAGTTGACAGTGCGGCAGTCAATTGGTCAGCCTAGCTGTTCATCGTGTGAGTCATCAGACACAAGGCTGACTCTTTATTCAAAGGCTGAGGAAATCAATAGATCCACTTGGGAGCAGGAGTTACAGGTTAACAATCAGTTTTGGGAACTTTTGGTTCATTGTTCTGCCTTGAACAATTCTATCATTTCACCTTTTCTTCCATTTGTTAATAATAAGTTATTTTTAATATAATCCATCGCAGGTGATAGACTACTGACTGACACCCACTATAAACCCACTGACTCCCATGGCTATCTGGACTACACTTCTTCCCACCCTGCTTCCTGTAAGGCCCCCATCCCCTACTCCCAATTCCTCCGTCTGCACCCAGGATGAGGTGTTCCACACCAGGGCGTCGGAGATGTCCTCATTCTTCAGGGAACGGAGGTTCCCCTCTTCTACTATAGATGAGGCTCTCACCAGGGTCTCTTCTATAACCCATAACTATGCTCTCACTCCCTATCCCCCCACTCGTAAAAAGGCCAGAGTACCCCCTTGTCCTCACCTTCCACCCTTCCAGCCGTCACATACAGCCAAGAATCCTCCGACATTTTCGCCACCTCCAACGGGATCCCACCACTTGCCACATCTTCCCATCTCCTCCCCTGTCTGCTTTCCGCAGAGACCGCTCCCTCCGTAACTCCCTGGTCAATTCGTCCCTTCCCACCCAAACCACCCCTTCTGCCACTTTCCCTTGCAACCCCCAGAAAATACTACACTTGTCGCTTTACCTCCCCCCTTGACTCCATTCAAGGACCCAAGCAATCTTTCCAGGTGCGGCAGAGGTTCACCTGCACCTCCTCCAACCTCATCTATTGCATCCGCTGCTCTAGGTGCTCTACATCGGTGAGACCAAGCATAGGCTTGGCGATCGCTTCACCCAACACCTTGGCTCGGTTCGCAATAACCAACCTGATCTCCCGGTGGCTCAGCACTTCAACTCCCCCTCCCATTCTGAATCCAAACTGTCTGTCCTGGGCCTCCTCCATCCAGAGTGACGACCACCGTAAATTGGAGAAGCAGCACCTCATATTTCGCTTGGGCAGTTTACACCAGTGGTATGAACATTGACTTCTCTAATTTCAGGTAGTCCCTGCTTTCTCCTCCCCTTCTCAGCTCTTCCTCAGCCCACTGTCTCCGCCCCCCCCCCCCCACCTTCACATCAGTCTGAAGAAGGGTCTCGACCCGAAACGTTGCCTATTTCCTTCGCTCCATTGATGCTGCCTCACCCGCTGAGTTTCTCCAGCATTTTTGTCTACCTTTAACATAATTAAGATTGGTCTGTCAGTACAATTAATAGCAGTGAGAGTAAAAATGGTACTAAATGATATTAAATTGTTTTACATAGTGCTCACTCCTGGATGCAGACAGTTACATTTTTGTGAGGATTAAAATATGATTTGTTGAACATAATTTTCATAAATTTAGACCATGCCCTCTTTTCATGAGCCGAAGGAAAGATTTGTTTTATGTGTTCTGTGCAGTAATATTGTAAAGGTGTTCCTCGTGAATGGGCTTATAATTTTGCAGAAGCATTCTTATTCATTTGTTTTAATTATTTAAACAGGCAAGCCCAACATTTATTTCACTTGAGAAAATGGAGCAAATCTTTCTTCTTGAATTGCTGCAGTCCTTCCGGCTGCCATGGTAGGGAGGCGGAGGGAAATAGAGGATTTCGACCCATTGATGATGGACCCGTTGGTGCTGTGTTTGCAAGCCAGTTTTGTGTGTAGCCTGGGGGAGAGTGATGTTCCCATGCACCCACTACCCTTAATGTTCTTGGTGATAGAGATCATAGATTTGGGATGTGCTGTTCGAAGTCTGTGCAAAAGCATCTCTTTGTACAAAGAGCAGTAAATTGATGAATTAACTACTCCTGCAGCTAAAGAATAAATATGTCCGTCAGGAATTACAGCGGCTTCTGTTAATGGCAGTCTACACTCACTAGCTTGAGAGGGAGATATCATTGATTGTCTGGTACTAAAACAGATTAATGGTTCGGCTGAATTGATAGTGCGTAACTTATCCAGGCTTGCTGATGATACAAAATTCAATGGGAAAGTGAGATGGAGGAAATAAGCATTGATGTCTCTGACCTCAGTCTAGAAGTTGCAGACTGTCGGTGGCCACTTACCAGGCATCAGCAAGTTTGCCGCATGAATGAAAATTAAAAAAAACTAGATAGGCTGGAAATCTTAAATAAAGCAGAAAATGCCAGCGACACTGTGGCAGGATGTGTGGAAGGGGAAGCAGAGACAAAACAAAGCGTTTCCTGATGGAATCTGAGATCAAAGAAGACCTGAAATGTGTTTCTCTTTTCACAAAGCTTGCCTGATTTGCTGTTTTCAGCAACCTCTGTTTTTATAGCAACCATACACATTCTTCCCAAACATCGGTTGATGATTTAATTTGTTTTGTTTGTTCATATTCTTGACAGATGTATTAATTATTGATCACGAACCCATGGCGAGTTCTTTTTTTACCATGGTAATGCCTCTCGTTCCATATCTGAGGGTCAAGGTGTGCCCATATAATTAGTGCCCATTATTCTAAGAATGGATTAAGTCGCTGAAGTAAAAGTACAACGTACATCTTGCTTGCAGCAGCATTACTGGCAAATAGATTGAGACAACTTGCAAGACATAAATTATACATAAATTCCAGAGCAACAGGACAAAATCCACACAGGGCAGTTTTCACCCCATTTCTGAGGACGAATGTGCTTTAATTGTAGAGGCGCCAGACGAGGTTTACAAGAATGATCCCGGTAATGCTCGGGTTCACATATGAGGAGCGTTTGATGGCTCTCGGCCTGTACTTGCCGGAGTTTAGAAGGATGAGGGGGTACGCCATTGAAACCTACCAAATAAAGAACGGCCTAGATAGAGTGGATGTGGAGAGGATGTTTCCAATAGTGAGAGAGTTGAGGACAAGACGGCACAGCCTCTGCATAAAAGGACATACCCTTACAGTGGAGATGAGGAGGAATTTCTTTAGCCAGAGGGTGGTGAATATGTGGAATTCATTGCCACAGATGGCAGTGGCGGCAAGTCATTGGGTATGTTTAAAGCAGAGATTGAAGGGTGTCAAAGGTTATAGGGAGAAGCCAGGAAAAGGCAGGAGAAGGCAGGTAGATAGGGTGGTCAAACAGGCTTGTGGCACATTGGCCTTCATCAGTCAGAGCCTTGCCCTGAGCAGGTGAATCGAGGACCAGAGGACATAGGTTTAAGGTGAAGGGGATAAGATGTAATAGAAATCTCAGGGGTAACCCTGTCACACAAAGTATGGTGGGTTTATGGAACAAGCTGCCAGATAAGGTAGTTGAGGCAGGGACTATCCCAACATTTAAAAAACAGTTTGACAGGAACATGGAATAGGACAGGTTTGGAGGGAAATGGACCAAATGCGGGCAGGTGGAGCTAGTGTACCTGGGACACAGTGGTTGGTGTGGGCAAGTTGGGCCGAAGGCCCTGTTTCCACAATGTATCACTCTATGACTTTATTGATGGTTTTCTATGATTGATTATATTTTAGCTCACCAGACTATTGTCTTCTGAGATAATAGATTAAGGTTGGTTTAGAAATGTTGACGTATAGGACTACAGATAGTGTGAGTAGTTAAATTATGACAATCTTTTTCTCCATCTCTTCTAGTTATTTGCTAAAACAGATCATTAAAGTTTTTGTGCTGCTAATGGTAATACTCGTGTTCAAATTTCATATTAAAAGTTAGACCTCGTTTCAGAACTTGCAGCTAACGTACTGGAGTCCAAATGCAGTGCAGATGAGGACCTGTGTAGAATTGTGTGCTAAAAACTCAGTGAAATAGCAGGAAGTGAAATACATTTTACATGCAAAGTATAATTTTGGCCACTATAAGCATGTTCAGTGATGCTGACCTGGGATGAATGTCTAGGCTTTCCTTTCAGTTAGATGTGTTTTATAAATTGATGTGAGCAATATGTGTGCAGGAGCAGGTGGACACAACTTTATTGTGTAACTCTGCCTCACTGCAGCTGTTTCATTGATGTCACTAATCTCACAATTGCATCAAGAGGGGCTTTATTCATTTATTGAACGGTCGCTATGATGTTGACAAACTGGCTTCACTTGGTTGGTTTAACAAACGTCACTCTGTAAATGGAGATGCTCATGTGGCCCACATGAGCTCAGACTCTGTATATTTCTCCTAGGGATGGGGAGAGCACAGAGCAACAGCATGCTAGAGTGTAATTGTAAATCAAGGAGAAGTGTCCTTGCCCCATAAATCCATGGCACACAAACTATCTAAGGATGTTTTGGAACATCAGAGTTCTAACTACTTATGATTAGTTTTGATTGGTGTGGGTGATCAGCATGGATGTGATGGGCTGACGGGCCTGTTTCTGTGCTATCTGACTCTAGGATTCTATCTGAGGATGTCAACCAAAGTTCACACACTCTCTCATCTGTCCCTGCAAACTGCATTAAGTGTCCTATATATATCATAGGGCATTAATATGCAATGACAAAATGTCCTGAAATAGACATGTTCTCCCAATGCCCTAGAGAAAAACCCTGTAAAAGTGCTATTAGCTAGAACATTGACATTGGTGAGATGGCTGGTTAATTGCCTCCATTTGCCAGGTTGAATATTGGCCCCGGGGGTATTTGCTGCAGACTGGTGACAAATCTTGTGGTCTCTGGTGGTTTCTGCTGTTCTGACAGAGCAGATTCCTGAAGGCAAATTAAGGGGTGCTTTACTCTGCAACCAGCATCTTGCACATCTGACAGAGGCAGTCAGCAGAGCACTAAACTTGTCCAAAGAGATTTGCAACTGCCTTTCTTTGAAATCGAACATGATCCCATGACACTGTCTTGGGCACCTGCCATAGTTCTTGTCAGAGTGCTTTATACCACCGTGCTTGTGATGTGTTAAGTGATACCCTGCAGGGCAGAAGTAACATAAAGATAGGCGGAAAGCTTCAGGCAGTCTTACTGTGTCAGTGCAGTAAAGTATTTTGCATTATGCACTCATTAATATTAATAAAAAAACTTTAATGTTTAAATAATTCCTGATTCACAGCTGCACGATGAAATTGGTGTCACTATAAGGACAGGGGTTTTAAACAGCATCTGTATCATCTGGGTAAATGGATGAGGCCTGCCATTATAATCATCATAATCATAACCATAACCATAATCGTAATTTATTAGCCAAATATGTTTTGCAACATGCAAACAATTTGGTTTACCATACAGTCATGCCAAAAAGGCAACAAGACACACAACTACATAAAAAATTGACATAAACATCCACCACAGCGGCTCCTCCCCGTTCCCCACAGTGATGGAAGGCAATAATGTCTTATCTTTTTTCATCCTTTTCTCCCACGGTCGGGGGAGTCGAACCATCCGCAGTTGGGGGCGATTGAAGCTCCTCCAGCCGGCGATCGAAGCTCCCACGATCGGGGCAGTTGAAGCTCCCGCGGCTTGGAGCTCCCGAAGTCGGTCTCTAACCAGGGACCGCGAGCTCCACGATGTTAAGTCCGCAGGCTCCCGCGGTTGGCGCTCCCGAAGTGCCTGCAAGAGGCCGCTAGCTCCACATTATTAGGCCGCAGTACAGATGGAGATACCACACGGATAAGGTCGCATCTCCGTCGAGGAAAGAGATTAAAAAAGATTCCCCCACGACCCCCAAAATCTCCCCACATTACACAAAACTAAAGATAAACTAAACCATAGATTTTACAACAAACTAAAAACACAACGAAGGAAAAAGACGAGGCAGACAGTTGGCGAGGCAGCCATCGTACGGGCCGGGCCCCCTGTTGTGCTACATCAGTCCAACTGTTATTATCCTCCTTAAAACTAATCATGTAGTTAAGATCTACCACCAAAATACCTTCCGCAAATTATTAATTTTACTTTCTGCTATTAAATACAGTACTTAAAATTGTATTTCACCTATTTTTGTTTTGCTAAAACATATAGCACCATGCCAAGTCAGTTCACCCTCCCTCCCCCCTCTAAATAAATCGTAAATTGAACTGGACCCAGCATGAAACAGGGTTAACAGGAGGCTGGAGGGATTTGTCTCTTTGACCTGCATCCTGACTGGGTTTCAGATGGGACCCAGTTGACCTCTTCATTATGGCTCAGATTGAGGGAGGAAACAGCAGTGGTGAGTTTCTCTAGCAAGTCTGCTTATTTAGGCCTTGACACAGCATGTACTGGGCATTTTGAATGAGGAAATATGAATATCATATTTAACTAAACTGAATCATATACATGTATGTAGACATGCTAAATACTGCTAAAAAAACAACACACTGATGTAAAGCTCCTGCTGGGCTTTGTCCTGCACCCCCCCCCTTCCACCTTTCTTCCCCCCCCCCCCCTTCCATCTTTCTCAACCCCCCCCCCCCTCCGTACTCCACAATCAGTCTGAAGAAGGGTCCCAATCCTAAATGTCACCCATGCATGTTCTCCAGAGATCCTGCCTAGCCCGTTGAGCTACTCCAGCACTTTGTGTCTTTTTTTCTAAACCAGCATCTGCAGTTCCTTGTTTCTATGAAATACTGCTGTTTAATTACACATTTTCATATTAACAAAATTTCACCCAGAAATATTAGGCAGCCTGATCTACACTGAGGAAAAATGAATTATGTACAGTAGTTTTTTTTTTAATGGATACGATGTGATAGAAACATAGAAACATAGAAATTAGGTGCAGGAGTAGGCCATTCGGCCCTTCGAGCCTGCACCGCCATTCAATATGATCATGGCTGATCATCCAACTCAGTATCCCGTACCTGCCTTCTCTCCATACCCTCTGATCCCCTTAGCCACAAGGGCCACATCTAACTCCCTCTTAAATATAGCCAATGAACTGGCCTCGACTACCCTCTGTGGCAGGGAGTTCCAGAGATTCACCACTCTCTGTGTGAAAAAAGTTCTTCTCATCTCGGTTTTAAAGGATTTCCCCCTTATCCTTAAGCTGTGACCCCTTGTCCTGGACTTCCCCAACATCGGGAGCAATCTTCCTGCATCTAGCCTGTCCAACCCCTTAAGAATTTTGTAAGTTTCTATAAGATCCCCTCTCAATCTCCTAAATTCTAGAGAGTATAAACCAAGTCTATCCAGTCTTTCTTCATAAGACAGTCCTGACATCCCAGGAATCAGTCTGGTGAACCTTCTCTGCACTCCCTCTATGGCAATAATGTCCTTCCTCAGATTTGGAGACCAAAACTGTACGCAATACTCCAGGTGTGGTCTCACCAAGACCCTGTACAACTGCAGTAGAACCTCCCTGCTCCTATACTCAAATCCTTTTGCTATGAAAGCTAACATACCATTCGCTTTCTTCACTGCCTGCTGCACCTGCATGCCCACTTTCAATGACTGGTGTACCATGACACCCAGGTCTCGCTGCATCTCCCCTTTTCCTAGTCGGCCACCATTTAGATAATAGTCTGCTTCCCTGTTTTTGCCACCAAAATGGATAACCTCACATTTATCCACATTATACTGCATCTGCCAAACATTTGCCCACTCACCCAGCCTATCCAAGTCACCTTGCAGTCTCCTAGCATCCTCCTCACAGCTAACACTGCCCCCCAGCTTAGTGTCATCCGCAAACTTGGAGATATTGCCTTCAATTCCCTCATCCAGATCATTAATATATATTGTAAATAGCTGGGGTCCCAGCACTGAGCCTTGCGGTACCCCACTAGTCACTGCCTGCCATTGTGAAAAGGACCCGTTTACTCCTACTCTTTGCTTCCTGTTTGCCAGCCAGTTCTCTATCCACATCAATACTGAACCCCCAATGCCGTGTGCTTTAAGTTTGTAAACTAATCTCTTATGTGGGACCTTGTCGAAAGCCTTCTGGAAGTCCAGATACACCACATCCACTGGTTCTCCCCTATCCACGCTACTAGTTACATCCTCGAAAAATTCTATAAGATTCGTCAGACATGATTTACCTTTTGTAAATCCATGCTGACTTTGTCCAATGATTTCACCACTTTCCAAATGTGCTGCTATCCCATCTTTAATAACTGCCTCCAGCAGTTTCCCCACTTGTTAGACTAACTGGTCTGTAATTCCCCGTTTTCTCTCTCCCTCCCTTCTTAAAAAGTGGGGTTACGTTTGCTACCCGCCAATCCTCAGGAACTACTCCAGAGTCTAAAGAGTTTTGAAAGATTATTACTAATGCATCCACTATTTCTGGAGCTACTTCCTTAAGTACTCTGGGATGCAGCCTATCTGGCCCTGGGGATTTATCGGCCTTTAATCCATTTAATTTACCCAACACCACTTCCCGGCTAACCTGGATTTCACTCAATTCCTCCAACTCCTTTGACCCTGCTATTTCCGGCAGATTATTTATGTCTTCCTTAGTGAAGACGGAACCAAAGTAGTTATTCAATTGGTCCGCCATATCCTTGTTCCCCATGATCAACTCACCTGTTTCTGACTGCAAGGGACCTACACTTGTTTTAACTAATCTCTTTCTTTTCACATATCTATTTCTAGGCAAGAATTCTTTTCACATATCTATTTCTAGGCAAGATACAATTTCTAGGCAAGAATGATGAACACAGATTTTAAATTGTATGCAAATTTCTTCTGCAGTAAAACACGACCTATTTATTTTCACAAATGACTTAAAATAGAATTAAGAGGATGTAAAAAATACTCAGGTAAAGTTTTGATTTATAAAAAATTGTGTAAATTAAATATTAGTTGACTCCACTGAAATGAAATTTTATTGAGAAAATGTAATGAATAATGTACTAGAATGGAGTAACACTACAGTTGGGATCAAATGACGGCTGGGTAGGAGAATTTTGTTCATGAAATACATAACTTTTGTCAGTAAGCCAACAAAGTATCGTATTGCACCTTTTAGAGGTTTTCTTCCCAGTTCAGTAGTAGGTGGTGGCCAATTTCAGGAATGACGAAGTGTGTTGAATTGCTCCATCTATCTCGTATCTCTTCTATATTAGGGCTGAAATGCTTCCGATATAAACTTGGACTTAACACATGCGTCATTTTACTAAATCCCAGAACACCATGACAAAAAAGTAGGTCATTTGGTTTCACGGCTCATGCCGTTGCAATTCACCAGAAGAGCTTTCATTTTAATCACACACTTAGCAAAGGAGGACGAAGAAATTGATGAAGAAGGCCAAGATTGAACATGAAATTAAACTGGCCTGGAGCATACAAATGAACTGTAATCTTCTGTAGGCATTTAAATAGGTAAAGGCAAATAAGGGGGTCCTTTACAGACAGAAAATGAAGAATTTACAATAGGGATTAAGAAATTGGCAGGAAATATTTGCATTTGCTTTCTGCCTGTCTTGACAAAAGAAGACAAAATACGTCAAAAGTACAAGAGAAGCAAGATACTGAAAAGATGATAAATCACTATTTGACGCCAGCATTCTGAAAGAGGAGGTGATGGAGATAGTAAACAATCTATCCATAGTTACAATCTACGGAACCTTCTCAAATTCCATAGATTCTGGAATTCTCTGTCTGGATTGGAGAGTTGCATAAGTACCTCTTCAATTTAGGGAAGGACTGAGAGAGGAACTATTGGTCCGTTAGTTTATGGAAAATGCTGAAATCTAGAATGAAGGATTGTTTTAAGTGCACTTTAACAAGAATACATTTTACTTTATAGTTTTTTTATATGGTTTAGTTTATTGTCTGATACAGTGCAAAGCCTTTGTTGCGTGCTAACCAATAAGTGGAAAGACAATACAAGATTACAATCAAGCCATTCACAGTGTACAAAACATGATAATGGAATGATGTTCAGTGCAAGATAAAGTCGGTAAAGTCCAATTAAAGATAGTCCAAGGGTGTCCAATGAGTAGTTCAGGACTGCTCTCTAGTTGTGGTAGGATGATTCAGTTGCCTGATAATTGGACTGAGTGGTGAAAACTTTAAAAACCTGCAAATACTGGAAATCTAAAGCAGGAACAGTAAATGCTAGGAATACTCGAACCTCAGATGTTGACTTTGTTTCTCATACCACAGTTGCAGACTGACCTGCTGAGTATTTCCAGCATTTTTTCCAATATCAAATGCAGGAAAATGGTGCTGAGGTGGAAGGCCAGTTATAAATGATGACTAAAAGGGCAGACTTTAAGGACCAATCTTCCTCCCTCATTGCTCCCTTATGTTCCTGGTTATTTCTCCTTCTGTGTCACTTTTTTTTGGAGAAAGTATCTAATTTTGAAATAATTTGTGAACTTTGTTTTGTGAAAAAATTCTTACATTTGGATGCGTTACTGAGAAAAATTGTTTTGTGCAATCTTAATCAAGTTTCCAAAGGACAGATATTGGCATCATGCTGCTTATTATTCAGAACTAATTGGCATTATATTTGTAATCAGAAAGGAAAAGTATTCCCCTTTTCCAAAATACCAGAACTCAGCTCAACAGAATAAATATCCATTGAAAGTCTATTTGCATCTCTCGACATAGTGCCTTACTAAGTTCATTGCAGACTAGGAACTAACTGGCAATTGACATTCTATTTGGCTTTACCGTTTCTCCCATTTTTGAAAGAGATGTAACATTTGCTACTCTCAAGTGTGATTCATGTTTCTAGAGGATTTGTTCAATATTATGTCTCTTTTTAAATAATAACCTCCATCGATGTTTTCCTCATGCAATGATGATTCTACAATTTCAGTATTGATCTCGGCAGTGAAATCATTAGCTAAGCCAAACAAATCATTAGCCATTGTTGTACATTCTTAATTTTGGTGCAGACACTGCTGCTGCCTTCAAATTAATCGGAGAAAGAACTTGCAAGTTGATTTCCGTGATTACATTTTTAGTAAACATTTTTAATTTGTTTTCAAGATATCCATTTGATCATTATTCTTGCATATTTTGCATGTGTAAATGTGAAGAATGAAGCATCTTTCCAGGAAGAGGGTACTTCTCCATAGACAAATAATTGACAGAACGGGAAAGAGAGTGTAGGAAAGGTCACGTTTAAACTAATAAGGCAGGAAGATGGGAACCAATGCGAGGAGACAGAGGGACATAAAAGGAGGACAGAAGCAAAAGGTAGAAGGGTGATAAGAAAAACTAACCTGAAAGCTTTGTGCTTTAAAATGCGCTGAACATTCGTAATAAGGTGGATGAATTGAATGTGCAGTTAATAGTTAAGGAATATGATATAGTTGGAATTACGGAGACATGACGCCAGGGTGACCAAGACTGATATTCAGGAAGGAAAGACAGAAAGGAGGAGGAGGTGGGGTGGCATTGCTGGTTAAAGAGGAGATTAATGCAATAGCAAGGAAAGATATTAGCTTGGATGCTGTAGAATTGGTATGGGTAGAACTGCGAACTATCCAAGGGCAGAAAACACTTGTTGGAGTTGTACACCGACCATCCAACAGCAGTAGGGAGGTCGGGGATAGCATCAAGCAGGAATTTAGGGATGTGTGTAGCAAAGGTACAGCAGTTATAATGGGTGACTTTAATCTACATATAAATTTGGCCAACCAATAGGTAGCAACGCTGAGGAGGAGGATTTCCTGGAATATATACAAGATGGTTTTTTAAACCAATATGTAGAAGAACCGACTGGAGGACCGGCCATCCTAGACTGGGTATTGTGTAACGAGGAAGGATTAGTTAGCAATCTTGTTGTGCAAAGCCCCTTGGGCAACAGTGACCATAATATGGTGGAATTCTGCATTAGGATGGAGAGTGACACGGTTAATTCAGAGACTAGGGTCCTGAACTTATAGAAAGGAAGCATGGTGGTATGAGAAGGGAATTGGCTAGGATAGACTGGCATATTATACTTAAAGGGTTGACGGTGGAGATGCAATGGCAAAGATTTAAAGGACGAACTCCAAAATTTGTCCCTCCCTGTCTGGCGAAAAAATTAAACGGGGAAGGCGGCTCAACCATGGCTAACGAGGGAAATCAAAGATAGTGCTAAATCCAAGGAAAAGGCATATAAATTGGCCAGAGAAAGCAGCAAAACGGAGGACAGGGAGGAATTTAGAACTCAACAGAGGAGGACAAAGGGGTTAATTAAGAGGGGGGAAAAGAGCAAGAAAGAAAGCTGCGCGGAATATAAAAACTGACTCTAAAACCTTCTTTAGATAAGTAAAAAGGAAAAGATTAGTGAAAGCAAATGTAGGTCCCTTACAATCAGAGGCAGGTGAACTGATAATGGGAAATAAGGAAATGGCAGAACAGTTAAACGAGTACTTTGGTTCTGTCTTCACTGAGGATGACACAAACATTCTCCCAGAAATACTAGGGGACCGAGGATCTAGTGGGAGGGAGGAACTGAAGGGACTCCACATTAGTCAGGAAATGGTGTTAGGTAAACTGGTGGGACTGAAGGCAGAAAAATCCCCAGGGCCTGATGGTCTGCATCCCAGAGTACTCAAGGAGATGGCCCTAGAAATAGTGGATGCATTGGTGATAATTTTCCAATGTTCTCTTGACTCTGGATCAGTTCCTGTGAACTGGGGGGTAGCTAATGTAGAATTAGAATTAGAATAGAATTTATTTAGAATTAGAATAGAATTTATTTGCCACACAACCAGGGTCGGTGGAATTTGGGTTGTCAGCAGCGGTACAATAATAAAGAACACACAACCACAATAAAAATGTAACACAAACATCCACCGCAGCATTCATCATTGTGGTGGAAGGCACAGAACTTGGCCAGTCCTCCTCCAATTTCCCCCGTGGTCGGGACCTCCACCCTCCGCAGCCGTTGCTGCGGGCGTCCAGATGGTAAGGGACAAAGTCAAAGTCAAGGTAAGTCCAGGATTGGCTTTCCCCACCGGAGACCGCGGCTTCATGTTGGTGTAGGCCGCAGGCCGGCGGTCGAAGATTTATGTTCCCGCTGCGCCGCAGCCAGAAGCACCGCAGACCGCAGGGCCGATGGTCGAAGCTCCCCTCCAGGGGTGATGGTAAGCCCATGCCGCACCCGCGGTAAAAGTTGGCCGCGGGCCGGCCGTCATGGCTTCTTCTTCCCCCGGGTCTCCCACGAGGGATCCCGGGCTGCGGACGCCGCGCTATCTGGAGCTCTGCAGACCGGGGCTTCAGGCTGCCGGCTGCCGCGGGCCAGCGAAACGGAGCACTCCCCTCCAGCGAGCCCCAGCGAGGGCTCACCCGCTCCACGCCGAGAGTCCACGCTGCGCCCGCCGCTGAAGCCCCCGGGCGCGTCTCCGGAAAGGGCCGCGCCGATCCTCATTGTTAGGCCACGGGGGAGGCGACCTGGAAAAAGTCACCTCTCCGTGGAGGAGGCGACCAAAGCGGTTTCCCCCTCACCCCCCCACACAAGACACACAAAGGAACATTAAAACAAACTTTAAAACATACTTTAAAACATACTAAAAATTGAAAAGACTAACGCGCTGCTGACAGGCGCAGCCGCTGCAGCGCCCCCTACGGAAATGTAACCCCACTTTTTAAGAAAGGAGAGAGAGAGAAAAGAAGGAATTAATTATAGGCCGATTAGCCTTACATCGGTAGTGGGGAAGATGCTTGAGTCGATTGCTAGAGATGTTATAGCAGCACATTTGGAAAGCAGTGACAAGATCGGTCAAAGTCAGAATAGATTTATGAAGAGAAAATCATGCTTGAATAATCTTCTGGAATTTTTTGAGGATGTAACAAGTAGAATGGATAAGGGAGAGTCAGCGGACGTGGTATATTTGGACTTTCAAAATGCCTTTGACAAGGTCCCACACAAGTGATTAGTGTGCCAAATCAGAGCACATGGTATTGGGGGTAGGGTATTGACATGAATAGAGAACTGGTTGGCAGACCGGAAGCAAAGAGTAGGAATTAACGGGTCCTTTTCAGAGTGTCAGGCAGTGACGTGTGGGGTGCCGCAAGGCTTAGTGCTGGGACCCCAATTATTTACAATATACATTAATGATTTAGACGAGGGGATTAAATGTGACATCTCCAAGTTTGCGGATGACACAAAGCTGGATGGCAGTGTGAGCTGCGATGAGGATGCTATGAGGCTGCAGGGTGACTTGGATAGGTTGGGTGAGTGCGCAGATGCAAGATAGATGCAGTATAATGTGAATAAATGTGAGGTTATCCACTTTGGTGGCATGAACAGGAAGGCAGATTATTATCTGAATGGTGTCAGATTAGGAAAAGGGGAGGTGCAACGAGACTGGGTGTGCTTGTACACCAGTCACTGAAAGTAAGCATGCAGGTACAGCAGGCTTTGAAGAAAGCTAATGGCATGTGACCTTCATTGCAAGAGGATTTGAGTTTACGAGCAGTTTTACAGGGCCCTGGTGAGACTGCATCTGGAGTATTATGTGCAATTTTGGTCTCCTAATTTGAGAAAGAATATTATTGCTATTGAGGGAGTGCTGTGTAGGTTTACCAAGTTAATTCCCGGGATGGCGGGACTGACACATGATGAAAGAATGGGTCGACTGAGCTTGTATTCACTGGAATTTAGAAGGATGAGAGGGTATCTTATAGAAACATATGAAATTCTTAAATGATTGGACAGGCAGGAATAATGTTCCCGATGTTGGTGTAGTCAAGAACCAGAAGTCACAGTTTAAGAATAAGGGGTAGGCCATTTAGGACTGAGATGAGGAAAAACTTCTTCACCCAGAGAGTTGGGAATCTGTGGAATTCTCTGCCACAGACGGAAGTGGAGGCCAATTAATTGGATGTTTTCAAGAGACAGTTAGATTCACCTCTTAGGGCTAAAGGAATAAAGGGATATGGGGGGAAAGCAGGAACAGGGTACTGATTTTAGATGACCAGCCATGATAATATTGAATGTCGGTGCTGGCACGAAGGGCCGAATGGCCCACTCCTGCTATTTTTCTATGTTTCTATGTAAAATGCTGTATGGTTTTAAGGATCACTGCCATTACTAATGCTATAGGAATGTTGGAGTCAGTGGACTTGTGTACCACAAAATCTACCACCACCACCACAGGGACCACAACTCACCTCATGTACAAATGTTTTATCAATAAATTGATCGAAATTGATTGATATGATTAGTTAGGTTTGCTTCAAAACTAACAAATTTGGCTAATACTGGTTGTAATTCAACCACACAATTATCATTACCTGTACAGTGTTTATTGTATTCTTTCTCCTGTGGCTCGAATACTATCTTCTACCACAAATTGTCCATGGCTTGTAATTTGAGCATCCATTGAATTTCCATTGGGACTATTCAGTTGTACAGAATATATTGTGTCTTTAGCCCAGTTTATACTGACAGTGGCTGCTCGAACAATTGGGAAGTTGTAGAGTTGATATGTTGTTCCATTTAACCAATAAATCATAATGGTTGTGTTCTTAGAACTTAAAAATATTTACTTTTTACAGTTGAGTACTAAGATATTACACCTGCCTATATATGACTGCTCTTATTTTCAATTATCAACTTACGATTTTTAGATTAAAGTATTTAGGATTTTAACTGCAGTTTAATTAACCAGAATCTGACAAGACACACATTCATGCATTAATTAAATGAGGGATTATTTTGAACAATGGTTCTTGAATGGTTTAGTGACATGTGGATTTGCTGATGGTGGTTCCAAAACATGTAATCACAGGGTCCATATTTGACACCTGGTCTGGTAGCCCTGAACAAAGGGGAGAATTCAGACATTGTCCTTGCCGCTGATTACATTCACTGTGTTTGGAGATTAGTTGAGAACTGCCCTGAAGTTATCTTGGCTCTTACCCAACATCACCAGCACTGTCTTGCTGTAAAGAATGATCACTTGGATGGGATCCCAGAAAGCAGCCTGCACTTGTGGCAACATTATCCTGGTTTTCGAGATGAACAGGTTTAAAATTCAAACAGCACCTTCAACCTAATTTTACGCAAACTCCCAGCTGATGGTTTAACAAAAAGTAATTCCAAAGATTTGGACAGAAAGTATTGTGATCCATCCGTAGCTGGTACCAGCAAAAGGGAAATTCTCAACAATAATTGATTTTGTTCTTACTGATCATTGACTCACCTATGAAATCTATTAGCACTGATGAATTCAAAAGCATGCACATATTGAATTATTATAACACCCAAACATCGATGTCTTGATTTAACCTACAATTCATGCATGCTTCTCCTTGCTTATTATCCATTTATATTCAATGTCGTTATCAGTCTCTATCCCTGTGAGTGCCTTTACACTTCATGTTAATGAACCAGTGATAATGTAACACATGATGTGATAGCTGAACACAGTTAATGTATTAGAGTAAGAAAGTAATACTTCCCTGAAAATTTCATTTAAATAATTTTGCAATATTGAATTATTTATTATCAGGAGATTTTAGTAATAAGTAAATTTCAGAGTTTGATGAATTTTTGCTAGGTTAGAGGTTCGAGAAACCATATATGATTCCATTAAGAATTATTAGAGGGTAAAAACTAAAGTAGTGTTTGAGAAATGTTTCATATCATTGTCATATGTCTGCTTAACCTCAAGAGCAAGTAAGGCTATTTTATACCTCTTCAAGAAAAAGGGAGACCAAATTCTGGCAACTCATTCCAATTATGTGCAAGGGGAAAAGTGATCTTTTCAATAGTAATCTGCAAAGTGTGTAGGAAGGAACTGCAGCTGCTGGTTTAAACCAAAGATAGACACAAAAAGTTGGAGTAACTCCGCAGGTCAGACAGCATCTCTGGAGAAAAGGATTAGGTGACATTTTAGGTGAAGACAACTTCTTCAAACTGAAACGTCACCTATTCTTTTTCTCCAGAGATGCTGTCTGGCCAGTTGAGTTACTCCTGCTTTTTGTGGCTATCTTCAGTAATCTGCAAAGTTGTTCATTGCTTGATTGGAAGGAGTACAGCAGTGAATAACAACATCCTCGTGAACATTAAGGAATTCAAAACAGCGCCTATATCCGGGGAGAAGTGAGAATGTAGAATGTAGAACTTGTTTAAAGGGGTGTTTGTGTTGTGCATGCTGCAGAAAAAGGATGTGGTTACATTGATGGGTTGAATGGGATTGGGAGGAGGTTCCCGTGACATGGATATGAACAGGGCTTGATGGACCGTGTTGTTTTAGACAATAGACAATAGGTGCAGGAGTAGGCCATTCGGCCCTTCGAGCCAGCACCGCCATTCAATGTGATCATGGCTGATTATCCCCAATCAGTACCCCGTTCCTGCCATCTCCCCATATCCCCTGATTCCGCTATCTTTAAAAGCCCTACCTAGTTCTCTCTTAAAAGTATCCAGAGAACTGGCCTCCACCGCCCTCTGAGGCAGAGAATTCCACAGATTCACAACTCTCTGTGAGAAAAACTGTTTCTTCGTCTCTGTTCTAAATGGCTTCCTCCTTATTCTTAAACTGTGTTCATATCCATGTCACAGGAACCTCCTCCCAAACACCATTTTCTAGAATGATTATGTTCTGTATTTTGATCCCAGCTTCATCAAAAAGGAGCCGCTGAGTTACTCCAGCACTTTGTGTCTATCTAAACTAATTCCATGTTTGACCCATCTGGCTCTAAACCTTTACTGTCCATGTACCAATCCAAATGTTGTGTAAATGTTGTCATTGTGTCTGCCTCAATTACGTCCACTGGCATCCCATACCATACATCTACAACCCTCTGTACCTGTCCAAATGTACTCTTAAATGTTGATATTGAACTATAAGTTTTTTCTTGTTCCTCTTTGTCTCTGACAGTGACCTGAACCTGAGGGTGCGGATTTTCGTTGATGGAATGTTGATCATCTTCCGAGTCAAGCCTGAAGATGCTGGGAAGTACACTTGTGTACCTAGCAACAGTTTTGGGCATTCTCCTTCAGCCTCGAGTTACTTGACAGTTCAGTGTGAGTGTCATCTTCGGTCATTGGGGATTTGCAGGCTTCATTGGTGCTTAGACATTACTCTTAATCAATCAGTTCCTTGTGCCAATGCTGAACTTTGCACCTGATTTTTATGTCCTTTGGAGTCTCCGCTTCACATTCCCGTATCCCATTATATTCAGCTCCACACTGCTGGATAAACAGTGGAAAGAAGTCAGTGCAACCACGACTGAAACATAGAATTTATTTCACTTGATAATATACACTTGGCCATCGAGTAAAATTTGCGATTCTATCTGACTGAAAAGAATAATCCAACAAATTTTACTTTCTTTGGCTTGCCCCAGCCACAAGTATGTTCATTTAATTAGTTCGAGTAATTCATTTATGAAAGTGTGTGCTTAAACACCTATGCTGTGTCTGTTTTACACTATTGCTCAACGTCAAAATTGTCCCCAATCTGTCAGCACCATACTATGCAGTGTGGTACAGGAGTTATTAAGTTACTGAACTAGTATCCAGAGACTTTGACTAATGATCTGGAGATGTGAGTTCAAACCCACCATTGCAGCTGTGGAATTTAAATTCAGATAGTTAAATAAATCCATCATAAAAGGCTGCTAGGACTAATGGCGAGCATGTATCTAGCAGATTGCCATATAAACCCATCTGGCTCCATAATGTCCTTTAGGAAAGAAAATCTGTCATCTTTACCCAATCTGTTCTGGATTTGATTCCAGACTTACAACAATGTGATCCAATTAACTGCCTTCTTGAGATGGATTCTCAAACCACTCATTCCAGGACAGTTAGTATTAGGTGCTGGGTGTAGATGGTGTCAAGTACAGTGGTATTGTCAGGGATAACATTATCCAAAGCATATTAGTGACATCTCAGATCTATTTCTGGGACATGATGGTACAATATCTTGGTCGATGTAGCATTCATTTCTTAGACTGATCATGAGAAATTGCCTCAAAAATGTCAGTTTCAGACATTTCTGCTTTTATGGCTGTTTGAGTCATACTGAAATTAGTTAGCACTGAGATTATTTGTTTGGTACTTACGCTGATTGTGAAGCTCACAACCCCCACAACACATACCCCCTCCCACCAATAACATGCACTCTTCAATGCTTAAATAAATCTGGAATGAATACAGAACATTGAACATAGAAACGTTGCAGCACAAGAACAAGTCTTTGACCCACAGTGACAAACAATACCAACACCATCCATGTATGTACCTACACATAATCCATATCCCTCCATTCCCTATATCCATATGCATATTCAAACTTCTCTTGTATTTGCCTCAACCATCAACTCTGGCAGCCCATTCCAGGCACTCGCCACATTCTGTGTAAAAATAAGTTGCCTCTCAAATCTCTTTTAAACATTGGTATTCATCTCTTTCAACTTAAAATGATTGGTATTGGATTATCATTGTTACGCACACTGATACTATAAAAACTTTGTTTTGCATGCTATCCAGGCAAATCATAAGGCGAGATTTAGATCACAATTAACCTTCTTTCCACATCTTCGGGCTGTGGGAAGAAACCCAGAGCACAAGGAAAATGAGTAAATTCCATTCAGACAGCCCACAAGGTCAAGATTGAACCAAGGTATCTGGGGCTGTGAGGCAGCAGCTCTACCAGTAACAGTTAACGGAGAACTTATTTCCACTGTAGAGAAATAGTCTGAAGAAGGGTCTCGACCCGAAACATCGCATATTTCCTTCGCTCCATAGATGCTACCTCACCCGCTGAGTTTCTCCAGCATTTTGTCTATAGAGATGTTGCTGCAGAGCCTTTGACGGTCCGGAGAGATTGTTGAGCTGCATACACCAACTATGGCCGACCTGATGATAGACAAAGAGGGGTCTTGTCTCATATATGACAAAAGTAGATCGTGGTCATCAACAACTAACATAATGATCAGTTTTTCAACCCCTTGACTTGATAAAGAATAAAAAAGAAACAGGTGAACCTATTCAGCAACCATTATGATCATGTGGCTCCTATGCCTCAACCACTTTGCAGGCCATATCCTCTGATTCCCTTAGCATTCAAAAAGTTACAATCTCATCCTTGAATAACTTCAGCTAATGAGCATCACAGTCCTCTGAGGTAGAAATATCCAAAACACAGAATATAGAACATTACAGCACAAGCACAAGCCCTTCAGCGCATAATGTTTGTGCAAAATATGATGTCAACACAATTTCTTATTTACCTGTGCATAATCCATATCCCTCCCTCCATTCCCTGTATGCCTTTTCAAAAGTCCCTTAAATGCCACTATCACATCTGCCTCAGTTATGAATCTCTGTAAGAAGAAACTTATTCCTGTGTACAAAGGAACATGTATTGGCTTTTTAAATTTAAATCATATTCCAATTACAATTAGATGGAAGTATTTTCACACAAGGTGCTTGAGCAACTCAGCGGGTCAGGCAGCATTTCTGCAGGACTGGATAGGTGACGTTTCGGGTCGGGATCCTTCATTCTGAAGAGGGACCCCAACCCGAAACATCCACCTGTCCATGTCCTCCACCAATGCTGCCTGATCTGTTGAGTTCATCCAGCACTTTAAGTATTTTAATGTTGTGAGACAGAAATGCCCCTGTCCCACTTAGGAAACCTGAACGGAAACCTCTGGAGACTTTGCGCCCCACCCAAGGTTTCCGTGCGGTTCCCGGAGGTTTCTGTCAGTCTCCCTACCTGCTTCCACTACCTGCAACCTCCGGCAACCACCTGCAAACTCCGGCAACCGCACGGAAACCTTGGGTGGGGCGCAAAGTCTCCAGAGGTTTCCGTTCAGGTTTCCTAAGTGGGACAGGGGCTTTATATATCTATTCTTTTATTCAAGACTATTAACCATAATGTCACTCTATATCATTTTGCTGCTTGTTAATTATTCATCCATGCATGTAAGTAATCACTTCTTAACTTTAGCAGGCTGTGTTTCATGTGTTGTGTCTAAACTGTGTTGAGTGTTCTCACTTTTATTTTTACATGGTGATCTTGAATTCTTAATTCATGCATTTGAAAGCGAGTTGTCAGGGTGCCAATAAGTTAATTATAAACTGTTAGGAAAAGGAAAATGTTAATGCTTCTTCACAAAAAGCACATAATGCAATCAACATTTAAAAAACTTTCATGAAAATCACCCCTTGCTTAAAATAATTGGGTTGCCGACCAAGTACTGAGACACTGGAGTTATTTATTTCACAGGAAGTTCTCAGTTTAAAAAGGATTTTCAATTTATGAACAACATTCAATAAAACACTGGCTCATAGAACCAACAAGACCAACCATTTCAATCCCCTGCCCATATCCACAAATTTGGAAAGATAGCAGGCTTGTTTCAGAGACTCATGCATCAAGGAAACAGACCGTTCAACTCACTGAGTCCCTGACGTCTATTAGCCACCCATTTGCACTAATTCTACATTAATCTTACTTTATTATCTCCACATTCTCATCACCTCCTCCCTGATTCTACAACTGACCTAATCACTGGGGGCAGTTTACAATGGCCAGTTAAGGGCCTGTCTCACTTGGGCATCATTTGCACGTCACGCAGGTGGCGCGCGAGGATTTTGAGAATCCCAAAATCCTGGGGCACTGCGCGCTACCGCGCGTCACTGCCTACGCCAAGTCTCACCACGCGCCATGCGTGCGTCACAATGCGTAAATAGCACGCAAATAACGCCCAAGTGGGACAGGCCCTTTAACTTACAATGCACACATCTTTGGAAAATGGGAGGAAACCAGAGGACCCAGAGATAAACCACATGGTCACAGGGGAACATGAAAACTCCACACAGACAGCACCAAAGGTCAGGATTGCACCTGGGTTGCTGGTACTCTTAGGGATCCATTTGACTTCATGATTATACTGGTTATTCTGATGAAGGGGCCTGATCTGAAATGTCACTGGTCCATTCCCCCCTCAGTTACTGCCTGTTCGATTGGTTTGCTCAAAGTGGCATACATGACATCTGGACATAAATACATTGCTGCCTCTTTATCATTGTCGAGACATTATGCTGGCCTTTTGCATTCATTATCCCAGTGGAAGTAGTGGAAGTTGGAATGCAACATTTGAGAAGGTGTTCATTGCCATTTTGAGACCATTAGTGATTAAGAACAATAAATTAAAAAACAGGATTGGATCACTTAGATCCTTGTGTATGTTCTGACATTCAATAAGATCTGTTGGCTGACCATTTATGTCAGTGCTACTGGGGTTGAGAATTCCAAACATTTGCTACCATCTGGGTGAAGAGATTACTTTTAGCTCTGTCCTGAATGGCTGACACTTCATTGAAAACAAAGATAGACACAAATGCTTGAGTAACTCAGCGGGACAGGCAGCACCTCTGGAGAGAAGGAATGGGTGACATTTTGGGTAGAGACCCTTCTTCAGACAGTTACTCCAGCATTTTCTTTGGTGTATTCCTTTGGCATTTCCTTCCCACACACTTCACTTAAAACTGTGAGGACTGTTTTTTGACATCAGGGGAAACACAAAATTTGCATCCACCTATTTACTCCGCTGTAAAAAATGTCTTTCAATTGGATCATCTTCTGTTTTTGTCAACTCGATATCGTACAGGCCCTGCCTGTTTAATCTTTTCTCATAGGATAAACCCATCATCCCAGGAATTACTGATAATACTTTGCTGATTCCCCTTTATCACAAGTACATAGGGGAGTTCAGACTAGTTCGCACAATAATCCAGATATAATCTCACCAGGCACTATGTAACAGGTGTATGAAGAATGAGATTTCTACTCCTGGATCTTGCAAATATCTTGCAATCAAGACCATACCATATTTGCCTTCCTAATTGATTGCAATTAAGAAGGCAATTAGTAGGTAATTAATGATGACATTGCAATTGACACGGATATCCTGGAAATGAATATTTTAAAAGTTAAAAGTTAACAGACACTGGATTAATTCAAATGAATTGCTTTAAACCTACTAAAACAATGTGAGAAGAATAAGAGACCCGAAACATCTTATTATTGCCCCCTCCATGACAAACCCGGAACATCATTCGAGAGAGATGTTTACACAAATTGTATTCTCTACAAAATAAACAAATTTTGCCTTGTATCTAGGCCGCTGTTGGTTCATGTTTCACCTCCACATGTGAAAGCAGATTATGTGAAAATCTGCTGTGGTTTTGATTGATCATTACTCTGAGTTCACTAAGCAGACAGGTCTCCATTAAAGCCAGCTGGTATTAGCTAGTGATTTAATTTTAGGATGCATGTGAAATTGTGCACGCACAGTTTGCCTACTTGGGACTGAAATTGTCTATGCACAATAAAACAAAATGAAGGCTGAACGAAGTTTATTTGATAAGATGAAAAAGGATTACATTTGCATTCTCACCCATCTTGGAGAGGCTACAGGTAAGGGTAGGGAATTATTCCATCCAAGAGAACATGTAACACAAGTTGTTGAAGGTGTTACTAACCACATTTCCAACAAGGAATGTCATGCTACAAAGGAAGGGAAGGAATTAATATTTTCAATGATGGACACTCTGTTAGGAGATAGAATTAATCCTTGATGTGCCCGTCTGCATTTGGATGCAATGCATTGCGACTAATCAGTTCAGTTTAGTTTATTGTCACGTGTACCGAGGTACAGTGAAAAGCTTTCATTGAGGTGGCCTGTGGCACCAATTTTGCTCCGCAACAATCCCCACTCCTATCTGCTTAACTATCTTAAGTTGTGCCTAGACTCTGATCTCACCTTATATAATACCGAGATGCAAGGAATTGTGGATGTTTGATGCTTGAGCAAAACACAAAATGGTAAAGGAACTCAGAGGGCACAAGCAACAATTGTGGAGGAAATGAACATACAACATTTCGGGGTTGTGATTCTTCTTTAGATTAGTAGCAGTGGTGGAAGAAAGCTCGAAAGGAGAGGTGAGGGGAGGACAAAGCCTGGCAAGTTTAGGTGGATACAGGTGAGGGGACTTTTGATTGGCAGAACGTGACAAAAATCAAGAGGTGAAAAGGTGATTAAAAAAAAGAGAGAGGATGGGGGTATTACTTGAAATTAGAGAATTCTATGTTCATACCTTTGGGTTATAAGCTGTCCAAACTGAATAATATGGTGCACTTTCTCCACTTTGCGTGTGGCCTCACTCTGGCATTGGAGGAGACCAAGGGCAAAAAGGTCAGTATGTGAATGGTTTAGGGGAATGGCCTTGCGCTTGTCCTCCAGAATCTCTTATACCCTCTTTGATTTCACAGCCATAAAGTCGCAATGCATCCTAAATAGTAATGCGATGGGTATTTGGAATGTATTTTGTCATTGTTTTAATTCGGATTGTTATGAGCTAGGGGCTCATGGAAACAGGCTCTTTACCTTATCGAGTCTGTGCTATCCATCATCCGACCTTTTACACAAATCCTACACTAATCCCATTCTTTCATTACTATCAACTCCTCCCAGATTCTTCCACTCATCTACACAGTAGGGGAACTTTATTGTGACCAATTAAACTACCAACCTGCTTGTGTTTGGGATGTGGGAGGAAACCAGAAGACCCAAGGAAACCAATGTGGTCACAGGGAAACATGCATCCTGCACCAAAAGTCAAGATTGAATTAGGGTCACTGGAACTGTGGGACAGCAGCTTTACCTACTGTGCCTCTGTGCCAAGTCTACACTTGGTCTTGCCGATGAGGTTACAGGAGACTTGGCGACCGTTTCGCTGACATTTGGCCTCAGTCCACTGAGGCCTACTAGATTTCCCGGTTGCTAACCATTTTAATTCCCCTTCCCAATCCCATACTGACTTTTCTGTCCTTGGCCTCCTCCATTGCCAGAGTGAGGCCACACACAAACTGGAGAAACCACACCTCTTATTCCACTATGGTAGCTTAAAACCCAATTGAATTCACCAATTTTAGGTAACCTCTAACTAATTCCCCCCACCTCCTCTCCCCTGTGCCCACCTGGACCCACCTATTTTTACCCTCCCCTCCTGCTACGTTCATTCCTCTATAACTCCCCCTTCACCTACGTCCACCTGTTACCTGCCACACCATGTCCAGTCTCTCCCCTCTTCTTTCCTCTCCCCCCACCCCCCCCCCCCCCCCAATCCCTACAATCGATCTGAAGAAGGGTCTCAACCCGAAATGTCACCTGTCCATATTCACCAGAGATGCTGCCTGACCTGCTGAGTTACTCCAGCACTTTGTGTACTTTTCGGTAAACCAGTATCTGCAGTTCCTTGTTTGTAGTTTACCTTTTGAGGCAAGGTACAACTATTCTTGCAGTACACATTAAAAAAAAGAGCAAGTGAACTTGGAACCCACCTAGTTTAAAATCCCACCCTATCCAAATACTTGTCTAAAAGATAAACTGTGCACAAATGACTTGTTCAATGACCAAAACCGCCCACACTAAGCTGTGGTGTCTTTCACTGTCTATAGACATGTCTGTGCCATTTCTGGCCTTGATCATTACAAATTCAGGTGCTCTTTGTTCCATTCTTCATTCCTTTATCCCGCTGCCTTTACCACATTTATTACTGCCAGTACTTTAGCAGTAATACGTTAACAAATTGGAGGGTGACCTACCTTTAATGTGTAATGGTCATTAACCATGTTGCTATCTCTCTTTGAGTAATTCTGTTCCTGCAAATAAATTGCAGGTATTTCAGCTGCCCTTCAGCCAAACTTACTTTACTAGTACGATCTCTACACACACGTACACAAGCAGCAAAATAGAAAACTTCGAATTCATTTCTCAACACCACTAATCTAGAACTTTGGTCTGAAATTCATTATTGGTTGTTGAATCTTTGGAATGAAACATCACTGTCTGCGTCAAGAAAGTAATTACATTTCTTAATAGTGTAGAATATAAATAAGTCTCATTAGCTTGAACTCTTTCTCTAAATTGAATAGATATGAGCTGGAGAGACAGAAGTACTGACTGCTACATTTACTGTAATCTTATTACTTACTCAACAGGGAGCTCAAAAGTTAAGAGCAGCTTGGCTTGAATCCAAGGCCAGTGTTTGGAGCTATATCCCCCTCTGAAGGCCAAATTTTCTGGATTAAGTGGCCCTAGCTGTCCCCGACTGCACCATCTTATTGAGACATGGTATTTCAGTTTCATTACTGCACAGATACTAATGACCCTGTCCCACTTAGGAAACCTGAACGGAAACCTCTGGAGACTTTGCAGTTCCCGGAGGTTGCAGGTGGTTGCTGGAGGTTGCAGGTAGTGGAAGCAGGTAGGGAGACTGACAAAAACCTCGGGGAACCGCACGGAAACCTTGGGGGGGGGGGGGGTGCAAAGTGTCCAGAGGTTTCCGTTCAGGTTTCCTAAGTGGGACAGGGGCATAAGACAGCGGGGCTTGTTTTCCACAACCAGAATAATAGGGAAGATATCCCGATGTAATTAACTTCTGCATAGATAGGACAGTTAATTTTGTTTTCAGACATACTGTTCTAAAATTAGATCCATCGCAATGAAATGCCCTACAACTGACCAAAGTCAAAACCTTTGAGAATAGTTATTGATTTACCTTCAAAGTTGCCGCATGTTAGTAAAGGCTTTAACATGTCAGCTGAACAGCGTAATGAACTGCTCCATTGCCGAGTCAATCAGGCTTCATCCCTAGCCACTAAGTTACTGAGCTCATGCTGTAATGTACCCACCCATGCACTTCAGCAACTGAGCCTTACTGTGGGTCAAATCAACTGGAATATCTGTGCATGAAGGAACTGCAGATGCTGGTTTAAACTAAAGATAAATACAAAATGCTGGAGTAACTCGGGCAGCATCTCTGGAGAGAAGGAATGGGTGACGTTTCACGCCGAAGAAGGGTGTCGACCTGAAATGTCACCCTTCCCTTCTCTCCAGAGATGCTGCCTGTCCCGCTGAGTTACTCCAGCATTTTGTGTCTATCAACTGCAATATCAATAGGTACTCAATGTGAAAAGACCATCAGACACATAATAAAAATCAGCTTGAGCACTGCCTTTTTCAGATTGGTCATGATGTGCCAAGGATAGGCAGAAGAAAACTGTGGTTATTTTATTTTTAATTACCTCTCTATCCTCATCAAATTGTAGAGTTGATCCAGTCGCTATTTATGTTACTAACCCTAAACCATAAAGACACATATAACTAATCTCCTGGATCCGATTTACAATACATTTGACCATTATCTCCTCTGAGTCAATCTGGTCAAATGTATGTAAACCGAATATAAATAAGTTCACTGTCTATAGAAATATGACTTGTCCGCAATCCAGTTTTCTGAGGGAGCAGGAGAGTTCTCTGTGGGATCTGTTGGTGCTTGCTATGGTGGATATGTGGGTTGTGTTTGCGATGTTGTATGCTCCTTCCATTGTTTATATATAGCCTAGTCATGCCCTCACCATACATACTCAAGGAACCCGGTATCTTCCCTGCTGCTGTCTCTCCATTTGATGTCATGGGCTCGAGATTCCCATGAATTGATGAAGATGTTATATATTACCAAGGAGACTTTGAGAAATCCTCGAAGCATCAATTTTCATGAATTCTCCTGCCATGATTGAAGTCATTGTTCCTACTTTATTTGAAATTGTTCTGACTCATAGGTGTGTATTTGAAAAAATATTGCGTTTGGTTAGTGTTTTGTTCTTAATAAAGAATGACAGCTCAAAATGGAATAAATCAGCTTTTATTTCAGCAAAATATTCTATTACAGCAGCATCTTGGCATTGTGCTTCCGTCGAGAAAGGATAAATGAGATAAATATCACTTATTCTTAAAGACAATGAGGTTAATTTTAACCTAATTTGCTCATCACGAGACTATCAGGAACAGAGCACTGCTGGTTTTAAAGTACATTAGATTTGTTTCTCCATTTAAGTCATGGGCAAGTAATATTAGATGGAGATTAAACATTGTGCCATGGGATTCCTGCCAAGCGAACTGGGTTAAAATCATCCCCAAGATGTCTCCAATGTAACTTCCACCTCATCCAAATTCTTTCCAATCTCAACAATAGCAAGGCATAAATGCAATTCTTTAAATATTCTTTGAAAAGCAGCGATTATAATTGAAGAATTGCAGTTGTAATTTGTGACAGTAATGAATAATGTGACCTGCTTTGCAATCTTCACTCACAATCTAATGAACTCCCACATGTTCATGGCAGCTGCACATGCAACAAAACATTCATCAAACTCACAGCAGGCACACAGCTTATCAGATTTTACCTGGATTTTTTGAGTCTCTTGTTTGTGATGCACCAAAAGAAAATGTGTAAGCTAATATCTCTGTAGATACAGTTATAGAATGATAAAGTGCAAATTCAAGAATTTAACTATGAATATTTTTCAAAAAATAAATACCATGTTCCACTTTTATCTTTAACCCATACAAATTCTTGTACCTTATCGTGACACAGGAGGAGGCTATTCAATCCATCGAGTCCATGGTAACAATTCCTTTTGTCCCATTCCTCCTCTCATTATTTCCCTGTACACCTACAACTTCTTCTGCTTCACACATGCCATCAACTCATCTTTGATCCCTTTTTTGCCATTAAGCTCTGCTAAAGGGCATTTCTCAATGGCCAATAAACCTACCCACACTGCTTAGACATTAGATTGTAGAGTTTAGATCACCCGGTACACTAACACTATACTACGCACTAGGGATCATTTACAACTTTTTTTACCGAAGCTAATTAACCAACAAACCAGTACGTCTTTGGAGTGTTGGAGGAAACCAGAGCACCTGGAGAAAACCCATACGGTCACAGGGAGAATGTACAAACTCTGTACAGACATCACCCGTGATCAGGGTCGATCTGGGGTCCCATGCGCTGTAAGGCAGCAACTCTACCATTGCACCACTATGCCACCTACGGTCCTAGAGAGAATGTGCAATTTCCGCACAGGTAGCACGGAGACCTGTGAGGCAGCAGCATTAACTGCTGTATCACCATACTGTCCTAAGTTAGAAGAAACCAAATGAGATTACAGATTTGTTTACATAAACCCAGCGCAAGAAACAATGTGATCATGACAATGCATGACCTGGCTGCCGATTTAAGCTTTAACCTCAACTTGTCTGTTGTGCTTCAGATCCAGCACGAGTTGTCAATATGCCTCCCGTCATTTATCTGCCAGTTGGAATGCCCGGATATATCAAGTGCCCAGTGGATGCAGATCCTCCAGCAACCCAGGTCAAGTGGACTAAAGATGGACGGCCACTGAAGATTGAAAAGGTAACAATTAGGATTTAATGGTAGCAACCTTAGTTCATGCTGTCGGCCAGAGTATGAGATCCTGAGTCTGCTGCTTCTGTGATGGTTCCACAAAGATTAATGACATTTACCCTGCTTTGGTCGAAAAGAAGGATTTTATGCAATAAGCAAATACATTACAGGGTGATCACTCGGTAGATCTAAGGGCCTATTTCCACGCTGTATCTCTAAAGTCTAAAGTTTATTACTGCTAAATTAGAGTCATGCAAGTTTCTGCCTTGTTATTCTTCCGAAGGATCAAAGTCAATAAAATGCAGAGTACATATCCTTCAATTCCTCTTCATATTCATATTTAGAGGAGCTATGATGTGTAACGTGCCTAGAATGGCATGTTGGGCTACAATGACCAGTCTGTGCAGATCTTAGAAGGCATAGAGCTGGTGTGTTATATTGGGTCACTGTGCTTCTAGCCCAGTGAAAGCATTATCTGGGGAAGTTGGCAAGTTCCACTCTCCAGTCCTCGGGTACAAGGACTTGGCTACACTCATAACCATATAACCATATAACCATATAACAATTACAGCACGGAAACAGGCCATCTCGACCCTTCTAGTCTGTGCCGAACACGTATTCTCCCCTAGTCCCATATACCTGCGCTCAGACCATAACCCTCCATTCCTTTCCCATCCATATAACTATCCAATTTATTTTTAAATGATAAAAACGAACCTGCCTCCACCACCTTCACTGGAAGCTCATTCCACACAGCCACCACTCTCTGAGTAAAGAAGTTCCCCCTCATGTTACCCCTAAACTTCTGTCCCTTAATTCTCAAGTCATGTCCCCTTGTTTGAATCTTCCCTACTCTCAGTGGGAAAAGCTTATCCACGTCAACTCTGTCTATCCCTCTCATCATTTTAAAGACCTCTATCAAGTCCCCCCTTAACCTTCTGCGCTCCAAAGAATAAAGCCCTAACTTGTTCAACCTTTCTCTGTAACTTAGTTGCTGAAACCCAGGCAACATTCTAGTAAATCACCTCTGTACTCTCTCTATTTTGTTGACATCCTTCCTATAATTAGGCGACCAAATTGTACCCCATACTCCAGAATTGGCCTCACCAATGCCTTGTACAAATTTAACATTACATCCCAACTTCTATACTCAATGCTCTGATTTATAAAGGCCAGCACACCAAAAGCTTTCTTTACCACCCTATCTACATGAGATTCCACTTTCAGGGAACTGTGCACAGTTATTCCCAGATCCCTCTGTTCACCTGCATTCTTCAATTCCCTACCATTTACCATGTACGTCCTATTTTGATTTGTCCTGCCAAGATGTAGCACCTCACACTTATCAGCATTAAACTCCATCTGCCATCTTTCAGCCCACTCTTCCAACTGGCATAAATCTCTCTGTAGACTTTGAAAATCTACTTCATTATCCACAACCCCACCTATCTTAGTATCATCTGCATACTTACTAATCCAATTTACCACACCATCATCCAGATCATTGATGTACATGACAAACAACAGTGGACCCAACACAGATCCCTGTGGCACCCCACTAGTCACTGGCCTCCAACCTGACAAACAACCATCCACCATTACTCTCTGGCATCTCCCATTCATGTACTGCTTCAGCCGAGGGACTGCAAATTAGGCAGTGCCATGAAATTTAATTGTGAAGATAAACTTCTTGCAGGCTGAAATGGGATAATGGTCATTTTTGACAATAACGCATTCCATAAATTACTCAACTAAATCATTCTTTGTGCACTGCCTTTGATCTTGACCTCAGCTCCCATTCCAGATTTTAAACATGACCACAGATACCAATCCTGATCACACACCTAGCCCCAGACCCCTTCCCCAACCAGACACCATCACAGGTCCTAGTCCTCATCACTGATCTAACCCAAACTTCCTGTTAATCCTGATTAATGATTTGATTCTCCCACACCTGGACACAACCTTTGTCCCAGAGGACACGTGTTCGTTCACACTATGATCATCTGGCATGCCTGTGGTCCCAAGCTGCTATATATTGGCTGTGATGCTTTTGAGGTGCAAGCAATGATGCAATGCACAGATATTCACTGATAACACTTGTATGTACTGAGTTCCAAATGGTGCATTTCAACCTGTGCCCAGCAAGTGTTGTTTGCAGTCAGGTTCAAGTTGAATGATACAAGGCTTAAATGGGCATCTAAATAGTGATGTAAGCTGCAAAGCAGATAGATGTACTTTTATAGTCACATTTTTTAATTCTGATTTTCAAACATTTAAATCACTACTGGTGATATATGCTTAATTTGGAAATGTTGAATTATTTAATTATCACCAGTATCACTCAATTAACAGGTAATAATTAAAATTGCTGTGTGGGATGCAACATTTTATTTAAAATTACGTTGTCAGGATTCATCCATCAAAAAAACTATTTTAAATATCAACATTTAACAGCAGCAGTTCCTATACCTGTTGATAGAACGGTGACAATGTTAACGATCAATGTTACCTAATATTAGCTCCTTGAAATAATGAGCACGTTTTTGCACAGAGATATTTCATCTCTCCATTACACCATCACCTTCTTGTCTCACCTTTCTCTAATATACCTACTCCTCTTCCCTTCTTCTCGTCTCCCCAGCCACTGCTTTTTTCTCCCTTTATTCATTACCTCCATCCCTGGAGGTTATCAAATTATTAAGGAGAAATTAAGGAGGATCTGCTGTTGTCAGCAACTGATGTTTAACATGATAAAGTGGCTATGCCTACCTACAGCACTAACATCTGCAATTGTTAACCATTTCTTCTGTACTTTTAAAGATGGATTAAAATGCTATAAGGCAGTTTGAAGGAAACAGAAGAGCTCTGCACAAAAATCTAAGGATTACCATTTTGCCATTGTTATTATCAAGACATACTAAATGATTGGGATTGATTTACTAATTTTAGCAACTTTTATTTTCTTCATGAGTGCACTTATCTGCAAGCACAGTCCTTCAGAAGTCAATGAACATTGCATGTGCCAAAGATCAAAACAGTGACACAAGATAAGCTGCCAAAAGCTCCATGACTCCTGCTGGTTAAGCAAACATATATATATATATATATATATATATTTACAACACTCCACCACTCACCCGTTCCCCCAACACAACCCGTTCCCCCAATGCAATATTCCACCACTCACCCATAGCCCCCAGATGCACAGGCGTGGCTCATTTCCCCTCATCCCATCTCTGGCGCTGAAAGCGCTGTAAGGAAGCAACTCTACCGCAGCACCACCATGCCGCTCTGTGAGCAGACTTCCAACTGAGCCAAGGAGCACTTGATACTTTTTATACTAGAATTAGCAAAGATTAATAAGAAAACCCTGCCTTTAAAATGAAAAGATTTTTTTCATTTTAAAACTGCACCACTCTTTATATGTTCGTACGTGTGCCCAATTTGAAAATGGTTTAATTGATGGGCCATTAACCTGAAATATATTGACAATAAAGGACCTAAAGTGTTGGAGCATCTCAGCGGGTCAGGCAGCTTTTCTGGAGAAGCTGGATAGGTGATTTATCGGGGTCAGCTCCTTTCTTCAGAAGAAGGGTCCCAACACGAAATGCCATCTATCCATATCCTTCAGAAATGCTGCCTGACCTGCTGAGTTGCTCCACAATGTTGTGCCCTTTTGTCAAAACCACCATTTGCATCTCCTTGTTTCTATACATTGAATCTGATTCTCTCTCCACAAATCCTGTTGAGTATCACCAGCATATTGTTTTACTTTTTTTTATTGGCAATGGCTGCTTTTGATTCAAACACTACCCAGTACAATGTTATTGTCCAAAAAGCCACTTTAGTAGGATGTTCTGGTTGTATCGTGGTTGGTTGGCTTTTCTCACTTACAGTAACTTTCTCTGGCAGTTTCATGGTTGGAGTTTGCGGAATGATGGGACCATTGCTCTGGAGGAATCCACAGAAGAAGCTCTGGGCACTTACACCTGCATGCCTTACAATGCTCTTGGTACCATGGGCCAATCTAGCCCTGCTCGACTGGTGCTTAAGGTAAACTCAAACTATTTAACCCCATTCCTGCGTACAGTTTCACCGAGTAGAATTTTCTTTGATGGCATTCTTGCAATCATTTTGCTGTACCCATCAATTCAGTTAAAATGGAAGATCTAAATTCTGGGTCTATTTGAAATGATTGTATATTATTGAATAAACATTTAGGCTGTTGAATCATATTAACAGATTAACAACTGACAAATAGTTAAAGTTTCAAATATCCTCTCTCAGGAAAATATTGTTCACTGGTTAGTAACTGGTTAGTTACCCAGTTTGTTCAGTTGCTACTCACCTCAATGGTTTGTTGTACAACTTAGAAAAACAAGCAAAAAGTAATAAATTGGCTTTTCATCACACTGGATTGCTTCACTTCCGTTAGCTCTTAGGAATCACGGGATATGGGGGGAAAGCAGGAACGGGGTACTGACTAGGGACGATTTACAGAAACCAATTGCAAACTTGCACGTCTTTGGAATGTGGAAGGAAACCCGAGCACCCGGAGAAAACCCACGCGGTCACAGGGAGAACGTACAAACTGCATACAGACAACAGCCATAATCAGGATCGAACCCTGTAAGGCAACAACTCTATACTGTGCCACTCTGCCACCCCTTTCTCTTAAAGGACTGTATGAGCTTCTATAAATGAATAGACATGGTGGCGAGTGGCACGATATTGTCGTGGGGCAATGTCTGTACATGTTTAATATGGGATGTTCACCCACCATGGGTCCAATCACAGAAAATCATCATTTACATGTACAGTGATTGAAAGGTTTGCCACTGATTAGCATCAAATAGTTCCCGGGATGGCTGGACTGTCATATGCTGAGAGAATGGAGTGGCTGGACCTGTATACTCTGGAATTTAGAAGGATGAGAGGGATTCTTATTTAAACATATAAGATTAAGTGTTTGGACACGCTAGAGGCAGCAACCATGTTCCCGATGTTGGGGGAGTCCAGAACCAGGGGCCATAGTTTAAAAATAATGGGTAAGCCATTTAGAACAGAGATGAGGAAACACTTTTTCACGCAGAGAGTTGTGAGTCTGTGGAATTCTCTGCCTCAGAGGGCAGTGGAGGCCGGTTCTCTGGATACTTTCAAGAGAGAGCTAGATAGGGCTCTTAAAGATAGCGGAGTCAGGGGATATGGGGAGAAGGCAGGAACGGGGTACTAATTGTGGATGATCAGCCATGATCACTTGAATGGCGGTGCTGGCTCGAAGGGCCAAATGGCCTACTCCTGCACCTATTGTCTATTGTCTATTGTCTATAGCATAAAACACTAACCTTGTGATCAATACTTAAAGGTTTATGTTTGTCCCCTAAAAATGAATGCAACTCTAACATCGGAGTCGATCCCTTGCCTGGGACTTTACATCGGGAGCTCGCAGTCTCGGGAGCTCCAACGATGCAGAGGTTCAACCAGCCCAACACAGGGTTCGATCGCCCGGTGCAGAGGGGCTGACATCCCCCCGCTGCAGGAACTGACCGCCCCGATGTGGAGGGCCCAAATGCCGCCGATTACGTGAGTCGGGATCGTCCCGTCAACGGAGGGCTCGAGGTCCCTGACCTCGGGAGAGCAAAGAAGGGAAGAGATTTGCACCTATGTAAAAGTAAAAGATTACCAGATGAGAAAAATTGTGCAAGATCTCGAACGAATTAAGGCAGTAAGATAAAGGAGAAAAACACTTTTGGGAGGATTAGGAGAAAAATGTCAAGGACTCCTCCTTCAAGTCGGTGTCAATGCATTTCGTTATTGTCCACAGACTTGGGAGGATTTTCTTCATGGCACAGAGTCTTATCCATTCTGGAGATGCATGCAAATGACAAAGGAGATTTCTGCGGCAAGGCAGTAGCGCAAGCAGCATTAATCTTCAACTGCTGCATCCATACAGCTCGAAGCAGAATCGCCGGCTCGAACAGTTCAAAGCAGAATTGGGCTAAACATCCAATCTTCAGATCACATGAATATGCAGGGGATGGAGGGATGAGATATATCACATGCAGGCAGAGGAGATTGCTTTAATTTGGTATTGTGAGCCGAAGGGGCTGTTCCTGAGTTGCACTGTGCCATGTTTTATGTTCCATGTTGATCACAAGTACCAATTTGAGAAGTTGAAGAGGAATTGCATTTTATTCAGACGCCAGACTCTCAGCTTTGATGTTCTGCTCCAGGGGTTGGGAGGCATTGTTTATAGCCAGTTTTAGCAGAATGCTACACTCCAACGACCGACTTGCTGCGTCAGTCAGAATTATGCATCATGAAAATGGGCCTTTCAGCCCAAAAATAATGATGTCAAAAGATATTTATCGGACCTAGTCCCATTTCCTGTATTTGGCTCATATCCTTCTAAACCTTTTCTACCCATGTGCACGTCAAACTGTTTTTGAAACTTTGTAATTGTATCCACCTTTACGGCTGCATCTGATAGTTCATGCGATATACCCACCACCAGCTGCGTGAAAAAGGTTGCCCCTCAGGACCCATTTAAATCATTCCCCTCTCACTTTAATTCCATGTCTTCCTGTTACAGACTCCCCTACCATGAGGGAAAAGGCTGACCGCCCACCTTATCTACACCCCTCAAATTTTATACACCTCTATAATTTCAACCCTCAGACTCCTCAAGCAAAATGACCCAGTCTATACAGCCTTTCTTTAGATAGATAGATAGATAGATAGATAGATAGATAGATAGATAGATAGATAGATAGATAGATAGATAGATAGATAGATAGATAGATAGATAGATAGATAGATAGATAGATAGATAGATAGATAGATAGATAGATAGATAGATAGATAGATAGATAGATAGATATAATTAGATAGATAGATATAATTTATTGCCACACAACCAGGGTTGGTGGTAATTTGGGTTGTCAGCAGCAGTACAATAATAAAGAACACACAATAAAACTGTAACACAAACATCCACCACAGCATTCATCACTGTGGTGGAAGGCACAAACATTTGGCCAGTCCTCCTCCACTCAACTCAAGACTTCCAGTCCTAGTAGTGACCCATGAATTTTGTTTTTGCACTTTTCCAGCATTTTCATAGCTGAGCAGAGCATGCACAGTACTCCAAGTATAACTCACCAACCATTTGTACAGATGCAATATAATTCCTCAATTCCTACACTCAATCTTATGACTGATGAAGGCAAACTATATGCCTTCTTCAACACGTTGTCCACATGAATCTGCTTTCTGTGTTAGGTCTTCAAGCCTTCACATCTATCAACGTTCTGTACTTGTATTTCTCGGTTAAGCAGTGATTTTCAGGAGAAACGTTACCTTGTATTTGATAATGAGTTTTAAAATCTTCAACCAATTGCCATGCTTCTACAATGAGATCGACAAGAGCAAAGTATTTATTTTTTCCCATCACAGGGAGAAGAGCAGACAAAATGGTATGATTTAGTTTAGTTAGTTGATTGTCACACGTACCGAGGTACAGCTTTTTTGTTGTATTCTATCCACTCAGTGGAAAGACTACACATGATTATATTCAAGCCGTTTTCAGTGTATAGATCTAAAAGATACTTGTATTCCCATGATAATACAACCACATTCTGATATCCTTTTGTAAGTATAAAATGATGCTCCAGTGATGAATTATAAATGACTTTTCTACTCAAGGATTTCAGAAAGTAGATTTACTGCGTATTTGTTTCCTGTGTTTGTATTCTGTTTTCCAGTTCTTGCTGTGCTTGCTGTTTCTAATGTTACCATTTGTCATGTAAACCGGGGTAACTAGGGCTCCCATTTGAAAAACTTTGATAGACCAACACCAGGCCAGATCTGGTCTGCCATACAATTGGCACAACAGTTATGCCCCTGTCCCACTTAGGAAACCTGAACGGAAACCTCTGGAGACTTTGCGCCCCACCCAAGGTTTCCGTGCAGTTCCTGGAGGTTCCCGAAGGTTTTTGTCAGTCTCCCTACTTGCTTCCACTACCTGCAACCTCCGGCAACCACCTGCAACCTCCGGGAACCGTACGGAAACCTTGGGTGGGGCGCAAAGTCTCCAGAGGTTGCCATTAAGGTTTCATAAGTGGGACAGGGGCAATATAGTCAACTCACCTTGCCTCATCTTCCCCAAATTCAAATCCTCTGTTACCTCTTTGGTTGCTCTTTGCATTTCAGTGCTAGTCCAAAGCTGTGAAGTGGTTTGACTACAATGCTACTTCAAAGGTACCGTGTTTTAGGACAAGTTTGTTACGATGACATAGGTGGTCAACTGATGATCTGTGTGATCATATCACCACATGGGGGCTAAAGGAAAAGACCGTGACTTACATGGTAAACTATCAATGCAAGCGTATAAGAGCAAATATCTTCACTAACTAACCATCTTTACTTTATGAGGCAGAACTAAAATTATTTGTGAACCTTTTGACAATGGTACTTAAAGTAATGTAGTTCTGAATGATTTCCCATGGCATTTATTCAAGCCAAGTCAAGAACAAGTATTGACTTTAAGTGAAGTGTAGTCCAAAGGCCAGAGTAATCAGACCAGGGAGCGCAGTTATTATTTGCTCTCCATTTTGAAGTCATACATTGATCTTTTTTATATCCGTTATAAATTTCTTTGTCAATACTCATGAATATGGAGTGCCTCTGTGTAAACTTGTTGAATTATAATTACTTCTTTATGAGCAGCATGTAGAAATTTAAGGAGCAGTTGTCAGCGTTTAGATTGGAACATTACCTTAAATGTTCTGAACAGGAAAAGCAGTTTTGTGGGCTGAGAGTGACGGCATTGGGGAATTAAAATGATGCTACAAATTCTACAACATTTTTTTTTTACTTCACGTTTCGTATGTTTAGAATTTTGCACCAAAACATATAAAATGACAGCTGTGAAAATAATGAAGCCGTTTCTGTTTCCCAGGACCCCCCTTACTTTACGGTGCTACCAGGCTGGGAATATCGACAGGAGGTCGGTCGAGAACTGGTCATTCCATGTGCTGCTGCAGGTGATCCATTCCCTGTAATCTCCTGGAGGAAGGTACCAGAACCTTTGCTTTCTTTTTATCCACAAATGAAGCTGTCAGGGGAGGTGCGGAAATTGCTTTGCTTTCATTCATATGATGGTTACTGATTGCATGAGGAAAACCCACTGCACTGGTTTGAGCAAGTCTTGGTGTAATTACATCAGGCTGAATGTGTGAGGTGAGGAGTGAACTGGGCAACTCATCCTTTCCCCTCTCTTCCCTGTGCCCACTGGGATTCACACCCATTTCTCCCCTTCTCCCTCCCTCTGCCCCTTCCCTTATCACCTA